>NC_141136.1:86920636-87598136 GCF_053477565.2 Lygodium microphyllum | reverse complement strand
TGCACCCCCTCATTGGTGGCTCTTTGTCAAATGACTACTTTAAAGGGTCTCTAATTCTTTGAAAATAAGGCTTGAGTTGGCATCCATTTACCCTTGTCTTGTGAACACTTCCATCCATGTCACATAGCTTATAGCTACCATTTTTGGATATCTCCTTATGACCATGAATGGCCCTTTCCACTTGAACACAAGTTTAGCATCCTTTTTGTTATCAAAGAAGTTATCATAGTGTAGCACAAGTGATCCTTCCATTATGTGCTTACTAGCCAGCTTCTTATTAAATGTCTTCCTTCTCTCTTCAGTTTGCATAGAATAGTGTTGGACTACTGCTTCTCTATCTAAATCCAACCTCTCTAGATCCTTTCCTCTAACTTCTTCTCTTAATTCTTCTCTTGACTGGCTACTAAAACACGTAAGCTAGCCAATTCTACCTCTATAGGAAGCAAAGCCTCTTGGCCATAAACATTGTGAAATGGAGTATAGCCAAGTGAGGTTTTGAATGAAGTCATGTAGGCCCAAAGAGCCACACTCAAATTTTTATCCCAGTGCTTGGGGTGCATGTGTACTTGCTTGGTAATTATCTTACAAATCAGCCCATTCACCTTTTCGACCAAACCATTACAATGTGGGTAGTAGGGAGTAGAATGCTTGTGCTTAATTTTTAGCCTTTCCATTAGCTCCCCCACTAGATTAGCCCTAAAACCATGACCCCGATCAAAGATAATTTCTAAAGGTGTGCCAAACCTACAATAAATGTTTTCAAACACAAAATTTTCCACTTGGGTTGTGATCCTACTAGTTGCTGAAGCCTCAGCCCACCTTGTCATGTAGTCCACACCCATTATGATGTATTCCTTGCCAGACTAGGTTCGTGGGAGTAGCCCTATTGCATCAATCTCCCATTTCTCAAATGGGCCAAATGTAGTTATGGGATTTTGTTCCTCATGCACTAGCTTCCTTGGTCTGGCCTTTTGGCAAGCATCACAAGTGCGGCACCAATGTTGCACATCTCGATGCAGACTAGGCCACACAAAACCAACTTGGAGAATCTTTTTGCTAGTTATTTCTTGAGAAAAATGTCCTCCACAAAATTTCCTCATGGCAGTTCTTGATCACATCCATAATATCCTTTGCTATCAATACACTTGTAAGCATTGCATCCTTTCCTTTGCAATACAACACATCATTTATCAAGTGGTATTTAATGGCCTTAGTAGCCAACCACATTTTCTCACTCTTATTTATATGTGTAGGTGCCTCACCATGCTCAAGAAAATAAAGTACATATTTTAGTTAAAACTTACCCTGAAACAAGGGGAGCTTTGCTACAATGATGTGGAGCCACCATTACCTCTTTCAATTTTTCAGCTGCTAGAGCAACTGTGTCACCGTTTGTGCGCCTTGACACAAAATAGATTTGGGCTTTCTGTAGCTTTCTCATGAGAGTTTTAGCTTCTCTCATTTTCATGGCTAAGTTATCATTTTTACAAGCTCAGATTCCTTTCATTTGCTTAACAATTAGTATAGAATCCCCAAAAACATTAAGTCGAGTGACACCATGTGAGAGACACCACCTCAAACCTAAAAGTAAGGCTTGATATTCTACCTCATTGTTAGAATGGGCATCCTCTAGGCTAATATCTTCTCCATAAAGTTTTTCACCTTTGGGACTAAACACCACTATTCCTACTACCGCTTGTAGACCCCATCAAAGTAGAGGGCTTGGGCATTCTCCACTTGTGGTGGGTCCTCAAGAGAAGATGTCTCCTCTTTTACCTTTCCCTTCTCTTTTTCCTTCTCTTGATGGCATCTATGAGTCAACAAATCAGCTAGGTAGGCCCGATTAGAGTCCTCTACCTTGAAGGTGTAGTCAAACTCTTGGAGTTGTATCACCCACTTAGCGATTCTAGCTTAAACATCCATGTGTTGTAAGGCATAGGGAAAATTCTCTTCTATCGTGATCATTGTGAATGGCCTAGGGAGAAAATAAGGACGAAACTTACTTATAGCAAATATTAGAAACAAAACCATCACCTCCACCATCTTGTATCCTCATTGTGATTCTATCATTACTCTGCTAGAAAAGTAAATCGGCCTCATCAAGTTAGTTTTATTATCCTTTTGTATTAGTGCTACCCCTAGAGCATCTTCCAACACCATATTGGGAAATATGGGAATTTCCCATATGTTTGGGACATGTGGTCAAATCTTTGGATTTTTCATAACTTGAACAATATAACTCCAAATCAAGCGTTCTATTGATCAGTAGATTTCATTTTTCAAGTACTTTCCAATGATAGGTCAGATCACATGATTTTGAGAAACTTATGGGCATGTTATCTGGGTGCCACCTTTTTAGTATTCAAAAAATGGGAATTAGGAGATTCCCAAACTCACTAATATAATGTTTTTCCCAAAACTTGGGTTGACAAAAACTCTTGATCCTAGCAAGGCTATAAAATTATGGGAAGGGTACCAAGAGCCTTCTTCACCTCGTGAAAGCACCTTTTGCTTTTGTCACTCCACAGGAGATCCTTAGAGTGGGTCAACTGTTGCAGTGGAAACACTAATTGGGAGAGGAGATGAATTAATCGCCCCATATATTGCACCTTCTGAATGAAATAGGTTATTTTCTTCACATAAGATGGTGACGGCACTGCCAATAGGTCCTTCATTTTATTTGGATCCTCTTCAATGCCCCTCTCACTTACGACATGCCCTAATAAAGTTACACACTACTTTCACCAATATGACACTTCTCATTGTTTAGCTACCCCCCCATTTATGCGAGGCGGTTGAAACCTTCTGATGGACCTAAAAACGGGCCGGCACTGGCTCATGCACTAGCCGGGCCTCGTCACTATGCACAAGACAACCCCTCGGCCTCACGGCTAGGAGTGTCTATCAAAATCTCTGCCTTCCTAAACATTGCGTTTGTAATACGTTGTAGTCCAACTGATCCTAACCCAATATTACTCCTCAGAGGGAGTTCCTCTCACATAGCCAAAAGGCTCGAATCACATACACATGGGGTTCCTCCTACGGTTGAATGCCGTCAACCCTCTGCGACTCACCTACACCTTGGGGATTGGCCCCTCAGTGCGTCGCTCAACATATAGACATTTCGCACACAAGTCGCTCAAGGTACCAAATAAGCGTGTCCAGGAATGTACCATTGTCCTTACTTCTCTTTCCCCTAGACCCCACGACTAGCCTACAGCATGGATACCTCACTGCCTCTTATCGTAGGTCATGTCCTCATAAACCAATTGCAATGCATGTCCAGGAGTTGATCACTGATACTTTTGAATCTTTTTCATGCTCTATGCGTTTGGTGGGTGCCTAGTGCTCAAACATTTAGCAAAACGGTATTGTGCACAAGTGCAAAAACATCCTTTTAATGGTTTCCAACTACCGATCGTGCTTCGTTGCATGGGCCTAACACCGAGGTGATCCTCGTGCTACTAAGCTCTTAATTTTAATTATCATCCGTCCTAAATGCTATGCATGGAAATCAGAAACTTCCCCATCATCTTCACACGGTATTTAGACATATTTGAACTCCTCTACCCTTCCCCGTTTAAATAGTGCATCGTTGGATGGATTTATAGGGTATTTTGACACCATTTTATGTATAAAAAGCGGAAAAAGACGTACTAGAACAAGAAGGTGGGGTTGAACTGAGGCAAATCCTCATGCTTCAGTCCCCACAAACATTCACAAACATTTCTCTTATTTATCCTTATTTTTCGGAACCCAAAATGTATTTTTCCCCTATTTTTAAGGGTTTTTCCACCATTTTCTTGTATTTTTCCTTATTTTCCTGCATTATTTAATTACTGAAAATTCAAAACAGGTTATGGGCTGTGGCCCTTAGTTCCTTCTTGGAGAACAATGAAAGTTTAGTTGATGTTTCTATTTACTTCCCCATTTTTATGCTAAAAACCCTCATTTTCCCTTGTTTTTCCATGTTTTACGTGTTTTAGCATATTATTTTGAACCATAAAATGCATATTTTTCTGATTTTTTGATTATGACCAACAAGAACTCATAGAAAACAGTAATATGAACAGTTTTTATCCCACGTGAACAACATTTCATCCATCAAAAGCCATAAAAGCTCAAATTTCCTTTGAAAATCTTAAATTACCGCTCATTTGCGTGTTTCGGGTTTCATGTCCATGGCTGTAGATTTGGAAATTAGCAGCACTTCATGTCCAACACAATCACCAATCACCATTTCCAGCCCGTGAAGCAATCCGATCCATGCCGGACAAGCCTCCACCATTCTTCCTTCTTCCTTCTTCTTCCCATATGAATTCCCCCTTAGAAGAGAGAGAGGGAGGAGAGAGAAAGACTGATTTTCTCTCTCCCTCTACAGGTCACCATTCCCTGCGTGCATTGAAGCGACATGGAGCGTATGATAAAGGTAGAAGCCTGGCATAATGCACTCCATAGCTTGTTTGTCAAGCATGATCATGATTGGGGGGGGGGGCGTGTTTTTTTTGCGCCGTTGCCTGCACGGCACTTCCTTCCCCCCCACGAAAAATTTAGGGGGGTGGAGGGGCCAAAGGGCACCCCCCACTAATCACACCCCTTCAAATTTCAAATTTGGCCCCCCTTTGTGGGCACCCCGGCCGGTTTCGGGCCATCTTCCGCATACGGACTCCGATCGTCAGTCTGAAAATTTCTGTGAGCTCGTCTCGACATCCCGCACTGACTGGCAGCTCCACTAACTGGCACAGGCGCACGGAAAAATTATGAAAATTCTTAGAGTGTTGTACGGGCGCCCGTCAAGCACTTGACGCTTAAAATCGTCCTAGGTCGAGCCGCCGCCTTCATGGTTGAGCATTTTTCCCCGCATTTCCACATTTTTCTCCTATTTTTAGGCACGTTTCGGGGCCTAAAATCCATCCTTCATGGGCGACCATGAGATAGGACGACTCAGTCCGTCGAACCCACGAACATATCTGCACATAAACAACCAAAGGAGCATCAAACTGCTACAAAACAAATATGCAATAAAACACAGCACAATGCTCACCCTACCCCTGATAAAACCAAGGCATGAAATCCACGAGGAGTAGGCCCAGCATAATCTGCCAGAAAGCCTGAAGCTAGTTACTAACCGACTGCTTCAACACGGCCAGACTAAAAGAATTGTCAAAGAGGTTGCCCTAAGTGATGGTCTGAACTGCCTACCTAACTAAGGACAACTGAACTAGGAACTCCTCCTAGGCGAGGACTCCTATAGCCTGAATTTTATTTCATCATATTTTCTTTTTAGGGTCTCATTTTCCATACTCGGGCGTGTAAAAAGGAGGGAGCTGAGCGTAGTGACCCAAGGAGGACAGGGCATCGGCCTCGGGTCCTGTCTCGGTACCCAAGAACCTACCAAGCCCTCACGAGGCGACACTTAATCATTTTTTGACGCTCACTTTTGTTTTCGCTCCAACCTTCCTGATTTTCTTTTTTCTGGCAAGATGTCACCCCAAGGAAAGGCAAGGCATCGGCCCCGGGTCTGATTCATCCCCAGGAACCTACCAGGCCTTCGCAAGGCAATGATCAGCTGCTTCTAAGATTTTTCTTTTCTTTTCTTCTTTTAGGGGTTAGAACCCCTTTTTACACACCTCTGTATTTATATTTTTCTCTTTAGGTATTCAGGGTTTTTTCCCCTTTTTATCATCATCATTTTTTTTTCCTCTGGCAGGCTTCTCTATCGGCCTCACAACTAATAGGGACTCCTAGAACGGCTGCCTAGCAAGTCAGCAGAACAGGGTCACTAGAACTGCCTTCTAGGACAGATCTTTCAATGCCTGGCAATGCCTTCACAGGAGGCAACAACTAGTCAGACCTCCTTTAGATATACCCAACCTAAACCTGGGACTTCATGCCTTGGTTGCCGGTCCCCAACAAAAATGGATCCCCTCGACAAGTACAAATACACATATAACAGGAAAGAAAGGCACTCGTAAAGGAGAAATATCACCTGGATTGACCACAAGAAGCTTCCATCGCAGCAAAGGCTCCTCCAAGCTCCACCAAATTCCACGAAACACAAAACCTGTCCAGCACAACACTTAAACAAAACCCAATTAAACGCACCCGCACTAGACAGGGAAATGGCCCTCTTGGCCTAATGAAATCAAACACTCTACTACAAAACTGCATCGGCCCTCTTGGCCTAATGAAATCAAACACTCTACTACAAAACTGCATCGGCCCTCTTGGCGTAATGAAATAAAACAATACTATGCAGAACATCCACCTGAAAACAACCATGATAGACCTCAAAGCATAGTATTCCCAGGGGAACAAAGGCGCGTAGCCCTAAACTACGTGCATTAAATTATGGCCTATCCATCCTGCGTATATCGCAAGAGGTGTTCGCATCACATGTCGTCTAATCAGTCTATGCGTCCCAGATAATAAAGGCAGATGAGTCTCGCTTACCCTCTGCATCACCCAAATCAACCATCGTCTGCCAAAGAGGGCATGTTCAGAAAGCATACCCCACAAACGACCAGGTCCTGTCTCACCATCCATAGATATATCGGGACAAGGGCCACAATTAAAGAAGAGGTCCTCTTCATACGCAAGATTAGCCAAAGAATCGGCAAACTGATTCCAATTCCGTGGAATCAGCTGAAAAGACACTCTATCGAATTTGTCTAGCAAGGCTATGGCAGTATGATGGTACATACAAAGGATGGGATTTCGTACCATGTATGTCCCATTGAGTTGATTTAAAACCAACTGAGAGTCCCCTTTCACCAACAACTGGCGGATACCACCCTTCTTCGCAATATTCAAACCCATAATCAGGGCTTTGTATTCTGCCATATTATTGGTAAAATTCGCCCCAAGATAAGCAGCTAACTTCATAACAATGTGACGTCGGGGGTCTCGGATGACAACTCCTACACTTCCTTTTTTGCATGGACCCCTGGACGCCCCATCAAAGTACAAGGTGTACGTCCATAAAGGGTTTACATATCCTGCCATCCTGAACGCTACTCGTAATTATGGTAATCGAAATTCAGCATATTCAACAGGTGGACTGTAGGCTCCATCCCTCCCTCATCATTGAATTCAACAGGAATGCTCGTCAAAATTTGTAGGCAGTGATGGCAGAAGACCTTGATCTCCCAAATAAATGTCCCGCCTTCTTGCTCAATCACCTCGTATCCTTTTCTCCACCAAATTAGCTTTCCCTGATGATACCTCTGTTCTAAATATGGGTGTTCTAAATAAGGGATCAGACGACCCATCAACCTCTATCACGATTTTCTTACAGATGCTTGATCGATCTCTCCTAGACCTGCAAGGCAGTCATAGCATCAGTGCAATCAGAAATAATAAGGTTTAATCTTATTAAGATTAACCTTATTATTAAATTCTATCCCCTCCAGGTCAGCTAACAAGACTGTGGATTTATTCTTTCCTATTCTAACGATCCTATAGGGCCCATCCCATTTAGGCTCTAGCTTGCCTGGAAATAATTCACGTCGTGCATCATAATACAAAACAAGCTTTCCTTTCTTGAAGGTGTATTTCTTGGCTTTGAGGTCGTGTAGCTACTTCATTCGGCGCTTCGCCACTTCTTGATGCAATAAGCTCTACAACTTAAGCTCATCTAAATATGCCAGTGTCGTCAAACGCTCAAAAAGTACATCTTCATCACTCAAAGAATGATTGATGGCAAACCGAATAGTCGGCAGCTCAATTTCTAAAGGCAAGACACACTCCTCCCCATATACTAGCTTGAACGGGGTATGGCCAGTGGCCCGTTTGAAGGTCGTATTATAGGCCCACACTACCACGTATAACTTTTTATCCCAATCCCGTTTCTTTTCCGACACAATTTTGGAGAGGATGCCCACAAGCTGCTTGTTGGTGCTTTCAACTTGCCCATTGGCTTGCAGATTATATGGGGTTGTCTTGTTATGCTTGATTTGCCACATCTCTGTCAAACCTTTGATCACCTTATTCAGGAAATGGGTTCCGCGGTCCGATACTAATTCTTTCGGTGGACCAAACCGGCATATTATCTGCTCTAAAAGGAAACTAGCAGTTTCTTTAGCATCATCTTTCCTTGTTGCACGTGCTTCTGACCACTTTGTGAAGTAGTCAGTTGCGACAATGATATACCTCTTTTGCGCAGTCGACAACGGAGTAATAGGACCCACAAAGTCTATTCCCCACTTCTCAAATGGAAGTATCGCCATAATAGGGGTGAGTGGTCGTCTCCTATTCTCTCGACTATCATGTCGTTGGCAAATATCGCATCTCTTAACATATGCAAACGCATCCTGGAAGATGGCAGGCCACCAATAACCTGCTCTCAAAGCCTTTTGTGCTGTAAGCCGTCCAGCAAAATGGCCGCCGCAAGCAGAATCATGGCACTCTTCCAAAATGAATGGTATCTCGTCAGGCATCACACATCGGCGATAGATATCATCAACCCCTTGCCGGTATAATGTACCTGCGATCAAAGCAAACTTTAGCGCTTGCTGCTTAATTTTCCTTCTCTCAGCTTTAGATAATTCGGATCCCGCCTCTCCTGTTGATAAATAATGCGTTATTGCAGCATACCAGGAGGGAATAGATGCCGTTTCTATTTTAAATAACAACTCCATGTCACTACCTTCAGCCACAGATTCTTTCGGCTCCCCAAAGTCCACAAGACATTCCACGATGCCTTGCAACCTTGGTGGCTTACTCTTGATTTCATAATCAAATTCCTGCAAAGTGATCAACCACTTCGCTAAACGATCAGGCGGCTATAGCTTATTCATCAATAATCGAAGCCCCTCCGCCTTCGTATAAAGCACGACTTTCTCATAGAGAATGTAATGCCTGAATTTCTTGGTCCCAAAGACCATCGCTAGACACAATTTCTCCATGTAAGTATAGTTGATTTCGGATACCCCCAGCTTCCGACTAGCAAAAGCAATCGGGTGGTACCACTTCTCTTCCCAAATTTGGGCTAAACAGCAGCTGATACTATACATCGTGGCTACTAAAAAGATATAAAACACCTCACCTCTTTTAGGTGCTTTTAAAATGGGTGCTCTTGCTAGCTCTTGTTTCACATCCTCGAATGCTATTGTACAAGGGTCACCCCATACAAACGAAGAGCTAAAGGACAATAAATTTGTAAGCGGCAAGGTTCTTTCTGCTAAGATGTTGATGAATCTACGGTAGTAACCAACCAAAGACAGAAAGCTATGAACTTCCTTCGGAGTGCGTGGTGGACCCATGGCAACTATAACTTTGACCTTCTCGGGGTCTGTTGCAATTCCCACCGAACTGACCACATGACCCAACAACAGCCCATAAGGTACTCCAAAAACACATTCCGTGGGTTTAGGGCAATGCAGAATTGTCTACAGCGCTCGAAGCATTTTCTTAAAATGATCAACTGCCTCACTCTCACGGTGGCGGCCCCTAAGTCATCAATAAACACCTTCAACTCTTCAGGGGATATGTCACCGAATGTCTTATCTGCTGTTCGTTGCCAGGAACCAGGCGCATTGCATAAACCAAAGGCCATCACATGGTACGCAAAAGTACCAAATACAGTGATAAAAGTTGTTTTCAACTTATCCTCTTCTGCAATTGCCATTTGGTTATATCCTGCAAAGCAATCCATAAACGAATATATCTCCCTACCCGCTAATTGATCTGGTCAATAAATGGCAATGGGTAGTAGTCCTTAACTGTCTGCTTATTCAGCTCCCTAAAGTCTACACATAATCGGATTTGATTATTATTCTTCTTTCTTATCACAACCGGCGAACACCATTCCGTGTGTTGCACAGGAAAAATCAAACCCACTTTTCGAAGCTTCTGTAACTCTTCAAACAGCCCGTCCCTCAGTTCGAAAGGCATACGCCTTACTTTCTGCCGTACAGGATGACTGCCCTCTTTCAACGGAATTGTATGAACAGCAAGACTAGGAGGAATGCCTCTCAACTCATCATAACTCCAGGCAAAGATATCACGGAATTCCTGGATCAAGGCCACATAGTCCTCCCTTTCTGCTGAGCTGAGCATAGAACCTAATTTGATTGGCCACGAATCATCAGGCGTACCAAGGTCTAGCTTGATAACATCTGCATCTCTAATATGATCTTGGCCCTCTATCGGCTCATTCAAAGTGATCTGATAGATGTCCTCCATGGTGGATCCCTCTTTGGACTCATCACTCGATGATGTCTCACTGCTAGATAAATCTTCTAATGTCTCCAATTCTGTAGAAGATAGAGGAACTCTCTCACTCTGCGGGGACTCAGGATAAGCATCAACCACCACACGCTGGGCACCTCTGCCGAATATCAGTTGACCAGCGGGTATATCTACTTGGCAGTCCGCTTGCAAGATCCAAGGTCGTCCGAGTAATACTTGGTAACTTGGCCGCCCTGCAAAACGAATCACCCTAAAGTCCAACAGGCATTCTACATTTGCAGCAGTGACATGGACCTTAATAATGCAGCCTTTCGGCTATCTTAAACTATCATCTGCCATTCTGAGAATTGTGGAGGTATCTTTCTGAATCGCAAGGTCCAACCTTTCCATTAGTTCAGAACTCATAATGTTAACAGATGATCCCGTGTTGACAATGGCATAATCTACTAATATCCCATCGACATAGGCTGCAACCCTTGGGCAATGCTTCTCAGCATGCTCAAACCAGTCATCACCAACTCGCGCAATTCCCAAAGGTTCCACGATATACCCAGTACGCAGGATCTTTCTAAATTCCTTGCGTACTCCTGGGGAAAGCTTAATAAGCTGTAACAAATTCACATCCGGCTTGACTTCGCAAAGAGAGCTCGCCAAATCGAATTCATGATAGTTTGATAGAGCTCGCTTTTCACGCCAAACCATCCGCTCTTTAGGTCGCTGAACCGGCTTCATTGCCTCCTTTTTAACTTTCACCTTCTTCTTTGGTGGTTCCTTATCGGCTTTACTTTCCACGGGCTTCAAAGGTCCCCCTTCCATGGCAAGATCCAAAACTTGCGTTCCTTTGTCGCCTTGTTTAGGGTTTCCATCGACAGGCTTATCCTTGTCGGCCTCTCTACCCTTTTGACCTCTTGTAAGGACAGCTCGCAAATTAGAGGTTTCAGCATCATTAATGCGTACAACCTCAATCAAACTAACCCCACTACCACTTGGTAGCTCCTCCACTGTAGTCTTGGGTCGTTGAAGTATTTGTTTAGGCCCATCTTCTCGCTGGGAATCACTTCCTTGGGCACGATGATTAACAGGCCCTGGTTGCCAACTTCCTCGCTGGAGGGAACTGATCTTACTCCAGCAAGTAGCTACTAAATGGCCGGATTTTCCACAAATATCGCACTTAACATTTGGGCAATTTCTTGGATAGTGCTGCCCACCACACCATTTGCAACTAAACCTAGATGGTGCACCCTCATCTGGGTATCTACTTTCTATCAAATTTTGTTGTTTTTTAAGGAAGTTGACATCAACGGCTATTTGTCGATACTGCTCCGTAATCATGTCGGTATAATGCTTCATCATGTCCTTAACCTCGCCCAGAACACTGGAAGAACTCGACTCATAGCCTTGGTCATTACCATGTCGTTCCATCGGCCTAACAATTCGATTAGGCACTGGTTGTTGAGCCACAGGCATGGTGTTAGAATTGACCGCCTGGCTTCCACCATTTGGAACCATTTGACTGCTCGTAGGCATCGATATGCTAGGGGGAGCTGGTAATAAAGGCTGCATCATGTTCCCTCTCCCATTAGGGTTAGCCATCGCCATCCCTTGACCACTACTGCCATTGGCCATTGCCACATTATTTCCCAATACTAAACCCATATTTGAATTGCTTCGAGAAGCATAGGCTGCTTGTAGTCGGGATTCCACCTCTTGTGCTCGTATAATGGCAGTATCTATATCCCCCAAGGGAACACTACTCAACTGCAATTGGATATTAAAGTCCAAACCATGTAGGAAATATTGCAATTGGGCAGCTGCGGGGATAGGAGTAGAGGTGTCCAACTTACGGAAAACCTCTTTTATCTTCTTCGCATAAGCACGAATATCCTCGTGTGGTTCTTGGCAGGTCACGTTGAGTACACGCAACCAATATTGCCCACCCCTTTCAGGGGCAAACTCCCTTCGAAAAGCTCCATAAAATGCATCAACGTTCAATATGGTTCCGGCTTCTAAACCATGATACCATATAGCGGCTCTTCCTTTGAGAGTCATGTTGAAGAACATCATTAAATGTCCTTCTTGGATGCGACAGTTAAACATCAGCTTTTGAAACTCCCTAATGTGGAGTTCTGCATCTTCCTCAACTAGCCCATTAAAAATGGGTAGCGGGTAACCTAGAGCCGGCAAATCCGTCGTTCCTGCTGGAATTGCAATAGCCTGCGCCATGACGCGGATTGGATTTGTACTAAGAATAGGGGACGGTGGGGTTACACCTCCCGCAATTGATGTGGACTGGCTAATGGCATGAAGGGGAGCACTAGAGCTTCCACCTTCTCCTAACTTGCTGCTTGTGGCCCCAAGTCCACTAGATCCACTCCCTCGTAAGGGTTCAGCACCGCTACGCTTAGGGGAATATCTCCTAAAAATTTCAGCACGTCGCCTAGCTCTTTCGTCTCTTTCTTGCTTTTGGATTTCTGCTAGACGATGCTTATCAATAAATAACGGATCAATCTCAGTATCCTTTGGCATAAACTGTTAGTTGGTCCCTAAACAACTAGGATTCGAGAACCGCCACTTTTAAGCGGCTCCCGGCAGACGCACCACTGATGGACCTAAAAACGGGCCGGCACTGGCTCATGCACTAGCCGGGCCTCGTCACTACGCACAAGACAACCCCTCGGCCTCGCGGCCAGGATCGTCTATCAAAATCTCTGCCTTCCTAAACGTTGCGTTTGTAATACGTTGTAGTCCAACTGATCCTAACCCAATATTACTCCTCAGAGGGAGTTCCTCTCACATAGCCAAAAGGCTCGAATCACATACACATGGGGTTCCTCCTACGGCTGAATGCCGTCAACCCTCTGCGACTCTCCTACACCTTGGGGATTGGCCCCTCAGTGCGTCGCTCAACATATAGACATTTCGCACACAAGTCGCTCAAGGTACCAAATAAGCGTGTCCAGGAATGTACCATTGTCCTTACTTCTCTTTCCCCTAGACCCCACGACTAGCCTACAGCATGGGTACCTCACTGCCTCTCATCGTAGGTCATGTCCTCATAAACCAATTGCAATGCATGTCCAGGAGTTGATCACTGATACTTTTGAATCTTTTTCATGCTCTATGCATTTGGTGGGTGCCTAGTGCTCAAACATTTAGCAAAACGGTATTGTGCACAAGTGCAAAAACATCCTTTTAATGGTTTTCAACTACCGATCGTGCTTCGTTGCATGGGCCTAGCACCGAGGTGATCCTCGTGCTACTAAGCTCTTAATTTTAATTATCATCCGTCCTAAATGCTATGCATAGAAATCAGCAACTTCCCCATCATCTTCACATGGCATTTAGACATATTTCAACTCCTCTACCCTTTCCCGTTTAAATAGTGCATCGTTGGATGGATTTATAGGGTATTTTGACACCATTTTATGTATAAAAAGCGGAAAAAGACGTACTAGAACAAGAAGGTGGGGTTGAATTGAGGCAAATCCTCATGCTTCAGTCCCCACAAACATTCACAAACATTGCTCTTATTTATCCTTATTTTTCGGAACCCAAAATGTATTTTTTCCCTATTTTTTAGGGTTTTTCCACCATTTTCTTGTATTTTCCCTTATTTTCCTGCATTATTTAATTACTGAAAATTCAAAACAGGTTATGGGTTGTGGCCCTTAGTTCCTTCTTGCAGAAAAATGAAAGTTTAGTTGATGTTCCTATTTACTTCCCCATTTTTATGCTAAAAACCCTCATTTTCCCTTGTTTTTCCATGTTTTACGTGTTTTAACATATTATTTTGAACCATAAAATGCATATTTTTCTGATTTTTTGATTATGACCAGCAAGAACTCATAGAAAACAGTAATATGAACAATTTTTATCCCACGTGAACAACTTTTCATCCATCAAAAGCCATAAAAGCTCAAATTTCCTTTGAAAATCTTAAATTACCGCTCATTTGCGTGTTTTGGGTTTCATGTCCATGGCTGTAGATTTGGAAATCAGCAGTACTTCATGTCCAGCACAATCACCAATCACCATTTCTAGCCCGTGAAGCAATCCGATCCATGCCAGACAAGCCTCCACCATTCTTCCTCCTTCCTTCTTCTTCCCACATGAATTCCCCCTTAGAAGAGAGAGAGGGAGGAGAGAGAAAGTCTGATTTTCTCTCTCCCTCTACAGGCCACCATTCCCTGCGCCGATTGAAGAGACATAGAGCATATGATAAAGGTAGAAGGCTGGCATAATGCACTCCATAGCTTGTTTGTCAAGCATGATCATGATTGGGGGGGGGGGGGGGGGGGGGGCGCGTTTTTTTCGCGCCGTTGCCTGCACGGCACTTCCTTCCCCCCCACAAAAAATTTAGGGGGGTGGAGGGGCCAAAGGGCACCCCCCACTAATCACACCCCTTCAAATTTCAAATTTGGCCCCCTTTGTGGACACCCCGGCCGGTTTCAGGCCATCTTCCGCATACGGACTCCGATCGTTAGTTTGAAAATTTCTGTGAGCTCGTCTCGATATCCCGCACTGACTGGCAGCTCCACTGACTGGCATAGGTGCACTGAAAAATTATGAAAATTCTCGGAGTGTCGTACGGGCACCCGTCAAGCACTTGACGCTTAAAATCGTCCTAGGTCGAGCCGCCGCCTTCGTGGTTGAGCATTTTTCCCCGCATTTCCACATTTTTCTCCTATTTTTAGGCACGTTCCGGGGCCTAAAATCCATCCTTCACCTTCATCCACCTTCCCTAGATGTAGAGCCTTAGAACTATAAATACAAAAATTATCAATAAAGACCCTGATGGACTTACCAAAATATGGTTGGAAGACATAATTCATGAATCGCTGGAAGGTAACTGGGGCATTTGTTAATCCAAATGGCATTACTTTGTAAGCAAAAAACCCCCAAGGCATGATGAAGATGCTATTCTATTGATCCTCCTCAGCTATTCAGATTTGGAAATAACGTGAATACCCATCACAAGTAGTGTATCTTTCATGCTCGGCCACCTCGTTGAGTATTTCATCTTGAAAGGGAAGAGGGAAGTGATCTCTCTTTGTTGCATGATTTAGCGGCTTGTAGTCCACACAAATCTGTCATTTTCCGTTCTTCTTGGGTGTCACCACTACAGGTGAAACCCATTCTGAGTCCCCTATTGGATAGATAAAGCCTCCCTTCAAAAGTCGCTGCACCTTAGTGAGAAGAGAGTTTTGTTGAACTAATCCCAATCATCATAGCCGTTGCACGACTGGCCTTGCTTCATATTTTAGATTAATGTGATGTTGTACTGCCATCACACTTGTGATGTGTTCATAATCAGGAATAAAAAGTGTAGTGTTTTATCACCACTTCCATGTAGGCTGCCTTCTCCTCAACTGATAGATCCTTAGGTAACATTTTTTCTAACCCCTCCTTCTCGACCTTTAGAAGCTGCTTCAAAATTTCACTACTAGAAGGCCCTTTCAATGTAATCCTAGTCACTTCTAGAGAGCTTTCTTCCTCCTCATTAGAAGACTCGCCCTCTGTTGTAGATGACCAATCCTCGCGGAAACTCCATTCATCAGCGGTGGTCTCTAACGCAAGATCCTCCTGTCGGCCCTTCTTCATGTTGTAGAAAGTACTCTTACATTTTTTCTACAACCCCTTCTGTGGCCTTAGCTCTAAAGCCCCTATCTCCTAATCTTGTTTGGCTTTCATTCCTATTATCCATAGTCACCCAAGAATGAGTGGATAGCCATGCCCCTTCACTGGCATCACATACATGTCAAGCTCCAATTGCACTCCACACACCTTTACATTTACTTTCTTTATAACTCCCAAACAATTTACTACTACATTGCTAGCCCTTTTGGCCCCAAATTTAGTAGTTTCACTTACCTCTAATCCCAAACGATGCATCAACTTTTCCATCATGCCATAAATCTCTGCACCTCCATTCACATATGTCTTTGATACTCTCCGCCCATTAATTTCGACTTCCAATAGAGGCACAATATCTTTCGTCTTTCTAGCCTTGATTGCATTCACGTGTCTATTCTTCATGGGTCTAATGCTTACCATCTCTGACCATTGTCGCCGCATTGTTGGAGATAGATGCAATAATTGTGGCCATGAAATTTTTGGCCCTTGATCCCTCAAGAAAATCATAAGCTCTAGTACCTTTACTTAGGGAAAAATCATCTAGCTCAATGCATTGGCATGAGCGAGCCCTCCTCTTTTTACTACCGTGTGTCTTTGAAGCCTTAGAAGACTCTGCCTCTTCTTCCATATTTTCAATCTCCTCTGGTGGTGTAGGCTCCATCTTCTGAATTCTACAGGATTTTTTCACCGGCATTGCTTCAACCTCTACTACTTTGGCCTTCCCTTTGACATTACTCTCATCCAAACTGATCATCTTGACAACACAGTTCTCTCGCAACTGGACAGTCAAGGACATCACCTTTGCAAGTGGTCAAGGATGCTGGAGAACTTAAATCGACGGTGGAGGCCGTGGATTCGGTGGAACAAGCCTCTCCCTAGGTGGTGTCACTTATGGTCCCCTCCTTCTTGGTTGGAACCCATTTCCTAGTAGATGCCTGGGATGAGGATAAAAGTACATACCATGGCCAGTCTCCCCACAATTATAGCAAGCATATTCTCTTTCTTGTCTCCTTGGGCCCCGATTACCTTCATTTGCAAGGGGAGGGGGCCGTACTCCTTGCACTAAATTCAACGAAAGGCTTTCAAGTTGATTAGTAATGCATTGTAGAAACTCTTGCTGTGGTATTTCTGGTTTGGGTGGGACCTCTACTATTTCTCTAGGCCTTCGCATGGTTGATAAAACCTGCATGGGCTCAACTCCCCCCTTCAATTGAACTTGATACTTCAATTTCCTATCTTTCTCCCTAGCATAGGTGATTGATTCTTCATAGGATGTGGGAAACTTGCCTTTTACTTTCTCCCTTAGTAGAGGGTAGAGTTCAGCCAGAAAAAAATATTCCTTAAGGCAATCAAGTACTCTCTCTCCCTCGGATAAGGAGGCTGCCCATTTATCCCAAAATTTTATAAACATGTCTTCACATTCTTGGTACTCCCCTGGTAAGCGTTGGCAAAGATCTAGGAGTTGTCTCCAAAGATCTTTAGGAGGCTATGTATCTTGATACTCGTGCAAGAATGCAGTCTTGAGATCCTCCCAATTACCCCTTGTAGCCTCTGAGAGAGCTTGATACCACACTCGAGCATCACCCTTTAGAACTAAAGAGAAGGCCCTTACTTTGGTTGCTTCATCATCCCGGCCTATAACTAGGAAGTCCATTTCTAATTCATCTAGAAAGACTAGAGCTTTCTCCCATTTATATCCAAAAAAGCTTGGAAAAGCCATGATAGGAAGATGTTGATCTAGCTTAATACAAAATAGAGATGAACACGTCTAGGCCCAAGTCATATCTTATTGAGGGTAGAATAAATGGATTCACAAATACATTAATCTTAGTAAGACGATGAGGGCTCAATAAGTCTCTTATGATATCTTTGAGCATGAGCTTTATGCTAGCTATTATGTGCATTGTTTGCCTAGGAAGAGGAAGGATAGGTCCATACAAATCCCTATGGTTCATGGGATACATTTAGAGTAGAATGAGTCTGTGCACATCAAAGGAGATGTTATAATCCAAAATAGGGAATATTATGGGGTTAGAGGACAACAAGATCTCTCTCAACCTCTCAACTCCAAAATAGAAAACCAACATTTGCTGAAAATGTATCTTTCTACTAATGCAAACATACATCCTAATGTTTTGAACCGATTGAAAGTTGTAGAAAATATGATTATTCATTTATGAATTAACTACAAACTTTCATGAAGCGTGTTGTTGATGCTTTGGCTTCTTAGATCCCACCACTCGAGATATGTAAAGGATTTGCTCACCATTGATTAGCCTAGTATTGGTGTGACTATCATCAGCCTTGTTAAGTTCATAGGCTTCAATAGCTATCTTCTCAATTACTTTGAGCCTTCTTGCTAGAAGTAGTTGAAGCGCATTACCATATGTAGCCTCTCGCCAATACCGCATACCAATGATGTGTAACTCCCCCTCCAAAAACTTATTAATCCCCGACTCTGAAAGTGCCTTCACCACTTGAAGGTGAGGCTCCTTAGGGAGTGTCTTTACACTAGACACAAAGCACTCAATACAATTCCTTGAGCTAGAGACTTGATGCGAGCAAGATTTCTCTTGAAGTAAAGAAGGGTGTGTGTAATTAACTTGCTTTACCCACATACTTGTCGTTTGTCGATAAAGATTCTTCTTCTCTTAAGCTTCTTTTGAAGACCATAGTGGTACTCTTAAGAAATGAATCCCTTGAATAGGGATTGATAAAGATTCCTCCTTAGTGATCCCTTGACAAACACTCGTTGAAGAAGAGGATAACTCCTTAAATGTTTCTTCCTTCATAGAAATTGTAGAGCATAACTTGAGAAGTTCCTCAGTGGGGGCACCAAAATGAGAGCTAAAAAGATGAGTGGGTCCACCCAGCCTCCAATCCTCACTAAGAGAGCTAAAGAAGGGAACCACCTAACCAAAGGGAGGATGGGCTATGACATCCCTTTTCTAAAAAGAATCAAAACACAAATTCACAAGAGAGAACTTGTAGTCCATCTTAAGGGAAATGAAGATGAAGGAAGGTTAAGAGAGGTGATGGCTCCTAATTTCTCCCATGAACATATATATAACATGAGAAAATAAGGATTCTCCACCAATAGAGCATATGAAAAGTCTTACTTAATAAGTTTAAGTATGAATGTAGAGCGAGAATTAGAAGAGAGTACATATGATGATCTGGACACCATATGATCTAGGAGAGATGAGAAGAGAGGGAGACAAGAGGAGAAGAGGTAGAGGAAGCTTGTCATTATGTATTCATGGAATGTTATATATATATATATATATAAAGACAATCACAAGCACATGAGAGCACTCTAGATCCCAAGCCCAAAGGAAAGCCACTAAGAGCACATTATGCAACACCCTCATGCTAGTCCATATATATATAAAGAGATGGACTAGCATGAGGGTGTTGCATAATGTGCTCTTAATGGCTTTCCTTTGGGCTTGGGATCTAGAGTGCTCTCATGTGCTTGTGATTGTCTTTACATCTCCATGGAAACCTTATATAGCCTCTATGAGAGATTAGATTAAGCTAATTTTTTTTATTAACATAATTTTAGATTATGTATGGGATCTTTAATAATATGGAGAATAGTGGATAGGACAAGTCCCCACCTTGGTCATCAAGCCAAGGGTGATGGTAGACAAGCTATAGAAAGGGAGCTACATTAAAGAGGTGGATGCCCAAAGCACATTATTATAATATATTTACAAGAAGGATAAAATAGGAAATTGATGTGATAAGAATGAAAGAGAGAAGAAATTTACATGCAGCCAGCAGTCTACGCCTTTGTAACTTCAAATCGGTAAAGAATTTGAAAAACATTTCTCCTGCAACTTTGTAGATCAGGTCAAAACCAGTTGAGCTAAGCGGGAATTTTCTTGAAATTTAATTTTCTTGAAATCAAATTACTAAAAATGGATTCCAAAAGCTGCTTTGACTTTAATTCCTTATATATTTATAAATACATATAAGCATGTGATAGAGGGGGTCCATGCTTGTAAGCTTTTGTGTAAGATCCAAATGACATCATGATGTGGACACATTGATTTGTGTATAAGGGTGAGGTGTCCTCTAGGTGATAGATCCCAAATATTAGTGATATAGGTAGAAGCCAAGTGTTGTTCGAGATTAGTCCTTTGAAAAAAATCTATGCACTCACACAACTCCTAGGTGTAATCCATTTCCATCATCACTAAGATAACCCATCCCTTTTACCCTTTACATTGACATCCCTCCTAAGAACTTGTTTTCCCACTTTCTAGAGTTATCATAACCGAGAAGCAATGTAGCATACCTAGTGCTTGAAGAGTAAACCCAAAGTGATAAGATGTAGGGTTTAAGCTATGGGTAAGGCTCTTGATAAGGGTTTTGGCCAAATTTTGTAGTAGGAATCCGGTTTGTAAAAAACTTGGATCAATATGTTAGCAAAAAAAGTGTCGAGAGCATTAGAATTCATTTTGTAAAAGAGCACCGGCTCTCTCCCATGCAAGTTGTAAAGAATGAGAGGTGCGGTTTGAGGCCTACACTAATATGAAGGAGAAAAAAAGTGAGTGGAGGAATAAACAAAGGCAACCAAAAAGGGGATGGCTACCCAAGGAGGGAATAAGGGCATGTATAAAAGTCAAGAAATGAATGAAGAAGCTCATTCTTGTGTGTGGCCAAACTTGTTCTCTTCTTGCTTCTTGCTCTTACTTCCTTTTTGTGCATGAGAGAGGGAGAGAAAGTGTGTGAGAGAGGGAGAGAGTATGTGTGAGAGAGTGAGGGACCACGGAGAATTTCTTCCTCTTATCTCTTAATCATATCCTTCTTCTCTTTACCCTTCTTGCGCACATGGCTATGGAGGTCAAAGCTCCAAGCTTGGAGTTGGAGTTTGCTTAAGGGTGCATCTTGAATCGTGAAAGACCACCACAAGCCTTGAACGGATATGGGCTTAGACGTCCAAGCCACTTAGGTCAACTCAGATATCTGACTTGGATAAGAGTCTAACCACTCAGACTTGGCCCAAATTTGGGCCTCAGATCATTGGCCTCGGATGGCCAATCGGATGCTCATATGAGCACCCCTCATCTAATTTTGACCATTCAGAGAACCACTTACCTTTAGGAGCCCACTTAGATGTTTGAATCTGGGACTCGGAGATGGCCAAGCTTAGGACTCAGACAAGCTATACAAAATCCTATTTTTGACTATTTTCTACCACATTGATAGGGTCTACTGCCAGTATCTATCCACCAACTAGGTTAGAATCTGGACCAAGAGGTGAAACCATAGAGCTATTGCACTCAAAATCCTTGACCTAGTAGTCCAAGAGTGATTGAAACAACTAACCCATCGGTTGCTACCTTGGATAGAGACCTAAGTTGCTCCACTTGGTTTAGTGCCCCATCAAACCACCTATAACAACCCATGAAGGACCCAAAGTTGATTGCTAGAAGTAATAAAAAATCACTCAAAAACTATACAATGGCATGTAATTGATTGGATGTAGTTGACTTCATCAAAGATTACACTCTCTATTGTAGACATTTAAGTGCATGTGAAAGCTAGAATGGCTTATTTTGCACAACTCGCATCATCAAGTCACACAGCTAGCATATAAGTATTGTACATTTACAACTTCTTTAATTAATAAGGAGAACCATAAAGGGGGATTAAGCTAAAAACAAATACACAAATAGTAGGAGTGCAACCCCAAAAATCAAATGAGTGACTGAAGGCACTAGAAATAAAGACATAAAGAAGATAGAACTATCAAACCAGTGAGGGAATGAAAAACTAGCCAAGATTAGGGATACATATCTAGCTAGCCTAATTGACCTCATAGAAGCACTAGTAGGTTAGGAGATAGCCACCATGGCAGGAACCAACTCGAATGAGAATGAATTCAACCTTGACCTTGACCTTAACATGGCAAGGTACCTAGATGACATCCAATAAATTATCACACACAGTATGATCAACAAACAAGGATAGCGCATCATGGAAGACTAATAGCTAATACCATAGTCAACCTTGAGTAGGAGAGAAGATTGTCAAGGATAGCATTGTAGTACATTTGAGTTATAGCCAAGAGCAAAGGGCTCAAAGGTTGCACCACGAGAGAGAGCTCCATGAGGTTCACAAGATCCTAGCCATCTCAGGTAGGAATAGAATGGGAGGCAATGTCGATAGGGAGAGGGCCTTAGAGGCTGACCTTACAGTGAGTGAGCTACTTACAAAAAGATTACTAGACAATGCCAACATTGAACAAAGTGGAGCAACCTTAGCAACATCATTGCTAACCAGGCTAGGAGTCACCCCAAATACTAGGAGCCAAATGAAAATACCCATACTTGCAAAGAAACTCGATAATTACTAATTAGGCAATGACCCCTATAATTTCATTGAGTAATTTGAGTAGGTGTGCAAGGCTAACAACCTCATGGATCCCACTCAATGAGCACAAGCATTCAAACTTTGCTTGGGAGAGACAAGGGATAGGCTTGGTTTACTAATCTAACGCAATAACTTAACATGATTAAAGGATCAAGAGATTCTCAGAGATACGATACTCTAATAAGCTCATTGTTAAGCTGATGAATGTTAGCTAAAAAGACAAGGAGGACATACATGACAATGTCACGCATGTGAAAAGTCTCTACAAGAGGATACATGTAGGTAGCTGAGTGACCCAATGAGAGAGCAGTTTCTCCCATATTCATTAACAATATCCACAATGAAGAACTCTATAAGACCCTAGCAAGAAACTCAAGCTTGCAAAGGGATGTGCTTGTAAGAGTATTTGAGGAGGCCATAGGGCTGGATGACTTGCTTAGGGAGAGAAAACCTAGGGCCACATAGCAAGGGGCAACACGTTTAGAACTACTAAGAGAATTGTAGCACTTAGCAAACGAGCAACCCCTAATGAATGAGATAAAGAAAAGAGCCACAGACCCAAGTGATAAAGTGATCTGAAGTTGGAACTAATCAAGCTACAAGAGTAAATATGAAGGCCATTTTGACCTCACGTTCAGTGTGTGCACTGTGGAGGGAACCAGTTGCCATCTAAATATGCCAATTCATGATCATGGCCTTGTGCCAATTGCAAAAGATTTGGCCATGCTACCATGCACTACTAATTGCAAAGATGGTTTCCTTACTACTAGCAACCATACACTCATCCATACTATCCAAGAGTTAGGTAACCATACTTCGAAAGGGGAGTCCCTTTGGCTCTACCCGCACCTAATGATTCAAAGCTAACCGCTCCAAGTGTAGACATCAATTGAATGGCAATCTCTAGACCACTAGGACCTATCATGACCCATCCACCAACCAATGCTTTAGTGCACTTTGTGGAGGAACCACTGGAGGAAGACTCATACATGAATCATTATGTCTCTTATGATGAAGAGGGTAATCCCATATTGATGGACTATAGGCCTATGCCAATCATGGCCTTAGGCAAAGGAAGAGGTAGAGGCCTAGGAGTAGCTCAAAACCATGAGCCCATAGCATGTTAGATGTGTGGTCTCATCGAAGTCATATCTCATCTTGATACCTTAAAAAGGATCAAGCAGATAGAGAGAAGGCTCACTTGAGGTGTCTAAAATGAAGTGTTGCACACCTAATGACCAATTGCCCTAGGTGAAAACCCTCCACTAGCTCAACAATCGTGCCATCTATGCCACTCAAACTCTTTTGTGTCAATTCACTTGACAACAATGCCACACCTATCCCCATAAATATCATGACATGAACTCAAACAAAGCAATAGGATATCTCACTACATGGACCTAGCAACCTAGATGCATCCTCTATATAGGGAAGAAGAGTCAATAAAGGAGAAAAAGAGGACTGAGGCAGAAATAATTCTTAAGATAGAGAGTGAGACTGTGTTAACAAAAGAAAAATAGGTTACTGATACAAAAGCAAAAACATCTGCTCCTAAGATGAGGGAGAAGGGAAGCACAAAAGTTGGAGAGTACCCTAACGCCAACTAGTAACTACGGCTTGGATAAAGTCAAGGAATGAATAAAAGAAGCACAAGCTCACTTGCAAGACATTGAACCTACAATTGAGGATGGGATTGATGAACTCTCAGCCACAAGCCCACCAGTCTCTCCTACATACCTAAGAGCAAAAGGGGCAACACCACCACATGAATAGCTGCATAGGCAAAATGGGGATGCCAAGAATAGGCAAATGGCTCAAGAGCATTGGTAGGGATCCCATGAAACCAAGGAGGGAAATATAGATGGCAAACTACTAGCCACACTAATATCAACTCTAGTGATATTGTCACTGGGAGATTTGCTTACACACTATGGCAAGAATTGAAGCAATGGGTAGAACAAAGTAATGAACATAAACTGTAAGACTTCCTAGATCACAATGATGTGACACACATACCAAGCCTAATGCTAAATCCAATGTCAAGGTCCCCACAAGTGAATGCCTTTTGGAAAGGCACTAAGATGCACACAATCTTACTTGTTATTACCCTAGGAGATACCATGTAGAAGGGGATAGTGAACACATGAGTAGGGGATAGTAGACACAGGAGTAGGGATTAGTGTGCTTAACCACGCAGTCCTGCAAACTCAGGGAAATCCACCAGTGGAAACTGCACATTTAAATGTCACTCTAGTGAATGGAATGAGGGTTAGGCCTTCCATAGTCTTGAAGGATTAGCCTCTAAAGATAGTGAAAATCCAATTCTCTGTGAACTTCATAGTCATGAAGGGAGTGGATTATGATTTCCCACTAGGAAAATTGTGGATGAGGAATGCCAAAGTGATAGAGAACTAGGGTAATAGATTGATATTCTTAGGCAATATATCAGAAGTAGGCTGAGTAGCGATGGACACTTGAAAAACCTCACCAATGAGCTTATATGCCATCTCTACCATGTAAAGGGTGACTCAAGGGCTAGAAGTGATTATGGACCTCTAACAAGATACATTCATCGCCTTGAGGATGAGCGTGATTGGATGTATGTATTGACAATCATTGATCTTCCATTCTCAGAGAATGAGGATGAATATAGGCAAGTTGTAGACTTAACTAGCAAACCTAACAATACCATTACTTCTAACCTACTCACAATTTCCTTATGCATAATGGCCATGAGTTCCATCAATCAGCCAACACTAATCATTTATCATATCCCAACTAACAAATGAGAACTCCATGAGATCTTCAAAGTACTTGTTAGGTGAGTTGGCTAGCAACCTAGCTACCAATTTAAAACCCCTCAAGGATCATATGGAAAGTAAAGAGTGGCAATGGACTAAGGTGCACGACTTAAACGTGGCATATAATTGGACTCTCATGATTAGTGAGAAATTTTTTGAAAACAAGAACCCAAAAAATGATGCATTGTCCAAGTATAATGATTATGAAGATGAGTATGAAGACTGCTATTCCATCAGTGAGGAAAGCAAAGAGGAAGTAGAGACCATAGAATATGACATGGATGGAAGAGTGAATGAGCAAAGCAGAGGAAACACTAAATCCCAAGAGGTCAACACATTTAGAGTGAACAAAGGAGTTTACAAGGTAGATTGGAATCAAGCTTAGCTAGAATGCGTAGAGATGGTAGATTATGAGAAAGCAGGATTAGTGCAAACTTGCCCCATAGAAATATTTGGAGTGGAGTCAGTCTCAAAGTTGTGACCATTGAGGGAGACAGCCTCTTGCACTACAGATGGTGAGTACAACACCGCATCAAAGGTGAGCTCTAATTGTGACCCTGAAATGCCTCGACCACATGGGACCAAATGCACCAAGGGGGACCTTCTAGTCTGCCTAAGGTTCAAAAGGCTAAAGGAGGAGAGAAAGAAATTGTCAAAGTCTTCAAAAGCTAAACAATAGAAGAAACCCTAGGACCTGCCCAAGTGCTTCATGAAGTTCAAGAAGGGTGATTGAATAGTGGTGTCGGTAGAAGCCAAGTAGAAAGGACAAGCAAGTGAACCCATTGAAGGACCATCCAAAACTAATGAGATCAACTTGGCAAGGGAAGAGGACAAGCCTCGGCCCATGTTTATAGCAGATGATCTAATCGAGGAGGAGGAGAATGATCTCATAAATCTCTTAAGGGAATTCTCCAATGTGTTTACACAGTCCTTAGGCTCGCTCTACTCTACTAAAAGGAATATATCTGAGTATCATGACTCATAACATCCCTATGATCCCTAATGTCATACTAGTCAAGTAATGACCATTTGCGATGAATCCTAAGCATGCACACACAATCAAGGAAGAGATTGATAAGCTATTGAAGGTAGGATTCATTTACAAGATAGAGTACACAAACTGGGTATCACCCATAGTCATAGTCATGAGGGAGAATGGAAATATTTGAGTGTGTATAAACTATAAGAAGGTAAACGCAACTACAAAGAGAGACAACTAACCATTACCATACACTAAACACATGCTAGAGAGAGTGGCAAGGAAGGAAGCATATAATTTTCTAAATGGCTTCTCAAGTTATAACCAAGTGCAAGTCTATCAGGATGATAGGTACAAGATGGCATTCACCATTGAATGGGGAGTGTTTTCTTGCATAGTCATTCCATTTGGGCTATCCAATACCCTCGCTATCTTCCAACACCTCATGTGCACCATCTTCAAGGACATGCTCAAAAAATGGTTGAAAGTCTTTGTCAATGACTTGTGCATCCACACTGATTGGGAAGAGCACTTAAAAAAGCTGTGAATAGTCTTTGAACGATATCAACAATACGGTCTCTCAATAAACCCCTTAAAGTGCTAGTTTTGGGTGAAGCATAATTGTATTTTAGGGCACGTTGTGTCGAGGAATAGGATAGCCTCAAACTCCAAAAAAATCAAGGTAATTATAGACCTTCCCCCTCCAATCAACTTCAAGGTAGTTCAATGCTTCTTAGGCCACATAGGATAGTACTGGTGGTTTGTGCTAAACTAGGCAACATTTATTGCTAGACCTTTGTACAAGCTATTGATAGTGTTCGAGTGGACCAAAGAATGTCAAAAAGTGTATAAAAGGCTTAAACACGTTCCAACTTCTACTCCTATCTTAAGAGCCCCAGATTGGTCCATTACTTCTTTATACACATTGATGCATCTATGAAGTGACATTTGCTAGTAAACAACTCACAAATACAGAAATAAACTACTTCACAATAGAGATGAAAGGGTCAACCATGGTATTCATCATAAAGAAGTTTAGACACTATCTTCTAGCGACACCATTTACCTTCTTTGTGGATCATCAAGAATTGCTTTACCTTGTGAACAAACCCTATGTAATAGGATGCATTGCTTGATGGTTACTTCTGCTTTTGGAATTTGTCTTCTCAGTGGTAGTACACTGTAGTGGGAGCCTTCTCTCAACCACCAAGACCCACAGACTGCTTATTGTTTCAAGCGTTTCAAGCCGAGCACTAATGGCTACCTCTCACATAGCCGACGCGCCATCCATATCTACGGGTGTAGTGAGCTTACCTCCATGCCGTTTGAGTTACCTCCTCTCTCGCACACTCTGGTAGCTCCACGATCCAAGTGCAAGCTTCAAACAAGCTCCATCCTCAAGCTCCATGCTCCAAGCTCCATCACTACGAGCAAGAGAAGAGAAGAGAAGAGAAGAGAAGAGAAGGAGAGAGGAGAAGATGGAGAGCTTCACCCTCTTGATCCCTCACCCTCACACACTCGCTCCCTCACAATCTCACACTCCCTCTCTCAAGCACAAGCTCAAGCAAGCAAGGACAAGAAGAAGAAGGAGAAGAAGAGAGCCACTTTTTGCCACACACAAGAATGAGCTTCTCATTCACTTTTCCACTTTATATACAAAACCCTAAATCCCTTTTGGGCGGTCATCCCCTTTTCCCCTTTTTTACATGGCTGGCCGTAGCCTAGGCCCTTTTTCCCATTGTTCTTCTATCTTTCTAGCTTCCTTTCCACTGCCCCTCTACATTTACAAATTGCACGGGTGAGAGCCTGGCGCTCCTTGAATTAAACCATGATGCGCTTGCACTCTTTTACAAAAGTTTTGACTTGCGCCTTTCCTTGTGCACCTTTCTCCCTTATTTAGGACTCTTCTCCTTTTGCGTCTTTGTCTTCCATTTCTCTTTGCCTTGGCCTTTGTCTTTGTCTTCTGCTTTAGCTTTTCCGAATTTTCCACCTTCGTTCATTTGAGGGTTAACATTAACCCTCTCCTAGATGAGTGCTAGTCCCATGGCACTCACCGTCGTAGATAGCAGGCATTAGCATGCACCGAAGACGTGGGTGGTAAGAACATCTGTGGTTGCCATGGCGAAGTGTTGGTAGTGGTGGAGAGGAAGGTCATTGGGGGCACGTTGGTGGGTTAAGTGGTAGGTGGTAGGGAAATGGGAGTTGGTGGTAGGGCTATTCTTTACGGGGTTCCACCGATGGAGTACAAGTGGCGGTTTGTTGGGGATTCTGTACATGATGATTCTTGGCAGGTTTACAGGGTGATAAGGATAGGAATTCAAAGTTCAGTGTTGATGAAGAGCGAACGACACCTTCGTTGGAGTCTTCAATACCTGCAATTGAAAACCTCTCATAGGTGGTTTCTTCCTAGGGGTAGTGCTAGTCTTCTTTATAGTGCACAAGACATAGTTTAATTAGTTTGGGAGACAGGTCGAACTCTAAGCTCTAAGCAAGCTGAGAGTATTTTCCTACACTTAAGGACCCAAATTGTGTATATACTTTGGTGCAGATATTATGTGAGTGCTTGTGCACACTTAGATATTACGTAGGTAGAAGATTGCGGGTTGGTTTCTCATAACGACATGTGGATGAAGCAACCATGGTGGGAAGAAGTACATGTGAAGGTGTATGCAACATCCTATGCATTGTGATTGTACAACATAACATAATAGAACATAGGGATACTGCACTATCGGTAGCTGGTAGACATTGAGCATGTGCGATGAGGACAGTGTACTTTTCATGGCCATTCGTGCAGGGCTTACCACAATTGATTGCAATGGTATTAAGGCAGAGTGCAGGAGAGAATTGTGTGAATGGGTCAGGGTGACAGGTCTAACCATAGGCAAGACAAGCTCCCTAGGTCTGTCCTACCCTTGATATGCCCTGAACTATTGTGGGTGATGCTAAGGGACTAGGGGACTAGGGACGGAGCTAGCCGACCAAGGTCACTGGACGCACCTAATTTGAGGACCCCTAGGTGCGGTGCTGTGATCATGGGTGCTTCTTATCTTTTCATTCTTTTTCTTTTTTTTTGACTTGCCTGAGTACAACCATTGCAATATGTTGATGCTATCAGGCTTTCAATGGGTTGGAAAATGTCAAGCTTCGAAGGCTCAAGAAATGGATATGACAGTGATGATTGTGCTTTAGCCTCGTTGTTAGAGAAGCCGTTGTTGCGATGTTGGTACGATTGAGGTAACAACCGTCGTGAGCTCACTATAGAGCTTGACCCAAGAAGAGAGCCCAGCCCATGACTATGCTTTGGTTTGTGCGATGTGGGCACTCGCAAGGGTGATTTCTCGCGTTAGGCAGCATGGCTTTGTTGCGGTTCTCTGTGCGGTTGGTGGTCTTGCGATGACTTGGGCATTGAACACGTTTGCATAAAGACCTGTGTCATCCTGCATCCACTTGTCACTTCATGAGAGTATATGCAAGTCGCATGCGTCAAGTACAATGAACAAATGCAATCATGTCAAGATATAACTTTTCAAAATGCTATGATGATGATTGTAATGCCTATTCCAGTGCTTGTTAAAGATGTGGCATATATTAACGAGAGGTAAAGGAAGTGTGTACAAGTGGGGAGCCTGCCCCTTTAATCATCAAAAGACAAAAAGTTATGGCAAGATGACTTGTTAAGCTGGTTGTATATCATAGGAGCTACTCGATTTACACAAGGCAAGGTGAGTCCGGCAGTAGAGGTGGTTGGGCGACTAAGGCTCTGCTGGTGAGGGGCTCCCGTGAGGTTGGGCAGGGAAGATGTCGGCTGGGACCCGAATGGTGTAGTCTTTGGCCTTGACCATTTCCAAGATGCTTTTGAGCAATGCATCGAATTCTTCCTTGTCTCGAGATGCCCTTTCAGCCTTTGAGCACCTGGTGCCTGAGCACCTATTGGGGGCTTGCACAACCGATGTTGCCACACCTTGTGTGCTTCTTTGAGCTTCTACTCCCCTGACCTAGGGATTCTTCAGCCTACATTCAGGGCGGTGTCACTTGGGACCTCGTTTCTTTGCATACCTTTTGAGGGTAGGCACATAGCGCACCGACAGAGGGGCGTGTGCTGCATGTTCTCGTCAACAATGGAGAGCGTCTTTGCAAGCCAGCTGCCCTAGGTGCTCCATGTCTTCCTCGTAGGGGGACCTACAAGATGCGAACCAAGGATTAGGCCTTGATATAGGATAAAACCATTCACATGTAAGGGATTATAGTGTGGGTTATCAAGCGCATATGACGAGAAGGGGAGGGGTGAGGCATGCAGTGCTTGTTGTAGAGGGATGGCCCCCATGATGATGTTCATTTAGCCTCTAGCCACTAGCAGATCTTGGCTCATGCTAAGTTACGCGGACTGGTGGTCATGGATTGGGGCAGGGCTCATCCTCGGAAGAATAGACCGGAAAGGGAAAAAGGTGTATAGAAAGGGATTGCACCCTATCTACACCATCAGAGATGTTGGTCACGGCTTCCTATGGGGGTGCATGCCCTCCGCGTAGAGGTGGAAATGGTCACATAACTTCTAAATATGTGGTGAGAGGAGGACCTGATGTGCTTAGCGTATTCACCCCAACTCTTCTCCCTGCGCTTGACTATTATTGCTTGTGTGTGTTGATAGTGTCTATACAGAGTCACAAAAGTCATTGTTTATTTACATACATATCCATGTATCCATGTCACTTCATGAGGATAAAAGCCAATTGTAGAACTCTGGATTGTACTGGAGCATGACACATGCATCCAACACTCATGGCAGCTTACTCAATACCGATAGATATTTTGCCACATCGAGTAGCATGGAACCTTGTCCGAGTCTACTGGCAACATGTAACTCCTCCTCAGTGAGAACCTTATCAAATAGAGAGTTCTCTTGGCTAGGTTTAGCTAAGTCCATACCCCCAATGGCAGTCAGCACTCGAAGGGAAGTTGGTGCCACATAGGTTGGGTCTCTTTGAGACCGCCATTTGGCCAATCACTCCTCTAAGACTATCGTGATCTGGGCTCCTAGTTCGGCCATTGCAACGCAGTTTTCCCACCAACATTGTTCAAATTGACTTCGGCCCTCTGATAGTCGCTTTAGTTTCTCTATCTCTAAGAGATTTGGATGGCAGAGCGCATCATTGAATGTGACAGTTAAGTGCAGTTCGTCGACTTCCTCGCCAGAGATGAGTCGCATGCGTTCATGCAGGAGCCTGTTATAGTGCTCGTCAAGATGTTCTTGCTCTTCCCAAGATAATGGAAATGGCAAGTATTCTCCAAGCTGCTCTTTAGGGAATGCGCCCATGTCTGCCAGGACATAGACACATGCGGACACCTTGAGCTTAGCATCCAACGCAGTTAAGCACTCTGTGACACTTCTATGTTCAACAAGGGCTTGCTCGGTTGCTATCTCATGCAAGGTCCTAGGAGTTTGCTTGGGCTTTAGCATAGCTGGGGGCTCAGGCCTAGATGCGTAAGTTTGGCCAATGCTAGGATTTCTTACGCTCTTGGAGTTTCCATGTTTCTCTTGAGGCTTCATTATTGCATCATGGTTCTCCTTGGATATGACTAGTATATGTTTGTCACCCTGTTGTGACAGTGTTATGTCCAGTCTTGATTGGTCAATGCAAGTTCTATTGTCAGTGGATTGAGTGTTGCCAGTAGCCATTGATGGTAACGACTGCTTTGATTTTTCAGAGCATGTGGATGTGTCTGAGACTTCACCACTATTAGGAGAGACATCAATGGATTCATTGGTGGATGGACTCAATGCTTCATTCATCAGCTCTCCAGCACTCTTCGTCTCAATGTTCTTGGGGTCCACAACCACCTGCAACTGTTGTTGTTTTCGCTATTTTCTCCTCTTTTTCTTGGTCAGTGAAGGTGCACCTCTCAATGACTCAGGACCCTAGACTAGGTCAACCGGTGATGTGCTTGGTTGGGCCTGAGCATTTCCTTTCTCTAGTGTGTCCTCATGGGACATAGCCGTGGCCTGCTGATTAGCCTTGCCAGGTTGTGAGGGTTCAAGTATCTCCCTTTTGGGAGAGTCTAGCTCTTCAACCAATTCCCATGCGTTTAACTCCTCCAGCCTAGGCTTTAGGCGCTTTGGAAGTGCTGGAGTTGTTAATGAAGTTGGTTGCGACACCTCCTCCACAGGTAAACTACTAAGGACACGTTCCGCAAGGGGCATTGTCACAGTCAGGGGCTGTGACTGCTATGATCCCTGATTTGAAGTACTAGTAGCTAGTTCAGTGGACTTGCTACTATTGGTGGATTGCGGTGTCAAGTCCTTAGGGCAATTAGAAGTGGCTGTGTCTTTTGTTTCCCTTAGAGCATTCACTTGCATAGATCGAGTATCAGTTGAGCTAGCCACGGTGGATTGCACAGGCATATCCTTAGGTTGAGAGCTAAGGGTGGTGTCGTGTCCTGCCTCTTGGACATCTGGAAGCTTTGATGGAGATAGAGATTGGAAGTGAACATCTGCCATTGACGACCGCTGTTGTGCTTCCTGTGTCCGTTTGGAAAAAGAGGATGTAGGAGATCTAGGACTCTTAGGTGGACTTGGCATTGGCTGAATGATTTGCTCAAGGCTATTAGACGATCGTGCCATTTTCTTTGTTGAGCGATCAGCCTTTCCATGAGCAATGTTGTGCCTATGATGCATGTTATTCTCTTGGAAAATCAAAGGCTCTTTGGGCACTAATGGCTTTTGGGCACGCTCAATGGCTACATATGACATCTGCTTAGTAAGCATACTAGGCTGAGGCTCTTTCTTTCGAACACTCATGTTCGGTCTCTTGCCTCGAGACCTAGAGTTTCTCTTAGATTTCCTCCTGTGCTTCATTGCTTTTGATACAATCTTGCCTTCAACTGATAGAGATGGTTTAGCAGGGGATTTTGGTACCCACATCCATCGGTTACCTGCGTAATATCCTTGAGCACGTAGCAATGCTTTGGATATCCATTGCGGTGTTGTGCTAACCCTACATCGATGCCTTCGTCTATAAGGCTTGAGATTCTTTTGGGATCTTCTACGATATTTCTAAGTCCAAAGCCCGTCCTTGGCATTGTCTCTTGACCTTCTTGTTTCAAGCGTGGCCTCACTCACTGGTTCTCGTTGTTCGACTTGTGCTTGTATCAGCTCTTCCAACAAGTCCTTGCTCTCGATAATAGGCTTGACTGTTACGTCAGCACCTTCCTTGACTTTCCCTCAAGGTTCGATGAGATCACCCTTGCTAAAGGTTGTGACTATCCTCACACTTGGTAGTGTCAGGTGTATCCTCTGTGCTACATAGTCAGCCTCACATTTGGTCGCCCTTTTGAAGGGTCTTCCTAGAAGGGTTTCCTTACCATATTTAGCACTATTTGGAGGAACATGAAATAGGATAGGCAAGCTTTCAGTTTCAATTATTGCAAGGATATTGCACTTCCTTATGAGTGCTTGTGGAGGTCCCCCATAAGGGCTAAGAGTTGCATTAGTCGGTGTTAGCTCTGTAGGGTACATGCCTCATAGGTCAAGACATTAAGATCTGCTCCTTCATCAATCAGAGCATCGATAGTATGCTCTCTTTTCGCGGTGAGTTTGACCCTAAGATAAGCAAGTGGTACTATGTCTCCATCTTCCGGGTCTTGGCTTGTAAATTTAAGCCTTCTGACAAATGCCCTTGAGTCCCCAACTGCACGACCAGATGTGGATTCTCCACTGATGTCTTGGATCATCAGTGCAGTGCTATTCAAGGAGCATCTATTGTTAGGACTGTCATATCCAGTCATTCTCGCTATTGTAGCTTGATGCTGTTGCTTTTTTCTTTGACTAGATGTAGTCCGAATGCAACATGTATATGTTTTTGCAGTGTGGCTTCCTTGCCCTTATTGGCTAGATTGGCCCATTGAGGTTCTAGGGTATTTTTTTCTCTCCGCTCGGGTATGGGCTTTTTGGTTGCTCTTTTGTCAGTGAGAATCCATGTTCGTGTAGAGCAATTACTACACTAGGGTCTAATTTGGAGGACCGTTTAGCCAAATTTTGAACTACTTGTTTTAAGTTTCAGACCAGTGGTGGGTCTGTGATGTGCCTTTAGCTCTACGTAGCCTTTGGGGTCAATTTCAGGGTTCAAGGTTTTTCTAATATGTTGCCTCGTTTGTTTTTGGCCAATCAGATTTTAACTGCTCAACGCTTTGTGCCTAGGTCTCTGGGTCTCGTTGCTGCCTACTTCAAGCTGCTAAGCGGCTGCTCCCTACAATTTCATCTATTCCATGTGCCAAAATCAAGTTCTGAGTGTCAGAAGGACTTCCGACAGTTTGTGCTGTTGCTGGTCAGGTCAAATTTCTAAGAATTTGCTAAAAAGTTACACTCAGCCCAGCTAGTCCAAATTGCAAGGTCCGAGTGGGTCACTCGGACGGGCCGAGGGCCGAATTCGTGACTCGGATAGGGTAGACTCGGACGGGCCGAATGGTCAATTCGCACGAGGTCACTCGAACGGGTCGAGGCACTTGGGCCGAGGGCTGAATATGATAGGTGGCCGAGGGCCGAATTTGTCGATGGTCCGAATGGTCGACTCAGACGGGCTGAGTAGGTCTGGGTCGAGGGCCGATTAGGGTTTTGGGCCGAGTGGGCTAAGCAAAAGAGGGCCGAGGGCTGATTCTGGGACTCAACCTAGAAGCGGCCGCTCGAATCGGCCGAACGCGGCGCGACAACAACATCGAGATGTTGATCTTGCTCGATTCTTGCGATTTAACCAATCATAGCCAGCATAAACCTCCAAATCCTATCTAGGGGGATAGGGAAAGGGGTTCATATACCTGAATAGAGCAGTAGGCTCGTTGATGGTGAGATCAGAGTGAATCATGCGATGGCTCTCTCTCCCTCTCTCTCTCTCTCTCTCACTGAAATGGTCACAAATGAGCTCTCCCTTGGCCTCTTGGCTCTTATGCCCCTTCTTGGGTATGGTATTGATGCCCCCCAATCACTCACTTGCCGATCTTAGGCATCACAAGCGAGCTTTTTACCATTTTTAAAACGATTTTTGCCTTGTTTTACCCTATTTTGCAATAGTAAACCCTAATGCTTATTTTCTTTGTTTTTCTTTGTTTTCTCCTACTCTAATGCATCCAATTCACAAAGTAAATACCTATACTACTCCATCTCACAATATAAATCTCAAAAGAACAAAAAACCTACTTGCCAAGGAGATCGAATACCATCTTCAACCCCCTCACTTCCTACCTATCTCAAGCACCGCTTTGGGGAAAGCCCTTACTTCGATGCTCGATTCAAAGCGCGCAAGTGCTCAAGGCTTGAATCCGTTTGTCCCTGCAATGGAACCAAAATGTAGTGGGAGCCTTCACTCAACCGCCAAGACCCACGGACCGCTTATTGTTTCAAGCGTTCCAAGCCGAGCACTAATGGCTACCTCTCACATAGCCGATGCGCCATCCATATCTACAGGTGTAGTGAGCTTACCTCCATGCCATTCGAGTTACCTCCTCTCCCGCACACTCCGGTAGCTCCACGATCCAAGTGCAAGCTTCAAGCAAGCTCCATCCTCAAACTCCATGCTCCAAGCTCCATCACCGCGAGCAAGAGAAGAGAAGAGAAGAGAAGGAGAGAGGAGAAGATGGAGAGCTTCAACCTCTTGATCCCTCACCCTCACACACTCGCTTCCTCACAATCTCACACTTCCTCTCTCAAGCACAAGCTCAAGCAAGCAAGGACAAGAAGAAGAATGAGAAGAAGAGAGCCACTTTTTGCCACACACAAGAATGAGCTTCTCATTCACTTTTCAACTTTATATACAGAACCCTAAATCCTTTTTGGGCGGTCATCCCCTTTTCCCCTTTTTTTACATGGCTGGCCCTTTTTCCCATTGTCCTTCTATCTTCCTAGCTTCCTTTCCACCGCCCGTCTACATTTACAAATTGCATGGGTGAGAGCCCGGTGCTCCTTAAATTAAACCATGATGTGCTTGTGCTCTTTTACAAAAGTTTTGATTTGTGCTTTTCCTTGTGTGCCGTTCTCCCTTATTTAGGACTATTCTCCTTGTGCGTCTTTGTCTTCCGTTTCTCTTTGCCTTGGCCTTTGTCTTTGTCTTCTTCTTTAGCTTTTCGGGATTTTCCACCTTTGTTCGTTTGAGGGTTAATATACGCACGGGCAAACAACACCACATGGAAAAGCACATGTCCTATTGTATACCCACAATTGAAGGCATTGGACAAGGCATCAGTGATGACCTCCAAATGCACATCTTTTTCAAATGTCCAGCAAACAAGATTTTTTTTAAATAGATCTCATACCATATAAGGTAGATGACATAGTCCACATCCTAGAGAATGGATTGTTGAAATGACCCATAGAAAAAGCTAGGTTAAGGAGATTGATCTTGAAAATCTAACCCTATTAGTTATTTGCAGGTCAATTGTATGCGCTAGGATAGGATGGAATCTTAAGGATATGTGTCTGCAAACACAAAATATATGATGTGCTCAAGGAAGCACATGGCGAGATTGCTAGAGGATACTTCAGTGAAGATACCACAACACACAAGGTGCTCTAGTCTCAATTGTAGTGGCCAACACTATTCCTGCAATGCAAATAAGTTTTTAAAGCACTATGATGAGTGCCAATGGACCAAGATCCCTATTCATAAGAACAAAATGGAGTTGATCCCAGTGATCACGCTCCAACCATTCAAAAAATAGGAAATCGACTTCATTGGTCTAATCAGCCCTATGGCATAGTATTTTCAAGCCAAGTACATCATTGTTGCCACAGATTATCTCACCAAGTGGAAAAAATATCAAGCAACTCATAAAAATGATGCTATGACCATGGCCAAGTTCCTTTGGGAGCAAGTAATCTCATGGTTCGATTGCCCCATAGAGTTGGTTAGTGACCATGGCACACACTTCATCAATGAAGTAATCGCTCACATGTTATCCATCGTCTTAATAATCCATAGCAAGTCCTCACCATATTATTATCAAGCCAACGGTCAAGCCGAATCCACAAACAAGATCTTGGTGAGTGTCCTAACAAAAGTAGTCTCTATCTCATGCAATGGCTAGGACAACAAGCTTATGGAAACTTTGTGGGCTACAAAACAACCATAGGAAAAACCCCATTCAAATTGACCTTTAGAAATGAAGCTATTCTACCAGTAGAGTCCTTTCTTCCAAGCTTGAGAATAGTATCCCAAGAGAGATGGGAGGGCCAAGAAGCATGGACAAATCAATTAGTGGAGCTAGAATTCCTATCTGAGACTCCTCTCATTGCAATCTATGTTCTGATTTGTGAAAAAACATGATGCAAGAGTTGGTTTAACAAACACATCAAACAATGAGACTTTGGGCAAGGAGGCCTAGTCCTGGTGTACTCTGTCAAGAGACACAAGCAAAAAATGAAATTAAGGGGATTGGGACATTTCAAGGTTTGCAATATTTATAGAAAGGGGAATGTGAAACTTGAAACCCTAGAAGGGGAGAGCATAGGTTTTCTCAATGGAAGTCACATAAAAAATTATTACCCTCCATCACATCCACTTCATGAACCTCCAATGATAGGACAACCAAAAAATCTGAGAGTTGCAACCATCAAAAAACTACAAGAGGAGGATGAGAAAGCAGTAGCATCAGCCTACCTATGAATAACCATAAACCCCCAAAAGGCATATACCCTTGATGTGCTAATTGATGAGGGAACCGACTCAAATATCTTAATGCATAAACATTGGACCACTATGAGTCAACCCCAATCGCAACCAACCAATGTGAAACTTAGCCCATTTGGGGGGGCATTTCTATCCACTCTTGAGAAAATGCAAACTCATGGTTTTTATCAAGACTAAGAACCTACCTATCATCTTTTGCATGCTATCTAACAAGCAAAGTGTTAGTAAGGAATCGATATTGGGGCGTGTGTTCAAAAAGCAAGCTCATTTGTAATGTGGACTATGAGTCAAAGCGCATCCACCTTGCCATCGATAATGTTAGAATAGTAATGGCTTTTAACAAAAGGTAACCAAAATTGTCCAAAATCTTATAGTGTTATCAATCGTTAAGCCTAGTCTCAACCCTAATGATGGGGGTAGCACATCACAACCTACTTCCATAGTAAAGTCACACCAGCATCTAGAGATCACAATCAAAGTTACAATTCAAATACTCAACTGCGCCCCCAAGCAAAGACCATAGTCTCACAAACAACAATCATTTGGAATTTATAGTTTCCGTGAGATTGAAACTCTAGGCCTAAACGGCAAAGTTGGCTCTCCTATAGTTCACATATGACTGGGCAGAACTAGGGTCAAAAAGCCCTATTGCGAGCCCAATACTACTATGAAGGTAACACCTTAATGTGGCTATCTAAACTCTCAAGTGCCATGTATAATCCTCAATATCATGCCCTAAGAATCAAAGCCTAGAAACGTCAAACAAAATAGGGGAGAAGAAAAACCAAAAGAAAGGGTGCCCAATCCATGAGTGTTCTAATAATCTATCAAACCCAAAGCTCAACCAAAAGTCCATGAGCAACCGCTCATGAATGAGCTCCCACCTAATGACTCTAAGGTGATTGCCACTACAAAACCCGATGACAAAGACTCAATCAAACTCCAAAATTCTCAACCCAATCTTACAATACCCACTTAGAATACCAAAATGGAAGTACCATGCATCAACTTGTCCTGTCCAAGTATACCCAAATCACTAGCAAGCCTTAGGCCATCATAGCAATAATGATCCATTCTTGAAGTGGCTTCCAACATGGCCATGGGCACAGTGGATGACTTAGTCACATGCATCTGATGACTAGACTCAACTTTCACATTGTTTGCTAGAAGTTATGAACGTTTAAATCTAGACCTACTTGAGAAATGAGGTACATTCTTTGTTGTATTCTTGGAAAGAATACAAATTCATCTTCACTAAGGCCCCCACTATTGCATATAAAATGACTGGCAATGAAATTTTGAGAGAAAATGCCTTAAGTCAATGATTAATCATATCCTTAAACAAAAGCAAAATCCCCATGCCACCATAGGAACTTGCTAAACTTCAATGATTAGTCGAGTCTGAGTCCAATTTCTTATGCAAGTGATATAATTTGCACATTCCATGGGCTCAAGAGGGTTATCAAATCATAACCAATGCAGAGCAATGACACGCCATCAAGACTTTAGAGTATGACCAAACATATATGGCCCCAACTTCATTTAGGGTGTTAGCCATGACAGAGGAATCAGCCGTCAAAAGACCACATCATGCTCCACCCATACTTGGATAGGATCCTAAGGAAGGAGGAACTCCACATTGCAAGCCAAATTAACTTTGGTGACCTCTTGATTGATGTATTAACCTATATCATGCAACTGGGCATTCATCCACAAGATATGGACTATTATGCAACCCTAAAGTATAATCCCAAGTTTTATGATTAGCTCTTGAAAAAGTAAGACACACCACAGATGCATTGAATGCTCATACACCTTGATTTTCACAATCCTATGCAAGATTTTCATCCTTTCTAAGGGGGAGGAGGTAAAAGTGAAAAATAGATCAAAATTTGAAATAGGAATTGAATTTTAAAGGGAAGAATAAATGTGTAAAAATTTATGGATTGATTGATGTGAGAGTTATCATTTTGTGGTTTATACGCTTCATCATTGGACACTAATCTTTCTAGTCACTTTACCTTCCATGCAAGAACTGCCATTTAAAGAAAACTAATTGTGGGTTGTTGTGTGGTGAGAGGAACCCAAATGGTAGGTCAATAGGATAAAGCCAATAGGCTCACCTTCTCAGAGAAGGAACATAGAAGATATGGCTTAGCCATGGAGATACACATATTCAACCACAACTAAAATACCATAGTATCTACAATCTAGAAGGATTGGTGACATCTGAAGAGGTAGTTGGTGGGTAGATGATAGAATAATGTAATCTTGCCAAGTACTTGGAGAAAGTGGGGTAGGACATCAACCACAGTAAATGCATAAAGTTCTTTAGGACCTTTGATGCCTAGAGGAATAGCAGCACATTAAAACCATCAAGCAAGGAGATACCACTAGAAGGCTGGACATCGCACTAAGTCCAAAAGTTGTGGAGAAGGCCCTCGGACTAGTGGACAAATTGGAGAAGAGGCCAAACAAAATTTTGGGGATGGATAAAAAGAGAGACTACACAAACGATGGACTCAGCTTGTTGACATTTCTAACCCCACCATCTGACTACAAGAAAAAATGATCCATACCCTCTTCTCAAGCTAGAGATACAATGCTCCCATGAATCGAATAGGAGTACCATTGCTAGAGAGCCTTGCAGCAAACACACTGGATGAGGTAAATTGAAACACTTACGTTGTCGCAGCGTGTAGGTTGAAGGTCACCACAAGGGTTTGGCAAGAGAAGAATGTATGGGGTTTCAAGAGCTTAGACTTTGGAGATGGTAGAGATAAGAGAAGGGTTGAAGGTTACAAGCCAAGTTTTTGAAGATAAGAGACAACAGGGTGTAGGTAGATTCAAGGAGGGGAGTAGACGAAAGAGAAGGGGTTCGAAGAGATTGAAGATGTAGAAGAATACTCCCAAAAAGAATTAGAAAATATAGAAGAATACTAATAGAGATTAAGCCTGTCAGTTTCTTTCAGCATTGTGAGAAAATATAACTCTAATAGACAAAAATGTGTACAAAATAATACCTTCCTCTATGCTGCTCAGATCGCCAATCTGATGCTTCCAATGGCTCCAAAAGGAGGGTTAAATACCACGACACCTGACCAAAATCCTACCAGATCACTCCTTCTTTATCTCCCACTTTTGGAGTGATGTTCACTGCCTGAAAATAGCGATCGCACGTCGCGCGATTTTGCTAATCTCTTTTTTTACATAAAATCCTCTCAAATTGGCTGAAAGCTATATGCTTTCTTTTACATGTCCTCCTAACCTAGAAGTTATCTATAGTTTTATGGATTTTTACAAGAGATAATATCTAGAATATCAAAAATTGACTTAAAAATTGTCTAAAAAAATCTAATATTTTGAACCATGGACACTAATACTAATGTCTAAAGTGGCATTGACTCTCTAAATCTAAAAGGAATCCACACTCTAGATTTTTTTACACGGTGTGCACGTAGTGGCACGACATTCACCCCCTCCTAACCTGCACATCCTCTAGCATGTGCCAAAGTCTTACGGATTTGCAGTGTAAGAAAAAGTATCTTCTACCATGTCAATGTCTTCATCTTCTGTCTCTTCTTCTTCCTCTATGTCTTCATGCTCTTGAATTATATTCAAGTCTTCTAGCTCATATATTGAACTTTCTCTTTGTTTGAAGAGCTTGATTCTTTTTCCAGCTATGGGTATCCTCATGCTTGTTTCATCCAATTTAGCCAATGAATATGTGGCATTGTCATGAATGACCTTTACCACATATGGGCCAAACCAACGCTTTACTATCTTCCTAGAAGCACTGTATTGATTGTTTAGGATGCTTTCATAGACAAGCACCCAGTCATTTTCTTGAATTGCTCTTGGTTGAAGTCGATGTCACTTATCAAATCTTCTTTTGTTCTTTAGTCTTGCTGTCTATAGCTTCTCAATAGTTGCTTGAACATCTTCAGGCCTCCTTTCTAGCTGCCATATGCGCAAAGTCAGCAACTCTTCTCTACTGATGCCTTCCTCCCAAGGCAGAAGACTCCATGTGAGAATAGATTCTTCAATCGGTATAATTGGTTATTGTCCATGCATAAGTTTAATTGGCATATAGCCAGTCACTAAACTGTGAGTAGTCCGGTCAGCCCATAATGCAAAAGGTAGCATTTTGGGCCATTCTTTGATCTTTCCTCTACAAGACTTTACTAGAGCTTTGAGAATAGTTTGATGACCTCTCTCACTCTTTCCATTGCCTTTAAGGTTGTAGGATGATGTTAAAGCCAACTTAATGCCCAATTGAGCAAAGAAGTTGTGTGCCTCATCAACATCCAACTCTCCTCTATCTGCAGTTACTTTACCCACACAACCATCTCTACAAAACACTTCTTCAAGCAAAAAACGACAAACAGCTTCAGTAGATTTGGTTGTTAAGGCTTTGCATTCAACTTGATTGGTAAGATCCTCTCTTGCAAGCACTAAATACCGCATATTCCATATTTCTGTAGGCATGGTAATAAGATAAAAAACCCATCTATAATGTATAGACAAAGGATAATTTGGTTGTGACCCATCTCGATGCTTGACCATAGAATACATTTGACACACATAACAGGTTTCAACAAAATGTGCTATGTTCGGATACATGTTTTGCCACCAATATTTTTATTTGACTTTACTAAAGGTTCCCCATATGCCTCTATGGCTAGACCATAAGCTTTCATGAAATTCTTTCATTGCCTGTTGTTGCAAACTTTTGTTACCTAAAACTCGGACAAGCGCTCCTTTTTTCTTCTTTGTGTGCTTCCATAGATGTCATTCTTTAAGAAAAAAACCATAAGCTTTCCTCTTGATATGTTTGAACTCTTCATCAGTCTAAGTCTCCTTCTTCTTCATTGTGCTCAAATATTGGCCGCGATCTTTAGCCAATCTTCCATAATCTTCTTCAAGGAAATGAACTAGAACTTGAGCAATGCAATGAGCATGTTGGCTTCTAGTTGATTATCCTATTGTTTTCAGCTTTGGACCAGTATATGCAGTAATGAAAATGTATTTTCAGCAGCCATGGAATGAAATTCAGCAAGTATAGATTCTTTAGCTCCATCTTTTCCATCAGCTCTTCTTCATTGTCATATCTTCTACGTGATAGCATGTCAGCAACTGGATTCACCTTTCCTACAATATGCTTTAATTTGGGGTTGAGAGACTTAATATATTCAATCCATCTTAGCATAGCAATGTCAAGTGTAGAGCAGTTAGCAATCATGCCCAAGAGTGGAAGACAATCAATTTCTACCACTATGGAAGCACCTATAAAGTATTCATGATCACACTTTAATGTTGTTACAACTCCCCACAATTCTCTTTTTACTTTTGCATACCTTCTTTGACATTCATTGAGAACTTTTGCTCCAAAAGGAATTGCATACCTATTACCTTCAAGATCCCCTTGGCCAACAGCCCATCCTATCCCAATGGGACTTGCATCCACAATAAGGATGATGGGTTGACCATTTGAATAGTCAGCCCTTTTGAGAGTGGGGCATGAAATTAATAACTTCTTTAATTTACGCATAGTGAGAGTATGCTCTTTATTCCAAGAGAATCTTTGGCCTTTTCTTAATAATTGATAAATATTTTCAGCTACATGAGCAAAATGTGGTATCCATATGAGATAGAATACACATGTGCCAAGAAATCTTCTCACCTCTGAAACATTTGTGCATTTTTCTTGCATTCTGTTGATGGCATCTATCTTGATTGGAGAAGGTTTGCGTCCATAGGGGCCACATAGATGATCAACCACTAGGACTTCTTCTACTCCAAAAATCGACTTAGCTCCAGAAAGGGTAAGATGTACCTCTTCTAGCCTTGTCAAAATCCTATCACAATCATGAATATGGTTAACTACAAATGTCCTGCAACCATCTTTGTCAAGCTCCTCATTCTTTTCACTGACTTCACATCCCTTGATAGGTACATCATCAAGAAATGGAAGAGTAAGTTGTGGAAAAAAAGTCCCTTAAGACTTTGTTTATGGCATTCATTGAAAGGTGAGAAGGATCGAAGCTTGTACTCGGGAGCTATGGCAGGAGAGCAAGAGCAAGAAAGAGAGAGGCAAGAAATGCAAACTCCAACAGTCACAATTTGTGATCGGGCCTTTATTCAAACTATCACTAAAAGAATAAAGAATAAAGTGATAGTGATGAGCGCTCGCCACCTACAATGTGCAGTGACGGTGACTGTCAGTGTAGTAATACATGAGCGGCTAGGCAGAGGTGCCTTTATCCCCAAAAACCTCCCACTTAAAGCCGAATCTACCCCAGTGAGGAGTGAAAAGAAAAAGAAAAAAGACAGTACAACATGTACACATGTACCACAGGATGAGGAAAGACGTCATCTCATCCCACGCCCATCAACCTCCTGAGGAAGGCAAAGTGCTCTATAGAGAGGCTTTTCGTGAGTAGATATACAAGATTCTACTCAGTCAAGATCTTGACAAGATCAATAGACTTGTCCTCAATGAATCCACATATGAAGTGATACCTCACCTCAATATGTTTCATCTTCGCATGGAAGACCAGATTCTTGGCTAACTGAATAGCACTCATAGAATCCGAATGCAGTGTAGGGATAGCATCATTACCAAGTTCAGCAACCAAACGACCCAACCAAATGGCCTCCTTGCAAGCCTCAGTGGCTGCAACATACTCGGTCTCTATAATAGAAAGGGTAGTGCATTTCTGCACCCAAGACATCCAAGAAACAGCACCTCCAGCATAGGTGAATACATAGCCGGAAGTGGACTTCCTACTATCTGCATGTCCTACATAATCAGAGTCAGTGTACCCCACGACTCCTGTATCCTGGCTGCCATAGCATATGCACATATATGCAGTGCCCTTCAGGTACCTCATGATACCCTTCACGGCATCCCAATGTTTCTTGCCAGGTGTAGCCATATAGCATGCCACAACACCAATTGCAAAGGCAATATCTGGATGAGTGGCTATCATGGCATACATAAGACTGCCCATTGCGGATACATAGGGAATCTTGGCCATCTCGGCTCTCTGCTCATCTGTCTGCTGACAATCAGCCTGTGATACCTTCACATAAGAAGGCGATGGACAGCCAATAGGCTTTACGTCCTACATGTGGAAGCGCTCAAGGACTTTATGAATGTACTCCCTCTGTGACAAGTAGAGAAGTCACTGATGCCTGTCACGTCTAATGCACATACCAAGTATGTGAGCAGCCGGTCCCAGATCTTTCATCTCAAAGCTCTTCTTGAGCTGAGCCTTAAGAGCATCTAGCTCATCATGAGATTTCCCTGCTATCAGCATATCATCCACATAGAGGACCAAAATTAATAAAGAACCATCATGGGCTTTCTTCGTGTAAAGACACGGATCCATAGCACTCCTACTGTAGCCCTGTGACTGCATAAAGGCATCAAACTTATAATACCACTCCCTAGGTGCTTGCTTCAAGCCATAAAGACTTTTCTTCAATTTTCACACTAGGTGCTCCCTGCAAGGTTCTGCAAAGCCCTTAGGATGCTCCATATAAATCTCATCATGCAAGTCCCCATGTAAGAAATCCATCTTGACATCCATCTGGTATAAATCCAAGTCAAGCTGAGCAACCAAAGCCAAGACTAAGTGCAGGGTGGTCATCTTAACCATAGAAGAAAAGATATCATCAAAGTCCACACCATGCTCCTACTTAAAACCCTTTGCTACGAATCCAGCCTTGTATGCCTACTTGGGATGTCCAAGGGTACTTTTCAGCTTGTACACCCACTTGCATGGCAAAGCCTTCTTGCCCATAGGCAAGGAAACCAAATCCCAAGTGCCATTCTTATGCAAGGAGTCTATCTCAGACTACATAGCCCTCTCCCAAGAGTGACTGTCACCCCTGCGCATAGCCTCATCATAAGTAAAAGATGCTCCTGCATCTACAACCAAGACATAATACATCGAGAGTTGAAATCTATCAGGTGGATGTCTGTCTCTAGTAGACTATCTCATGGCAGGCTCTGCTGCCTACCTAGCTATCTGTCCAACACCCTGACCATGAGTATCTGCTACAGCTGTAGGCTGTCCAACTGGCTGTGCGAGAGCTCTCGGCTCCTCCTGAAATATGACCCTATGGATCTCAACAACTCTCTCAAGCTGCCTATGCATCTTGTCTTCATAAAAGACTACATCATGACTGCGGATGACTTTCTGCGCGCCTATGGATCCTAGCGATGATAACCTATCTTGCCTTCATCTCCATAACCGAGAAAAATGCATTTGACACTCTTAGGATCCAACTTACTTCTCTTGTCCCTGGGCACATGGAAAAATGCCTCACATCCAAAGACACGAAGATGCGCATAAGAGGGAGGTTTTCCAGTCCATACCTCCTCGACAACCTGGAAATCCAAACCACTAGAAGGTGATCTGTTTATGATATGCACAGCTGTACTAACTGCCTCAGCCCAAAAGCTCTGTGGTAGGCCTGCGTGGCTAAGCATACTACGTACACGCTCCTAGATGGTTCTATTCATCGGCTCAGCCAAACCATTCTAGGGGGGTGTAGGGGGCAGTCTCTCACCACATAATTGCTCAAAAGCACGTGAGACATACTCACTCCCATTATCTGTCCTTAGGCCTTTTAGCCTATACCCAGACTAGTTCTCAACCAATGCAAGCCATCTCTGAAACACAGCCAAGACGTCGGATTTTAGCTTAATGGGATAAGCCCAAACTTTTCGTGAAAAATCATCTATGAAAGTAACAAAATACTTGGCACCACCCATACACTGATAAGACATGGGCCCATAGACATCCGAATGTACCAATGCCAAGGGCTCCCTCATGCGTGGCCTACCAGACTTTTTATGAGTAGACCTAGTCTGCCTGCCATAAAGACAATGCTCACATGAATCAAAACATGCATAATCAAGGGGCGGTAAGTACTACAAACCAGAAAGCATTTTCATTCCCTTCAAAAACATATGGCCCAAATGGACATGCCAAAGAGATACATGTGGGATAGAACCCACAGACAAAACATGATCAAGGGATAGAGGGGCTGCCAGCCTTGGCACCTCTCGCAATCACAAGTCTGCCATGAGTGATCTTCCATGCAGAATCTCCAAAAGATACATGATAACCTGTGTTATCAAGCTTTCCAGTTGACATGAGACTGCGTGTCAAAGTAGGTACATGATGTACATCCTACATAACAAAACTACTGCCAGAAGGAAACTGCAGCCTAACATCACCAATGCCCACAATATCAAGAGAGCTGTCATCACCCAAGCACACAGAACCCAAAACAGTACGATATGAATGAAACCACTCTCGGCAAGGTGTCACATAAAAGGACGCACATGAGTCCAAGAGCCAACATTGTGCATACATAAAGTGTATCTCTGTCATCTGCGAAGCACTAGAAGAAGCTGCAAGGATATAATCATCATCATCAACATTCTCAGGCTGCATAGCATTGATCTCTTCAATTTTAACACTCGACTTTGCAGGCACTATGCTACAATCAGAAGACTTATCATGCACTTTGTCTTTTCCCTTATCTTTGCGCCTTTCATTGCGCAGTTCATGGCATTGTGGCCTAATATGGCCCTTTTTCCCACAATGGTGACAAGTAACATCTGCATTCCTGCCACGAGATTTGCTACGTGACTTACCATGAGACTTGGACCGAGATTTTTGAGAATCCCGTCCACGGCCACTGCCACTGCCACTGCCATGCTTTCCATATCCATCATTCATGCCTCTAACTGTCATAGCATGCGACATACGAGAGGCATCCAAATTCTTACGGTTAACCTCTTCCTACAGAAGAGCACTCTCAACATCAGATAATTTTAAGGTAGCAGTAGAGGCACATAATGCAGTGCAAAATACATCCCATGACTCATTAAGAGTACCAAGCAAGAAAAGAGGAGTGACATCCTCTGCAAAAGTGATGTCCTGCGAAGTCAAGTTCTTGAGTATAGCATGGAACTGGCTCAAGTAAGCAGACATAGTCACATTCTCCTTCATGCACAAATCCATAAGCTGCTTTAGCCAATACATCTGACTCACTGGACTTTTCTTGTCATAGAGATTCTTGATTTTATCCCACAATTGCCATGCACTCTGTTCTTCCTCAAATACATTGTAATGAACCTCTTTTGTGAGAGATAATACAATAGTGGACTTGCATAACTCATTAAGCTCAAGCCATTCCTCATCTGGCATAGTTGCAGGCGGATGCCCGCTCAACCTCAAAGGCTTAATCTGTGATTTCTGCACCAAGACCTATCAAATTTGGCTCTTCCAATAAGATTAATTCATACCATCAAGCTTAATGATGTTGAAAATAGCATGTTTAGTAGATGAACTTGCCATAATGCAGGCTGAAAGACTGTAGACAGTTCAAAATTGCTTGCTGTTTACTGCAGAAAATGACCAAAAAATCACCAAAATCGAGAGAAAATGGCAAGAAAAGTGTAACCAAAGCTACTGTCCACCAAGTACTAGTGAAAGTACATCATTTCAGAATATTTCAGCATGAAAAATCCATGTCAATCCATACATATATGCTTGCTGTAATAAATTATAGATTTCAGTAAATGAGAGCTAATAGTGCCAAAATCGGATCCCATGTCAATCAGATACTACCAAGACCAAAGCCGGCATCATGTGGGCATAGCATAGGCATATGACAGTCGATAAGCATGAATCCAACACCCAAACATGTCATACAAACATCTGCTAGTGAGTAGGCACACCCCCCAGTCAACGGGGAAAAGTGTTCCTTCCACTACCAAGACTTAACACAAGTAGGTGTCAGCTCACAAAGAGAGGGACCCAAATCAAAGAGTCAACTCATAAGCATAAGAGGAACCAAAACATATGAACCATGCATCATCCTGAAGGGTAAAAAATCCCAAATAGTCTCAAAAGCTCAAAGAGCATAGACAGCCTGCTCAATGGCTGTCAAGTATCCAAAGACACTCCCATTGGCACAAAAGCCGTAAATATCAAGCAACAAAGCTCAAACAAAGCATGTACAAGCACCAATGACAAGTGTCCAAGATCAGACATCAATGGTACATCCCAGACATGTAGGCGGTAGAGCATTCGTATGTAGCATCCATAAGCATGTAAGACATCAAGTACATCCCAAGATACAACTATGGAAAGCCAATAAATAGCTCAAGTAAGCTCCGGGAATCCAGGGTCAAGCCAAGACTGAGCTCTAGTAGCAATAGGCTCCAAACAATGTGACTAGCATGTAGTAATGGCGTAGGCTAAGCATGTCAAGACCGGTCAGACATAAGCAACATACATGCCATAAGTACATCTAAGACGGAGCATCCAAATGCTTTGCAAAGCAAGATCAAGCTCAACCAACGATCCCGAATCAAAACCAAGCTCTATGTTGAGCCCCAAGTGTCAATACATCACCATATATGCCCGAAACATAGCCCGAAAAGCATAGGCATAAGCATACATGAGTAAAATGACTTCAGCCCAACTGTGTACAACAGTGATTAACTATTCAAAACTGAGAATTTCAACACCAAAATCAGCTCCAAGTGGTTACCAAACAATAGGCATACATTCCTCTAACATCCGGGCATCAAACGGGACCAACCGGGCATCAAATGACAATGCCAAACAAGTTGTAGCATCAAATATCAGTGTAACACTATCATAAACTACCTGTGGACTGTTATGACAGTCCCAAAACAGTGTTAAATCAGTCAAAATGCTATGCCAACACATCAGCCACCATCAAAACCAAGTCATGAGCTCGATTTATGTCCCTTTGCACTCCCACCTTCATCACATGATCAAAATCTTTCATCTCATTCCATCCCCTTCTCTCATACGCTAATCCATGAGAACATACAACAAGAGAAGAGAGAAGAGAGAAATACTAAAATTAGATCTCTTTGTAGAATGCATCAATTTCTGATTCGTTTATCACGATGGAGGGTGAAGAAATCAAGGATCTCATGGCTTGGAGCATTTCTCTAAGTTCCATCGATCAAGAAAATCATTTTTAAATCATTTTGGGGGTACAAAAAAATGGAGCTGTCTCACCTCCCTCCCCCCCATGTTTCATAAACTTGATGTGTCTTTTCATTTTCAAGCTTAAACAAGCTTGTTTAGCTTAAACCAAAACAACTAGTTTAAATTTTTGCATGTTCACACTTGGCATAAGTGGTTTCTCACTGAACGGAGGCTTGAATGAACTCTGGTTCGCAATTGGATTAGATGGCTGGATTCATGGCATCTAGATCTATAAACCTAGCCTTCGTTATGCACTTTTTGGCTCGTGGATCACATAGATGCTTCATAATGCGAAACCTTGCAGGGATTAAATAGGGGGTCAAATGGGATCTGATTTGACGAACTGAGACTTGCATTGGGTTCTTGGCATTGAACTCCATCTAGGAAAACTCCAGCTCATTGATCTACAACCGTTTCATTTTGTATGAAAATTTGGTCTTTGAATGTCTCCCAAGCTTTTTTCCACTTCAAAACAGGCTCTAAAGTTTTGCTCTCATTGGCAACCACAGGATAGGGTGACTCAGCCCGTCGAATCCCATGAACTGATCTACATAATTAATCAACCAAGAAAAGCATCAAGTTGCCACAAAAAAAATACACAACAAAGTACAAGTACAACTCTTACCCTATCCCTTGACACAATCAAGGCATGAAAATCATCAAGGGATAGGCCTATCATAATTTGACAGAAATCCAGAATGAGTTGCTAACCAACTCCTCCAACACGGACTGGCTAAAAGAACCGGCAAAGAGGTCATCCTAGTTGGTGGTCTGAACTACCTACCTAACTCAAGACAACTAGACTAGGAACTCCTACTAGGTGAGGACTCCTATAGCCTAGTCATTATATATTTTCTTTTAACACACTTTCCTTTTAAGGTTTCCATACTCAGGCATGTAAAAAGGAGGGAGCTTTGAGACTGTTTTTCAATGGCTAGTTCTTTTTTAGAATTACATGGTATAAAAGGAGACGATCCTATATAATTTCTTAAAAATTTAGAGCTTGGATGCATCATCCAACGAATTATTGACTCAACTTTAAAACTCCGAATTTTAAAAATTCAATTGTCAGATAAATGTACAAATTGATTTGAGGAATATGAAAAAACTCTCAGATTGTGAAATCCATATGTTCCTATGGAATGTGAAACTATAAAAAATGCATTTCTTGACTAATTTAAAGAAATCGAACTTTCTAGGACCTTTGGCAAAAAATAGAAACTTACCAAAAAAAAAGATGACAAAACCATCAAATTTTTTGCTCTAGAATACGCTCGAATTTGGGACCATTGGAACACATCATTAGGCCCAAGAGAGAAAGTACTTGAAAAGTTTAAAAAAAATATTTGTGGAAATTTTATAAGGAGAGGTAAGAACAAAACTAGAAATTTAAAAATCAAGCATCTTTGAAGAAGTAGTAATGATCACCTTCGAAAAAGAAAGAAAATTTGATAAAATAAAAAAGAGATGACCATTTAGAACATCAAGCATAAAAAACAAAGACTAAAACTAGAAGGGGATGAAAATAAAGTTCATATTTTAGTGAGACAAAATGCTCAATCAGCTACAATGTTGAGGATCAATTGCTTGGGCAAATGCAAAACATGAGGTTAGGAGCATTGAGAGGAAGACATTGGGGAAGAGAAAGTGGGGGACCAGAAATGGAAGAGGATATTCCCAAAGGCCAATGGTGACTTGCTTCTCTTGTGGAGAGATGGACATATAAGCACAAATTGCCCTTATCCACCTAGAATAGAAGGGATATGTATCATCTACCTCAAAACCTTCCAAACAAACAAATTGATTTTGGGATAGAAATAAAAGACCATTCCACATTCCAAGCACCAAGGCCAACGAAAGAAGAGAAAGGGAAGAGTGCCATTATTTGTATACTTCTGGAAAAACAAAGTGAGGAAAATAGAATTGTAGATGTGATGCCCACAATCAAAAGGAAGAGAGATACAGAGATAGATGAAAGGCTCATGAGGAAAGAGGAAGAAAAATAAAGAAAGGATAGACAAGAGATAAGAAAGGAGAAAATAAATCAATAGCACTTAGCTTGAAACATTATCATGCTTTTAACATTCCATTGGGGGAAGGGGAAAGTGATTATGACCTCGAAAGAGATATGATGGGTAAGAAGACTGATATATCGTTTGCCTAGTTAATGGAGTTGTGTCCTAGTATGAGAGGATAGTGGAAAAAATTAGTGAATCCAACGTCTAAGGAAAGAATGACAGGAACAATGAGAATTTTGAGTGTAGAGGAGTTACCTGATATTTTCTCTATTATTGATACTTGGTATAAGAATCAGAATATAGGTGAAGCATATATTGATGGAGAAGCACAAGTTAGTGTAATTACTTAGGCTTGTGTAGAGTAGTTTGCACTACAAAATACAGGACTCATACCGACGTTCAAAGTAACAAAAATGTTCACACAAAAAATACCCCCGTCGGCTACAAACATCAGTATTAGCATCTCCATAGAATCGTTACTATTGCAGTTGCTATTTGGATTGTTATTTGCGACGTAAATAACGACACAAATAGCGACGCTAACAGTGACAGTTTGTGATGCACATTGCAATGCCAATAGTGACAGTTTGCGACGCACATTGCAACGCCAATATCGACACGTGCAGTAAATTTGCAACACTAATAGCAATGGTTACAGAGAAAAAATTTTGTGGCCACATGTAGCACTATGTGTTGTATTTACATTCTACAAATGGATTACATGTAAAGTGTACAATGGTCATCAAAATGAAGGCAAAATATACTTGAACTCACATGACTAATACATAAAATAAATACAAGATCATTGAATGAAAGATCGTTGAATCATGGCAAGCTACAAAGGATGATAATAACATAGTGCATAGAAAATGCCTACATAAATCACAAGACCAAAAAGAAAGATTATGTGCGCTCCACGAATCCAAATGCGAGCTATAGATCCTCACCATCCGAAAGCTCATCCCGACACAAAGGAGAATCGAACAGACTCTACAAAAAAAACTACACATTAGTCCACCATACATAATGCATTTTAATAAAAATAGTAACTACAAACAAAAGAAAGATGAGTGACTTACTAGGCCCTCGCATGTATACACTCTATCGATCAATGCAATGAGACCATGACTCTCTGCTTATCGAGTCTCTAGGCTGGTGGGATCATGGTTTGTAATGGAGTGCTACAAAGAAAACAAAATACAACTATTAGAAACACAATTGTCAATACAAGTGATATTGCAAAAAAATAAGTGAAAAGAACAAAAGAAAAACTTACAAAGTTCTTCAGATAAGTCCTGTGGCCACCACTCCCAAGATGATGGATACCCCTACCTCCAATCGTGCCTCGCTGCCTCGCGCTACTATCTCCAACTTCCTGGAGAATTTGTAGCCTCCTCCTTGAGTTTGAGCCAGTCATCTACGTCTAGCTACTCGAGCTTTGACACACCACTCTTAAGTACCTTGTGTGCATCCGATCATCTATGTGATATGTACGCACATATGCACTTCATCATCCAGCCTATGGAAAACCTATCTGTCGTGATGGGTACCGAAAACTCCTCATGCAAGGATACTACTATGTAGTCCTTTCTCCCCTTGGGTATGTTCTTCCAATGGTCCAAGATGTTGTGCTGAAAAACTTGTCGGTACAACTCTCTCGTACCAGCCATCACCTTCCTCCCCTCATCATTCATGATCACGACTCCTGTCCTATCATCTACAAGGTATCCATACCTCTCTAGAGTATGTCTAAGATGTGTCCTCTCCCACCTATGACCATGCTCCTGGGCATAACTAGGAGACCCCCGTACATTTGGTGTACCCATAGGGGGTGGTTTCTCTCGAAGTAGCACCCATAGGGATGCCACCTATAGACGGCTGAGAGTAAAAGTTGGAGTCACTGGAGTAGATATCCCCACAAGTGTGACAAATCCTACGTGTAACACAACTCCACTAGAACGACAAGACGAAGACATTGCATTGGTGCCTTCACAATAACCACCTGAGCCACTCTCTCTCAAATCTGCACGAGAATGAGGAGTAGCACCTGTATCTCGAGCCAATCGTAGGCTCACTACATCCATGTCTCCGCAACATCCTCCAAAACCACTCCCTCCATCCATCCCAAGTCTGGGAGTATCAACCTCGTCTACTAGAAACTGAAGCATCAGAGCGTGCCGATGTAGATCTAACAAAACGGCCTGATGGTATCCGAGACAGCTTCACCATATCTTTGAATCCAGCCATCTGATCTGGAAACATATGTGTAAATATATCTTGCAACTCCTCGTCACTCATCCCTCAACTCATCATACTCTCCAAAATATCGTCAAAGGTCACTTACACAGAAAAAAAGTGATGTTAACATAGTCAATATAAAGATTCAAGCAAAGCATAGTAATATAACTCTTTAAAAAATGATGCTACTTAAAATGCATATTCTAGAGTACCCTTATGAGTGATTCATCAATGAATTATGTAGGCAGATGCTACAAGTATAACATAGCCTATGGTTCCATATTAATCTCCTAGCACAACTCTGTATAAACTGGAAGGTCAATAGACAGGTCATCACAAAAGGATGAGTCCACCTCGTTCTAAAAGAATTGTTGGCCTCTTGTCTTTTCATCATTATTCCCTGATTCTGCTTACTCTACACGCTCCAAGCCATCTTCGACCTCCACCCCTTACAATATCGACCCTCCATCTGTATACTATCCTCATCAAAGCTGGGAACATTACTCTCATCATATATTCTCACACTTCAGGGAGCTGAAGGCACAACATACCACCATCGAGGTTGTCGAGGATTTGGATAGAAAATTACATGTTCAAAATTACATACAAGAGAGATTCAACATTTGTGACATATACCATGTCGTAATAAAACTTTAAAAACTAGTTTATGCACATGTTCACAGTGGGCCAGAAAGACAAACGTATCACATAGATTCGTCCATTTTTTTTTTGAATCTATTTCAATAAATCCAGATGGACCTCATTGAATGGTTGCCCCGGCTCCTTCTAGTACCACTTTGAACCACTGCACATCGAATATGATCATGGAGAAGCTACGATAATCCACCATGATAACACTTTGCAAGTTTCTAAAATACTCCATCTTATCTATAATGGTGTTGGATCTGTGGTTCACCATTGGCTCTCTTGCTCGAACTGTGCCATGACACCACAATCCGTTATGGAGCATATTTTGTCGATGCACTGGATGTAGAAATGTTGCTCGCGTGACCATGTCGCACTGTATATTTTGTACTGTACATTGAAACCGTTAGATTAGTTGTCACATATAAAATCTAGATACGATAGCTTATAAAACATGTGGTCATCTTTTGACTACATCCCCTCGAGAATTCCCACTCCCAGTAGAGACCTCCACCCCTTCGCAAGAGACTGCAATCAAAGCTCCATGTAACCGTCATCACATAGGCATAAATTGTGGCATCTCCTCCATGCCCTTGGGATATCGAATCGGTTGATGGCGCATACCACATCAAAATTCTGATCATGCTTCTTCCCGATCTTTTCTAGCTTACTCGTACCTAATGAGCTACGTCTCCATGGATGCATGGCGCAACATAAAAAAACGATTCACTTTCTCCTCCATTATAGCATCCATCCCTTTTTCTACCCCATTTCCAACCACCACATCTTTGGTTAGTCTATCATCATCCTTCAGCGACCATAGCATAATGTTGTCTAAATCCATGGTTGGTAGCCATTGTGAAATATGCACTAACGCCTCAAACACCAACCAACCTTTAGCCATACTACCTTTTAGCCGAGCTTGTTGTTACACAAAGCCTTTCAGGGTTTTCATGAAGCAATCCAAGAAGAACATCCATCATGTATGGACAGGTCTTGCAATCTCCACTTCATCTATAAGATGCACCAAGAGGTGGGTTTGTGTCATGAGCATGTTGGTGGGCAGGTATTTCTCAAAGAGACAAATTGTCTCCACTGCTCCCCGCCTTGCGGATTCAATAGAGGATGTATTAATCTCCTTCTGTGAGATCCATTGCACTAAAATTTACAATCTATAAATCATCTCGCGCGATTGCGATTGATAGTATAAACTGCCACAAATAAAGAAGCATTACGAACACCGACAAGACTCCAAATAGTAAAATATACAGGTTACTTACAATCCATTCGTAGTACAAACCTAACATCTCTTATGCCAATCATTGGATTTTAGTCGTGATAGTTGGTCGTCTTTAGAAAAAGTGGATCTGAGAGAACGCATCATACCTGTCAATAGACCTAATAATTTGCTTCATAATGCACTCTTCTTTAGTGGAAAAAACCCAAGGAGTATGAGGTAGTTGTAAGTGACCATTAACACTCGTCGACTGTGGCCAAAGCGTGTCCATCTTGCATATCTCCATCAAATCCATTCATGCCCCTGCAATGTCTCTCTTTCCCGCTTGCTCATATTTGCCATGGCAACCCCCTCCTCCTACAAAATCTTAAGCTCATCGACTAATGGACAGAGATAGACATTCATATTCTTGACTTTGTAGCTGCAAAAAAACGAGCAAGCTAAGAATCATGTATCCTTTCTTTATAAAAACTATGGCACGATGTTGTAATTAACAAGTACTACATGCAACACATTGTAAGACCGAATGGGTTCGTGCCATCCATACAAAGACCGAGTCAAATATTCATTGGCTCTCATGCGAAGCCTAGAAAGGCAGATTCAATGTAGCTCCATGCATGTGAATCCACTGATATTCATTGGACTCCATCTGTGGATCTATTCTATGCATGCCACATTGTCAAGATCGCCATGCCCGACGTACGAAAAATGTGATGTATACGGGAGATAAGTGAAAAGTATCTAAGAAATTTATGAGTGATGGTCTGTCCTTGCAAATCCTTCTGATACTTGTGAGTACCACACTTTGGACATGTCTCCATAGTCTCGTACTCTCCTCGAAACAGCATGCAATCATCAACAGATTCATGGATGCTATTGTAGTCCATGCCACGATTTCGTAAAACATGTCGCGCATCGTCACGAGACTCTTGCATGGTATTTTTAAGTGGCAATGTATGATACTTTAGCAACCTAAAAAGAAATCATAAAACACCTTGACAAAGCATAATTATTTTTTATAATGGTGCCAAAAAGAACTCAACGAAGTGTATGTAGAAGGTACCTGAATAACTTAGTCACACTCACATTGCTCCATCTATATTTTGATTGTACACTTAGGAGTGCAAGCAGCATCTTCAGGCGAGATACTTGTTACCCATCATATAATGGTATGAATGTTTTCTCTCTTAGCAGATCAAATGTCTTGGCATCCATGGGTATCAATGCATCCAGCATTGCCTCCATCTCAAGCTCAAGATTGTAGGAAAGTATGAAAGGCTACATGTCTCCTCTAGTATTGATGGTATAGACTGGGTCATGCCTTTCAAGTGGTGGATTAGCTTAGGCACTCCATCCATCGCATGCCCACGAACTCTTCTAACTATCCACAATAGGTATATTCCTCCTTGGGATGAGACATCACCTCCCTGTATAAATATTATGACCACATCCAATTTTTTTGCATATGATATTCAATTAGTTTGTGAAAATTATATAAGGCATGATTAATATACATTTTTCTTACCGTTTGCTCAAAGTATGAGATCATCTAATCAATGATCTCTGATTGAAAATCATCGAAGCATTGTATGTGTTTCATAGACAAGCGACACTTTCGTTTGATTGCCAGCTTGCATTGAAAGTAAGGACACGGGACACTCTAATTAAGATACATCTCACGATCTTGAACATCACAACTATCATCGTTTCCAAGTTTGTTTATGTTACGACAAACATTTAGTTTTTGTTCTCATTCTCTTTTTCTTTTTTAATTTGTTTGAGAATGAATTTTTTCTCTTATAACTCAACAAAATTAACGTCAACTAACACCTTTGTTTTCTCCCCCTTTCTTTGCACATTTCTTTGCACTCTTCATTTTATGTTCTGCCCTTCTCTTTCTTTCTCTCTTTCTCTCTCTCTTTCTTTGTTGCCCTTCTCTTTGTTTCTCTCCACCTCCTCGTGTTTTCTCACTCATTCTCCTCCCTCCCTCCCTCTCTCTCTCTTTCCCCATTTCTTTGTTAACTTTCATGTTTATTCTCTCTTGCTCTCTCTCTCTCTCTCTCTCTTTTCATTTCCCTTTCTTCTTCTCCCTCTTATTTCCTCACTTTCTCTCTCAATGCACCTCATTCTCAAGAAAAACAAACCAAAAAAATGAAGAAAGAACAAAAACAAACCAAGAGGAGGATGGATTGTTTGTCTCCTCTTCACAACAAACCCTCTCTTTGTTTCTCTCCCACCCCTCGTGTTTTCTCGCTCATTCTCCTCTCTCCCTCCCTCTCTCTCTCTCTTTAAATCAGCTAGAAATCATGTTTAGAAATCTATAAATCTAAAGTTACTAATTGTAAAAAACCTACTAACTTACTAATCAATTATTTAAATAAATAACAATTTAAACAATATAAATCTCTCTCTCTCTCAATCATTGATCAGTAATCTAAACAATTTAAAGTAAAGTATCTAACTAAACTAACTAACTAATAGATAAATCTATAAATCTATCAACCCCTCGTGTTTTCTCACTCATTCTCCTCTCTCCCTCCCTCTCTCTCTCTCTCTTTAAATCAACTAGAAATCTATAAATCTAAACTTACTAGTTGTAAATAAACCTACTAAAAACTTACTAATCAATTATTTAAATAGATAATAATTTAAACAATACAAACCTCTCTCTGTCTCTCTCAATCATTGATCAATAATCTAAATAATTTAAAGCAAAGTATCTAACTAAACTAACTAACTAACAGATAAATCTATAAATCTATATCCCTAAACTATCCAAACCTCTCTCTTTCTCATTCTCTCTTTATTTTCCTTTCTTATTCTCCCTCTCTCATTTCCTCTCTTTCTCTCTCAATGTACCTCATTCTCAAAAAAAAAGAAAAAAAAAGAAAAAAGAATAAGAACAAACCAAGAGGAGGATGGATTGTTCGTCTCCTCCTCACAACAAACCCTCTCTTTGTTTCTCTCCACCCCTCGTGTTTTCTCACTCATTCTCTCTCCCTCTCTCTTTCTTACATTCTTTCTTATTTTTCATGTTTATTCTCTCTCTCTCTCTCTCTCTCTCTCTCTCTCTCTCTCTCTCTCTCTCGTGCTCTCTTCCTTTTCCTTTATTTTTCTCCCTCTCTTATTTCCTCTCTCATTTCCTCCCTTTCACTCTCAATGCACCTCATTCTCAACAAAAACAAACAAAAGAAAAGAAGAAAGAACAAGAGAAAACCAAGATGGGACAATGTACTCATTGCAAAGGACCGAGGATGGATTCTTCATCTCCTCTTCGCGCGGCCCCTCTCCTTCCTTCGTACACTTCCTCCTCTTCTTCACGAATGGCAATGGCGGCGGCAGCAATGAGAAGCTCTCCTTCCCTCGCTCTTCCTCTCCCTCTCCCTCCTAAACAAACGATCTCTTTCACTCTTTGCGAAAAAATGCCGTGCTCGGGTTTCATCCACTTTTTTTTCTCTGAGTACCGTCGTTATTTGCATCGCATTTGCGACACAAATAGTGACGCCACTAATATGCATCGCAACTACCAGTTGCTATGCCCCTATATCCTTGTAGTGTTGGACTTTGAATTGTCAAGGGATCAAAGTTTTAAATCAGGCTTACTAATCATGCTAAAGTGAGGTGTTTAGGCATAATTCAAAATTTTGAGGTCAAGATTTACGGTATTTGTCTATGAAGATAGATTGTCATGTTATGCGAGCAGGGTTAGGGGCTTTTCCACTTATCCTTGGTAGACCGTGACTTAAGAAGGCATATGCATTATAAAATTAGAAAAGAAAAATCATAACAATTTATGATCATAGAGGAGTAGCAAAACTTTTGATATGGCTTCGAGAAAAGAACTGGTGAATAAGGATAATAGTGAAGAAGAGGAGGAGGAGGAGAGTGTTAGTTCTTCTGAGGAAGATGACAATGAGGATGAAAGTTCAAGAAGTGATTCTAATCGAGAAGTGTCATCGATTGCAATAAACTCAGTAAATCTTGAGAGGAATGGGAAGAAATAAGAATGTCAAGAATTTCTTGATGGTACATCTAAGTGCTTGAGAGATCAAGAGAGCATTGAGGAGAAGTTTTTTAGTTTTTTAGAAGGTCATGAGTGAGAGGGCTTAGAAATTGAAAGATTTAATTTTGCAGTTGAGGATTCAGATTTGTTGCCAAAAGAGATTGACGTGGTTGAGTGTGATACTGAGTTTCTAAATGTAGGAGTTGATTAGTAGAGTATTGAGGCTATGGATTCTACCTCTTTTTGTGATCATATTGTTGTTTGTGACTATGGTGAGTTTTGTGAGTTGGTTGATGATGATTTGAGTAGTCCTAGAGAGGCTTCTGTTTGTGAAGTTTTTGATGTTTCTTTGAGTAGACCTAACCACATAATTCTTGATAATTATGTGGATGATTGTATGGGTGGTTTGGGCAACAATGAGAAGAAGAGAAAACTTCATCCGATAGTCTTGTAGTTTCTTTAAGTTTTTCTAGTATTTTTTATAGTGATTGTGATAATTTTGATTGGGATTTTGAGGATCCTGAGAGTGACACTAATGAGAATGTGAGAGGAAATTTGAGTAAGGCTATGAAAAGAATATAAATATTAAGGGAAGAGAGATTTAAAACTAGAGGAAAGGAGATTGAAAGAGATTGTGATGAGGAAGTTGAAGAGGACTAGATAGTTGGATATTTGGATGAGGACTATGACCCTAATGTGTTCCCAAGTGTTTATGTTCATGATGTTATTGGGGCTTCTTGTGAGATTTCTCCTAAGATTATTTGTGGGAATGAAATGAAAAGGATTGACCATTGTATTTGTGGAGTAGAAGAGTTGAAGTCTTGTTTTGTTGAATAGATGAGTAGTTTCAATGGTTATCTTGGAGAGGCCTTATGTTTTGATGAGTTTAGTCAGGAGATGACTCAATTTGATGTGAATGATAGTATGATTGGGTGTTTTGTAGTAATATGAGATTTTTTTCTATCATTTTCTAAAGACTTTTCTCATTGGTTGGGTGTCTTTGTGAATGAACTTAAATTTGGCAACATAAAAAGAAGTGAAATCTTGTTTAAAAACTTTAGAATTGTCATGTTTTCTCTTGGCCTGACGGATGGGAGGGATATGTTGTTTATTGTGAATGATGATAGTATAGGTTTTTTTAAGGCATTGGAAATTTTTATTGATTTTGAAGAGAATTGTTTGGATGGTTTTTGTATGCTCATAGAGGAGTTACTTGAGAGAAATGTGGCATTGATCTTCTTGGATTTTGAGTTTGATGAGGAGCTTGGGGATAGATTGTTGGACTCAATTTTTTATTGGTTTGTAAATATTTCATCATTTTATGAAAGCAATTGCTATGCATAAATTCTTGCACACTAGGGAGAGAGCTTAATATATCAAGTGCTTTCACGCAAACTAGAAACCCTTAGAAAAATACTAGACATATAAGATTTTATTAGCTTAGTCGTGTGTGTGATTGTTTGTTCTTTATTCTGTAGTTAGATTTTTGTGTTTGTCTAGATCAAGAATCATTTTTATCATTTAATTTGGATTTTTTTAGCATGAAAGTGTGATAACCTTGGTCAAGATTGGTGTTTTCTTACACAAATTGGAGTAGAACTTTGATGGTAGCCACCAAATATCTTGAAACAAGAATATTTTCTTGTCGATACTCTTGCACATCACAAGGGTTGTGGGTTCATGAGCACTTCACATTGCACTTGTCCAATACACTTTACTCCGAGATCATCTTCTGTTTTCATCAATTACTTTCATGCCAAGGGTTGGATTGATGCACATTTTGCACCATCGTTAAGCACTAGTATGGCATGATGCATGTTGCAACTATATATAGTAAATTTGAGATGCACATGCACTTGAGAGAGCACCTTCATTATGCATACACTGTTCTTTGCACACATGAGAGCTGGGATATTCATCACCTAAATAGAAACTGCTAGTTTAGTGGGAAAGGTGGTAGGGTGAGTTGAGGGTCATAAAGGACATCTACAATTGTGAGATGGGTTGTTTTCTTGGTCAACATCATAAGAACCATATTTTTTTGAGTGAATGTGATATTTAAAGGTAGGGTGGGGGGGAGTACAAATATTTCTTCTTTAATTTGTTGAGTGAGGAGAGGTGAGGTTAAGGATCTAACGTAATCAATGAATTGTTTTTGCACTTTGCATAATGCACGAGTACATGTAGATAGACTAGGTACTATTTTTTCAATGCATACATCTTCTCGTGTGTATCATTGCTTGTATGATTGCATAGCATGGATCCGATTTTATATTTCTTCTTCAAAATCATGAGTGATTGAGCATGAAGTGCATTTTCAATGCATATCTTTTGTTAAGACACAATGAATCAAAAAGCAAGGAGTTTATGAAAAATCGAAGATATATTTGGAACTATCGAAAGCTAACTTTACAAAAGAATCCAAGGGATTGTTTCAGTTGAGTGATTAATTCTATATTATAAGGAGATTATTTGTTTAATGACTTTATTGCGAGACTCGGAGAAGTGGAAGCTACAGGTGTATATACCAATAATTTTGACATGGCTTGAACATCAAGAATGGATTTCTTGTCTTTGCCACAGTTATAGAAGAAAATCGTGTTAGTAAAAGTGAAGAAGGCAAAGTAGAGTTAGAGCTTCTATCTAAAGATCATCACATTGGTGCCCAAATCGTATAAGCAATAGCTTTGTCAATTCAAGGTCAATAAGATATAAAGATTGGTATAGCACTAGCAATGTTTGGAGGGCAAGAGAAGAATGTTCAAGGAAAGCATTGGTTTCAAGGGGATATCAATGATTTTAGTTTTTTGATTTGGGTACTACCAAGTCTCTATTTTAGAAATATGTAGAAAAGACTTCTCAAGGAGTAGTGTACACCACCAATGGCAAAGGTGCTTGAGTTAATGTAGGATTAAGTGTTGGCGAATCTTGAAAGGTGGTGCACTTGTCCTTAGCGATCATTGATTCATGGGTTTGACAATATGAATTATCAAGGCAGATGATGTGAGGAGTTCCTTCGTTTGGCGGAGTAATGGTAATATTTTATGCAGAGCTGCAGATTAGCAAAGACAGACAATTAAGAAGAAGAGCATGGAATGAACCGTGTAGGGCGCATTGGAGCTTATCCGTCTGCTGGATCAGCTGGAGGTGAAGAGGATGAGGGAGCGCTTATGTTTTGACAAAGGCATGATTGAGCAGAGCAAGCTGGTATGCGGACGTCAAACAGTCAGCATGGCATTGTTTTGCTTAACGAGGCTCACGACAAGGACTGCATTAGTCACGATATTGAAGGTGGATTTGATGCTTCGAGTTCTGGCAATGATGAAGTTGGCCGGACTCGTGTAGAAGGTGAAGTGGGCAGAAGATCTTTGCGCCGCTTGCTCTCACTCAAGCATGCATGCCCACAACACTATAAGCTCAAAAGCCACATCAAGAGGTAGAGCTAGGATTTTATTTTCATGGATATTTTGACAGTCATGCAACTCCTCACAAGCATCTATATTGTCTTGGCACTCTCCACCATGTGGACTCATCCACTCATCCAAAAGAGAATGGAAACAGCTTGCATTTTACATTGGGAAGGTCTAGTAATACAAATGACAATAATAATGAGGCACATTCTAGCATAATGGCATTGTTATTGTATGCTGAAGCATGGACTGAGCTTTTTCTTTGAGGCGAGATTCCGTAGTTCGGAAGGGTATCACTTTCAGAGATGTGGGTTTGAAAACCTAAGTTTTAAACGTAAATAGAAGTCTTAAAGATTTTACCAAAAGTAAAACAAAAAGAAAAAGAAATAGTACTTTTCATAAAACACTAAAGCTTAAAGCTTTTTAGGTGTGAGATAACTATATAAACCCTCCCTCATAGAGAGGAGCCCTTCTCTTTGGATTGGTACACAAGACTTGAAATGTGAGAAGAGGAGGGCCACACACAAAATTTCTAAAGCTAGGTCTACTTTTTTCAAATGTCTTCAAGCACAAAACCAATTTGCTTAAGGTTTCATCACAATTAAACTAGAGGTACAAATATTTAAAGAGGTTATACTTTTTTTGGACTCTAGTCTTTATGCTTTGTTGTGTTAAGATGCTTTACACTGTGTGTGTTTAAGCTGTAATTGAGGCTACAATAGGCATAGCTATTCTATATTTTGGATCGGTTTTGCTGGTGTTTTGGTTGTAAATTATCAAAATTTCTCATTTAGTGTAGTATTTAGACAAAGTTAATCGAATAACTGGAACTCCTTGTCATATCGTTTTCAGGTTGTGTGAGAGGATTCTCTTCGAGCACCACTCATGAAACAACACATATTCAGGTATGTGAAGTCCACTTTACATTATGAACTTTTTTATGAGGTAAATAAGGATATACATGTGGTTGGATACACAGATGTTGGTTACGATGGTAGCATGTCTGACAGAAGATCTACCAACATATTCATGTTTTCCATTTGGTAGTGTAGGAGTTATGTGAAGCAATAAAAAGTAATCTACAGGTGCTTTATTGAGTATAGCAACTAAGTACAAAGGTGCGACTATGGTAGCATCTGGAGCCCCGAGAAGAACACCAAGGAAAAGGGAATTCTCTTGCAAGAAAATCTATCTTGTAACATCAACAAGCTTGTTTATCATGTTTCATATGATCACAATGAAGAAAAGAACACCAGGTACAACAAATCTTCATACAGCATCATGTAGATCTCCCACGGATTTAATAGAATCAACCATATTCTTCAACATCTTCACAAAATCCATCAATAGAACAAAGAAAACAAAGGAATACACCATCTTTGAATGGAAATACATCACATAGTATTCATCTTCAATATCTTCATAGTCTTCTCTCTCAATCTCTCATATACAATCACTCTGTTTGAGTAGAATTGGCTATCTCTGACTCTCTCTCTCTCTCTCCATCAATAATACATCATATCCTCACTACAATCTCCCAAAATCACTCTCAATAATCCTTCTTAGGTCGTGGATACCCCTCCCAAGAGGTATGTCTGATATGAAGAGTCACCAGAGCCACTACAGTGTCCTTTCATAGCTCACTACTGTCACTTCACTCTAGTCTTCACTTGAGTCTTCAGCAGCTACTTCTTTCACTTCTTTCAGCTCTTTTGCACTTTTATTCACCTCTTTCCAAGGCTAGAAAACTTTCCCAAGCTACACTCTCATCCATCGGAACACATACAGAAGCATACAGAACAGTCACAGAACAGTACCAGAACAGCTACAGTACAGAACAGAACCAAAACAGAAGCTCTACAGAAGACCTACAGAAGGTTACAGAAGGTCATCAAAACTACATAACTCATACTCAAACCATTCCAAACTCTCACAAAACATTCAATAAGCTTTCATAAAATCTCAATCTTCATCAATCAATACTCCATCCCTCCTTACAGAAGACAATCAGAACAAAACAGACCAAAACAGAGCAAAACAGAAGGTATACAGAACCTATCAGAACATCACAGAACCACCAATAAACATCATGATCTTCCAAAACACAATCAATATCATCCAAAACACTCTCAAACCACTTCCAAACCAATCAATCATCTCATAAAATCAACCATTCAGTGACACCTTCAGAACCGAATACCTTCCTCTGTGCAATGGAATGAAAGTAGAATTCAGGGACATTGAAAAGAAAGAAGTAGAAGAAATGTTGGCAAGAAAGTCCTCCAGAGACTGAAGCCTTCTGTTAACCCTCTGTGGAGCACTAACAACATAGTGGAGCCAACCCCCTGATGAATGACGCAATAAAGAGGCAAGCGTTAGAACGAGTCCAGAGATACGTGAGAAGAGAGAAAGCAAAAATCAGAGCCGAGAGCGAGCTCGCAGCAGAAGCCGCCTTTGATGCCCTTGCGAAACTCTTTACAGAAGTCCCAATGGCACATCAAGCCCTTCCTCCTCCTACTGGAGGTCCACTTCCAAGCCAGATCCATCCTGGAAATATTGATGACAGGCCAGCGAATGTAGTTCCATTGCCAGTTTTTAAGGGAGAGTACAATGAAGACCCCGATCTTCATGTAGCAGAGTTTATGGTAGCGTGTGTGGTTAACAATGCCAGAACCCCTGAGCATTGGTTGGCAATATTTCCCGCCACTTTCAAGGGCGCGGTGTTTCAGTAGTATGAGAGACAAGCAGCAGGAACTTTTGGCACATGGGACGACCTGAAATTGGCCTTCCTCACTAAATTCAGGCGTGAAGGTTTTGAAGAGCGGATGAGAGAGGAATTCATGAACCTAAGTCAGTCCTCTGGAGAAAGAGTAGAAGCCTATGTCTCACGAATGGAATCCATCCTGAAGAGATGGACTAACCATAATCTAGATGATGGCATTCAGAAGGGGGTGTTTCTGTAACGTGTCCACTAGAATCCTCTAGGACACGTCTTGGCAGTCCATCGGAAGGCTTTCTAGAGAACTCCGCCCGGCACTCCCAAGGAATGTTACGGGTTTTGTAATCTAGGTCTTTCCGCGTCTGCCACGTAGCGGAAGTGTCCTGGCCGTTTCCCACTTAGGATCGACCGGAATTAAGGTTTTCTATTTTGGTCATTAGCTAGCAGCAACTAGCGTCAGACCCGAGCGAACTACTTTACGCAGAAACGCCAGGTCCGAAGCGGATTCACGCTGCACTTGGTTCAAGGAGAATGGGAAACGAGAGGGATGCAAGGCTCGACCTCTCTACCATAAGGCATAGTTCCATTCCGTTCCCCTAAAACAGCGTGAATTGGGTAATAGTTAATTCTAAGTCATCGTTCTCGTTACTTGTTTTGGAGATGACGGTCATCCTCTGTTTGCCGAAGACTTTGAGAAAAGTTCCCGGCTAACTGGGACCACCCATCCATAGGACGGACCCATGGTCCATCCTCCGCACTTTCCTCGGTTTGTTTTAGTTATGTAATTACCTACCACATTAGTTTGACATATAACAAACAGCTTCTTTGATTAACCCTGTTATGCACTGGTTCCTTCACGTAATCTTATCACAGGACATAAAGAAAAACAATGCCAAACAACTTCTTTGTTATCATTTTATCCTTTTATCTTTGAAATACAAGGAGTTCCGCCCGTAGGCTTGTTCATAATCCGCCCGAAGGTTATCCAGTAATCCACCAGGGATCACTAATCCAAGTTTCCGCTCGTAGACTAGTATGCGGGCCTCGAGATCCAATCCCGAGTCACGTTAGCCTCTTGTGCAGGGCCCGGAAGGCGAGGGATTTACGGCCAGAGCCCCCTCTGGCACCCAAGCGTCCTCCTGCTCCAAGTAGAACTCAACGGAGAGACCTCTCACGGCGGGTTCGGTCCACGTTCCCGGCGCGGTTAACAACCCCCTTGGTTAGGGTCAGGCAGGCAGTCGGGGGTAATTGAAGCTGCCTCTCCCTTCAGGCCTTCAACCTGAAGTATTTAGATATCTTTTCATCCTTTAGTTCATTGAGCAAACAATGCAAACAGTGCTTTCTAAACTGTTACAAGCACAATCAATTCCAATGGTCGTTTAGCTGGCAAACTGTTTAAGGAGTGACTCCTTTTCTCCGAATGCAACCCGCATTCGATCCGGAATCAATTGCAACTTGGCATGATTCCTATCATTCTTGGGTTAGGGTCATACCCTACCAATACTTTAGGTTTTGTTATGGTAGATTTCCAGCGACCATGTCACTTCAATCTATTGATTGGTCAATTGCTTCCAGGCAAATACCTAACTTTCCCTTTCCTTAGCAACTATTTCCCAGGAAAGGTGATGTAACAGGATGATTACTCATCCTTTTGTAGGTTAACTTAGCGCAATAACTTGCCAACATCATTTCCAAGAAATGACAAAACTCTCTCGTGGACAAATCTCAAGTCTATGCAATGTTGCAACTTTTTGTACATGTGTTGTATCTATTCCACGGGATCATTTCACCCATTGAATGGCGTATTCAGGTTACGGAATTAACTTCAAGCGAGTAGCAGGGTTTAGGGTGTCTTCTTACCCAACCCATTCCTAATTATATTGGTCCACGGTCCTAGAAATTTCCAACCCAGTCGGAGTTTCATCATTTGAACGAATGATCCTTAGGATAAAACCTTAGATCATTTTATGCATGAGCATCCAATTGATTCGACATCTCGTGAATGTGTGTAAGATCTTGCGGGTTTTGACTTGGCAACCAGTGTAAAACTAGGTCGAATTCTTATTGCACTAAACCCTAGTTAGCACTTGAGATACCTATCATATCGACCCAACCATGTCCATTAGAATCCTTGTGGTTTAGGTGACTTAGTCAATAAACTAGATCTAGTGGAGATTAATAGTTACAATTACACCAATACGTGTAAACATGCGATTCACTGCTTGTACGCATCACATGGTTCACAATAACCCTATCCTTCCTTGGTAAGGTAAAAATGCCTGATAACCTGGACACTAACTTTCCTAGGTCCTACTAGGACTTACATCAAATAGTCATGCCTACAACCTTATTGTCTATACTTAGAATCTTATGCTTTGACTCCTAAATGCGGCTCCTAATGAATGACATTTTTACATGATGACTATGCAATACGCAACGTTCTCCTAACTACAATGAAGTTCATACAAAACTACAGCTAGTGATAATTTATTCCATTTTACATGCCACTTGCAAGCCCATAAGATCATTTCCGTACTCTCTTCTATTTCTTTTCGGATAATATCTTATGGGTGTTAACTTTTCCTCATGAAATCATTACGAGGAGGATGTTGCCTAACATGCGGCACATACTTATTCCTACCATGTCTAAGAAGAAAAAATGCACTTATAAATTCCATTTCTTTGCCTAAGTAATATATGTTTAGACTCATTACTTTGATAATGTACCAAAATAGCATCATGTAGCTAGTCTCCTAAGGCGGGCAACCCGTTTCGAATTCATGACATACTTCAACCTTGCCTAACGTTTCAAGAGATACTTTATCAAATGTCTTTTTACCACTGCCACATGCATTAAAAATAAGTGTAAAATGCATTCTTCCCTATGGAACTAAGCGCACCTAATCATTTCTTTAAGCGAAAATAAACTTGAAAGAACCTGGACTTGTGGGCTCGGGGAGATATCCACTTGTATGCTCGGAGATGAACCTCCCGCAGTTGCACCTTGTGTCCTTTTAGGGGCCATCGTAGGCGTGGTCTCGGCTTCTGGTTAGCCTTTGCGGTCTACGAATTGACTTGCCTTGGCATGCAACCTCCCGACCTTTGCCTTTTTCCCTCGTACGCAGGAGATTCCTTTACGAGATTTTGGTAGATGGTGCTTGCGGAAGAGGGCTTTATGAGTTCTTTAGGGAAAACCCGGGTTGGCACGGAATTGATTCACGGATGGCTTGTGGGCTTTGAAGTCTTTTTGCGAAAAGCCTTTTACGAAGGGTCTTGTGGGAGGTCTTTATGGGCTTCACCTTCTCCTCTTCAAAGTCCCGCGGGGGGGGGGGGGGGCGGGGGAGGGGGGGGGGGTATGAACGGGTCTATGGGGGATGTAGTGGGAAGGGGCCTTAAGGAAGCCCCCCCTTAGAAGCTTCTTAAGAAGCTTCTAAGAAGCTTCTGAGCTTCTACAGCGACGTCGAGGGGGGGGAAAGAAGGACGTAATCCAGCGGGCGGCGGCGGACTGGGATGGCCTGGCGGCTTCCTGCACGGCGGCGGACTGTGGCGGACTGGCGGAACGTGGTGGTGGCTATGGCGACTGGCGACTCCTGCACGGCGGCCTCCTCTCACGCTTTCCCTCCCTCCTTCCTCCCTGGGGAGGGGGGTTTTTATAGGCCTTGGGGGGGGTGGGGAAGAGGGCCTCCACACACGTGGAGGACTCCCCCTCATGCAGTCCAACTCACTCCTCCTTGGCCATTCCCCCCCCACACTCCCTCTCCTCCAGCCATGCATCGGCTGGGGGAAGGGATAATAATTTAAAAAAAAATTGCCTTGAATTTATCCAATTGCCCCTTCAAAAAGGGTGTTCCCACGCGGTTTTTACGGTTTTCAACCTCAGCCTCTTATTTACAATGTGGAGGCCTCATTTTTGAGCGTGCACGGTATGGATTATGCTCCCAATAATACGATGTAGGGGATAACCTTGCAGAGGGTTTACACGGCGTGCGGGAAGTCAATATTTACGGTACGCAGTGTGCGGAAATATTACATTCTCTCCCCCTTAGAAGAATCGAGATGTCCTCATCTCGAGAAAAACTGGGGATATTGAAGACTGAGAGAGCTTTCATCCATCCAGGTAGCATCCTCTTCGGGATAATCTTCCCACTGGACGAGGCATTCTTTCAAGGTTCTAGATCTCAATTGTCTCTCCCTGACATCTAAAATCTTTTCCGGTCTTAGTTCAAGGACTCCTTGACTAGGCATTACAATTTGTTGGTCATCAAGTACATGATTTGGGTTGGGTACATATTTTTTTAAGAGACTAATATGGAATACATTATGAACTTTTAGGTTATCTGGAAGTTGCAATTTATAAGCATTGGGTCCTAGGCATTTGAGGATTTTATACGGTCCACAATACCTTGGACTTAGCTTCTTGCATTCACCTAGAGATAGAGAACTCTTTTTCGGCCGTACACGAATGAAGACCATGTCTCCTTCTCTGAAGACCCTCTCTTGGCATTTCAAATCCGCATATGCCTTTTGTCTATCTTTGGCTGCTTGTATATCTTGTCTTATCGACCTTATTTGTTCATCCATGTCCTCCAACATTTGTCTTGAAGCTTCCACCCTTAGGGTAGGATCAGAAAAGTTTAGGGGACTTCGACAATCATGACCATACAATGCCTGGAAAGGCGTCATTTGAATGCTCTGCTGGTAAGAAGCATTGTAAGCAAATTCCACTAACGGCAAGTATTGAATCCACCTCTTCGGCTCTCGACAGCAGTAAGCCCTAAGCATATCCTCAATGATTTGATTTACTCGTTCTGTTTGTCCATCTGTTTGGGGATGGTAGGCAGTGCTAAAACAGAGTTGAGTTCCAATAGCTTCAAAGAGAGCTCTCCAGAAGTGTGAAGTGAAAAGAGAGTCTCGATCACTAACGATCCTTCTAGGTAGCCCATGTAGCTTGAATATCTCTTTGATAAACACCCTTGCAATGTCGGAGGCTTTATAGTTTGTCTTGACTGGAATCAGGTGTGCAACCTTAGTAAGCATGTCAACTACAACCATAATGGAGTTGTACCCTCCTTGGACTTGGGGTAAGCCCACCACAAAATCCATACTGATGAATTCCCATTTCATTTGGGGAATGTCAAGTGGTTGCAATTTTCCTGGCATCATGACATGTTCAGCCTTGATACGTTGGCAAGACAAACATTCAGTGACATATTTGAGAACGTCACCTTTGAGCCTCTCCCAATGATAGCTCTTCCTAACTGCATTAAGAGTTTTTGCATAGCCAGGATGTCCTGCGAAAGGGGAGTCATGAGCTTCCCATAATATCTTCTGCTTAAGTGACTGGCTTGTTGGAATACATAGTCTTGTTCTGTAGTAAATAAGTCAATTGTCAATAGAAAATTCATGATACTTGGCCTGTAACTTCAGATTCTGATCCTTGGTAGATATTTCTTTTATCATTGCTTGGTAGGCTAAGTCATGGCTTGCTTCTTCTTTAGCTAGTTCGAGTATAGGGTTGCTTGGCATAGATACCTTTGTAGCCAGAGATCTGGCCGTTGATAGATTCTGCAAGATTAGGGAGTTTAGGAATGCCTTGCGACTGAGTGCATCGGCAACTACATTCTCTTTCCCCGGTCGATACTTGATTTCAAAATCATACTCCTCCAATACTTCGATCCATCGACGTTGCCTCATGTTGAGCTCGTTCTGGGTAAAAATCCATTTGAGACTCTTATGATCTGTTACTAGAGTAAACTTGTTACCCAACAGGTAGTGTCTCCAAAGCTTTAGAGCATGGATGACAGCTAATAACTCCAGATCATGCGTGGCATAATTCTTTTCATGACTCTTCAATTTCCTTGAAGAATATGCTACGGGATGACCTTCCTGCATGAGTACACACCCCAAGGCAAGAATGCTGGCATCAGTTACTACCTCGAACTCCTTATTGAGGTCGGGAAGTTTCAGAATAGGTGCTGATACCAAACATTGCTTCAATTGGTCGAAGCTATTATGCTCGGGAGTTGACCATGTAATAGAAGTCTGCTTCTTTAGTAAGTCGGTAAGAGGTGCTGCAATCAAAGCGTAGTTTTTGATAAAGATCCTATACCATCCTGTCAAGCCAAGAAAACTGCGTATCTCTTTGACGGATAATGGTATTGGCCATTCAAGCACATCTCTGACTTTGGCTGGGTCTACTGATATTCCTTCTGATGATACTATGAATCCTAGATATTCAATCTGACGTTTGAAGAATGCACACTTCTTCATTTTTGCATACAGCTTATGAGACCTCATTGTCTCCAAAACAATCCGTAGTTGAGGTTCATGATCTTCTTCCAGTTTAGAATAGACTAAAATGTCGTCGAAGAAGACAAGCACGAAATCATCAAGATATGGTCTAAAAATATCCTGCATTAATCTATTGAAGGTGGCAGGTGCATTTGTAAGCCCGAATGACATAACCAAGAATTCAAAGTGCCCATATCTTGTATTGAAGGCCGTTTTTGGAATATCCTCATCCTTGATCCTGATTTGATAGTAACCTGACCTGAGATCAATTTTGGAGAAGATCTTTGCACCTTGAAGGCAATCGAGAAGCTCATCTATTCTAGGAATAGGATACTTGTTCTTGACCGTTGATTGATTCAACCCACGGTAATCAATACATAGTCGAAGTGTCCCATCTTTCTTCTTCTGGAATAGGACTGGAGCTCCCCATGGTGAATTGCTAGGCCGGATGTAGCCTTGGTTTAACAGTTGCTTGAGTTGTTCCTTCAACTCAATAGCTTCCGGAATGGACATTCTATAAGGTCTCTTTGCAATTGGCGCAGCTCCAGGTATTAGCCTTATTTCATGATCAACTTCTCTTGGAGGTGGGAGTTCAGTTAATTCCTCAGGGAATACGTCAGCGTATTCTTTTAGCCAAGAGGGACCCTCATGAGACTCTTGCTTTTGATCTAACTTGTTGAGTTTGATCAAGTAAACAGGTAATCCTTTCCTAACCCCTTTTATGATCCGCGATACTTTGGCTAACTGGATCCTTGGCACTCCTGCCTCACCTTGAGTTGTAACAAACTCTCTTTCAGAGTTTCGGAAAGAAACTTGACCCTTTCCACAGTGGATGTGAGCGTCATTAGGCTTAAGCCAATCCATCCCGAGTAGGCACTCATGGATACCTAAATTCATGACTCTGAATTTGACTGAGGTTTTCTTTCCTCCCAAATAGAACTCCTCCTTAGGAGTTTACCTAGCACAAGTTACCTCACGACCGTTTGCCAATTCCACAAGTAGGGTAGGTGCTTCTACTGTGGCTATTCCTAATCTCTTAGCACACGCTGGTGAGATAAAGGAATGTGTACTGCCACAATCAATCAAGGTTTTGAAACCTTTACCTTGATAGTCCGACGGTGTTTGAATTACCGAGAACTGGCGATTCGGCCCCTTCTTGTGTAAAGCAGCATGGACCGTCGCTCTTTCGAATTCCGCTTCCATAGTCGGGTCTTCCCCTTCTTCTGCTTCACATCTTTGCCTATTGGTAATGCAGGCAGCTCTTCCCCTTCCACGGGCGGCGGCGCGCCCTACACCTTGACGGAGTCCTTCGCTAAGTTTGGGACATTGCCTTTTGAAGTGACCGAGTTCATTGCAGTGGAAACATCGGATGTTTCGGCCATTACCGTGAGTAGGAACAAAGTTGTTGACGTTATTTGTCCTTGCTTTCTTCCTTTGTCCCTGATTATGGCCTTGAACTCTCTTAACCTGGGGTCTGAATGCTCCTCTGTTCGGGTCGCTATAAGACCAATTCTTAATACCCCTTGGTTTAGCTTGCACTTCCTGAATTATAGGTGCCGCTCGAATGAGTGCATCCTGAAGATCTGATGGACGCATAGATTCGAGACGGGTATTTACAGGTGGATTTAAGCCTGCGCAAAATTTGGACACCTGCTGTGTCGTGTCCATTTGTGGCGCATACTTTAACAGTGAGACAAACTTAGAGTAGTATGCGTCAAGGGTGAGTCCTAACTGTTTTAGCTCATAGAACTCATTCATTTTCTGTGTACGATATGCAGGCGGCAAGTATCTCCCTTGCACGGCTTGCTTTAACTTCTCCCAGGTAACGGACCCCTCTGAAATCCCTTGATCCCTGCACCATTGTTTCCACCATAGTCTGGCTTCACCGGTGAGTTTTAATTTGGCGAGCATGGCCTGATTGGTAGGTGCAGTACCAGCTGCTTCGAAGTAATCCTCCATAGATTCAATCCAAATCTCAGCATCCGACTAGACGAATCTGCCTCTCCCGTCAAACTCGGGTGGCTTTATCGGTTTGAGGAGGAACTTCTTCTCCTGGATCACAGTAGTACTTGATGTAGGGGGCGAATTTGGAATCTGTACCTGGGGTTGTGCCTGAGTAAAAGTTTTCTTAACATTATTATATGATAATTGACATTAGCTTATCTTTAGTTCAACTAACTCGTAACTCATGAAGCTACTTAACTTTTTGCAACAACCCTGATGCACAATTGGATAGTGATAAAAAGAAGTCCTTATTTATATTTATATGGCGTAGCCTCATACAACATCTCGAGTGATGATAATCCAACCATTACATTTAGTTTGGGGAGAACAACATTGTATTGGATTTGTCTACAGGAACTGTGTAATAGTAGGGTTTTGGGTCATGAATCTTTAGGAATCGATAATTCATCGGAAGTTCAGGATATCCTTTCTGCTGGAATCCATACTTCCCATGGTGGCCCAATACCTTAATCCTATCAGCTGGAATTACACGGGTTACTTCCTCATATACATATGAGTTCAATTCAACTCTCCGACCTTGAATATGCAAAGTCGAATTTACGTGAGCTTCCACAAAAATGAACAGCTTCACGACTTTCAAATCTTCCAACCACTTGATCCTCTTCAGGTTGGTCTGTAGATAAGCGAACCGGTGGGCAGCTATGTAATAGATTCCTGAAGACCCCGTCCATCTTCGCTCTATATATAGAGGTGATGGATTATAAATCTGCTCCAAGATGTTCATCATTTCAATTCTCTGCCTATAATGCGGAGAATGCATTGCAGTCATAAACATGATCCGGAACACCAAAAACTTGTTCCACGCCTCGTAATTCTGCAAGACAGTATTGAAGATGAGGAAATGCTTGGACAGGAACAATTTCTTTACTTCATTATTAATGAAATCTCATGAAAAAAAATTCCATTGTTGGTCGGCTCTGATACCAACTCTAACGTGTCCACTAGAATCCTCTAGGACACGTCTTGGCAGTCCATCGGAAGGCTGTCTAGAGAACTCCGCCCGGCACTCCCAAGGAATGTTACGGGTTTTGTAATCTAGGTCTTTCCGCGTCTGCCACGTAGCGGAAGTGTCCTGGCCGTTTCCCACTTAGGATCAACCGGAATTAAGGTTTTCTATTTTGGTCATTAGCTAGCAACAACTAGCGTCAGACCCGAGCGAACTACTTTACGCAGAAACGCCAGGTCCGAAGCGGATTCACGCTGCACTTGGTTCAAGGAGAATGGGAAACGAGAGGGATGCAAGGCTCGACCTCTCTGCCATAAGGCATAGTCCCATTCCGTTCCCCTAAAACAGCGTGAATTGGGTAATAGTTAATTCTAAGTCATCGTTCTCGTTACTTGTTTTGGAGATGACGATCATCCTCTGTTTGCCGAAGACTTTGAGAAAAGTTCCCGGCTAACCGGGACCACCCATCCATAGGACGGACCCATGGTCCATCCTCCACACTTTCCTCGGTTTGTTTTAGTTATGTAATTACCTACCACATTAGTTTGACATATAACAAACAGCTTCTTTGATTAACCCTGTTATGCACTGGTTCCTTCACGTAATCTTATCACAGGACATAAAGAAAAACAATGCCAAACAACTTCTTTGTTATCATTTTATCCTTTTATCTTTGAAATACAAGGAGTTCCGCCCGTAGGCTTGTTCATAATCCGCCCGAAGGTTATCCAGTAATCCACCAGGGATCACTAATCCAAGTTTCCGCTCGTAGACTAGTATGCGGGCCTCGAGATCCAATCCCGAGTCACGTTAGCCTCTTGTGCAGGGCCCGGAAGGCGAGGGATTTACGGCCAGAGCCCCCTCTGGCACCCAAGCGTCCTCCTGCTCCAAGTAGAACTCAACGGAGAGACCTCTCACGGCGGGTTCGGTCCACGTTCCCGGCGCGGTTAACAACCCCCTTGGTTAGGGTCAGGCAGGCAGTCGGGGGTAATTGAAGCTGCCTCTCCCTTCAGGCCTTCAACCTGAAGTATTTAGATATCTTTTCATCCTTTAGTTCATTGAGCAAACAATGCAAACAGTGCTTTCTAAACTGTTACAAGCACAATCAATTCCAATGGTCGTTTAGCTGGCAAACTGTTTAAGGAGTGACTCCTTTTCTCCGAATGCAACCCGCATTCGATCCGGAATCAATTGCAACTTGGCATGATTCCTATCATTCTTGGGTTAGGGTCATACCCTACCAATACTTTAGGTTTTGTTATGGTAGATTTCCAGCGACCATGTCACTTCAATCTATTGATTGGTCAATTGCTTCCAGGCAAATACCTAACTTTCCCTTTCCTTAGCAACTATTTCCCAGGAAAGGTGATGTAACAGGATGATTACTCATCCTTTTGTAGGTTAACTTAGCGCAATAACTTGCCAACATCATTTCCAAGAAATGACAAAACTCTCTCGTGGACAAATCTCAAGTCTATGCAATGTTGCAACTTTTTGTACATGTGTTGTATCTATTCCACGGGATCATTTCACCCATTGAATGGCGTATTCAGGTTACGGAATTAACTTCAAGCGAGTAGCAGGGTTTAGGGTGTCTTCTTACCCAACCCATTCCTAATTATATTGGTCCACGGTCCTAGAAATTTCCAACCCAGTCGGAGTTTCATCATTTGAACGAATGATCCTTAGGATAAAACCTTAGATCATTTTATGCATGAGCATCCAATTGATTCGACATCTCGTGAATGTGTGTAAGATCTTGCGGGTTTTGACTTGGCAACCAGTGTAAAACTAGGTCAAATTCTTATTGCACTAAACCCTAGTTAGCACTTGAGATACCTATCATATCGACCCAACCATGTCCATAAGAATCCTTGTGGTTTAGGTGACTTAGTCAACTCAATATACTTGTCTTGCGTCACGGATGAACCTTTCCTAAAGGTAATAAACTAGATCTAGTGGAGATTAATAGTTACAATTACACCAATACGTGTAAACATGCGATTCACTGCTTGTACGCATCACATGGTTCACAATAACCCTATCCTTCCTTGGTAAGGTAAAAATGCCTGATAACCTGGACACTAACTTTCCTAGGTCCTACTAGGACTTACATCAAATAGTCATGTCTACAACCTTATTGTCTATACTTAGAATCTTATGCTTTGACTCCTAAATGCGGCTCCTAATGAATGACATTTTTACATGATGACTATGCAATACGCAACGTTCTCCTAACTACAATGAAGTTCATACAAAACTACAGCTAGTGATAATTTATTCCATTTTACATGCCACTTGCAAGCCCATAAGATCATTTCCGTACTCTCTTCTATTTCTTTTCGGATAATATCTTATGGGTGTTAACTTTTCCTCATGAAATCATTACGAGGAGGATGTTGCCTAACATGCGGCACATACTTATTCCTACCATGTCTAAGAAGAAAAAATGCACTTATAAATTCCATTTCTTTGCCTAAGTAATATATGTTTAGACTCATTACTTTGATAATGTACCAAAATAGCATCATGCAGCTAGTCTCCTAAGGCGGGCAACCCGTTTCGAATTCATGACATACTTCAACCTTGCCTAACGTTTCAAGAGATACTTTATCAAATGTCTTTTTACCACTGCCACATGCATTAAAAATAAGCGTAAAATGCATTCTTCCCTATGGAACTAAGCGCACCTAATCATTTCTTTAAGCAAAAATAAACTTGAAAGAACCTGGACTTGTGGGCTCGGGGAGATATCCACTTGTATGCTCGGAGATGAACCTCCCGCAGTCGCACCTTGTGTCCTTTTAGGGGCCATCGTAGGCGTGGTCTCGGCTTCTGGTTAGCCTTTGCGGTCTACGAATTGACTTGCCTTGGCATGCAACCTCCCGACCTTTGCCTTTTTCCCTCGTACGCAGGAGATTCCTTTACGAGATTTTGGTAGATGGTGCTTGCGGAAGAGGGCTTTATGAGTTCTTTAGGGAAAACCCGGGTTGGCACGGAATTGATTCACGGATGGCTTGTGGGCTTTGAAGTCTTTTTGCGAAAAGCCTTTTACGAAGGGTCTTGTGGGAGGTCTTTATGGGCTTCACCTTCTCCTCTTCAAAGTCCCGGGCGGGGGGGGGGGGTATGAACGGGTCTATGGGGGATGTAGTGGGAAGGGGCCTTAAGGAAGCCCCCCTTAGAAGCTTCTTAAGAAGCTTCTAAGAAGCTTCTGAGCTTCTACAGCGACGTCGAGGGGGGGGAAAGAAGGACGTAATCCAGCGGGCGGCGGCGGACTGGGATGGCCTGGCGGCTTCCTGCACGGCGGCGGACTGGCGGAACGTGGTGGTGGCTATGGCGACTGGCGACTCCTGCACGGCGGCCTCCTCTCACGCTTTCCCTCCCTCCTTCCTCCCTGGGGAGGGGGGTTTTTATAGGCCTTGGGGGGGGTGGGGAAGAGGGCCTCCACACACGTGGAGGACTCCCCCTCATGCAGTCCAACTCACTCCTCCTTGGCCATTCCCCCCCCCACACTCCCTCTCCTCCAGCCATGCATCGGCTGGGGGAAGGGATAATAATTTAAAAAAAATTTGCCTTGAATTTATCCAATTGCCCCTTCAAAAAGGGTGTTCCCACGCGGTTTTTACGGTTTTCAACCTCAGCCTCTTATTTACAATGTGGAGGCCTCATTTTTGAGCGTGCACGGTATGGATTATGCTCCCAATAATACGATGTAGGGGATAACCTTGCAGAGGGTTTACACGGCGTGCGGGAAGTCAATATTTACGGTACGCAGTGTGCGGAAATATTACAATTTCTCAGAGGATTACAACCAGAAGTCCGTAAGTTTGTGGAGCTGCAAAGACCAGCCACCCTGTAAGCTGCAACAGAAGGTGCAAGACTGTACAATGAAGTGGAAGCTAGATTAGCGATGAATTCAGAAAGAGGAGTCCTACCTCCTCTGATGCCAGGAATGATGTACCCACCAAATGCAGTCCCAGGGACTGTCTCCTACCCCTACCAACAGATACCCTCCGTATCACAGTACAGTGCACCAAATCCACAATGGCCATCATCTATGCCTCAAATGGTGGTTCAACCACAACAACAATGGTCCCAACCAATTTCCTCCATGCCAAATCAGCAGCAACAGTGGAACTCTACCAACTGGAGCCAACAGCCAACAGTTCAAACAGGAGCTCTAAATCAGAACCAGAACAGAGATCCCTCTGTACCAGCCCAACCGGTTTATGCAGTGATTACAGAGACTCCTCAAAACCCTACTGCCAATGCCTCAGGAGGTGAAAGCTTGAAGGACTACTTATCCAACTCAGTTGCAAACATCAAAAAGGAGTTGATGGATGTGATTACAGAGCAGCTATAGACGCTGAAAGTGAATACCGCAAGCATATCCAACGTTGCAGGAGCAGGAAGAGATGTGATGCGGTCAAATACTTGGTGTGGTAAGTGTCATCAAGCAGGCCATTTAGCCACTGAATGCACACGAAAACCAACCATTCCTGGAGCCTTCTGTTCCTACTGTTTGCGGAAGAACCATACAGAGGACATTTGCTCTCTGAAGGAGATGCATGATAGGAGAAGGAAGAAAGAAGACGCAAGATTCAACTTGCTGGAATCCAAAATGACAACACAGGATATTGGACCCAAGCCTAGAGAGTTTGGTCCTAATTTCGGACCCAGAAGATTTCCCTCCCAAAGTTACAGAGGAAGACAGTCTGGCGGTGGTCAGAGGACAGAAGTGGAGTGTTACAGATGCGGAGAAAAGGGACACATCTCACCAAATTGTCCAAATCCTCGAAGGTCAGTGGATTACAAGCCCTTATGCAGTCGATGCAAAGGAGAAGGCCACACTGCAAAAGACTGTCCAAGCCCAGCCCCAGTGAAAAACAGTGCTACTGACAGTCCGGCCAAGGCTCAAGAGTCTACCTCCAATTTAGTGGAATTGGAAGTTGCTGCTATCACGCGTGCAAAGCAGAAGGAACCATCTATCCAAAAAGAAAATAACCCTCATGCCAGAACAGTGAAGTTCAATCTTCCATCAAAAGAACAAAACAGAACAGAGCGTGACAGTGCCGTACAGAGCCCTACAGTGCCACAGAGAGTTACAGAGACAATTACAGAGACAGGACTAGAGGTCCAAGAGACGGAAGAGGAGGAAGTGCCACAAATGAAAGAAGAAGTTCATGTACTTCCTCTGTTGGAAGAAAGAGGAAAAATGAAAATGGGTGTTGCCCCATTCCCTAACCGGTTAGAGAAGCCAATGGATCCTATTAAGGAATACGATCTGGTCAGAGGTCTAGATACCTTTAAACCAAACCTCACATTCCGAAAATTATTGATGTTGTCTCCCAGTTGCAGAAAAAGGTTCAAAAGTATACTAACAAGAAGACGTGGTTTAAGGATTGCTCCCTCAACAGCAACAAAGTCCAACAAGGCTCCGGAGCCTGTAAAAGAAGTGGATGTGGCTAACGCTTTCCTAGATCCGGGTACCCCAGAGACTGGCGTGTGGATAGAAGGCTGCTTCATTGCAAATGCACTGATTGATGGAGGTTCATCAGTGAACATTATGACGGATGTGACAATGAAGGATCTAGGCCTACAAGGTGTGCAACCCACCCATGGCTCATCAAACTGGCGGATCAGAGTAGAATCAAGTCTTTGGGTATTCTCCCATATGTGAAGACTACAGTGGCTGGAAAAGATTATTGGCTAACCTATCTGGTGGTGAAGCCAAACTCTTATGGTACATCCTACCCTCTGTTACTGGGCAGACCATGGCTTTTTGAAGCCCGAGCAAGAACGGATTGGTTCAAAGGAACCTTGACCTTGGGTAGAGGGCCCAATAAAGTGGTGCTGAAACTGTATGATTCTCAAAAAGGACATGGATCCACTTCCTTGGAATTATCTTCTGACTCCCCTAATGAGGCTACGGATGGAACATCAGCAGAAGAAGATGCTGTCAAACAGATCCTTCCCAAGAAAACAGTGGCACGTTCCTTAACAGTGGATACTGTAAGCCGACTTCCAAAAGATGCAAAGCCATTATCAATGGGTGAATACTTCCTGCCTGAACCGGGAATGACTTCTGAAATCACTTCGGATAGTGAGATAGAAGCATGGATGTATTGCTCTCCCTGTTACATGGCCATAGCAAAAGCCGAGACAGAGGCAGAAGATGAAATAGAAAACCTGTTCTTCTCTTACAGAGCTCCTACAGAGACAGAGACAGAAGCAGAAGCAGAATCAGAAGCAGAAGCAGAATCAGAAGCAGAAGCAGAAGCAGAGACAGAGACAAAAGCAGAAGCAGAGACAGAAGAGGATGGATATGATATGGACGAAGAAGGTTATGAAAGTGAAACGGAAGAGTCTATTCCACCCGAAGAGGATATATATGAAGAAGAAGTTCCAGAAGCTTCAGAAGCAGACGAGCTCATGCTATGGGACAAAATGGCAATGGTACCATTTGGTTTGGTAAATGGATCTTCTTATATGCAAAATTCTTATAAGACATGGATTAAGAAGAACAAGCCGTCTTTCAACAGTGGCTCATGCCATCCTCACCCATCCTTGCCAAAGAAAGATGATGATGATGCACAGTGCCAACAAGCACCAATCCCACCAACCCAACAGAAATCAGAAGGTCCCTGTTATGTGACATTCCTGGATGTGTCATCTTCAAAAGAGGAGTCTTCAAGCCAAGAGGTAATTAATCTTGAACCCAAACCCGAAACGGCTCTAATCCCATTTCAACATCTCAAGGAGCAACCTAAGTCTCCACCAAAAAGAAGAAGTTGGTTCTAGTGGGACATCAGAAGAGGACACCACTCCCTTGAAGGAGTCGGATCTGTATCCAGAAGCAGTCTATGGGACCTTCATCCGTGAAGTAGAAGGTGAAAGGCAGTTAACCTTTGTGGATGCATATGGCACTGAACGCCACTTGAAGGTGGGTAGCAGTCTCCCAGAAGAGGAGTTGTCAACCTTGTACAACTTGTTGAAAGAAAATTTGGACGTGTTTGCATGGTCCTATAAAGACCTAAAGGGGATTGTTCCCACAATATGTCAACATCATATTGACTTCAAACCTGATGCCAAGCCCGTATGGCAACGACAGAGGCGAATGAACCTGAATTATTCCACATTGGTGAAAGCGGAGCTGCTGAAGCTTCTGGAAGCCGAGTTCATCTATCCAGTGGCAAATAGTGAATGGGTTTCACCCATTGTGGTTGTACCCAAGAAGAATGGCAAATTGCGAATATGTGTGGATTTCCGAAAGCTTAATTCCAAGACAAAGAAGGGTCACTTTCCTATCCCTTTCACCGACCAATTGTTAGACACAGTGCCAGGACATGAGCTTTATTCCCTTCTGGATGGATTCAGTGGATACAACCAAGTCCAAATCGCAAAAGAGGACCAATCCAAAACAACCTTCACCACAGAATGCGGGGACCTATGCTTACCGAGTGATGCCATTTGGGCTCTGCAATGCCCCTGCTACTTTCCAACGAGTCATGATGGCCGCATTCCAAAATCATCTGCATGACTTTATTGAGGTATATTTTGATGACTTCTGTGTCTATAGTTTGATCCATGAACACTGGGAACACCTGGAACAATGCTTTGACCGATGCCGGGAGTATGGGATATCCCTCAACCCCGACAAATGCATCTTTGGGGTCTCTTTTGGAGTTCTGTTGGGCCACATTGTCTCTGCACAAGGGATATCAACAGACCCTGCAAAGATTGAAAAGATCGCGGCTCTGACAGCACCCACCAACCTCAAATAGTTGAGGGGATTCCTAGGCCATGTGGGTTACTACAGAAGGTTCATAGCTCATTTTGCAACAAAGGAAACCTCCTTGCACAAGCTTCTGAGGAAAGATGCAGAGTTTACTTGGACGGAAGAATGTGACAAAGCCTTCCACACTCTGAAGCAGTGTCTGATTGAGGCACCCATTCTACAACCTCCTGATTGGACGAAAGAGTTCCATGTACACACTGATGCATCAATTGAAGGCTTAGGTGCTGTCCTCTACCAAAAGGGTTCCTCAAAGCTGGATCAACCGATCTATTATGCAAGCCGAAAAGTCACTGATAGGGAACGGAACTATACAGTGACTGAGCTGGAGTGCTTGGCAATGGTGTTTACCCTAGAGAAGTTTCGCCACTACCTCCTATCCACCCACTTTAAATTTTATGTGGATCATGAGGCCCTATCCTTCCTGATGAACAAAGCAGATGTGAAAGGACGAATGATGAGATTGCTGCTTCTATTTCAAGAGTTCGACTTTGAGGTGATTACTAAGCCTGGTCATTCCCATGTTCTGGCTGATCATCTGTCGCATATCCCACAAATTACAGACGAGGAGCAGGATGATCCAGACCTCCCTGATGCTTCCCTATTCTTGGTAGAAACTGTAACTCCCTAGTATGCAGACATTGCCACTGGTAGCAACCCAACAATATCCTCCTGGTATTTCTAGTCGGGAAAGGAAGAAGCTCATGTTAGAATCAGCCCCCTACACCCTGCTAGGTGGCGCACTGTACAAGAAAGGCAAAGATGAAGTGCTCAGAAGATGTGTTGCAGGAGAAGAGATTGGGATTTTTCTGAAGGCTTGCCATGACGAGCCATGTGGAGGCCACTTTGCAGGAGAAGCTATAGCCAGGAAGGCTCTGCTAGCAGGATACTGATGGCCTACCATTCATAAGGATGCCTATGATTACTGTCAAAGATGTGATGCTTGTCAGAGAATGGGGAAACCCACGAAGACAAGTGCCATGCCACTGCAACCTATCCTTCCCTTAAAGCCATTTGAGAAGTGGGGCATTGACTTCGTAGGCCCAATCGATCCTCCTACCAGAAGGAAACAGAACCGATACATCCTCGTATGTACGGATTATGTTACAAAGTGGTGTGAAGCTAAAGCCCTAAAGCGGGACGATGGTAATAGCGTGGCCCTGTTCATGTATGAGAATATCATCACCCGTTTTGGCAGTCCCTTAGAGCTGGTAAGTGATAGAGGCACTCATTTCCTTAATAAAGTCATGGAAGAATTGACAGAGTTGTATAAGATCCGCCATTGCAAGTCCACTCCTTATTACCCTAGAGCCAACGGCCAAGTCGAAGTCACCAATCGCATCCTCTACTCGATTTTGACAAGAACGATTGCCGCACATCGTCGTGATTGGGATGATCGACTTACAGAGGCTCTCTGGGCGTACAGAACCTCCCATAAAGCAGCAACAGGACAGACACCTTTCCAGCTGGTGTATGGTACAGAAGCTGTTTTTCCTCTTGAACTCGAATTACCCTCTTTGAGAGTGGCTATCAAAGAGCGTTTGGGGGACGATGATTCACTGCAACACCGTCTCCTACACCTGGAATGTTTGGACGAAATTCGCAGGATGGCTCTACAGTGCATGGAAGCCACGCAAGCTCGACGTAAGGCTTACCATGATAGCTTCATCAAGCACAAGGAGTTCAAAGAAGGTGATTTGGTCCTAGCCTATGATTCACGATTTGGCAAGTTTCCTGGCAAGCTTCAACAGCGGTGGATGGGCCCATATAAGGTACTTGCCGTCAACCCTAATGGCTCTGTCCAAGTGCAGACCGTTGATGCCTCTGATGATCCCTTCCTGATCAATGGATATCGCCTGAAGAAGTACTTCCCTCCTTGGGGATCTTGACAATTACGGTCACTTGATCTTTTCCCCATTGGCGCGGCATTGTACTTCTTATGATGCTACTTTTGATAGCCGTTCTTCAGTCACTCTTGATAAAGTGGACACAACCCTCTGTCCCTTCAACCCTACCTTCCAGCCTTGATCTCTTATCCTCTATTTTCCACCAGCGACAGTGGCGAGGTTGGTTCTGATACATGGTCTTTCTACCATTCCCTTGCTCAATTCGAAAAAAAAAAAACGAAGAAAAAGAAAGAAAGCAAGAAATATATATATATATATATACATATCGGTCATGGGAGAAAAGGACTAAGGTCCCTGTCATGCCGACCTATTCTTCGAGAAAAGGTGGAAACACCCTCGGGAATAGGGAAAAACACGAAAAAAGAAAAAAAAAACAAATCTGTTATGAGAGAAAAGGAAGCAATTCCCTGTCATAGCAGGCCTCGTTCCAAGAAAATGTGGTAAACACCCTTGGGCGGGAAGCTGGCTGCGGAAAAGGTGGTAACACCCAGCAGTCTAGAAAGTGGATTCATTAATTGATATCCCTAGGATCCAATTCCGAAGCTACCTCCCTTGGTACGCTGTGTCCTGGGTCTCTCTGCAGAGCGTCTAACTATCCTCTAAGAGACGACATGTTCCTATCTAACACAATGTTCGATTTGATGGCTACCTCCCTGGTTACGCCTCTTCAGCAAACTGATGACGCGATCTTCATCGACAAACAAGCGAGTGACGTGAGCTTTCATCCTAACCGGATGGGGAAGTGAGTATGGGCTGCCCTCTGTAACTATCAACAATGAGTGAGACAGAGAGTGGGGCGAGAGACGAGTTTTTCCCTTCAAATCAAATGAGAGGTGAGAAGTGTGAATGAAGTGTTGCACGCACGGGATGGGCCTCTCAATGCACAAAGCACAATTTGTTATGTGCACTGCACTATAAGGCTCCCTGGCCTTCCTTCTCGCACCGTATGCCGGCACAGGGAGGGATGCACCATTGCACCATCAAATGCGCACAAGACATACAACCTTTGCACAAGTGACTGTGAGGATTACATCAATGGGTTTCAGGAAAAGGCTGCCCTCCTGTATCTAGTAACAAAAGCGTGAGACAGAGGGTGGGCTGAGTGTGACTGGAGTTTCTTTAATCAATTACCGAGAGGTGAGATTGAGGGACGTTACGACACTTGGAGTCAGGTATGTTCCCGTTTCCCTTTGCACCCACGGGATGGGTATTTGCCGTCATCACAAGACACATCACCCTGTTCTGTACACTGCACTGTAAGGCTCCCTTGCCTTCCTTCTTGCACTTATGCCAGATGGGTTGGACGCACTAATGCACCATCAACTGTGCACCCTGGCATACTCGTTCTGCACCATTCCCCTGTTGATTTCTCAACCAGGTATGAGATATGGGTTACAATCATTCTTCTTCGAGTGATATTAGTCATGGGGTGAGTGATTGTTCTTTCATTCCATTTGAGTGATTGTGAGTGGAGTGCAATATCCCTCGTCATCGATAAATTTCCTGCACTTCCTTTCATCAGCTACCTCCTGGGTGCTGCCGCGCAGTCCCTGCTATGAAGGACGTGTACAGCAAAGATGCCTTGGTACCTCCAGAAGCCGACAACAACACTGGACGTGCCATCGACACTCAACCTTGCTTCTTGACGAAATGGGCCAAGTTTTTCTAACCCTCCCACTTTGGTTTCTTCGTGACGGTCATGTTTTAAGTGTGGGGACATTAGTGGATGGTCTTGTGGCATGGTCCTAGGTCCCTGTTGCTCGGTTAACCCTATTCGTTAAGGTCTTAAGTGTAGGGACGCGTCCCTGCGCGTCTACATTGTATATCCTCTGCATATGCCTTACCCTGCTCATGCATGTATGCCATGACTTGTTGTTACCCTGATGGGGTCCCTTTCCACCCACCCGGTTATGTTCCACCCAACCTTGGGGCTGTTCCCTTGCAGTTTTCCTTCATTCCCTGTTTTTGAGGTCTTCCCATGTGAATGCACCCTATGTTTACCAAAGTCCAAATCCAACCTTATAGCCCTGTTCCTCTCTTTGACCTAACCATTTTTCTTTTTTCCTACCCTTGTTCCCGTGCACGGTTTTTGAGTTATTAATTTTTGAAGCATTTTGCGCAAATTAGCCAGTTTTTCATGTGAACGTGCTTTGCTTGCTTCGGAACCGTGATCTGACATCATAGCCCTGCCAACCACTTTTTCCCTGACATTTTTCCTTTTTATGCCGTGTCATTCCGATACACAATTTGTCCAATATTAATTTTTCGGTTTTTTAAGACTCTTTCGTGCGTCTTTTTGACATTTTTCCATGCGAACCTGCCCTGATTGCATCAAAATTCCAATTTGATTTGACAGTCGTGTCCCCTATGTCTTCCCCCACCTTTTTCATTTTTCCTCCCCCTCTTTCAACTTACGGCTTTTTACTTATTAATTTTTCAATGCGTTTTCGAGCGTATTTTTGGAGTTTTTCGCATGTAAACCCCTCCTACTTCCACTGGAACTACGGTTTAACATGACAACCCTGTGCCACCCCTTCCTGCGGACATTTTTCCTTCTTACTGCATGTTATTTCGGCGACCGGTTCGTCCGATATTAATTTTCGATCCCATTTTCGGGTTTGTTTTTTGGGTTTTTCCCATGTGAACACGTCTTATCTCAGTCGGAACTATGTTTTGATGCGATAGGATTGTCGGGCACGTCTTTCTGCATAGTTTTCCTTTTTTCTCCACCTCGTTCCGATGCACGGATCTTTCGATATTAATTTTTACTTGCGTTTTTTGTTCGTTTTTTGTGTTTTTTGCACGTGACCGCCCTTTACCCCCCCGGAACCTCCGTCATATATTTTCCTTGTCTTCCGCCTGCCTTCCTGTCCACTTTTTATTTTTACATCCTTTCGTTTTGACGTCCGGATTGGGAGATATTAATTTTTCTTTAATTTTACGTGTTTTCGTGTGACTCGTCCCGCGCGTGAACGCATTTGTTTTCACTTTTACGCGTCTGAACGCACCCCGGCCGCATCCGCGTGCTGCGTGCTGTCCTCCTGGTGCTCTTCTGATCCCGTCACAGCAAATTTTTTTTTACCCCGCACCGCGCACGCGCGCGGGACGGGGGTACGCCTCCTCTTTGGGTCCTAACATTACCCCTAACCCCTACCCTTCCCCGCCCATTGCCCCTACCCCTACCCCTTCCCTCGGGTACCCCTTTGGGCCCCTGCCCATTCCCCCTCCCTTCCCTCGGGTACCCCCCACCCCCCCTGGGCCCCTGCCCATCCCCTCCAACCCTTTTCCACCCCCCCCCCCCCCCCCCTCCCCCCCAATGCCCTTTCCTATCCCCTCCCCCTACCCCGACCCCTTTCCCCCCCCAACTGCCTACCCTTCCCTCTCCCTCTGTCTGCCCGTCCTCCTCCCTCCTCTTCTCCTTCTTCCCCTCCTCCTGCTCCTTTCCCTCCTCTCCTTCCTCCCCTCCATCTCTTCTTCTTCCCCTACTTTTCTCCTCCCTCCCTCCTCTCCCGCCTGCCCTCCTCCTCTTCCCCCTCCTCCTCCTCTCTAACTGCAACTCGAGGTTAGTTTAACTAACCTTACCTTAGTTTAAATAGTCCTAACCTAACCCCCACCTAATTAACCTTAGTTAGGTTAGTTACCCTTAACCTTAGTTAGGTTAGTTACCCTTAACCTTAGTTAGGTTAGTTTCCCCTAACCCTAACCCTAACCCTAACCCTAACCCTAACCCTAACTGACTTATCTGACTTCCCCTAGACTAACCTAGTTCCATTTAACTAACCTGACTTGCCTTAGTCTGACTTACATGACTTACACAGACTAACAGGACTTAGCTGCCTTAATTTCAACTTACTTATCAAACTAAGCTAACAGAACAGAAACAGAAGCTCTACAGAAGACCTACAGAAGGTTACAGAAGGTCATCAAAACCACATAACTCATACTCAAACCATTCCAAACTCTCACAAACCATTCAATCAGCTTTCACAAAATCTCAATATTCATCAATCAATACTCCATCCCTCCTTACAGAAGACAATCAGAACAAAACAGACCAAAACAGAGCAAAACAGAAGGTATACAGAACCAATCAGAACCTATCAGAACATCACAAAACCACCAATAAACATCATGAACATCCAAAACACAATCAATATCATCCAAAACACTCTCAAACCACTTCTAAACCAATCAAGCATCTCATAAAATCAACCATTCAGCTCTCAAAAACAACAAAAATCAGTCAAAAAACAAGTCATTTCAACACTCAACATATCCCCACACTTAATAAGGAAGCGTCCTCACGACCCAGGAAAAAGGGAATACAAGTGCATTTAAAAGTGCAACTGTGATCTTCAATATCTCTTCAAAAAGAATCCATCCACCACGACCCCAACTTAGAACCTGTATCTGAGATAAAAATACAAAGAAAGAAAAACCCATTTTACAGTAACACCTCTTAGCAAACTAAAAAAATCACAACAAATTTGTAAAGGATATAAGAGTTCGCTTCTTCGGTATCTGCATCAGCTTCAACTCTGCATCCACGACCTCATCACCACAATTCTCCAAAATGTAGCTCGCACACGAAATCCAATCCAATAGAAAACTACCACGCTCGTTTGACATAAATGAACACACAACACAAACACTAATACAACACAACCATCTGAATGACTCCTCCAAAAAGAGAGTTTTTCATTAAAAAGCATCCACTATACATTGGAAAGGTATCAATGAAGATGATCCCTCTTAAAAGATTGATGTTGTCGGAAACGATCCATAGACAAGGATTCATCTACAAAGTTTTTGGGAGGATTTTGAAAAAACTGGAGACAGCACATCCTTTCCAATAGGACCAAGTATCTGCTAGGCAAACAAAGGGCATGAAAATACAATATATCCAGCTGCTGAGAATCAATACTCACATTGACATTCAAGCACAACTTTGGAATAGGCTTGGAATCATTATGAGAGTGCCTATGCATATACGCCAAGTACCAAGCAAAGTGAGCAGTTAGTCTCACTGAAGGATCTGCAGACTGTGAATACTGCTGAGCAAAATGAACATAGTTCTGATAAGCTTGACTGGAAGCTGTCCATTCTCCTGGAATTACTAGCCAATTGATCTGAGGTCCTGTAAGGCAATCATCCGAACTCCATCCCCTTCTTCTGGAAATCTGATTATCAAACCCTTCACAGTCACTAACCAACTGAGGTGGTTGAGATATAGAAGTGTTAGGAGAGGGTAGTGGAATAAGGAAAAGTGGATGAAGTGAGGGATAGGAAAAATCATAAAAGGAAGAAAAGGTTAAAGAAGGAGTGGCAGAAATTTGGAGGGAATCACTAAGGAAGGGTGTTAACTGATAAATAGGAAATGTGGAGGGTACATGAATGGATGGAGAAAGACAGGGTGGAGAAGGGGAAAATACCCTATCCTCAATAAAGGAACAGTATGTAAAAATGGGAATTTGAGGGAAAGATGAAGGTTGGAAAAGAAGGGGTAAAATAATTGTGAAATTAGATTGACAAAGGGAAAGATATATAGCATATCGGTGAGCCATGTGTTGGTAATAGAGGAGGGTAGGAACAGAAGGTCCTAAGAGAGATCGTCGATGATAGGCATCAAAGAAGGAAGAATCAAACGGATTATGTTTTGAAAGATAGGCTAAGAGATCCATCCTCAGTTGATTAGTACTCTAGGCAGAGGTAGGAGCTATGTTTTGTCTTTGATTTAGGACCACAGAATCAATCATGGGATGCCACAAAGTATCATGACAATCAGCCACTTTGGAGGAATAACTCTGGAACATGTCAGCTATGCGCAACTCCAAATGATTGATATACAAAACAGCCTGTAATACTACATCCCCCACATACCATGCCATATCCACCTCATCTGGAATTAACAAGTCTCCTCATAGATACATGTATGACATCAACATGGTATCTGGCGTGACAGAAACTTCAAACACCATTCTTACAACCTCTGTCAACAACTCAACAGACCAAGCCCCACTCCATCCATCCTCTGGAAGAGGTAAATCCATCGTGGAAAGCTTCATGTAGAAGACCAACTTCTGCAAGTGGTAGTGGACAAAGAAAGAATGGTCTGGTGAGACATATTCTTGAAACTGCTCAAATGTAGACCATAACAAGTCCATTCTGGACTGCAATCTTTCCACTTTATCTTGGAATAGAGGGCACAAAGTAGCCTGTCTCTGAAGAGCAGCCAAGTCCTGTTGGGAAAGAGAAGGAATCAAGGGAACATTAGGGCTTGGAGGAACAGAGCGGGATTTGGCCAGTTGATCTTGCAACTGCTAGATTTGGGAGGCTTGGGATGCCACTGTGTCATTAGCAATCTGTAAAGCTGAAAGTTTGTCATCTAAGATAGCTTGGAACTCCTGCGCTTCTCTGGACATTCTCTCGTTCTCCTCGGAAAGGCTAGTAACCTGGGATTGAGCCTCTAGTAACTGGATCTTCAAAGAAGAGATCTCATCGCTTTGGGTGGCAACCAGTTGGGTTTGTTGTTCCATTTGCTTAAACAAATCTACTAGAGTATCCTTAGCAGAAGCTAACTCAGATGTTGCCTTATGCAACTGGTCCTTAGACTGCATGAGTTCTTCATAAAAAGACGCGTACAGCTGTTGAACACAGGCGGTCACTGATAATTCAATGGAACTTTGAATGTATTTACAGAGGAAAGAAATCGCATCTCCTGAGACTAGACTGTTCAGGGAGGGAACTGATATCTCCAATGATCCTTCTCGATGTGCTCTGAACAGGTTATTACAAGTGAGATACCCAGGAAGATCACTGCCAGAGGTAGCAGGAATGGACACTGAAGGAAGTACGGAAGGAGCTTTATCCGCTACGCGCTTCAAGCGTTTGCGCTGGATGACCAGGGGAGGCGGAGAATCATCATCCTCTATGTCAATGGGTTCGGACTCATCTGAAGGTGGAGGAGGAGGTACTGGATCTGATGGAGGAGGTGGAGGCACAGTCTTCTGTAAACCTGAATAGGTCAAGAAGGCAGACAAATATGATCCATATATGACATTGGTAACATTACCCCTGGTGACTTTGACGAAATGTTGATCCATTTTAGTGAGGAGGTAAGTGCTCCAATCAATAGCAACTCCTTTCAACACCATCCGGGAAGCTGTGAAAAGCTCTTTGGACAAGTACTGGGATAGCGTTTTGGCAGGCATAAACCTGTCCTGGAGAAACTGACAGATTGTCTTCCATACGGGATCAGTGATCATAGAAAAGGAAACTCCTGAAGAGTTGATCACCTTCTTAACATCCAGCATTTCCCTTGTCTGCTTTTGCAACAGCTTCAGAATCTCTTCATTAGAGAAAAGCTTACGAGTGGTAACAAAAGGTTCACCTTTGAAGGGAATAGACAGAGCCTTCCCTAAGCCTCGAGGTGTTAAAGTCATAGAAATTCCCTGGACTAGTCCTGTCTTCTTGCTGTAAGAGGCCAGAAACTCATCACATAACGACGGATCCTCTGGAAGCAACGGAAAAGAAGTAGCCACAAAAGCAGCGAGTCCCGCCTTCGTGAGAGGCTCAAAAGTAAGTAGGGAAGAGTAATCCCTACTAACTAATGGGACGTACTGGATAGAGGGAGGAGCATGAGAAGGCGCAATTCAGATGGTTACACACACACCACAAACACAGACAATCAAGGAGAATGCCTGCAAAGCAACAGACAAAAAAAAACAAGGATAAGAGAACAACCAAAACAATAAAACGTGACTCGACCAACTAACCCCAAGCAAACCATAGCCGAGAAAAAAAAATTCGACATGACCTCGAGACAAATGCGACTGAAAGCTTCATGCTATGCATCAGACAAACACCTAGAACCCCGTATCAGGCAATAAAAGAAAAAACTGCACACCGTACCCGGAACCGTAACAAAGACAGGAAACCAAAATAATACCACATCCGACACATATCAAGACTACATCGTTGATAAACCAGTGTTTGACTATGGAAATAACTCCAATGACTGCGCATACCCATCCCACGAAACGGTTCATTAAAAAGGGGAATTAAGTGCAGTGAGGGGGAATTAATTTAATGAAGGGTTGATTTTAATAAATTATTAAGAAATGGGTGAATTTTTATTAGGTGATAAACCTTAGCAAGAAGACGGTGGTTCTTTATTATAAATTTAATTACCGATTATTAGGTGAAAACGGTGCTTTAATTCGAATCCCGGACTTCGATACCCAGACTGGGTCTCTAAATGCAAGTTCATTGATTACAAATTAAGGTGATGTGGAGCGCTTTTTTGCCAGCGCGTGCTCTTGTGACGGCTGGTTCATTTTAATTAAAAATTTTAAAGTGCCTCTTTAGCGCACGTAGCGCGTGCCAAGTGAACGGCGGGTTGATTTTAATTAAAAAGTATGTGTGTGTTGATCGCGAATGCGCGTGGAAACTGTGGGTGAATAAATAGTTCATTTTAACAAGTAATTTGTGATTAAGGGAGAAATGAAAATAAATAAAGCACATAAAATAAATACCTGGAAGGGGTGTGTATGTAATGTAGAAAGGCGCACGGAAGAGTCCCCCAAAAGAAGTGAATCCAGTAAAGGAAAAGTAAAGACCACTAACGAAACAACAAAGACAACACCTTAGCGGATGTGTTGATTTTGTTGTTGTTGGTTTTTTAATTTTTGTAATTTGTGATTATTTATGGTTATTTGGTTTGTGAGGTTATTTTGTTGTTTGGATTTTGTTTTGTTTTTTTTTTTTGAATAATAATAAGAATAATAATGAAATCAAGATATATAGCACATGAAGATGTGATGAAGGGAAAAAAATGAAAATGCAGCCATGGAGGAAATATCCACAATTGAGTGTATGAAAAGAAAATAGAGAGTTTTATGGTTAATTTTCGTTTGTTGGTTTTTTTTTTTTTTTTTAAACAATAGGGGTACCATGTATGATAATATTTGAAAGTGAAAAATAAATGAAAAATGATCAAGGGAGGTGAAGGGAATTTTGTAGAATTTTTTAAGAATTTTTTACTATTTTTAAATGAATTTTCTTCATTTGTTGGTAATTTGGGGGATAAATTGGGAAATATTTAATTTGCAAAAATTTTGGGGGTGGAAATTTCTAGCGGACAAATTTCCAAAAAAGCGGTAAAAAACGAAGGGAATTTTTAGAAAATTTTCTGAATTTTTAGGATGTGGAAAGTTATTTATAAATTAAATAAATCAGGTAAATCAGCTTAGTCTGGTAAGTAAGTTGAAAGGAAGTTAGCTAAGTCAAGGTAATCTAGATAAGTCAGGTAAGTCAAATCTGGTCTAGTCAGGTTAGTCAGATGGAATTAGGTTAGTCTAGGTGAAGTCAGATAAGTCAGTTAGGGGGACTAAGTCAATGGAGACTAACCTAAAGGGGGTTAGTTAACCTAAGTAGGGTTAGGGTTAGGGTTAGGGTTAGGGTTAGGTACTAACTAGGGGTAGGTAGAACTAACCTAACTAAGGGTAGTGAGAGGGGGTTAGGTTAAGTTAGTTAACCTAACTAGGGTTAATTAGGGAGAACCTAACTAGGGTTAATGAGGGGGGTTAGGGTAAGTTAGTTAACCTAACTAATGTTAATTAGTGAAACTAATGTTAGGTTAGTTAGACGAATGTTAGGTTAGTGAAACTAACCTTAGGTTAGTTAGGGAGGAGGAGGAGGTGGAAGAGGAGGAGGGCGGCGGCGGATGTTTCGGGGCGAAGGCGGCGGCGTCACGGCGGATGTGTCGGGCCGAAGGCGGCGGCGTCACGGTGTATCGGGCAGGTCGACGAGCGGGGCCTCCGGACAGGCGACGGGGAGGGGCGGCGATCGAGGCGCGGCACGGGCGTCCTGGGTCGGCGTAGGCAGCGTCCTGGGTCGGCGCGGCGACGTGGCAGAACCGCGAAGGGGCGTCTCGGGTAGCACAGGACGACGTGGCCGCGGGCGGCCTGGAGGTCAACGGGGCGACGTGCCACGGGTGGAGGGGCGCACAGGGCGGCACAGGAGGGTGAGGACAGGGCTCGGCGGCGGGGACCAGGGCGAGAGGGCGCACAGTGGTCGCGGTGGCAAGCAGGGGCGGGACTGGAGGGCAGCGAGGGGAAGAAGGAGGGGAAGGAGGGGAGGGAGAAGAAGGAAAGAGGGAGGGAGGGGGGAAGAAGGGAAAGAGGTAGGGAGGGGAGTGGAGATGGCAGGGAGGAAGGAGGAGGGAGGGAGGTGGGTACACGCAGGGAGAGGGAGAGGAAGGGGGGGAGGCGGTTAGGGTAGGGAGGGGTCGGGGTAGGGTGGGGGTCGGTAGGGGGGTGCCCAAGGGGAAGGGTAGGGGGAGGGGTGGGTAGGGTATAGGGGGGGTGCCCAAGGGGAAGAGGGAAGGGGGAGGGGTGGGTAGGGTATAGGGGGGGGTGCCCAAGGGGAAGAGGGAAGGGGGAGAGGTGGGGCCCATGCAAGGGGCGTACCCCCTCGTCCTGCGCGCATGCGCGGGGCGAGGGTAAAAAAATTTGCCGTGACGGGATTGAATGGACACCCAGATACGAGGACGAGACACGCGGATGCGACCGGGGTGCGTTAAGACGCGTAAAATCGAAAAAGGGCGCATTCACGCGCAAGACGGTCTCTCGAAAACACATAAAAATAACGAAAAATTAATAACTCCCAATCCGGACATCAAAACGAAATGGCATAAAAACAAAAATGGGCAAGACGACAGGAGGAAAACAAGGAAAATATGTGACGGAGGTTCCAGGAGGGGTAAAGGGTGGTCACGCACAAAAAACACAAAAAATGAACCAAAAAACGCAATTAAAAATTAATATTGGAAGATGCCTGCAGCGGAACGAGGTGCAGAAAAAAGGAAAATAGTGCAGAAAGACGTGCCCGACAATCCTATCACATCAAAACATAATTTCGACTGAGATAAGATGCGTTCACATGGGAAAAACCCAAAAAACAAACCCGAAAATGGGATCGAAAATTAATATCGGACGAACCATTCGCCGGAATGTCATGTAGTAAGAAGGAAAAATGTCCGCAGGAAGGAATGGCATAGGGTTATCATGTTAAACCGCAGTTCTGGTGGAAGTAGGAGGGGTTCACATGCAAAAAACTCCAAAAAGACACCCGAAAACTCATTGAAAAATTAATAAGTAAAAATCCGGAAGTCGAAAAAGGGTGGAGGAAAAAGGAAAAAGGTGGGGGAAGGCACAGGGGACACCGCGGTCAAATCAAATTGGAATGCCGAGGCAAACAGGGCAGGTTCACATGGAAAAATGTCAAAAAGACGCATGAAAAAGTCGTAAAAAACCCGAAAAATTAATAATGGACAACCCGTGTATCGGAATGACTCGGAGTAAAAAGAAAAAATGTCAGGGAAAAAGTGGTTGTCAGGACTATGATGTCAGATCACGGTTCCGAAGCAAGAAAAGCACGTTCACATGGAAAACCAGCTAATTTGCGCAAAATGCTGTAAAAATTAATAACTCAAAAACCGTGCACCGGAACAGGGGTAGGTAAAAAGGAAAAATGGTCATTGCAAAGAGAGGAACAGGGCTATAAGGTTGGATTTGGACTTCGGTGAAGATAGGATGCATTCACATGACAGGACCTCAAAATCAAGGAATAACGAAAAACTGCAAGGGAAAAGCCCCAAGGATGGGTGGAACATAACCGGGTGGGTGGGAAGGGACCCCATCAAGGTAAAAGCAAGGCATGGCATAGGGGCATTAGCAGGTTGAGGCATATGCAGAAGGGTATGCAATGTAGACGCGCACGGATGCGTCCCCACACTTAAGACCTTAATGGATAGGGTTAACCGAGCAACAGGGACCTAGGACCATGCCACAGACCATCCACTAACGTCCCCACACTTAAAACATGACCGTCATGAAGAAACCAAAGTGGGAGGGTTAGAAAAACTTGGCCCATTTCGTCAAGAAGCAAGATTGAGTGTCGATGGCACGTCCAGTGTTGTTGTCGGCTTCTGGAGGTACCAAGGCATCTTCTCTGCACACGTCCGTCATGGCAGGGACCATGTGGCAGCACCCAGGGAGGTAGCTGATGGAAGGAATCGCAGAAAATGCGTTGTCGATGATGAGGGATATTGCACTCAACACGCAGTCACTCAAATGGAATGAAAGAACTGTCACTTGCCCCAGGCCTAATATCACTCGAGGAATAAGGATTGAAACCCATATCTCGTACTCGGTTGGATTGGTCCTCTTCTGCGATTTGGACTTGGTTGTATCCACTGAATCCATCCAGAAGGGAATAAAGCTCATGTCTTGCCACTATGTCCAACAGTTGGTCTGTGAAAGGGATAGGAAAGTGATCCTTCTTCGTCTTGGAATTAAGCTTTCGGAAATCCACACATATTCGCAATTTTCCATTCTTCTTGGGTACAACCACGATGGGTGAAACCCATTCACTATTTGCCACTGGGTAGATGAACTCGGCTTCCAGAAGCTTCAGCAGCTCCGCTTTCACCAATGTGGAATAATTCGGGTTCATTCGCCTCTGTCGTTGCCGTACTGACTTGGCATCAGGCTCCAAGTCAATATGATGTTGACATATTGTGGGATCAATCCCCTTTAAGTCTTTATAGGACCATGCAAACACGTCCAAATTTTCTTTCAACAAGTTGTACAAGGTTGACAACTCCTCTTCTGGGAGGCTGCTACCCACCTTCAAGTGGTGTTCGGTGCCTTCTGCATCCACAAAGGGTAACTGCCTTTCACCTTCTACTTCACGGATGAAGGTCCCACGGACTGCTTCTGGATACAGATCCGACTCCTTCAAGGGAGTGGTGTCCTCTTCTGATGTCCCACTAGAACCAACTTCTTCTTTTGGTGGAGACTTAGGTTGCTCCTTAAGATGTTGTAATGGGATTAGGGCTGTTTTGGGTTTGGTTTCAAAATTAATTACCTCTTGGCTTGAAGACTCCTCTTCTGAAGATGACACATCCAGGAATGTCACATAACAGGGACCCTCTGATGCCTGCTGGGTTGGTGGGATTGGTGCTTGTTGGCACGGTGCATCATCATCATCTTTCTTTGGCAAGGATGGGTGAGGATGGCATGAGCCACTGTTGAAAGACGGCTTATTCTTCTTAACCCACATCTTATAAGAATTTTGCATATAAGAAGAATGGTACCATTGCCATTCTGTCCCATAGCATGAGCTCGTTTGCTTCTGATGCTTCTGAAACTTTTTCTCCATATATATCCTCTTCGGGTGGAATAGACTCTTCCATTTCACTTTCATAATCTTCTTCGTCCATATCATATCCATCCGCTTCTGTCTCTGTCTCTGCTTCTGCTTCTGTCTCTGCTTCTGCTTCTGTCTCTGCTTCTGTCTCTGTAGGAGCTCTGTAATAGAAGAACATATTCTCTGTTTCCTCTCCTGCCTCTGTCTTGGCTTCTACTATGGCCATGTAACAGGGAGAGCATTACATCCATGCTTCTATCTCACTGTCAGAAGTGATTTCAGAAGTCATTCCTGGTTCAGGCAGGAAGTATTCACCCATTGATAATGGCTTTGCATCTTTTGAAAGTCGGCTTACAGTATCCATTGTTAAGGAATGTGCCATTGTTTTCTTGGGAAGGATCTGTTTGATAGCATCTTCATCTGCTGATGTTCCATCTGTAGCCTCATTAGGGGAGTCAGTAGATAATTCCAAGGAAGTGGATCCATGTCCTTTTTGAGAACCATACAGTTTCAGCAGCACTTTATTGGGTCCTCCACCCAAGGTCAAGGTTCCTTTGAACCAATCCGTCCTTGCTCGGGCTTCAAAAAGCCATGGTCTGCCCAGTAACAGAGAATAGGATGTACCATAAGAATTTGGCTTCACCACCAGATAGGTTAGCCAATAATATTTTCCAGCCACTGTAGTCTTCACATATGGGAGAATGCCCAAAGGCTTGATTCTACTCTGATCCGCCTGTCTGATGAGCCATTGGGTGGGTTGCACACCTTGTAGGCCTAGATCCTTCATTGTCACATCCGTCATAATGTTCACTGATGAACCTCCATCAATCAGTGCATTTGCAATGAAGCAGCCTTCTATCCACACACCAGTCTCTAGGGTACCCGGATCTAGGAAAGTGTTAACCACATCCACTTCTTTGACAGGATCTAGAGCCTTGTTGGACTTTGTTGCTGTTGAGGGAGCAATCCTTAAGCCACGTCTTCTTGTCAGTATACTTTTGAATCTTTTCGGACAACTGGGAGACAACATCAATAATTGTCGGAATGTGAGATTTGGTTGAAAGGTATCTAGATCTCTGACTAGATCGTATTCCTTAATAGGATCCATTGGCTTCTCTAACCGATTAGGGAATGGGGCAACACCCATTTTCATTTTCCCTCTTTCTTCCAACAGAGGAATTACAGGAACTTCTTCTGCCACTTGTGGCACTTCCTCCTCTTCTGTATCCTGGACCTCTAGTCCTGTCTCTGTAACTCTCTGTGGCATTGTAGTGCTCTGTACGGCACTGTTAGGCTCTGTTCTTTTCTGTTCTTCTGGTGGAAGATTGAACTTCACTGTTCTGGCTGGAGGGTTATTTTCTTTCTGGATAGGTGGTTCCTTCTGCTTTGCACGCGTGATGGCAGCAACTTCCAATTCCACTAAATTGGAGGTAGGCTCTTGGGCCTTGGCCGGACTATCAGTAGCACTGTTTTTCACTGGGGTTGGGCTTGGACAGTCTTTTGCAGTGTGGCCTTCTCCTTTGCATCGACTGCATAAGGGCTTGTAATCCACTGACCTTCGAGGATTTGGACAATTTGGTAAGATATGTCCCTTTTCTCCACATCTGTAACACTCCACTTCTGATCTCTGACCATTGCCAGACTGTCTTCCTCTGTAACTTTGGGAGGGAAATCTTCTGGGTCCGAAATTAGGGCCAAACTCTCTCGACTTGGGTCCAATATCTTGTGTTGTCATTTTGGATTCCAACAAGTTGAATCTTGCGTCTTCTTCCTTCCTTCTCCTATCATGCATCTCCTTCAGAGAGCAAATGTCCTCTGTATGGTTCTTCCGCAAACAGTAGGAACAGAAGGCTCCAGGAATGGTTGGTTTTCGTATACATTCAGTGGCTAAATGGCCTGCTTGATGACACTTACTACACCAAGTATTTGACCGCATCACATCTCTTCCTGCTCCTGCAACATTGGATATGCTCGCGGTATTCACTTTCAGCATCTGTAGCTGCTCTGTAATCACATCCATCAACTCCTTTTTTATGTTTGCAACTGAGTTGGATAAGTAGTCCTTCAAGCTTTCACCTCCTGAGGCACTGGCAGTAGGGTTTTGAGGAGTCTCTGTAATCACTGCATAAACCGGTTGGGCTGGTACAGAGGGATCTCTGTTCTGGTTCTGATTTAGAGCTCCTGTTTGAACTGTTGGCTGTTGCCTCCAGTTGGTAGAGTTCCACTGTTGCTGCTGACTTGGCATCGAGGAAATTGGTTGGGACCATTGTTGTTGTGGTTGAACCACTATTTGAGGCATGGATTGTGGCCACTGTGGATTTGGTGCACTGTACTGTGATACTGGAGGCATCTGTTGGTAAGGGTAGGGAACAGTCCCTGGGACTGCATTTGGTGGATACATCATTCATGGCATCAGAGGAGGTAGGACTCCTCTTCCTGTATTCATCGCTAATCTAGCTTCCACTTCATCGTACAGTCTTGCACCTTCTGTTGCAGCTTGCAGGGTGGCTGGTCTTTGCAGCTCCACAAACTTACGAACTTCTGGTTGTAATCCTCTGAGAAATGCCCCCTTCTGAATACCATCATCTAGATTATGGTTAGTCCATCTCTTTAGGATGGATTCCATTCGTGAGACATAGGCTTCTACTCTTTCTCCAGAGGACTGACTTAGGTTCATAAATTCCTCTCGCATCCGCTCTTCAAAACCTTCACGCCTGAATTTAGTGAGGAAGGCCAACTTCAGGTCATCCCATGTGCCAAAAGTTCCTGCTGCTTGTCTCTCATACCACTGAAATGCCGCGCCCTTGAAAGTGGCGGGGAATATTGCTAACCAATGCTCAGGGGTTCTGGCATTGTTAGCCACACATGCTACCATAAACTCTGCTACATGAAGATCGGGGTCTTCATTGTACTCTCTCTTAAAAACTGGCAATGGGACTACATTCGTTGGCCTGTCATCAATATTTCCAGGACGGATCTGGCTTGGAAGTGGACCTCCAGCAGGAGGAGGAAGGGCTTGATGTGCCATTGGGACTTCTGTAAAGAGTTCCGCAAGGGCGTCAAAGGCGGCTTCTGCTATGAGCTCATTCGCAGCCTTGATTTTTGCTTTCTCTCTTCGCATGTACCTCTGGACTCGTTCTAACGCTTGCCTTTTTATTGCGTCATTCATCAGGGGTGTGGCTCCACTATGTTGTTAGTGCTCCACAGAGGGTTAACAGAAGGCTTCAGTCTTTGGAGGACTCTCTTGCCAACATTTCTTCTACTTCTTTCTTTTCAACGTCCCTAAATTCTTCTTTCATTCCACTGCACAGAGGAAGGTATTCGGTTTTGAAGGTGTCAAAATGCATACGTCTGAGCATTGTGATGGTGCCATCATCATAGTAATGCCAGCTTCTGATAGTTTCAACAGTGTATGTTGTGAAAAACACTCTGTCTACCAACTTTCAGTGGGTTGCTAATTGAACAAACAGAAGATTATCAGTACACCAAGCACCCCATGTATCTTGCTGTTGAGCATCCACGAACAAATTCCAACTCTTTTCCTTCTTATCTTTGTGAACCTCTACAGACCAAGACTCCTGAAGCTTCTTCACAATCTCCCACTTGATGTTGTCTGGAAACTTCTCAATGAATGCCAAATCTTCCATGGATGGTCATTCTCTCTGTTTCTTCTCTTCAGTTTATTCCCAAATAGTTTGCCACCAAGATACAAGTTTCTGCTGCTTCAACAGGAAGAGGAAACTGTCCACCACATAGAGCATGCATCATGATGGTGATGTGTTTCCGCCATTGTGGGATGAACTTCTTGTGGAAAGTGGCTTTGATTATGAGAAATTCCAACTCTTCAGTGGAAGAAGGAACTTTACAAACATCCATTGAATTCTTCTCTTCTTGGCAATGCCATTTCCTTCATTTTCAGCCTCTTCTGGTGCTTGTTGATGGCAAGTTTCCCCGGCTGCGCACCAAAAACATGGAGCCCCGAGAAGAACACCAAGGAAAAGGGAATTATCTTGCAAGAAAATCTATCTTGTAACATCAACAAGCTTGTTTATCATGTTTCATATGATCACAATGAAGAAAAGAACACCAGGTACAACAAATCTTCATACAGCATCATGTAGATCTCCCACGGATTTAATAGAATCAACCATATTCTTCAACATCTTCACAAAATCCATCAATAGAACAAAGAAAACAAAGGAATACACCATCTTTGAATGGAAACACATCACATAGTATTCATCTTCAATATCTTCATAGTCTTCTCTCTCAATCTCTCATATACAATCACTCTGTTTGAGTAGAATTGGCTATCTCTGACTCTCTCTCTCTCTCTCTCTCCATCAATAATACATCATATTCTCACTAAAATCTCCCAAAATCACTCTCAATAATCCTTCTTAGGTCGTGGATACCCCTCCCAAGAGGTATGTCTGATATGAAGAATCACCAGAGCCACTACAGTGTCCTTTCATAGCTCACTACTGTCACTTCACTCTAGTCTTCACTTGAGTCTTCAGCAACTACTTCTTTCACTTCTTTCAGCTCTTTTGCACTTGTATTCACCTCTTTCCAAGGCTAGAAAACTTTCCCAAGCTACACTCTCATCCATCAGAACACATACAGAAGCATATAGAACAGTCACAGAACAGTACCAGAATAGCTACAGTACAGAACAGAACAGAAACAGAAGACCTACAGAAGGTTACAGAAGGTCATCAAAACCACATAACTCATACTCAAACCATTCCAAACTCTCATAAACCATTCAATAAGCTTTCACAAAATCTCAATCTTCATCAATCAATACTCCATCCCTCCTTACAGAAGACAATCAGAACAAAACAGACCAAAACAGAGCAAAACAGAAGGTATACAGAACCTATCAGAACCTATCAGAACATCACAGAATCACCAATAAACATCATGATCTTCCAAAACACAATCAATATCATCCAAAACACTCTCAAACCACTTCCAAACCAATCAATCATCTCATAAAATCAACCATTCAGCTCTCAAAAACAACAAAAATCAGCCAAAAAAACAAGTCATTTCAACACTCAACAGCATCTGAGGTAGTATAGTTGTAAAAGTTATTGGATGATTTGGATGTGCAAGGAGATTGTCCAATGGTCATTCACTAAGACAACATGAGCAGCATATAGTTAGCTAAGAACCCAATGTTCCATACTAGGATAAAACACATCGAGATGCATTGTTGCTTTCTGAGAGAGAACGTACTTACAAGAGATATTGACTTGATATATGTTAGCACATAGGATCAAATAGCTAATATTTTCACAAAAGTATTCAAGTTCTCAAAGCTTACTTGAAGTTGTAGAGACACAGTTGAGCTTGAGGGGGAGTGTTGAGATAGCAAGCTCAATATGTGTGGACATTGATGATGGACCACCTAATTAGATGGGTCTACATATCTGTGCTTAGCATGTCACTAATAATTATGAACCTCATATAGCCAGTGAGTTATCACTCGTTATATTTGGTTTGTTGCACCTACCTACAACTAGCATAGTTATAGTGCCAATCGATTAGTATAGCCAACTATGCATGGTTTGACTTAGTAGGCTGCTTTTCTTTATGTTGTATCTTATCTTTGTACTTTGTGTACATTGTATTGTGTGTGAAAGAAAAAGAAGAAACTAGCAAGAAAATATTTTGGTCTCCATCTCTCTTCTTGTGTTCTTGAGTTTATGTATATGGTGAGTGTTTTGTGCAACAACTCAAACAAGTCTCCCCACCATGCGATTCGTGATATTAAACGTACTCAAATGCATGTAAAATGTGTCTGAAGGACTCTAGATATGAACTACCTATATTTCATGTTCTTAGATGTATAGCTAAGCTCAAGCCAACTAAAATAGAGTCCCCCTCTAGGCATATCAAAGACCCACAATTCAAGCCAATGTTAAATATTCCTTTGGCCAATACATTGTATGCATACTTCATACACTCTATAGAATAATTGAAAAGCTTGCTCATCTTTACATAGGGTTTGCTTGGGAGCTAAAATCATTATCAATTAGATAAGATGTTATAACAAATATTGAGAAAGTTTTATCCACAATTGGTTTGCATGGAGGTAATATTGCTATTGAACCAAATCTTCAAAAGTCTAATGATAAAAATTGTATCTGGCAAAATCCATCAATTGGTGGGGTGAAGGCTAGAAGGTTTCTACGCTTTCATGGAAAGCTTGAAAATATTAACTCTACAAAGAGAGATTCAACAATTAAATATAATCAATGAAAATCCTCACATAATACAATTAATGATCATGCTAATAATTGATAAGCTTGAAACAGAAAAGTCAAAGTTTGAAGAACATTATATCAAATATATTTTTATTGTTATAAAATTAATTGGAAAGATAATTATCTCAAAGACTAATTAAATCTTTTCAAAAAGGCAATGATAGAAGCTTGGAGCAATCAACACTTGACTCACTATATGGTAAGAAGTTCTTATGTTTGTATGGTAAGAAGTTGTTATGTTTCTTCATTGTCTAACTCATATAAGATTTCTAACTACCTCTCTTTATTTTTTAATTGTACAACATATTTTATACATCCATGCTCCATATTTCATCAAATAGTATGTAAGCCTATCTATCTGGTCAACCGAAGGAATGGAAAAATCACATGATCAAGCAAGAACAAAATACTTTAGACACACAAGATATGGAGGAGGAAGAGTCAAAGAAAGCAATTTATTAGAGGTCTTTTAATGATTTTACAAAAAAAATTGGCATAAATTCAAGCTTAAAGATACAACCACATCATGCAATACATCATCTTTTTTGGCAAAAACCATACAAATGGTTACACAAAAAAGGAAAAAGGGATATCTCAACTCTTATGCAAAGCAAGGGTTTTCATAATGGTTACAAACTAAATAAAGAGAAGGCCAAAGATGGGTTTCAAGAAACCCTTGATTCTTTAAGATCCTTCAGTTTCTTTTTGTTGTAGAGAAATCTTTGGCTTCATCCCACTCAATAAGACCTCTACATTTCAAAAACTCTTGGTTTATGTAGCCTAGAAAAAGCTTCAAATCTTTTTCATGTCCTACATGGGAGAGTAAATAGGAACTAATAACTACAAAGTATCTAGCTCTATTCCCACTGTAACCAAGCATATAGTCCAAAACCCTTATGGCTTCTTAATTCCTTCTCTACCAAAATAATCTTCTCCACTCCTCTATTGAAAACTTTGGATCCAATGACTTCACAAATAGCTTTTAAAGCCATCATTGGCAAACTTGGAGAGCTTGAGAATGTGTTGTGTTAAATTGCAATAGTTTGATTATTTAAGCTTCCAATATAGTAGCCAAGTCCTTGGCTTTTCCCAAGCTTTAGTAGTCTAGAGCCCTTGGCTCTTCCAAGAAAGTTATAAAGATTTTCAATTTCAATTTGCATAAGAAACTTAAAAAATATCTTTGTCAATAGATGAAAATCTTAAAGTCACATATCCTTAATGCCTATTATGAAACCTAGGAAGATTTTGAAAATGTATTTAATACCTTTGGATTTTCATAATCTTCAAGAAGATTTATTGAGTTCTTTGGCTTCTCTTCTTATGGCTACTTGAGTGTTTCTTCATACCCCATGACCTCAATGCCAAGTCTTTTTTGCATTGCTATAACTCTTACTCTGTGGGGATAGTCCCTTCTTTTCATATTCCATAATCTCATTGATACATATGTGCAAGGACATGGAGCTATCTTGAAAATTCTCTCCCTCAACATCTAGAGCTACTAAAGGACATGGCTCATAACTTATGAAATCCTTATTAGCTTGTCCCCATGCTAGTAAGATGTCTAAGCAGCAATCTTCTGTGAGATCAAAAAGATGTTGAATGTAAGCAACACCATATCTTTTTCCATTGATAAGGTAGGTAGGAAATATAGGGATACAATCCAAAGGACCCTCTTCAATCTCTATACTCAATTCCATCTCCTCTTCTGTTACCTTTGTAATGTTCTAAGTTTTGAATATAGCAAGATCAAAACCTTGCACCAACTGGTTCTCAATATCAACTTGAAACACCCCTGCCTTAGCATCTTCTCCCTTGTCTTAAGGAGAATACTCTATATATTGGAGAAACACAAGAAATTTTGTATTTTTGACTCAAAAGACACTGTTTGCTAATCCCTATGAAAAAGGCAATTTGTTTCATCCCTTCTAAACTCTTTATCAGTATGATCATACTTGGTAATCAAAGTTATTCTGGGAGCATTGGTTGCATGGATCACATCATTAAAATGAACATAATTGCCCATTGTGAGAGACTCTACATGTTTAGAATAGAACTCTCTATAGTCCTTAAGCTTCCCATCAAGATCTCTCAACAGCTCTTGCAAATCAAAAGGTACATTAGGCATATTCCTAATGTACATAAATTTGAATGAGTTCCTTATCCTCTACAAGAAATCAAAAAGCCTATCATCACAATTCTCATCCAACTCCTCTTGCTCCATTCCCTCAAGGGATAGCTTTCTCTTTAATATTCTCATTCCCTACAAAGCAAAAAATATGCAAAGCATACCCTTAGGAGCAACAAAAATTTAATAATCAAATTTTATGTCAAAAACTTAGGTCTTGATGTATGAAACATGAGTTTATTAGCAGGCACCAGACAATAGGACCACTAAATTCATGATGAAAGGTCTAATACAAAATGCAATAATAAGTAATGAAAATGCAAGGAGAGTTAAAAACATTGCATCCTATTTTACGTGAGAGGAGAAAAGAGTTGATATAACCACTTATAGTGTGTGATTTGATTGTATATGGTTGCATTTGCCTTAAATAGAGCATAGGAGAGCCTAGCTTGAGTTTGATAGAGAAAGAAGAGATTAAGGATGAAAATGGTTGATGATTGCGAGATGCTACTTTAAAAAGACTCCCAAAAAGGCATTTAATAATAGAGCCATTGCTCTCAAATTTTTAATAGAAAATGATGCTTTTTGAGTGCTTTCTTTTTTGCTATTTTTAAGGCTAATTTTGGGTATGTGAGACTTCTTTTTGGGCCTAGAAAAAGTGATTAATGAGACCACATTCTATCAAGTACCACCCTAATCAACAATTACAATGCTAACTTGAGATTTAACCCTAGCCCTTTCAGTAAAGGTTCATTTTTATCTTCCCATTCCAAAAGAACCTAATTTGGAATACAATAGGCTTTCAAGATCTAGCAAGAGCATGCTAGCAAGATCAATCCTCTCTATTGAGAGGAATCCACTCTCCAAAGAAAAATCTTCAATAATCAAGTAGCCTTGCATAAATAAACCTATATTTCTTATATTTTTCTATCAAATTGTCAAATGAAATGCGATCTTGACTACTAATCTTTATTGTTATATTGAAATCTTGTGTTTAATGTATCACTAAATAGGCTATTTTTGCTTGACTTTCTCATCTTGTATGAAACACAAAAATAATTACCCAATTTCTAATCCCATTTGCTTATACTCATGTTTCATATGTTTGCTACCTAGTCTGTGTCTGTAGTGGCTAAAACATTGCAATCTGAGTAATTTTTTATCACCTAAAATTCCTATTGTGTGATATGCAAGTTTCATTGCCAAGCTTCTTTCTTCCACTGGTTTGTTTTCATGTTTCATAGATTTTGTTTTCAGTTTCCTCTATCCGTTGAATGAAATGTAGTGTATATGTTTTTTTTTGTGTTGGATGCATTGGTTTTCATGTTTTATATGTTGGGATTCAATTTGGTGGTTGATAACTATTTTTCTGTATATCATGTTGTTGTAGTCGATTTTGTTAGGATATGGCTAGAACTAAGGCTACTACAAGGAAGGAGAAGGTTGATCCTAGGAACATTGCTCAGAAGATCCATCATGTAAAGAAGTGAACCATGAGAGAGAAAAGAAGAGAGATGGCTACAAAAGAGAGAGAATAAAAGTACAAAAGAGGAGAGAGAAAGACTAATTAAGGAGAGTGAGAGACGAAAGTCAAGAGAGAAAGGCAAGAAATATAAAATGGAAGCCATAGAAGATGAGCTAAAGCTTGAAGATTAAGAGACTTTGTATCACTAGTGAATGGTGCAAAAATAAAGTCCTTTACATCTTATATACCAACTAGTGTAGCTAGTATTTTCTCACATTAATAATTTTGATTTCTTACATTCTATCTATACCAAATATTTTTTTCCCCAAAAATAAAATTGAAACTTATTACATAGTATTGAAATAGAGCAAATAGAGTAGTACTCTATTTCAGCCACTATAAGGGATAAATCAATGAATTTTTCAAGAATATGGAAAGAAGAGAGAAGGTATGATCATATATATTAGATGTATATCAATGGAGAAGGATAAAATCTATCACTTGATCATATATCAACGGTGAAATAAAGACTACAAGCATGGAATAGCATGTTGTCTACTAGTATCCTGTTGTAGTAAATCAACTATAATGGTAGAGAACTCCCATTTGGGTGTGCTCTTTCTTAAAGATTTCAGTCCAATCTGGTTGTGCTCTTTCTAAAATCAACTATAATGGTAGAAAGATCCAATCTGGGTGTGCTCTTTCTAAAATCTTTCAGTCCATGTAAGTTGCATTTTTTTGTCCATAAAATAGAGTAAATTTTGGTTTAAAATAGAGAGATTTATGTAAGTGAACTATGCTAGAACAACGTCATAACTGAGCAATCTTCAGGCACAATTATTAGTTTGAGATAAGAAAACTCCTCCATAATTGAAGCTAGTCTCCAAGAATCTCCTTCCAAGTGTAATCATCTCCATTTGATCGAGTATTATTTGATCGTTCTTGTCCTAAGCTTCTTATCCCTCTAGGCCAATGACCTCGTCAAGCACATATTGAATGATATCCTCCTCATCCATAGATGGAAGCTCCTCAACATAATCCACAATAGATCCAATGAAAGGCTTTAAATGACTCACATGGAAGACATTGTGAATCCTAGAGGTTGAAGGAAGTGCCAACCAATATGCCAAGTCACCCACTCTCTTCAAAATCATGTAAGGTCCATAAAATCTATGAGCTAGTTTGCTTCTAGACCCATCCTTGAGAGTAGCATAGTGAGACTTGAGTACCTTCACAAGAGCACCAAATCCCCTTCTTGGAACTCTAGATTATGTCTTCTCTCATCAAGATATAGCTTCATTTGATCTTGGGCCTCATTTAAATTCACTTTACATTGATGAAGGAGAGCCTGCATACAATCCAACTCTTCCTAACTCTGAGGATTTATCTTGTCATTGAACATTACCATGAAAAGGGTACCTTGTAGCCATATGAAGCCTCAAAAGGTGAAACCCCTATGTTGGAATGACTAGAGTTGTTATAGGGAAAACTCTACCCTATCTAACCATGAATCTGATACATTCTATACATCATAGTAAAAGTATCTCAAGTAAGTCTCCATCCACTTGTTAACTCTCTTTCTCTATCCATCTGGTTGAGGATGGTGAGCTATAAAAGGAGCTAATTTGGTATCCATCAAGCTAAATACCACTTGTCAAAACTTGCCCATAAACTTGGCATCCTTGTCATGTACCATGACGTGTAGTAAGCCATGTACCTTCTTGAAGACATGTTCCATGAATTGATTGGCTACATAAGAAGCTATATATTAAACTTTTGTAGGGATAAAATGGGCTATCTTGGTGAATGTATCCATCACCACGTAAATGCTATTCCACCCTTTCTTAGTGACAAGTATGCTAGTGATAAAATGCATGATAGTATGTATCCATTTTCCTTCAAGGATAGGCAATAGTTGCAATAAACCACCTAGCTTTGATGTGCTATCCTTCTTTTGTTAGCATGGTATACAACGGGAAATAGATGATTTTTTGGGTGAAAGAAGAAGTATGGGGAATGACAATCCTAGCATGATACCATATGAGACCATTTCTTGATTGAAATTGGGAGTTCTCTTTCATAATGGCTTATTGTAATTTCTAAAATATGGGACTAAAGTCATGATCTGAAAGACAAGCCTCCTAGATCTCCATCCATTCACTATCAGGTTCACATATGGCTGAAACCTTGCAAGCCCACATCCTGGATAAGGAATCAACAACTATATTATATTTTCCCTAGTATATAGCTACCCATCTTCATTGCTTGGAAGTGAGATTTTACTAAGAGAGGAAATATTTAAAAACTCTATTATCACATTTCACCCTGAATCAACTGCCATACAAATAATGATGCCATTTCTTTATTGCATGAAGAATGGTTAGCTTGGTCATAAACATTCATTGCCGTCTCTTTTTCATTCAACTTACGACTCTCAAAGGCTATTACTGTAACAAGCGGGATACACACCGACTAGGGTTTAGACACCCCATCACATTGACCGGGGTATTTAAGGTGTAAGAGCCCTAGATTAGGGCAACCAGTTATTATCAAGATCACACTCTTCACCTTCATCTCCAGCTTCCTTCTCCTTTCTCCCCTCTTTTCTCTCTTTCTCTCTCCTCTTCTAGTCTTCTTCCTTCTTCTTCTTGTCCTCTTTCTCTCTCCTCAGCTCTCCTTCTCTCTCCCCTCAACTTCTTTCATTACAAGTGGTATCAAAGCTGCAAGCTTTGGTCCTTTTCCTCTTTCCCCTTTCTCCCTTTTCAAATCCCAAAAACCCTAGTTACTCAGCTTACAGGTACAGGTACAGCAAGAAGGACTGCAGTTAACTTCAACTTTTTGGAGCAAGCAGGAGCTATGGCTGGAGACTCAGACATATCTGAAAGTAAAATGGTTAAAATAGCAGGTGTCACTTCTTTTCATGAAAATTTTAAGGATTCTAGGCCAAATTTAGAGTCCCAGGAGTTGGAAGAGGGCAAAACCTCAGTTACTTTTTGCCTTAGCCCTCTTTCTCTCTCTTCTCCTGCAAGCTGCCATGGCTGCTAGCCCAAAGAAACCCCAAGAAATCTGACCTGAAGGTGCTCCGTGACATCAACCAGCCTCGGGACTTCTTCCCTGACCTCCCAAGCTCCTGATCAAGAGGTGGACTGGGGGGATTTGCTGTCCAGGAGACCTATAGGACAGCCTCGCAATTTTTGGCGCATTTTGCATCAGCTATCCTGCTCCCCCCAACCCTCTTGCCACTTCCCCTCTTGTTGCCCTCCCCTCCCTGCCACTCCAAGGCACTGCTCCAACACCTTGGCCTTCCCCCTTTGGCATCTTTGCTCTCGGGAATCAACTCCCATGGTGTCAAGATTGTGGGAGAGAAGGAAGGAGTCTCACTTGTAGCTTTCTTGCTTGCACAATGGGGGAATACACACAAAGGTGGAGGTTGAAAATAATTTTCCTCTTCTTAGTTGTGTAAGCCAAAAAGAACTCAAGTACATAGAAATAGAAGAACCCTATATATGGGTCTCAAACCAAACTCAACTAACTAAGGTGGCATACTAACTGAGCCACAAACTAGAGTAGATAAGGATAGCTGTCATCTAGCTATTATTCATGGGCGGTGTACCAACCGCATCTGCAACTGACAAGTCAGTGACATAAATGCACAACGGTCACCCTAGCATATCACAAGTGGAGCTCGATATCTCAACACATGGTGGATAGCAGCTGGGACTATTTGAAACAGTTTGGGGCAGCCATGGATTCTCCTAATTGAAGCTTTCTCTGACCTGGAGAGCTCAACCCCACAACCCCTTCACCTTGTGAAGGATTCCTCTCGCCCGGATGAAGCCATTGAGCTTAGCATGCATGGGAGCCTTGCGGGCAGCCATGAAAGCTTCACTTGAAGCTTCCCGTTCTTGAAGCTCAAGCTCGGGGATAAGCTTGGGAGCCTTCTTCATCAGCAAAAGCACTCAAATGCAGAAGCACTCTTCCACGAATGCCCAACCAACAACTGGACTTGATCAATGGAGCAAGCGGCATCATGATGATTTGGGCTTCAACGGTCATCACAAGCATTAAAGAGATATGTCACTCTGATCTTAATCTCTCAATTTAGCCACTTGCCGAGCTTAATCCATTGTTGGAGAGATTCAAGATTGCGTACAAGCATCATACCTCTTCCCGAATTTCATTGTAATGGCTGACATTAACCCCTACTTTTTCTTATGATCTTGGAAAAATATCAGCCATTGTAAATTGGGTAAGTAGTAGCCAGTAAGTCACTGGACTGCCAAGGTAACCCCTCATCATTCCTTGCATATCATGAAAAGGCCCAATGTCTTCTTTCCAATGCATCTCATGTTGATTGCTAATTAAAAATTTATGTCATGTATACTCTGGCTGAGGAAAAAGGCTGATGCCAGGCGAGGTGGTAAGACAAAAGAGAGGTGACCCTCCCTTACCACTTAAGACCCTGAAGGGGTGCACAATCCAGGCCGGGGGGAGCTTTGCCCACCTCCCGGTGATCCTGAGCCCAATACTTGTTTGCAGGTGTAGGTACTTTCATAAGCCCCACTTCCCTACCCCAATGATCCCTCTTGAATACCCCGCAATGATAATGGCACCCATGTATGCCACTTGAGGTACATGCAGTCAATGGAGATGTATGGCAGTGGATGTACTTATGCATGAATGGCAGAGTTGATGGGTATGCAATGATGCTCGGGATTATGTTCAGTATAATCAAGATACTATTGAGGTGTCAGATTAGGCCCCTTGATCTATCCTCTATCCATGTCAGACATTGGCACTAAGGGATAGACAATGTTTTTGGTCACAGTCCTGTAGGATTGTCACAAAGATCCAATTGCAAAAAATTCTATCCTGAATCTAGGGGTAAACCCTATAACTCATCTTGAAGAGGGCTTTGTCCCCTCTGGTTTGAATCAAAAATCTCCCCAATTGGAGTTACGGTGTGAAAGTTATGTGCATTTTTGTGCACTAGGGTCACTGTGGACAGGTCCGGCACTGTAAAACCCCTACAGAAAATTATGATCATTTTCTGTCATAAAGGTTAATAGCTCATCTCAAAAATCCATCGTCCCCTCCGACTTGAGCCCAAAACCTCAGCAATCGGAGTTTCCTACTAAGAGTTACGCCCTTTTTACTGACAGCAGGTCCTGTGGACTGCATCCAGATGGCTAGCTAGAAAGGCAAAAGCAAGGCCCAAGAGGAACTCCAGAGGGAGATTAGAGGCTCCCGGACCTCCATGAACGAGGAACCAAGCTCAACACAAGATTACCATAGTGACGTACAGGACGAAATGCCTAAAACGGACCCGTATGCCCTTCTTAATCACACCCTCTATCAACATGAGCTCCGTCATATGGAATGCAACAATGATATGGTCACCAACCACAGCCAGATGATGTCCAAGTTTGATGAAGAAATCGAGCACATGGCTATCTCAAACTCAAAGACCCAACAGACCTTGGAACAGCTCATTGCTCTTGTTGCTCAGTTAGTGACCGCTTTATCCCAAGAGAAGACCAATGACTCTAGACATGAATCTAGACGCCCTCCACATCACGAACCATCGCATGGACCATAGGGTGTACTTGGCGCTAAGGGAATTTCCCCTTCTACTAATAAGATCGGGAAACCCTCTCATATGCATGATGAGCCCCTATTGAATTCCCTTATCCACCATGTCGGCAACATTCACTTGAGGCCTTCTCCCACCTTGGGTCGAATTTCACCCGCTCTACCTAGGAGCCCCCATGCACCACATATGAAATAGCCCCATCAAGGACAATATGGTACAAATGGTGAGCCTAGCAATCATGGACAACATGGCTATAATGGACAACATGGGCTAAATGCACCACAAGGGATGTATGGACAGCATGGCATGTATGGCCACCATGGGATGCATGGACAACAAGGATTTCATGGGCAACATGGCCCCTATGATTTGCGTGACAAGGTCATTCTCACAAAGTACAATGGGCAATCCCCCTCACCATCTGACCTGGAAGAATGGACATCCAAGTTGACACTTGGTGGTGCTATATTAATCGGGAGAATTAATAGTTCATTGATTGGGAAGATTTCAAAATGCATATGGTCCAAGTTTTTGTGTCCCCTGTGGAAAAAGAACGGTTGGCAAGAAGATGGTACACTCTTGACCAACATAACCTCACTGTACGTGACTACATCAATCAATTCATGAACTCGACCATGTATGTGGAAAGCATCAATGATGATGCTAAATTGCACAAGTACATCTATGGGGAACCGAGTCTATCAGATGATGTCATGGCCCAAAAACCCACTACACTATTTGATGCAATCGAGCTGGCTGAGAGATATGCAAGAAAGTACCATAAGAATAAGCATTTTCAGTAAGATGTTGGACCTTCCTGCATCCCTTCACGATCAGCCCCATATGGAGGTGGTTTTTGAGGCTCTTATATGCCTAATAACAGCCCCAAAGTACCCACTTACCCCGCCTTCCATGTTGAAAGAAAAATGGGCACTTTTGGGACAGCGTCGGGCTCTATTACTGAAAATTGGTATGCTGAAAATAAACAGTCCACTGCATCACCTTCCCATGGATCTAGTAGTCAATGGTTCCAAATGGTCACGTACATGGCCTATGCTTTAAAAGTGGAGATAAGTACACTGCTGATCATGCCTCCAAATGCCCATACAAGACAACTAAGGTCAAAATTCATAGCATGTATGTCATGGAAGATTGACACAATGAGGAGGATGACCTGGCCATTGACCAGACTGAGCCCACGGAGGATGTTGATCATGAGCAGTTCTATGACCTGGAGGATGGGTTTCCCTTTGACCCAGGCGGTGTGCCCTCACAGATACTTGATTTAACATCCCACCCACCTCCCACTTCCCTTTGCTTGATCTCCTTGGATGCTTGGACGGGTTCGCGTAGCCCCAGTACCCTTCGCATTCAAGGCAATATCAATGGGAAGCATGTTTTTATCCTTGTGGATAGTGGAAGCACTCACAGTTTTGTCAATAAATCAGCCTTTGACCGGTTGAAATGTATTCCTATGGCATTACACCACCCCTTGAAGGTCCAAGTAGCAAACGAAGAAGAAGAAATCAGCACACATGTATGTCCTGCAGTTCCCTTATGCTTGGCTGAAAATTATGTGGCACTGGTTGATCTGATTGCCCTCTTTATGGGCCCCATTGATGTTGCCTTGGGCTATGATTGGCTGAAACAATTGGGGAAATTTGTTGTGGAATTCTCTTAGCTTTACATGGAGTTTATGATGCATGGATAACCTATCCACCTAGAGGGAGTTCGAGATCATGCTAATTTTCAGCTCATTACAGCAAAGCAATTCAAACGGGAGTTTAAGAAATGCTCACAAATCTTTGTTTTACATTAAATAAGGACAATTCTGATCAGCCCTCCACAATATCATATGACTCTGCCTTGCAGGCCTTACTTGAGGAATACAATGACTTATTTCATATGCCTACATCCCTCCCTCCCAAGAGACAAGTGGACCACCCACTTGACCTAGAGCCCCATTCCAAGCCAGTGAACAAACCCCCCTATAGACTCTAGGTCAAGTGGACCACCCACTTGACCTAGAGCCCCATTCCAAGCTAGTGAACAAACCCCCCTATAGGCTCTAGGTCAAGTGGACCACCCACTTGACCTAGAGCCCCATTCCAAGCTAGTGAACAAACCCCCCTATAGACTCTCCAAGTGTGAGCGTGAAGACGTTGCAAAGCAAATCAAGGAGTTTCTGGAGATGGGTTTCATCGAACCGAGTTCTTCCCCCTGTGCATCCCCTATCCTCTTAGTCAAAAGGAAAGATGGCTCCTTTCGCATGTGTATTGACTACAAAGATTTGAACAAAATTACAGTGAAGAACCGCTACCCCATCCCATGGATTGATGATTTGCTAGATGAGTTAAAAGGGGCATGCTTTTTCACTAAGATTGACTTGTGCTCTAGCTACCATCAGATTCGTACGCGAGCAGGAGATGAGGTCAAAATGGCCTTCAGGACTGATGGTGGACTTTACCATTTTCTTGTGATGCCTTTTGGGTTGACTAACGCCCCTGCCACCTTTCAAAGCCTCATGAACAAAATCCTACAACCCTTTTTGTTCAAGTTCGTGCTTGTTTTCTTGACATTCTCATTTACAGCAAGTCATCTATGGAGCACTTGAGATACATTCGAAGGGTGTTTGACATATTGAGAGAGCATCGACTCTTTGCTAAGGAGAGCAAATGTATATTCATGCAGACATCTCTGGAGTACTTGGGACACATTGTGAGTAAAAATGGTATACAAGCTGACCCCAAAAAGGTGCAATGTGTTAAGGATTGGCCCACTCCTTCCACCACCACCTCCTTGCATGGCTTCCTTGGTCTCTCTTCATTCTACAGATGCTTCATTAAGCACTATGCCACCATTGCAGCACCTTTGACTGATCGCTTGAAAAAGAGTCATTCTTTTGGGATGCCACAACAGATCATAGCTTCAAACAGTTAAAGGACGCGCTTACTTCAGCCCCCATCCTTGTTTGCCTCGACTTCTCTAAGCTCTTTACCATTCATTGTGATGCCAGTGGCCTGGGTATTGGTGCAGTATTGTTGCAAGAGCATGGTGTGATTGCATTTGAAAGCCACGAGCTTGATGAGAAGGAGATGCAAATGAATGTATACGACCAAGAGATGTTGGCCATCCTCCATGCCATCAAGAAATGGCACCACTATTTGTATGGCAACAGCTTCCAAGTGAAAAGCGATCACCGAGTCCTCCAATACTTATTGACTCAGTCTACTTTGACTCCTAAGCAAAGGCGATGGGTGGCAACCTTACAGAACTATGACTTTGACATCTCACACATGCGGGGCAAGGATAATATTGTGGCTGATTCTCTCTCTCGAATATGGGCATGCAGAGTGTCCTCTATCTCAGAATTGCACAATGATTGGGTTGAAGAGCTCCAGGAGGCTTACTTGTTAGATGATCATTTCAGCCACATATTTCAAAAATTACAGCATGGGGTTATGACTGAAAACTCCCAATATCAGCTCAAGCATGGCCTTATTTGGTCCCATGGCAAGATTTTCATCCCATACACTTCCCCCTTCACGCAGAAGATCATGGAAGAAATGCATTCTTGCCCCACTACCGGTCACTTGAGTGTTTTCAAAACATATGACAAGATTGCCAAGAGCTTTCATTGGAAAGGCTTATGGAGGGACGTCAAGGACTTTGTGACCAAATGTGTTCCATGCCAACAGAACCAAGGATATTACACTCAGGCCCGCTGGCCTCTTACAGCCTCTCCCTATCCCTGAAGGGAAATGGACTCACATCACAATGGACTTTATCACCGGCCTTCCCGTGACTAAGAAAGGGTGGAATAGTATCTATGTGGTAGTTGATCGCCTCATCAAAGCTGCCCACTTTATCCCCACTAAGGTCCAATATACTACCTCTCAGGTGGCCACTCAATTTATGGAAAATGTCTTCAAGTTGCATGGCTTACCACAAGTCATAGTACATGATCAGGATGCAAAGTTTATGAGAAACTTTTGGCAAACAGTTTTCACCTCCATGGGGACCAAGCTTGCTCCATCCATTGCATACCACCCTCAGACTGATGGCCAAACTGAGAGAGTGGACAAATGGCTTGAGACATACTTGAGGCACTTTTGCCATGATGTACAGCATAGTTGGGATACGTGGCTTCACTTGGCTAAGTTTGCATATAATAACTCCACATACTCTAGCATTGGAGTTTCCCCTTTTGAGGCCTTATATGGGTATAAGGTTCCCCTTCCTACAGTCTTGTTTACTGATAAGATCAATCCTCAGAGTCAAGCTGAATTGGATCGCATGCAAGCTTTACTTCAGCAATGCAAAATGAATCTTCAGAAGGCCCAAACACACATGAAACTCTATGCTGATGAAAGACGCTGGCATTTGGAATTCCAAGAAGGGGAATTGGTCCTTTTGAAAGTGCCTAAGTCCCGCTACTCCACTCTCAAAGAGGGCAGCATTAACAAGCTAGCCCACCGCTTCTATGGCCTATACCGCATCCTGAAGAGAGTTGGCGACTTGGCCTACTGCTTGGAACTTTCCCCTACCACCAAAATCCACAATGTGTTTCATGTCAGTCAGTTGAAACCCTTTGTAGGCTCCTCAGTGGACTATGTGGAAGAACTTTCCCCCATCGATGAAGAGGGCATCACTCAATACGTTCCTGAAGCAATCACTGGGCAGCAAGATAAGCACTTACGATCCTGATCCATCAAACCTCATCAAATGGCAAGGCCTGCCCTTGGAGGAAGCCTCTTGGTGCCCGGAAACCATCCTTGATGAATTTCCCTACCTTTGTGAACCCCAACTGCTAGAAGACTAGCCGGACATGCCCCAAATTGCCCACTTCCTGCCCGCAGACTGTACATTGTTTTAGAACAGTTTTGTACTTACTCAAATCACATGCATGTGCATTCTACATAGGCTGAAAGTAATTGTCATAAGCTCAGTTTTGACATATAGGAAGCCCCATTTGGAGCCACCTATCAAAAGTTATGACTAGTTTACTTCAGCCAACCGGTTCAGGACTACATGCTGTCCCTAGTCTCTCCACACCTATCGTTCATTGTCAAAGGGCTCTGAGTAGTACTCTGCAACCTCCCTTAGCCCACCCATCACTCCCCTCTATTTCTCCTTGTTTTTGAGGGCAAAAACCTTTCAAGTGGGGTTGGATTGTAACAAGCAGGATTGCTTAGCCCACCCATCTATTTCTCCTTGTTTTTGAGGGCAAAAACCTTTCAAGTGGGGATGGATTGTAACAAGCAGGATTGCTTGTTACAATCCATCTAAACCCTAGTCGGTCCTCCCTTAGCCCACCCATCACTCCCCTCTATTTCTCCTTGTTTTTGAGGGCAAAAACCTTTCAAGTGGGGATGGGTTTAGACACCCTGTCACACTGACCGAGGTATTTAAGGTATAAAAGCCCCAGATTAGGGCAACCAGTTATTATCAAGATCACACTCTTCACCTTCATCTCTAGCTTCCATGGCTTCCTTCTCCTTTCTCCCCTCTTTTCTTTCTTTCTCTCTCCTCTTCTAGTCTTCTTCCTTCTTCTTCTTGTCCTCTTTCTCCCTCCTCAGCTCTCCTTCTCTCTCCCCTCAACTTCTTTCATTACAATTACCCCATGCTCTTGTAACAAAAATACTCCACTACTCCAACCACTAACATCACACTAGATATTGAACTCCTTAGAAACCTCAAGACAAACCAGGATAGCAACTAAAGAAAGTATATTAAAATTTCAATCAACTATGGCATCCCAAAAGAAAGTTTCTTTCTTTAGTGTGTCTGTGAAAAGGAGCTACAATAGTAGCACAATGGCAAATAAATCTTGTAGCTTAGCTTGCTTGAGATTACAGTGAAGAACATGTATCCTATCCCAATAGGGTGGATGACAATATTAGCTTCAATCTTGTATTTATTCATAGTAATATGAGGGACTAGGCACTATAACTCCCATTCCTAATAGCTCTTTAATGTGCTTAGCTACTTCTTCCCTTTTGCAGTTGGAAAGCCTATAGGGTGGTTTATTAACTGGCTTTGAATGAGGCTCTAGATCAATTGGATGATCAACTTATCTTTTAGGGGGTGATGCTGTAGGTATTTAGAATAGATCTTTGTACTCTTCCAAAAGACCTTTTATGGCTAAGTTCTTGGGCTGATTCTTTGGGCTAATCTTGTACTTTTTATTAAGATACAAGATGAAGATTTGGGATCTTTTCTTAAAATCCTTTTTTCCCTACTTTATTGTAATAATCTCAAAATAAATTTATTATGGATTCCATCCAAGTGTATAAGTTGTCCACCACTAACAAACTCTAGGTACGGTTAAGAAAATTCCATAACATTTTACTTAATTATATAAGCCAATCATAGCCTAACATGATGACAATGGAACCCATATCCAAAGCTATTAAGTTTAGCTACTACCCATAATTAATAGCCAACTAGATATAGACCTTGAGACACATTTGGTTGTTGGTTTCTTTATCTCCATTTACTACTTGGACTTTGATAGGCTATTGTAAATCAGTAGGGAAACACCTCAATTAGTCTATGGTGACTAATTTATTAATGAAGCTAAGGTTAGTACCACTTTCCACCAAAATAAACATATTTTTCCCATTAATGCTCCCTTGAATGTCAATTCCATTTAGGCTTCTTGATTGTGTCCATGCATCTATTGAAATGGAACAAACAATGGTAGCACATGTCTCATCATCAATCCCTCTTGGTTCAAAAGAAATATTGCCATCAGGGTCAAAAGGAAAAGTGATAGGAGGATCATTGAATTATTCTTGCCCAACATCCTCTATAATATCATTATTTTTAGTGGCAACCATAAGCGCATTTGTATCATCAGTATCATCTTCTAAATCTTCAAGAATCAACATGCTAGGAACCTTAGCTTTTTGCATTCTTGTAAGCACACTTTGATTCATAGTCGGCTATGTACTTCTCATCACATTTGAAACATGAAACACAATTTTAGTGAATGTGAATATCTTTTAAGTCCCATTCTTCATTATTTAGAATAGTGGGACTCCAAAAAGTTATATTTAAGTTTCCCAAAGCTATCATGTGACACATCATTGGAATCCTTATGAAAAATGAAATCTATTGAGCTATTGAACAATAAATTTGGAGCAATGATGTGAGAGTTATACAAAAAAGTAAGTTTTGACCGTGAGTCCTAAACTTGTGAAAATTTCCCAAATTCACTAATAGTGTGTTACAAGCATTTTTCTTTTTTTCTTTGTATAGGTCCATGGGGATAGACTTTGGATTACCATTGGTTGAAGTATTTCTAGGCTTGTTACCCCCTTGTGTATTATCCACTCTTGGATTGTTTATTCTCCTAAAATTTCTTTAAGGCCTTAAAGCTTTAAATGAGGGATAATTTGGCACTCTAGAGTCCCCACTAGATCCATGATTGCTATTATAAACATTGCTAAACTTCCCCTATTTTAAAACACTCCTTGGATTTCCAAAAGTGAACAAAAATGTAGGGTTTGTTTTGCACTTCCTTCTGTACCTCTCCACAAGCTCAATAGCCTTGAAAATGGTAATGGGATTTTAAACCATAACATCAATTGATGATGAAGATTCTAGACTATACATGTACTTGTGGAGTTTTGCTTCATCATTTTCACTCTCTATATACATAGTGAGGTTGAGGAATTGGTTTATATACTCTCGTATACTTCGGTTTCTTTGCTCCACTCTATACATTCTTCATCTAACTTCTCTTTTTCAAGAGGAGAAATAAAGACCTTAGTCATAAGTGTCTTAATTGCATCCCAATTCTCCATTAGCGAATTCTCTTTCTTAATGTACCTTCACTAAGTATGTGCAAACCCTTTCAAGTTTAATGAAGCAAAGTGGATCTTCATGTCATTGGTCTTAGAGAATAAGTCAAAATAGGACTATAACTTTGAAACCCATTTCTCTAGGTCGGATGGTGGAGAGGACTACCCATTATACTTTACCAAAACTATTTTATCTTTCAACTCCCTCTCATGGAAAGGTTGCTATCCCAAAATAGGCTGATCATGATTAGTGGGTACTGGACTTCCAAAATGTGATGACGCTCTTTCATAAGGTAGTTGGAACCTTCTTGATAGCAAAGCACTCCTAGAAACTTGAGGATTCGGTCCATGAACTTATGGATGAGCACCACTATAAACTTGAGGATTCAACCCATGAACTTGTGGATGAGCACCACTGATGCTGCTCAAATAGTCATCATTCCTTCGAGAAGCCTCTCCTACTTTATATTGACTATTGGGGATGCCCCTTTGTCCAATAATACCTTGACTTTGAGCATTATAACTAGGTGGCTAAAGTGGAACCAATGGCTCACTATTTAATTATGCTTTTTCTTTTACATCCTTGATGCCCATTTGCATTTTCATCCATTGAGATAATCAAGTCATAATCTATGTATTAGACTCTACTAATTTTTTGATTGAAGCCTTCTTTTTTATTATTGAAACCACTAACTTTTCAGTAGCAAAATACTTCATTTAATGGGTAGACAAGACCATTTGATCAACTCTCATAGTAGCTCTACATGCCTATGAGCATGTCTATTCTCATATTCACACATAGTATAATTAAAAGCACTAAGTTCTTCTTGCAATTGAGGCTCTTCAAGGCTCTCTTGAGGAATGTTTTCCAATATAAAGTCTTTGATTTGTTGGGCATATTCATCCTTGGCCTTATTCTTCCCTTTATGAGATGCCATGGTAGTGCAATCCTACAAGATGAACACTAGGATGTTATAACATATTTAAAATAGAAAATTATGTAATCCAATTCGTATGGCTGAAATGTCAAGACCTACACCTTGTCTCAACTTGTAAGAGCCATGATTCCATGTGTAGGACCAAAGTTAATGCACCAAAAGGCTTCCAAACCATGTGGAAAGTTGGATTGGACCTATGGGTGTCATGTAGTACTTGCATTGATATCCTAATGATAAGGATGGTACCTATAATAACATGTTTATACCATGTAGTGTCTTATAATAGTCCTATTTTACCTCGTTTTAGTCTTTAAGGGGCTCGAATCTTCATGGATACTTGAAGCTTTAATTTTACATACATGGTACATATGTGAGGGGTAAAATAGTAGGATGGGCTCCCTTCCTATACGAGCCCTGAATCATTGGGAAGTGGGAAAAGTTTCCCTTGGGTCAGTTGGTTGCACCTCTTCATGATCTTTAATAATAGGGAGGGTCATCTCTCTATTATCCCATTATCTCCCTCAACATCCACCTTTTCCCTTGGTGGGAATCTTAACATGGCAAAGGTATACTACTCTAGTAATCAATCAACATGATATACATTGCTTGACATATCCATTCAGCTCATTCCATGTGATGCAACAAAATGGAATTTAAATTGACAAAATGAGTAGGGAGAGGGTCTTACTATGTAGTGACTCACTACTTGACTCACCTTTTACAATGGATTTTTTATATATTTTTCTATGAATCAATCAAAGGTCAACAAGATATTGAATAAGAGCAATGAGTCCAACCAACAATTTACTCTTGAATAAGAAATTTAATGCAATGTCATGATCCTAATTGGGCTTCTAATTCTTTGTTTTAATTCAAGAGAGCAATAAAATCAATGAATGAGCTAATTTGATCATTAAAGGGCTGAATCTTAAGGATCTCTCAATCAAGTGGATGAAGCACAGCACTGGAATAGATAGAGAGAGAGATCAAGAATTAATAAAAAGTACCTCTTGTATAGCTTGATGAAGACTCAAATACTCCCAAATTCTTGAATAGGCTTTTGGTTGCTCAATGTTGATGAAATAATCTTGAATCCTTGCTCTATGAATACTAAAGTGTGGTCTTGAAGTATCAGTAGCTTAAGGTTGAAGCCTTGAACTTGTTTGCCCCAAATCTTAACTCCATGGAAGCTCTCATGGTTGAATCTTGACCAATCTTACTCAATCTTTGCAATTTCTTTAAGAAATTTTCACAAGGATGAATCTCGAACCAAAATGATGAAGAATTTTCAAGAAATTAGAAAGAAACTAAAGTTTTTAGCCAAGCTTTCATAGCTACCATGGCTAGGGTTTGTAAAAGTTGTAGAACATAAAAAGGCCATCAATCTTCATAATTTCCTAAAGATTTTTCTTGCTAATGATCAATACAAACACCTCAAGCAAGAAGGCAATCTTCAAAGACAGTGTATAGGTCTGAAGTAGCCCAAAAATTGCGCCACAATTTTCAAGACTATTTATGACTCCCTCTGCTCAACTTGGATTAATCTTGGTATTCAGCTTATAGTGAATGAAGATTAAAAGAAGATTCTTATGAAGAATGCCTGAAATAAGCTAGAGTTTGTACGGGAAGAGTAAATCTTTGTTGAGAAATCCATAAAACCTATAGGAGAGCTTGAGGAAAGGGAAAAGAGATTCCTTACTTTGAAAAGTAGCCATGACTTACTACTTCTCCAGCCTTGGTCAGCCATCTTTCTCCAAAGTATCCTTCAAAATAGGTAAAAATTGGTTCATGGCTTGCTATTGTAGCCTCAGTTTGGTTAAATATTCTCTAGATCTTTGTTAAAGCCCCAAAATTAGCCTCTGCTCCAAGTAGAATGCCTACAAGTGCTTGCCATGTGGCTCCTGTACTTGTTGCCTAAGATTTAATGGCGAAAAATAGAAAAAATATATCTAAAAATGAAAAAATAAAATGGATCAAGAGCTATGATCTAATAGCACTTGTAAAGAAGTGAGCTAAGAGAGAAAACAAAAGAGAGATGACTGCAAAAGAGAGAGAAGAAGAGTGTAGAGGAGGGAGAAATATTGAAAGTAGAGAGAGAAAGATAAGAGATGTGAGGTGGAATCCATAGGGGTTGAGAGAAATCTTGAATATGAAGAGACTTTGTATTGTTACTTAATGGTACAAAAATGAAGTCCCTTACATCATATATACCAACCTCTGTAGTTAGTATTTTTCCACATTAATAATCATCGTTTCTTGTGCATCAATCCTCTAAGCCATCCAAGCCATCAAAAAAACATAAAAGGAGATTTTCACATGGTGTGAGATGTCTTAGGAAAATCAACAAAGAAATGAAAGTTCTTGATAATGCAATTCCAATGCTACCATTCCATAGAGTAGTCAAGGAAATATATGATAGACATAGTCTCAATAGTTTTGGGTAAATAAGGAGTGCCCTTACTTGCATCGAGGAGGCTACAGAGGACTTCTTAATTGAATTTTTTAAGGGTGCATACATCTATGCTGCCTATGCATATAGGGTGACACTTATGGATAAGTATATGATTATCCTATAAAGATTGAGATATAGATTCACCAAGGTCGTAGAGCCCATTCATCTTACATCTTAATGTGCCACCATACAGGAAGAAGAAGAAGAAGGACACAAATCCTAAAGTGGAGAATGTCGCACATGAGAGAGACACAAGAGGGCATGAGAAGAAGGGAAAGACATCAAAGAAACAAGCAAAGAAATGGAGGGAGCATAAGAGAAAGAAAGTAGAAAATAAGGAAGTAGAGCAACTAAGACCTCTAGAGGATGAGCCTTTTGGCATGCTTGACAAGGTCAACCCAACAAGTTTCAATGTATATTGCTTCTTGCATAGTGACAAGGCAAGAGAGATATTATTTTTTTAGACTCAGAATATGTGCAGATCCTTAAGGATAAGAGGACAAAAGTAAATGACACCATCCTTCTTGCTGGATTGAGATATAACATATCTAAATTTGTTTATTCTTAAGAATGATATTTTTCTAGCAATAATTTTTTCCTATATATTTACTATTTTACTACTTTTACTAGGTGTATGATGCATGAACTCTGTTTTGATACATAACAAAAGGTTGAGATTCTTAATCCTTCAATCTTGCAATATATGAGGCTAAGTGAGCTTGAAGCAAGTGCATTTGACCATTGGCTCAATAGAATTGATTTTGATACCTTAGAGCTTGTTATGATTTCATGGTTGTTATATGAGGCTAAGTGAGCTTGAAGCAAATGCATTTGACCATTGACTCAATAGAATTGATTTTGATACCTTGGAGCTTGTTATGATTCCATGATTGTTATAGATAGATTTCGAAATGCTTTTCTCACATCTGTGAATGTCCGTTTCTTATTTACTCATAAATGCTTTGAATCCTCATTCTCCAAGTATATTATCATAGTAAAGTGATGATTGTTTTCTTAAAGTCCAAAGGCATCCATGCACCCTTTGTATTCTTTCATCTTCTATTCTAGAAAGAAGGATGTGGCTTTTACCTCAAAATGTTGTAATAAGGTGTTGAAATCCTCTAAACATTGCAAAGAAATCATTCATCTTTATGTGCTTTCTCCATTGACTTTCAATCTACTTTAAAGACTTTTATTAATGTGTTAGATGAGATTTTCCTACCCAACTTTCTTTTTGTTCTTTGCAAACATGTTTTTTGAACGATTGATCCAAAAACATGAATTGGAATGAGCCAAAATAGACTAGCTCTCCTTGAAATTCTCGCAAATTTCATAGAGCTTTGAATATCTTCAATAATCTTTACCTTGAAGCCTGCGATGATTCCATCATTTGGATTATCCCAATTTCTCAATCCATTGAGATAAGGTGAAAGAAGCTCTTCCAAATGCTTGTATATTTGTTGAAACAATATAAGTTGCAAATTAAATATAAATTCTTTTAAATGACAAATTCAATATGCATGGCAATAAATGTACTTGGGAGTGATTCCAATGTTCATCATCCCACACTTGTTTGATAGAAACACATTTGCACAAAATACTCAAACTTAGTCTACAAGCTCAATGAAACAATTTTTAAAAAAATCAAAAGAAATACAAAACATTAGTCTTCCTTGAAATGTAAATTTTTTTGTCTTACAATGAGGTGGAAAGTGTTCCTACATGAAACACCCTAAGTGTATATCATTTATACACATGTTGAATGTTTGCATACCATTCTTTATTCGATAACTTAAACCCTAGAATTCTGCCATCCAATCTTGGAGCTTGTAGATTGTTGGATATCACATAGAATTCTATCTTGCATTACAATAGGTATATGCTTGTATAGAGTTAGATGGCTACCTAGAAGAAGCCATAGAATAAGAAGTCTAAGGTATTGATTTGAAATCTAGTTGAAATATAGTAGAGGTAATGGCAAAAGAAGTTTGGAGGAGCTTAGATATCAAAATAATCAAAGTTACAATACAAATGCATATAAAAAGAGCATGAATGGTAAGCACTTTTAAAATATCTAATATTTTAAGATTAAAATTACAAGTATTTTATTTAAAAAAAATTTGGCAATTGGAAACAACTTCACTGTTTCTAAAAGTCACATCAAGGTGCTGAAAATAAGAAAAATGAGTTGAAATTTTTTCATTATCAAGGATACCTCCTTTGATTGAAGTTGCCTTGTGAGAATAAGTTTGGAGCCTCCTTTTCAACTTTTTGCTAGTGTTAGAAGTTTAGCCATATTAGTAGAGAGTTAAATGTTACATTAGACCACACATGGCAATGTTCCATTTGCCTATTCTTTAATCTAGTCATTAGAGAACACTAATCAAGGTACTGAAAATAAGAAAAATTAGCTTTAAAAATAGCATTATCAAGGATCATGGTTTTGGTGTTGAAATAGCCTCGTGAGGATAAGTTTGGATCCTCCTTTTCAACTTTTTGCTAGTGTTAGAAGTTTGCCTATATTAGTAGCAAAGAGTCAAATGTTACATTGGTTTACACATGGCAATGTCCCATTGGCCTATTCACTAATCTAGTCACTTGAGAACACTAATTAAAAGGCCCATTTTTCCTAAAAATTGGCCCTAATGAAACTATATTACAATAGACAATTTTGAAAACTATATTTAAGGCATAAAGTTTACACTGTATAGAAATTCCTTATTCTTCATATGCTACTTCTTTACTCTTAGAGATGCCAATGGATGAAGGCTAGTTTTGGTTTGTATTTAACTTGCTTTGAGTTTATGTAGGCTAGTTTTAGAGCATTTGATGTGGAAGAAGCAAAAAATGTATATGAGGTACCTCAATTACAAGAAAGCCTCCACAGTTGAAATTTGTTACCATCAAGCATACCTTTATCTTGATGACAGCTTGTTGGAGCTAGTTTGAATTGCCTCTCATACTCATCAAGTCCGACATATCTACATATATAAAACTATCTAAAATTCGATATCTTCTATGAATGTTTATTATTGAATAAGGGATTTAAGTTCTTTAACTAAAGTAAATTTCTCTCTCATTGCAATGGAGGTAACAAAGTTCTTATGTACATTCTTACTTCCTTTAAGCATAACATGTGCAACCTCTTCATTTTTTATCATCTACCCTAATTTCATCAGTTCATTAAGAATATCTTTAATATCAATGTATAATCATGAGCAGAAGATTATGTCATCACACTAGAATTTCTTCACAAAGTCTAATAAGGGTGTGTGGTGCAACCCTTGCTTGCTTTTCACATATAAATAGAAGAGACATCAATAAACTTATGGATTTTAATACATACATGTGCATTAAAATGCAAAAATAAAACATGGGGGGCATGTGCACACACGCACACGCACACATACACAGTCGCTCACTCACTCACTCACTCGATTAAACATTTAATAGTGTGATAAGAGAGACAAAATATACTATTGAAGAAAAATGTAAAGATGACAATTGGAAGCGTTTATTGCTCCATGATAAATGTTTTTAGAATTCTCAAGCAATGAGGATATCTAAAAATATTCTCATATTTAGAATACCTTGCACTTCAAGCAAAAAGAAAAAGCCCAAGAATGAATGCAAAACCTTGCACAATATCTCAAACATACCTAATGCAATATAGATGTGTGTGTGTGTGTGTGTGTGTGTGTGTGTGTGTGTGTGTGTGTGTGTGTGTGTGTGTGTGTGTGTGTGTGTGCGTGTGTGCGTGCGTGCGCACACGTGAGTGCGTGTGTGTGTGCGTGCGTGCGTGCACACGTGCACACACGTGAGTGCGTGTGTGTATGCGTGTGTGTGTTCTCTCACATAAAAATGAATCATATAGGATTATTGAAAATTTAATAAATTAACATATTTTCAATAATTGGATCAAAGATCATTGATAATACAAAACTAAACATACATGAAAATTTTGAAAGTTAATTATACTTGAAAAGGATCCTTAGAGCATTAAAAAATGCTCAAAAAATGTAAGTTTTCCTTTTGAACGAATTGTTATAAAGTATACAAAAGATGTCAAGTTTTGTCGAAAGGGAGTCCTTGGGAGTAGTCTTTCTAGGGCTGAGTGGGTGAACGGTCCAACTGTTACCTACACCCATACAAAATATGAAGGTAAGTACCTTACTACCTAGTGCATACTGTAGGTATCAATGTAGGGTGTGGTTGTACAAATATCAATTTTATCATGGGAAAGTAATACACCATCAAAACATAGTTGATTATTCACAAAAGTAGATTGTATAACATATTAAGTAACCACCACACAAGTTCCAACAAAAGATCCACCATGTCCATAATGAAAATGCTACTCTAAACATGGATTGACTATGATAAGCCATTATCCTTTATAGTCAAGGTAGATATATATGTTAGTCCTACATATGTTGGGATAGTGTCAAGTTGCTACAGTAAAATCTCATATGATTTCAATTCAAGTTACTATCCACCTTTGACCATGTGGATCTAATCGTGGGAAGTTCAAAGGACAATGTTGCTATGTGTGGTGGGCAAGCTTATGTGTATGTGATGACACAAAGTAGAGTAGAAATAAACATGATTGTGCTTATGCAAGTGTAAGCTCCAAGTAGAAGAGGGTCTTGGAATACACCACATCATAGGGATAAGAACCTAAGTAAAATCCCTCATTAGTAGGAGCTGCATGTATTGTGTCCATCTAAGATGGATTCCATGCATGCTTAGGTGTAGCACAAAGAATGAAACCCATATCATTCACATGGCACCTTTAGATTTTCTTGTTAAGGATTTTGACCTTGGGGCACATGGATAGCATTGACATCATGGTAGAAACATGCTATGATCTAGTCAAGTCAAAAAGTATCAAAGCATCAAAATACTTATGTAAGCTATGGTATATGTAGACTACCATATGAACTAAATTATACTCATAAAGTGACTCACAAGGATGTGTACAAAAGGTGAAAGGACAAGTACTATGGATATGTGTGTGTGTTTGTGTACACGTGTCTATAAGAAGTAAGAAGAAGAGAGAAAAAAGAAACTTGTCTATCTAGTGACTATGTATGTGTGTATCTCAAGGTGTGTAAGTATGTAGGGGTAGACCACATAGAAGTAGAATGTGTGTGTGTCGGCAAGCTTATGTTTTGTTTGGCAACATACATGTGTGATTAAAACCCAATACAAATTGGAAGAGAGAGAGAGAGAGAGAGAGAGAGAGAGAGAGAGAGAGAGAGTGTGTGTGTGTGTGTGTGTGTGTGTGTGTTAAAATTGAGCCTTTTCAACATATTTAATGAGCCCAACATGCTTTTGAAAGTTACTACGGCCTATCGAGATTCTCTATCCTTGGTAGTATTCAAATACCTCTACCAAGAATTCCCTAATCCCTATCAAAGTCATCTTAGAAAATTAACCATCTTGAAATTAATAGTTAACCATGGTCAAGGCTAGATAACATAGCAACACAACCTCATTAACAATTCATGGTGGGTGATCACATAAAACTCAAATCCTTGGCCATCTAAAACTATAATGATTTCATATGGACAAATGCAAGGTTATTTATAGACACATTCACTTCTCATGACCTTGTGATATACACATAATATGAAAGAGTAGCTTTTCATGTAATATCACAATATCAATGAGAATCTACATATAACAACAAGCACAAGCACTTGGAGAGAACTATGGTTTGAGGGGAAGAACCATGTTATATAGAGAGGACCATGGGAGGCCATACAAGTTCTCACCAAGACAAGGCCAAATACATGCAAATCAAAGTCAAGATCAAAAGACCTGGGGACATCTACATTCTAGCATGTTACTTTGTTTCACACACATCTATACATGTCACCATAGGATATGAATTGCCATACCTTCCACTCTATATAGACATCATAGTGTTCGCTAGTATGGAGACATATTCCTTGCTAGAAGTTTCAATTCCAACACTTCCACCCTAGAAGTCTGCCTATGCTACAACATGAGTTGAGATGATGAGTTAAGAGTCATAGGTACTAAGCAATTGGATAGCTTTCATTAGATGGAAACATCCATACTTGACCATACTTTTACCCTACATGTTTTCCTTAAGGAGGGTTGACTAACAAATGAGGGATATATTGCTTCTTTGAGAATCTCCACAATGCATTTGATATTATACCACATGGCAATCTCTTTACTAACTCCATGTTCCAAAACTACCATTAGAGATTGTGTGCAGAATCCTTGGGCTATATGAGCCATTGACATGCATAGTATGAGACACAACATGTCTAACATAGTCTAGGGTAGTGCAGCAATTCACAAAGTAGGTGATCCCATGGAGCCCCACAACTACAGTGGCCAAGATTTTTCTTTCTATTATACAATATCAATTGGGCAAATGGGCAAGGATTTCCACACAACATTTGATTTTGTGCCACAACGCAAGCTCTTACACAAAATTATACAATACCATGAGAGATCATGTGGGGGATCCTTGCACTTTATGAGATATTGACACACATAGTATGAACCTTGATATGTCTAACATAGTCTAGAGTACGATTGGCCTAAGCAAGGCTACTCTCTCACCTACACTTTTTTGACTAAACATTGATGAGACCATCAATTTCATAGACATGACTTGATGAGTGGAAGCATCACTATAAGTAATCTTAGTCCCAACATAAACAAGATTGGATAAGCAAGAGCAACAGTGGCAAGATTCTTGATCATGTCTAGCTTTGCTTGAAAATGTGCAAACTACTACCCCTTATGCCATTGTGAATATTTGGTAGTAGTTGGGCCAATAACACAATTGCACCAAATCACAAAGTAGATCTCATGGAGCCCAAGAACTACCCGACAACATGGTGGGTCACACATTGGCCAAGATTTTTCATTCTATTCTATAGCATAAGTTGAGCACATATCCTAATAACCATGGGCACCAAGTAGTGGGACAAGCTAGCTTAAAATGGTGATATTCCATTCGTTAGCATATACAAACAAACCGTGTATACTTTGAGGATTTCCACAACCCATTTGCTAGTCTTAGTCCAACATAGACAAGATTAGATGAGCAAGAGCACCATTGGACAAATTCTTGATTGTGTTTAGCTTACCTTAAAATTGTGCAAATCGGTACCCTTGTTGTCATTGTGAGTATTTGATACAATAGGGTTTGGTAAAAGCTTTCCCATCTACTTGGACCACCAAATCACAAAGTATGAGATCCTATGGAGCCCAACAACTACACAACAATATGGTTGGCCACCACAAGCAAGTCTGCATGCTACTCACACACACTTTTTGGGCTAAACATTAATTAGAGCCTCAATGTGTCTAACCATCTAAAGTACAATTGGACGAAATTATTGAATTTATAATCAAAAGTGGATGAGCACCATTACCAAAAGTCTTGGTCTAAACATAGATAGAACTACGAGAGTAGGCACCATGGTCAATCTCCTCATCTTGAGTATTATTATATTCTTGAGACCACCTACATAACCTTTTCCCAAAACCATGTATGATGATCATTAACCTTGTGGGTATGGCTACTTCAAGTACTCTCTCCCATTTGATACAATATTTCCTAGTAATCCGTCACATAACTTGGGTACATGAAGCTTGTGAAGTTTTATGAAGATCATTTGACTCCATTTAACATATCATCATAGAGTTCAACCACAATAACAATAGTCTCAAACAGTGCCTCCAATTGCAACTCAACAACAGTGGAATCCTATCGACTAGAATCAACAATCCGTAGTCTCAACAAATGCTCTGAATCAGAACTAGAATAGAGGACCTCCTGGATCAACCCAACCAATGTATGCAATAATTACAGAAGCTTCTTAAAACCCTACTACAAGTACTCCAAGAAGTGAAAATTCAAAGGACTATCTGTCTAATTCAGTGGCAAGTACCAAGAAAGAGCTTATGGATGTGATTACAGAGCAGCTACAAACGCTGAAGGTGAATACCGCTAATATATCCACTCCTATGGGAGATGGGAGAGATATGATGCGTTCTAATACATAGTGCAGAAAGTGCCATCAATCAGGACATTCAGCCACTGAATGTACCCAAAAACCAACCATTCCTGGAGCCTTTTATTCGTACTGTTTAAGAAGAACCATATAGACGATATCTTCTCTCTAAAAGAGATACACGAACGAAGAAAGAAAGACAAAGATGCAAGATTCAACTTGTTAGAATCCAAAATGACAACGTAGGACATTGGACCAAAGCCTAGGGAGTTTGGTCCTAATTTTTGTCCAATGAGGTTTCCCTCTTAGAGTTACAGAGGACGACAAAGTCTGGCAGTGGTCAAAGATCAAAAGTGGAGTGTTACAGATGTGGAGAAAAGGATCATATCTCACCGAATTGTCTAAACCCTAGAAAGTCTGTGGATTACAAGCCCTTATGCAATCGATACAAAGGAGAAAGCCACACTGCAAAAGACTGTCCGAGCCCAGCTCCAGTGAAGAACAACACTGTTGATAACCAATCCAAGGTCCAAGAGCATATCTCCAATTTGGTGGAATTGAAGGTTGCCACCATCACGCATACCAAGAAGAAAGAACCATTTGTCCAGAAAAAAAAATCCTCTATCAAAATAGTGAAGTTTAGTCTTCCAACAGAAAACCAGAACAGAACAGTACAGCACAGAGTACTACAGAGCCGGAGAGAGCTACATAGACACTTGTAGAGACAGGACCACAGGTCCAGGAAATAGAGTATGTGGAAGGACCTCCTCATGAAGAAATGTAAATGTTGTCTCTCCTAGAAGAAAAAGGGAAGATAAAGTGGGTGTGGCCCCATTTTCCAGGCGATTGAAAAAGCATGTGGATCCTATCAAAGAGTATGACTTGGTTAAAGACCTAGACACCTTTAAACCAAACTTAACATTATGATAGTTGTTGATGTTGTTTTCTAGCTATCGAAAGAAATTCAGAAGCTCGAAGATGCAGCCTAAGGATTGCTCCCCCAACAACAACAAAGTTCAATAAAGTTCCAGAACTGCTGAAGGAAGTAGATGTGGCTAACGCCTTCCTGGATCCTGAAACCCCCGAGATTGGCGTATAGATTGAAGGGTGCTTTATTTCAGATACATTGATTGATGGAGGTTCATTAGTAAACATAATGATGGATGTGACAATGAATGATCTAGAATTTCAAGGAATGCAATCTACACAGTGGCTTATTAGATTGGTAGACCAAAGCAAAATCAAACAGTTGGGCATTCTCCCGTACGTAAAGACAACCCTCGCAGGAAGAGACTATTGGCTGACATATCTAGTGGTCAAACTAAATTCCTACAGGACCTCATACCCTCTGTTGTTGGGAAGACCTTGGCTTTTTAAAGCAAGAGCAAAGATGAACTGGTTCAAAGGGACCCTAACCCTAGACAGAGGACCCAATAAAGTAGTATTGAAGTTATATGGATCACAAAAAAGCAATGGATCCATATCCATCGAAGTCGTAACTGACTCCTCTAATGAAATAAAAAATGGTACATCAAGAGATGAAGAGGCTATCAAACAGATCTTTCCCAAGAAAACAAAGGCATAGTCTCTAATAGTGGGCACTGTAAGCCAATTACTGAAGGAAGTAACGTCTTTGTCTATGGGTGAATACCTCTTGCATGAACCCAAATTGACTTCTGAAATCACCTCTGATAGCGAAATAGAAGCATGGATGTACTGTTCTCTCTGTTACATGGCAGTCACAGAGACAGAGCCAAAGACAGGGATAGGGGTAGAGATAGAGATAGAAGTAGAGTAGAAGACATAACAAGGAGCTTGTTCTTCTCTTACAGAGCTCCCACAGAGATAGAAACTGACTCTAAAGAGGATGAAGGTGATAATGCAGAAGAAGATTATGGATGAGAGCTACAAGGATCTATCCTACTCACAGAAGGCAGAGATGAGGAAGAAGTTCCTGAATCCTCAGAAGTAGAAGGTCCCTCTCTTATCGACAAAATGATTGTGGTACCTTTTGGATTGATTAATGAATCACGTCATGAGCAAGGTCTTTATAAGAAATGGATTAAGAAGAAAATTCTTAAAGAAGAAGATGATGATACACCTTGCCAACAACCCCCAATCCTACAGCTCAAACAGAATGCAGAAAGTTCCTGTTATGTAACGTTCTTGGATGCATCTTCAAAAGATGAATCCTCGAGCCAAGAAGTAACTCGTTTCCAACCCAAACTCGAAACCTCAATGATACCCTTTTAGCCTCCCAAAGAGCGAGCTAGGCCTCCATTAAAAGACGGCACTAGTTCCAATGCATCATCAGTAGATGAGACTACTCCCTTGAAGGAGTTGGATCTTTACCCAGAAGCAATCCATGGGACATTTATCCATGAAGTGAAAGGTGAAAGGAAATCGACATTCATGGATGCTGACTATACTGAACATCACCTGAAAGTGGGTCTAAATCTTCTAGAAGAGGAACTACTGGTCCTGCGAGACCTACTAAAGAAGAACTTAGATGTGTTTGCATGGTCGTACAAAGATTTAAAGGGGATTGATCCCACTGTATGCCAACACCACATCGATCTAGAGCCTGATGCCAAACCTATGAGACAAAGACAAAGGCGTATGAGTCCCAATTATTCTGCTCTGGTGAAGACTTCATTATTGAAGCTCCTTGAGGTTGAGTTCATTTATCCAACGGCTAACAATGAATGGGTTTCATACATTGGGGTCGTACCCAAGAAGAACAGGAAACTTCGAATATGTGTGGATTTTTGAAAGTTGAATTCCAAGACAAAGAATGATTATTTCTCTATCCCTTTTACAAACCAACTGTTGGACATAGTGGCAGGCCATGAGCTCTATTCCCTCTTGGATGGATTTAGAGGATACAACAGGTCCAAATTGCAGAAAAAAACCAATCTAAAACAACCTGCACAATCGTTAATGGATAAAGGGTTTTCCTTTTGTTGTGTTATTTACCAGAGATACAAGTGATAAGTTGGGATCGTAGTTGGGTATTTTATTGAAGATACTGAAGAAGATCAAGTTAAGCTCTTTAATGAACTTATATTCCCTTTTTCTTAGGTCGCGAGAACACTCCCTTATTAAGTGTGGGGATATATTAAAGATTGAAATGACTAGATTTTTTTGCTGATTTTTGTTGTTTTTTAGGCTTGAATGGTTGATTTTTTATGAATTTTGAGTAATGATTAGTTATTTTAGAAATGCTTGAAAGTGTTTTGGATTAGATTGATTATGTTTTGAAAGCTCATGATGACTTCCAGTAGAGATATGAGACTGTGATATTCTGATAGGTTCTGTTGAGCTTCTGATACCTTCTGTTTAACTTCTATTTTGTTTTGTTTTTCTTCTATATGAAGCATAATTGATTATTAATGAAAGATGAAGTATTTTGCAAGCTCATTAAATAAATTTTTATGGTTTGAAATGCTTTTGGTATGAGTTATGAGGTTGTGATGCTTCTATTGACCTTCATGTGAAATCTTCTATAAAGTCTCTGTTTCTATCTCTATTCTTATTCTGTAGTTATTCTGTAAGTGTTCTGTGAAATCTATGTATGACTTTGGAAAAGTTTTCTAGCCTTGGAAAGATGTGAATATAAGTTCAAAAGAGCTCAAGAAAGTGGAAGAAGCAACTATTGAAGACTCAAGAGAAGACTGGAGTAAAGTGATAATAGTAAGCTGTGAGAAGTCACTATGGTGGCTCTGGTGACCTTTCATATCAGACATACCTTTTGGAAGGGGTATTCACGACCAAAGAATGAGTATTATGAGTGATTATTGAGCATTGTAGAGAGGAGATGATGTACTACTGATTGAGAGAGAAAGAGAGAGTTAGAGATAGCCAATTCTATGAAAAACAAGGTATCTATATATGAGAGAGTGTGAGAGAAAACTATGAAGACAATGAAAATGAATACTATGTGATATTATTTCCATTCAAAGTGGTGTTCCTCTTGTGTTCTCTTTGTCTATCAATGAAAAATATGAAGAAAATGATGAATTTTATTGAAGATAAAACCATGGGAGAACAGTTTCTATGATGATATGTGAAGATTTTTACTTGTGGTGTTCTTTTTCTTATTGTGATTCTCTAAATAATGAAACAGAAGCTTGTTGATGTTACAAGATGGATTTTCTTTTTGGTGTCTCTCTTGGAGCTCCACGAAGCAGCGAAGATATCACAAGGATTGTGTGACATATATATTTGCCACCTTTCTAGTCCATCAAGATTAATAAGTTCTTCACCTTGCGACAAATGGGATTAAGCTTGGAAACCTATTATTCTCAAAACACACAAAAAATATGCTCTACCTATGAATACTACTCAACAAGTAGCCAAGTTTTGCCATTGACTAAATCAACCCTAGAGTCCCTAAGGCCGACTAACTTGCAAGGTGTCCTCATATAAGCCTCGCGCCAAATAAAAACTAGCTTCTTGAAGATAACTACTTCTCAATGAATATTGAAGAAGTCTACAATGACTTAAAGAACCAAAGGAAAAGGCACCACAAGTGAAGTGAAATGGAACACATTCAAAAGAGAGATCCGAATTACCAATGCTCCATTGCAATGAGCTAGGGTGTATCCAAACTGATTACCCTAGATTGGATGGAGAAAATGAGAAACAAATAGAGAAGCAAAGCCATATAAGTTCAGTATTTAATATTGTGTATCCTAACTCGCAAGTCCTACAATATAACTTATCCTAGGAAAAAATAACACCCAAGTTTATCATGAGACAAGGCCATCTCAATTTCTCCAAGAGGAGGAGAATATAATATCTCCACCCTTCCCACATGAATAGGCGCTTGAGGAGAGAGGGGGACAAGTCATCAAGAGTCATCACACCTAATCGTCGTGGTCACTAAGGATTGAGCGGAATTGATTGTTAAGCTCCTCGCTCCCATCACATTAGTGATCCATAATCAATATGATCATTCAACTTGGACATAAGACCAATGTAATGATGAATGCCACCACTCCATGGACACAAAGCAATAATCACACTAGAGAAGAGAGTGAACCCAACGTTTTTGAACTAATCCCTTTCCCTCCCCCCCGGCCCCAACACAACTAATCTAGGCTAGTATGCCTTCTCGTACTTATGACCAAACCTCGTTTGCCACACTATATCAGAGGACTATAAAATCAACCTTTCTTAAGAATATTCAAGTTGATCAATCATGTTGGGGGTAAAGGCGCATGTGCCTAGCCGCCCATGTATTAGTTACACTAGTAGTACTCGCATAGCTACACACTTGTACACGAGGTGGCAGGCACCCATCACTATCACTTCACTCTTTATTCTTTCAGTGACATTTGAATAAAGAGAAGGCCACACACACATTGTGACTGTTGGAGTTCCCACATTTTGTGTCTCTCTCTTTCTTGCTCTTGCTCCTTCCACCATAGCTCTTGCTTCTACTCACATGCTTCCACTTCACGAATCACTTCCCTTCAACTAGTATCAAAGCCATCTTCCTTAGAGCTCGAGCTCAAGCGGCCCAGCATTGCTTCAACTTGTGGGGAATACCTTTAGCTCACATTTCCAATGGCAACCATGGATTCTTTACCCTGAGATATGCCTTGAGCTCTACCTTCTTTCAAGACTTCTTCCTATCACTTGAGGCTTATTCCAAGGCTTCCCTAAGACCTACTGGAGCTTCCCTAGTGCCACATTCAACTCAGCAATGGCAACAAGAGTGGCCAACAGTTCAGTGTGATTTGCACCAATTTGCTAGCCTCCACAGTCGCATATTCACTCACTGCTAGTTGGAGTTATGCCTTGGCAATTGCACTTTTGTTTTATATCCATGATTACCCATCTTTGGCATTGATTTCTTAGTGTTACACTTCATTTTTAGCATGCAATATTTGCAGTTTATTGCACTATTTATGCAAGCAATCACCTCCATATGACAATTCTTTACATTGAGTTGTGGATAGTTTCTTCCTTAGTTAATACCCCTTGCTTTCAGCTTGATTTAATAGTGGTTTTAGGGCTAATTTTAGTCATTACAACAACCATCTTTGACAATTTGATTTTAGCTTAATTTAGCATTAGTTTTAAGGCTAATTAGAGTAATTACAACAACCTGCTTTGAAGTTTTCTTTCAACTTTATTTAGGAGTGATTTTAGGCCTAATTGTAGTAATCATAGCAATCTGCTTTGACAATTTGTGTACTTATTTGCATTCATTATGGCTGGTGGCTCGAGTGATAGTGCTATCTTTAATATTGACAAGATGGATCACACAAACTACAACTACACGAAGGCCCAAATCAAGCAAGTTTTAGTGCAAAAAAATGTAGGTTAGGCCTTTAAAACATAAGGGTGTTAAGCCCGAGCCTATAGATGCAAAGGATTGGACTAAATTAGATGAGCTATGTAAGTCCACCATCAGATTGTTCCTCTTTAAGCATGTGTTCTATAATGTTCTCTCTAATTTGCAATCATCATGGGACTTATGGGAAAAAAATCACAATGTCTATGACTAGCATAGCCCCACTTCTCATATGTATTGGCTACATCAACTCATGGACCTTCACATGGAGGGCACTTGTATGTTAGCTCAATTAAATGAGTTTCATTCCATTATTAGTCATTTATCTTCATAGGGAATTGAATTCAAGGCTACTCTACTCCCCTTGTTCCTCTTAGTTCCACCATCTGAATCATGGGATACATTTCGTACTGGTATGTGTACCAACATGCCTACTGATGGGGTACCGTTGCAAGATGTGGAGAGTGCACTCTTAATTGAAGAGGTTAACAAAAAGAATTTTGATGCTTCTTATACCTCTCATGTTTTGAGAGTTAGAGGCAATAATGGTAGGAGCGGTAATGCCCACCATGGGAGAGACTCAACAATCTCGCTCTCAGTCACATGGATAGTCTCGCACTAAGGCCCATGGTCGTCAATCCTCATTGACTTATCATTATTGTGGAAAACAAGACATATTCCGCTGCAATGCCATAAAATGCACAAAGATAAGCACAAGATAAAGGGCAAAATTATCCCTAGCAAGTCAGGCATTAAGATTAAAGAGATTAACGTTGTGTAGACTGATTCTAATAATGATTTCATACTTGTAGCTTCTTCTCTTGATACATCACAACTGATTGATGCTTTAGCAAGGTATACTCAGTGTTGGTTGGTAGGTTCAGGGGTTTCCTTTCATGTGACCCCTCAAACAATGCTTTCACTCCTATCATTGTATGACTGGATCTATCCGTTTCGGTAATGACCTGGCATTAGAGATCATTGGTATTGGTGATGTCTAGCTGTAGTTTGGATCAAGTAGCACATTCACTCTTCATGTGACCCCTCACAAACAATGGTTTCACTCCTATCGTCGTATGACTGGATCTCTCCGTTTCAGTAATGACGTGGCATTAGAGATCATTGGTAGTAGCGATGTCCAGCTGTAGTTTGGTTTAGGTAGCACACTCACTCTTCATTATGTAAGTGATGTACTAGCTCTCACAAAGAGCTTTATCTCTATTAGCGCTTTGAATGATGCAAGTTATATTGTCTTCTTTAGTAATTCCTCATGGAAGATTACCCATGGCAATCTTGTCATTGCATGTGGTGCTAAGTCCGATACTCTCTACCCCTTGCTTGTATCTAGGTCAATTGACCATGTTTTGGCAGTGGATACAATTCCACACGTATCTCTTGGGCATCGCCACCTTGGATATATGTCCTTGAAAGGCATGAAAATGCTTATCCATTTGCAATATCTTTCGCTCCTTGACTATAAGTGAATTTTGAGTCTTACGATCATTATTTATATGGCAAGCAAACACATAATATGCATGAAAAAACTAGTACAACACACATGGGTTAGCCTTTGGCTCTTGTTCATTCAAATGTATGTGGCCCCATCCCCTGCAAGTCATTAGGTGGCGCAAAGTATTTTACTACCTTCATTAATGACTATACACATAAGATCTAGGCATATCCTATCGAGCAAAAATCAAAAGTCTTGGCTACATTTTAGCATTGGCTTGCCTTGGTTGAGAACCATCGACTGAAATGCCTGAGGTCAAATAGTGGGGGTGAATATGTCTCTAAAGCCTTTTAGCACTTTTGCGATAAGAGAGGTATTAAGCGTCAATTGACCACCCCATACACCCCCCCCCCCCCCCCAAAAAAATGGTATAGCTGAGTGCATGAATAGGACAATTCAGAAGCAAGTTTGCAATATGCTTAACTAGACAAACTTACCACATCATTTTTTGGCTGAGGCAATTACTACTACTGTACACTTGATTAATTAGTCCCTATGTACTGCTCTTGACTATCAAGTTGCAGAGGATGTATGGTGTGAAAAACCTCCCTCATATGCTTATTTGCGTATCTTTGGTTGTGAGGCTTTCTGCCATGTACCCAAGAACAAGCACAATAAGTTAGATCCTAATTCTAGGAAAAGCATCTCTCTTGGTTACGAAGATGCAGGTGAGATGGGCTCAAAAGGTTATCTGCAATGCCTATGGAATCTACAGGCTCCAAAGGTTATCTGCAATGATAGTTTTCACAAGAAAATGCATAAACAACCTGAGCATGTCGTTAAGGTATACTGGGTGATATTTCAAGAGAAGCCTCCTACTACTGTACAGCCAACTAGACAGCCTACCACAGTAGATGATGCTCCAGTGCCTAGATCGTTGATGCTCCACAGGATATCCCTACCCCCAGTCTATTTTGAGGTGGTCTACTAGAGATAAACGACAACCTACGTGGTTTGACCCCTCTATGGATTATGTTATGGTGACAAATACTAGTAAGCCTCTTACTTATGATGAGGCCATGTGCAGAGGTGATAGTCACTCTTGAAAGAGGGCCATATAATCAAAGTATGACTCACTATAGAAAAATCATGTGAGCGATTCGGTTCCCTTACCTAGTGAAAAGCATGCTTCGCCTTGCAAGTGGGTATACAAGTTAAAAAGCACTCCTAGACGTCCCAAGAAATTATACAAGATCAAATTGGTTACTAAGGGTTTCAAGCAAGAGCATGGTGTGGACTTTGATGAAGTATTTTCTCTTATTGTGAAGATGACTACATTTGGTACTGGCTTTGATTGCTCAGCTTGGCTTGGATCTTTATCAGATGGATTTCAAGATGGTTTTTCTTCATAAGGACTTGGAATGATGAGATTTACATGGAGCAACCTAAGGGCTTTACAGACCCTAGCAGGAAACACCTAATGTGCAGATTGCAAAAGAGTCTTTATGGCCTTAAAAAAGCACCTAAGGAATGGTACAAGTTTAATGCATTTATGCATTCACAAGAATATTCCTGCACTAATATGGATCCATATTTATACACGAAGAAGGCTCGTGATGGTAGCCTTGTGATTTTGATCCTCTATGTGGATGATATGTTGATTGCTGGGAGTGCTCATGATACGTTGGATGCCTTGAAATATCAACTCAGAAAGAGCTCTGAGATAGACATGAAACAAGACTCACATATTCTTGGGATACGCATTACTTGCAATCACTGTAAGGGTCCTCTACTTGTCACAAGAGTACATCCAAAAGGTCCATGATTGTTTTCGTCTACATAATATTAAGCCTCTGGACTGTCCTTTAACTTCCCACGTAATGTGCAATCACTCAAAGGGATCTTCTACTTATCAGAGCAGTACATCCAAAAGATCCTTGAGCGGTTTCATCTACAGAATATTAAGCCTATAGGCTGTCCTTTACCTTCACATAAAGGTTAGTCAGGCCAATTGTCAGCAGTATGATGAGCAAAAGGCCAAGATGGCCAAGATCCCTCATGCATCCACAGTGGGCATTTTGATGTATGCCATGATAGCCACTTGTCCTAACATAGCATTTGCAGTGAGAGTTGTGGCATGCTATATGGCTACATCTAGCCAATGGCATTGGGATGCTATCAAGGGTATCATGAGATACCTAAAGGGCACATCGACTATGTGTATATGTTATGGTGGCCAAGATATAAGAGTCGTGGGATACACTAACTTTGATTATGCAAGACATGTAGATAGTAGGAAGTCCATCTCTGGCTATATCTTCACCTTTTGCTAGCGGTGATGTTTCTTGGATATCCAGGGTGTAGATATCCATGGCCCTATCTACTACACAAAGGCAGAGTATATTGCAACCACTATGGCTTGCAAGGAGACTCTCTAGTTAGACTAGACCTTCATGGTGTTACTAATGTAGTCCCTACATTACATTTGAATTTTATAAGTACTATTCAGTTGGCCAAGAATCTAGTCTTCCATATGAAGAAAAAGCACATTGAGCTACGCTACCACTTTATTCGAGAGGTTGTTAAAGATAAGTCCATTAAGCTTATCAAGATCTCAACTAACCAAAACCCTGCAGATCTATTTACCAAAAGTCTCTCAACGGAGCATTTTGCCTTCCTTAGGAAGTTGATAGGCGTTGGATGAGATAACGTCTTTTCTTATCATATTGTACTTTATTACTTTTATATTTCTTATTCTCTCATTACTAGGAAAACATTCGCTTTTAAGTGGGAGGTTGTTAGGGGTAAAAGCATCTATGTCTAGCTGCCCGTATATTAGTTACACTAACACTACTCGCATACCCGCACACCTATACATTGTAGGTAGCAGACACCCATCATTGTCACTTCATTCTTTATTCTTTCAATGATATTCGAATTAAAAAAAAGCTAGTCACACATTGTGATTGTTGGAGTTTTCACATTTTGTATCTTTCATTCTTGCTCTTGCTCCTTCCACCATAGCTCTTTCTTCCACTCGCGTACTTCCACTTCAAGGCTCACCTCCCTTCAAATCAACTATTCTCAATCACGGCATTACAAGAAATAGAAAGAGAGGGAGAGAGAAGAGAAAAGAAGAGAAGAGAAGAGAAATAAAAATAGAAATAAAGGGGAGAGAGAGAGAGAGAGAGAGAGAGTCTACTACACAAATTCCCATTCTCCATCTACCTATCTTCTGACAAAGTTGTACAAGATTACCAAAATAAAGGAGTACATAATGGCACCCAAAAGGAGTACCTCCAATTCGAGTCATGAGATTTACCTTATATTGATAATTCCAACTACTACACAAGCAGTCCAAGTGCTTTGAGACTTTGTATCTTAAGCATAAGAGGAATTTGTGTATCTATAATTAGAGAATAATGTTTTGGAATGACATACGGAGATACCATAAAGAACCATTGAAGGTGACTTGTAAATAACAATTCATTATGAATTGATAAGGTTATAAAGGCTGTAGCAATAGCCATTGTTTAAGGAACCCCATAAAATACAACTACTAGAAACAACTATTAAATACTATGCTTCCCTTGAGGGGTTCATAACAAAAAGGTCATTAGGAAGAGGGAATAAACACATGATACTAAAGTAGATTCACAAATAGAAACTTGTGGTCCTACAACCTTTATACGTCAAAATGTTAAACAATGGTCTTTCAAGAAATTACACTCCATAGGAAAAATATGTTATGGAGTGTATCTCTCCTTGTAAATCATTCCAAAGATATATTGGCGTGTCGAATTATTTTATGAGATACCATGTCTTGGTAAAAGGAATGATTTCCAAGAAGTGGATCGGTTGTTTGCATTGTCATTTGTTTAAATTCTAAAAATTCTCCTAAGAAGGAGAGTTATACTCATTTCGAGGCTTATCAAGCAAGGATTTGATGCATGAGTGGATCACCTCCATGTAGCACCACAAAAAAGATACTAATAAAGGCAAGAGACCCAAAAGGACACTAGGTGATACACTGGCCAAAGGTCGAGTGGCGTGAAGGCCACCATAAAAGGCAAGTTTCGATCCTACAACTTATGAGTCAAGGACATTGTGGACACCTCATGTTGGGCCTAGGATGGAGACGTCCATGGCCTAACGTCTTTGGTTGTTGAAAGACCGTACTCTACATAGAGGGTGAATTATATGGATTGTGTCTACAAGAGTTGGGTATGAGTATCCAAGTACTTTGAATATTGTCTGTGTAAGGGACAAACACTGGATTGGCATTGCATCTTAAAGAAGGTGTGGATAAATACATTGTTGCTATTATTCTCTAAGGATTGTTTGACCGTGTCTTTGTGTTTGTACCTAAGTCAGGTAAATAAACCTTGTGCCTAGCAAATTAATTATGAAAATTGTTTTTATGTATGAATTAAATATGTTAGGTTATTAAACAATAAAAACAAGCCTGTCAAAAAAAGGACGAAGAAAAGGCCAATCCTCGATGGATCCATCCTGTGGCAGAGTGGCCTCAATAAGCCAAGAGCTTTTCCTCAAACCAATAGAATAGGAGAAAGTAGGGAGGGCTCAAACATAGCAAGTAGGGAGGGCCAAAACATTGGTTATTATAGAAGAATTATCTTAAAAACCAACCTCATGTAATTTTAGGGAAATAAGGTGAGACTTTGCCTTATGGGTAAAGGGGTCAACACGTGAGCTCCTCATTTTTTACCCTCTTTGAACCAAGTGTTATATAGGTCTGCTTCGGCCCGCTTAAATTTGCACAGGCAATCGCCATGACCAATGCTAAACAAAGTATTAGGTGACCTTACTATTATTTAAGAACCTTAATTTTAGATTAATCATCGTGGAAACGGGACAAACCTTTCCTTGCACGATAGGCTCAAGTGATCCTGAGCAATCAAGTCTGTGATATTCCAAGGGAGTTTCAGATAGCATCACCTAGGTCTAAACTACCAAAATCGTACTGTCAAGGGAGTGTTAGATAGGCATGTTACAAATCATACCCATTCTTAGCCATGTATACAAGAAGAATCCTTATCAAAAGCACACATACTCCCTCGAAAAAGGGACATCAACCAAGGGGTTTCCCCTTATGTGGCCCCAAACATAAACATGTGAACATTAGGATGCTCACACTTGCATGTGAATATGTATGTGGATGAGGTGGATGGAATCTTCTCAAAAGAACAAGGTCCCTATTAGATACACCTAGTCCAAGGTGCAAACCATAGCTCAAATTTTGAAGGCTGCAAAAGTATTTTCTTATGACGAAGAACAAATTTATTCCTACACTTCTTGAAAAGAACAAACTTGTTTTACATTACTAGCTCAAGTCGAGTACTCTCTTCTTGATTACCTTTCATCCATAAAACACATAAGATGATGTCTACATAGTGACTATATTGGTTTTCCTTAGGTTTCAAGTGTCACAAATAGATACCCGAAGAGAGATCCCTACAAGAAGAATGCTTAGAAACATTTGAAGGTCCATACGCCTCCATATGTTGTACATGGCTACAAACCCTGTCCTATGCAGACATGAATGGCTCAATCATGAGCCTTCTCTAGGCAAACAGGGCATTACTCGAACAAGCTTCCCATTTTGCATGAAGCTACCACCTTTGTAGGATCAACCTCCAAACAATTGTGCAAATTACCACACAATCAAATAGTCTCCACTATTATAGGACAATCAAGCAATCTCTAGATACATTGCTTTAAGTAACGGACAATCCATGCTATTGCCTTCCAGGTTCCAATAACTAAATTGATGTTCAACACAACCTAAGGAGCTCTAGCATGCCTGTAGGTACTTGCTTTGCAGAATGCAAATTCTGCTTGTATTTTCAATGCCCAACAAATGGCAAACTCTGTTTTCTTTTTGTGATGCAATTTCACAACAGTAAAAGTACCAGGCTGTGCCCCATACTAGTAGGTCAACCTTAGGGCTTTTAACTCAAGACCTCATCAAACTCACACGTTTTATCATTTGGACTACATGCTGCTGGTAACTCCTAAATTTGGAAGAACAAAGAATGAAAGGAGAGGGCACTCAGCCATGCTGATGATATTTATTATTCCCAGTCCCCCTTGTGTTTTTGGTAGAATGAAGGTTTGCAATGAGATTAATCATAAGATGCCTGAGAAAGCCCCGGAGACTGATCAATTCTCTTTCTCCATAATGCCAGGCCATTCAGACTGTTGGCTTGCCCAAGGTGGACCAATATTCCCCTACACATGATCACCTTCTTGCCAACTACATTCAACCAAAGGGGGTCTCACTGTTAATTAGGCAAATATGGGAGGCAGAATTATAAAACCCACATTATAACTAAAAGATCCACCAAAATGATGAGCTGGCCAGCCATGGACTCAATCTGACTGAGTGCCACAGTTGAGACTATTAAGGAAGAAGACAAAAAAGATTGGATTGGAGGTGTAACCCTAAAGGCAGATTGAGGTTAAACAAACAAGACCTGATGCTACTGAATGAGAGGAAGGAAGCCTGGTCACACATTTATCCTGTGTAACAGGTGAGACTCCAGGACTATGGATGCAAAGAAAAACCACCTGCTACCCTTTACCAAAACTAAGCAGTTCAAACATCACACTCATCAACCAGACAAGCAATGGAGCATCAACTGGAACATGAGTCAATCCCACACCTCTTTATCAACTGCCATCGTAATCACAACAAACTCCAGTGGTTACATGGTATAATGCTCCCCTTTCACCCACTCAGACTAAGCTGGAAGGAGATATTGCTAGGTGAAGCTTACAACATGCCCCCTCTTCTATAGGCATGTACACGAGGAGTTTACCTTCAGAATGTGTGGACTGACAGGAATGCTATGGTTTTCTCAGGTAAGGTAAAAATCTGTGGAGTCTAACATCTTAATGGGTGAGATCATTGCGCAGGAAGAAGCGAGGAGGGTTGTCAAACAAGTCAAAGTCTACCTATACAATAAAGAAAAGGAGGACATCCTGGAGCAAAAGGAGACAGAAGTTGCAGAGACACTGATCACTCTGCAGCATGCAACCCATGGCTCCATCGCTCCGAAGGTGCAAAGCAGCCCATCAGTGAGGCTCCCCAAATAGAGCAACAACTTACCAAGATAGCACGAACTCAATTTAGGTAGCTCACAGGTCTATTCTACAATAAGTATATGACATCGGTCTCAGCTCACATGCAATTTTCGAAAAGAATCTGTTGATACCTGCTGTGACCATGCCTGTACACTGGGCTCTGCACCCTGAGTACTGCTTATGGGGCTGTGTGCATCTTGAAACAAACAATGTCCCTTTTGCTTTATATATTTTCACTTCTAAGTTCATATTATGTAAAAAGGGTGCAGTTGCTGAACAAACTATGGTTGCCACCGACTGGCGATGCAGTGCCAGCTGCACTCCGTGTTACCAGCCAACCACACGCCTTCTTGACTGAAACTCAATCCCAAACAAACAACTATAGGCATTCTGCCTAGCTCCACAATAAATCACTAAGCTCACCTGATTTCTTCCTTGATCTATTTATCCTTTCAAAACACCAGTAGCAGGAAAACATGCGGCTACCTCAACAAATAAAAGCAGAAAATATTTATCTACCACTTCAGGATGCCCTATTCGTCACTTCAGATTGGTCACATGGCTGGTCAAGGCAGACCATGTGGATGGAACCAGCCACTCCCAAGCCGCAAACCAGCCAATGCTGCCAGTGAGACTACTGGTTGCACTCACCCACATGGTCAAGGCAGACCATGTGGATGGAACCAGCCACTCCCAAGCCGAACCAGCCAATGCTACCAGTGAGACTACTGGTTGCAGTCAGCTGCCACCAGATGCAGGAGTCAAAACACCTCTCGGATCTCAGCAGAGGCATGCACACCTCTGTTGCTGCCACAGACAACATGATTGTGGGTGCTCATGCCAGGCCAGGTGGTAGAGGCTTTCAATAACTCATGAGTCGGAGAGAGCCTCAACAGACAATATGCACGCCTGTCTGATGAGTTGCTACATTTCACAGCCCACCATGTCCAAGTGCGTAAGCCCATAGCTATATGACAACTGCAAATCCACACCTATGACTGGTACACTGCATTTGTGTCACCTTTGGAGCTATCCACTAAAGCAGGCGTCTCATTTATAAACGCTAAGCATTTTAGGCTTCGTTAAACTTCTTCAGAGGCTGTGGTGTTGCAAAAGAAAACAAAAAATTATTCAGGACATTAAAACATTGAGGTAAAACACAATAAATCAGGACCTAGACCTTTTGTTAAATCTTATATTTGCGAGAATACAATGTCTTTGGAAGAGCCTTTGTATATTTACAAATTGCTTGAAAAGACCTCAGCCAGCTGTAACAAAACTCAGCATACAGAGCGGACACAAAGTAAGCTTGCTTACAAACCTTACAATACAGACGGAAGACCTGTCATCCTAGACTTGAAAGCCTAATCTCACTTTGTCCTCCAATTTTACAGAATGGTATAGTGAAGCAGATGACAGACTTATAATCATGCAACCCACAATCCAGGAAGTTAAATAGAAGATTTCAACCAGACACACTGAGCCCTTCTCGAGAAGCAGACAATATTCTGACTGCTGCAGACAAACACAAAATTACCGAGACTTAGAAACTTTAAAAAACTGAGGATGGTTATACCAAAGATCCAATGTATAATATAAGTTCTCAGATTCATGTAGCGTAAGAAAGAGGGGTCTTTTCTTTCACAAGACAGCAGCACGCCAACAATCTGCTGACTAAAAATATAAATTATCTACCTTGTCCTCTCTGAAAAATAGATGCAAATGTACGTACCTTGTCTTGGACTTTCAGTCGCTAGAGCAGCTGCCACTTCTGCTGCTGCTTCTGCAGCTTCCCACTCAGCTTCAGCAACTTCAGCTGCCACGGCTGCTTCTTCAGCTACCCTGGCTGCTTCTTCAGCTGCAATGGCTGCTGCCTCTGCTTCTGCAACTGCCTGAGCAGCTAGCATTGCTGCCTCAGCTGCAGTCATCTTCCCCTGCCCATCTGCACCCAGGTCTACATTAGCACACCAACATAGTGAAATACATTTGAACATATATGGAACAAGGCTTGGAATGTACTTGCCTTCGCTTTCTTGCCAGCAATCTAGTATTTGAGTTTTTGCCTCAATATCCTGTCTTCGAGGCCGAAATTTCTCAGCCTTTTCATATTGAAAATCATTACCATAGCTCATTATGTAATTTCGTCTCATCTGAAAAGCAAGACCAGTTTGATCAGAAGGCAATACGAAAAGAACCTAACCATGCTGTGCATCTTAATCAAATTCCCCACTTGCCTTAATCAGCTTCCCTTGCTGAGTGAGAAATTTGAGCTTTTGCATCAGCATTCTTCGGAAGTTCAGCGGTACTGAATAGTGGTCCTGCTAATAATATTGCATTAATCTCTCTCTCTCTTTTTTTTCGTGAAGATAATTGAATTAAGTAGTAAATATTTACATCAGGCCATCAGGTCAGCAAAGAAAAAACAGACACCAATGAAAGTCAACAGGACTCTCACATAAAAATATCACACAGAAAGGACACTGGTGTGGAGCGAACAATATCCAGCCAAGGAGCAGCTATGTCACGAAGAACCAGATCAGCTGACACAATAAGGGAGATTTTCCATAACACTAAACCACAGACGTGGGCCACATGACCATGGATGCCCGATACTGAATCAAAAATAAAAGCATTCCGAGTACGCCAAATATGCCACAAGGCTGTCCATCTAAGGAAATGGAAGAGGCAAGAATAGTCTGAATGCAAATAAGACATAGAGGACATCTTTTCCATAATCCACCAATGAGCTGATATCCAGTGTTGAGTTGCTGAGGACCACACACGGGAAACAAAACTCCAAATCTGTCGTGCAACAGGGCAAGAGACAAAGAGATGAAGCAATGTCTCGTCACATGTAGTGCAGAATACACGACCACCAGAGATCTTGCGAAGATGACTCCAATTCATTGCTTGAATTTGTACTGTCCAAGAACTATTATCTGGAGGATGCAGATATGGAGCAGCCTTGTATTGATTACTCTCATACTCAAACTCTTGAATTACATTAAGCATAGAAGATGATGATGAAGATGCTTTTTCAATCAGCTTTCCGCAATGCTGATGTGACAGACACCATCAACAATTTGATCGTGTGAGCACGGTTGAATATGGAATTTTAAAGTGTTAGCCTTCTTTTGGGAAGGAGAAATCCTTAGCTGTGGTTGCACTGAAAGTCTTTGAAGTGGTTGTTCTAGAGCAGGAGTGTCAGATATCTGTTTTTGGGGAAGTAACAATGTCTTTTCCTTGATGTTCTGCACCTTAATTACTTTGGGAGGTAACAATTCTTTTTTCTTTATAGAAAAAATATCTAACTGCCATTCAAGGGCAGCTCAATCTCTGACCAATTCACACAATCACATAAAAACCTCTGTGTGATTTCATCCGACTTCATAATAATAGTCTGGCCTTTGTCTTGGGAGGAGTTCACTTCTTCCACTACCCTTCGTATAGCTAAAGACATATACCTAAACACCATCCTATATTGTATGGCAAGAAGAGCAGAAGACGCCTTCATTTGTAAACCCATAGTCCTAATGTGAAGCATTAGTAACTCTCGTAGGTATGGGTCATCTATGGCAATTACGAAATTGAGACGCAAGTCGAAGAAAATTGGGCCATTGAATAACGGTGAAACTGTTGCAGCTACTACCATATCATGGAGGCGAAGATGGCGAGTATCTAATACTGCAGCCATACATGAAGCTTTCAAACCATGATGAAACAAGGGAATAATCCCTATAGCTATGTAGCCTAAGTGAATATAAGGATAATCCTTTTTATTTTGATGTTTTTGGATTTTAGGATACACAAGTTATAGCAAATTAAGATGTTGATCCTCAGAGAGTGAATCTCCTACAGTGAGAATTCCCTGATCCTCAATATACATAGTTGAAGCTTTAAATTTGAAAATATGGTTCTCACCATATATGTGGAATGCACCTCTCTTGCAAAATCCACTGATCCTTTCTATGAAGAATTTGGCAATATTTCACCAGGGACGACCATCAATACATGGTGCCTACAGAAGAGCTAGCCTCAAAGTAGCCATATGCAAATTAACATCCAATAGAGCGGCTCCCCCCATCCTTTTAGGAGTAGTCACATGCTGCCACAAAATCCACACCTGGCCCAAACAATTTCCTTTCTTTTTCTACAACATGAATCGGATAGGCTGAACAAGTTCCAATAGAGACTTCTTAGTCCAAGGAAGCAACGGCAAAAAAAAAGAACTCTTCTTAGTCCAAGGAAGCAACGGCACCCTAAGTAATAGTATCAACAAGGGAAATCATGCGAGGAATAAATCCCATGGTGGACATTAGCTACAGTAAAAAAGACCAGCTAACATGATCAAATGCCTTTTCAATATCAAGCTAAAACATAACAGCCTGCTAGCTTGACGCTTTTGCATAATCAATCCCCAGTTGAACATTCAAAATGTTGTGCCTTATATTCCGACCCTTAATGAACCCGTATTGACGTGGATGAACCAAGTGCGGAAATACTTTCTGTAATCTTGGCAATGATTTTAGAGAAGATTTTATATAAAGAACCCATAACAGAAATGGGTCTCCATTGTTTCAAAGAGGTTGGAGAGGGAACCTTAGGCAACAATCGAATGACAGCAATCTTCCAGTCTGAAGGCATCATAGCAAAATTCCACACTTGCTGCCATAGGTGAGTTAATGAGTCCTTAAGCTGCTCAACATGGGCTGAAAACAGCTCATTAGGAAGCCCATCCCAACCAAGGCTTTTCCTTCGAGGCAAATGGGACAGCACATGTTCCACATCATCCTTTGAAATATCAGCCTCCATCAAATCAACCCATTTTGGCTTAACCTAGTTACTAACCAAATCACAAATGTATCGGCACGCAAAGTGAACAGTATCGGAAAGAATCTCTTATGGGCCCATTGATGATTTATAAAAGTCAATGCACATCTGAATGATGGAAGCAAGATCAATCACCATAACACCTTGCTCATCCAAACACACAATATTTTCCCAGGCGTATTTCTAGCATAAATGAGCAAAGAATTGATGGGATTGACAATTATTATCATGTAACGCTTCCGTTCTAACCAACAATTTGTATTTAGCATATTCCTCTTCTTGAAGAGATTGAACTTTGCATTTTAACCATTCAATGCATGTGAGCAAGTCATCAATGGTATCCCTTGACTAACACAGAGACAATGAGTGGGTCAACAAAGATTGCGACTGCTGCAATTCAACTCATAAAGAGGAAGCATGCTGAATACCATATTATCAGGACAACGCTCGTGCGTTATCCCTGAAAACAGCCCATCCTTCCATCCCTCCAAATAGGACCCTGGAGCTAAAAGAAGTAATCAATTGTTGAATACATTCCAAAAACTGATTTTGCAGCAGAAAAGATTGGTTGAAACAAAGAGGCAATCAAGCAAGAAAAGCCTTCAAAGCATAAACAGGTCTGTGGGTTAATTCCAAGACCAAAGAATAGTGGTCTGACAAGACATACTATCACTCCACCCAAATATCTGAAAAGAACGTTATGTATATCTAGACTGTGAAGGATGCATCCTGGACCATGTCCTGTTTCAAAGACACTACTGCCAAAGCATCCGAAGCCTGTCACTTAGGACCATACATGACCGAGTGCGATGAAGTCGTCTAATCCACTGATATGCATGTATTAAAATCACCCATAACAAAGCCTTGATGAGCCATGGCTAGGCAATGCGAGTCATACCAAAGTTGATGACATTCCTAAGTAATAGAAGGAGTATAAATGCCCACCAGCCACAAAACCTCTCCCTCATATAGGATTTCCAGAATCAAAAATCTGCCACGAGGGTCGTGAGAAACCAAAGGGGTTACAAGGAAGATCTGAACGGCCAACATAACTCTAGATTTATGTGGAGCGCGACAATTGAAAAAAACTGCATAATCCTATATACATAAGAAGATCCTACCAAACCATGTTGTTTATGCTCCACAGCAAAAAAACATCCCAATTTCCAGCTAACACAACTTTCCACAACCGATACTACTTACTGCCCGAAAAAATACCTTTTACATTTCATAAAGCAATTCTCATGAATAAATAGAAAAGAAAACTACTGAACCACCACTTTCCCTTTCCCTTTAACATCACTAGCTTTAGCTGCCTAAAATCTCTCCATCTCGCTTCGGATCACATCTACAAGATCTTCCCTATGCAAACTAGCAATCGAAGCACAAGAAGGAAATTGTTGTTGAGAACGGAAAACATCCCATGGCACAAGCCTCCCACGTGCATCAAAGTGCAAAGCAGAATCAGAAGCCCTTTTATCATCTGCACCAACAACTAGAACATGTGAAGATTGAGGTTTCATATAAAACCCCCTACCTCTGTGCTGAAAAGTCTTAGTAATAGGGTGTGAAGGTGGATGGGCAGGAGTCAAATGAGAATCATGTTTAGCATTACGTCTAACCACTATGACCCAAGAATCATCATGAGAGGGAAAATTCCAACCAACTAAAAGCGATGCACGCTCAATACCATCTTGGGAAACATCCTTAGTTCCATCATCATGTCCATGCTGGACAAGCGGCACAGAATTAGCTTCTGCTCTTGCATATCCATGTCAGGATCCATAGAACCATGCAATACCACGAAATTGTGTCTAGCAAATGTGCCCCATTTCAGCTCATAAACCAACAATTGCAACCCTAGAACCAGAAAATGAATTTTGGTCGTGCAACATTTCCCTATGTCCCAAAGCATACAAGCCCGGTTCCTATTGCGAGAGGCCAACCAAGGCTCCACTAACACCTCACCAAGGGTTCTCAAAACCAAAGGAAGAGGTCGCCAAATATATGCGGGAAAATCAACCACCTCCACCCAAATTAGATATGCCTGCCTGAGTAACTCCTGAAACTTTGCCATAGGCCTCCATGGGACCATATGTACTAGCTAGCCATCCATGAACAAAGGAATACGTTGCATAATTTGAGCATGCACTTCCGAGGAACGAAAAAGAACCTCAAAAAACCCCTTTGGTCCATCATAAATCTCTTCAACAAGAGGGGCCTGCACTTGCTCTGAAGCATCATCTTGACTCACCTCAACACTGACAAGCATGGACTGCAGCCAAGCACGGATCCAACTAATCAAAGGAGTCCTTCCCACAAAGTAAAAGATGGTTTCCCTCTCAAGGAAAACAGCAATCTGCTGTAAGACCAGGTCAGTTCCCATAACAGCAACCACACGGTCCTCATCCAGTAAAGAGCTTGGTTTACCCTCATTGGCATGAACATAGTCCGACATAAAATTGTTGGCAGTGTCCAACATACACAAAAGAGACCCATCACTCTGTAAACATGAAGCATGGACATAGTCCTTTGTTGGCAGTGTCCAATATACACAAAAGAGACCCATCACTCTGTGAACATGAAGCATGAGCATCTAGCTGACACAAATTCGGGGCACATAAAACTGGATCATCAACCGACATCTTACGACGTTTACCCATCTCATCCCCATCCATCAACTGCCCAGAATCTTCAGCTGACAAGTCACCATCCAATTCCGCCAAATCTTTGTCATCCCCATGCCCTCTATGCTGGTTGAGAAAGGCCATATCAATACCATTTGACACCTGCAGATTCACCATAACAGAACTTTATGCTTATTGCAAACTTTATTCTCAACCCTGACTGGCTATTTCAGAACTGAACAGAATCTGTCTCCTTCTTCAAGCCCTGCATGTAGACTGCACCTGTTATGCAGTCAAACTGTGAAGGACTGCACGTACGCAATTTCTGCAACCAAAACCCCCTCACGATGTACTTTCAAGCTCTTATGCACAGGTCGTGAGTCTGTGATCAGTCCTAAAATTTAGCAGGCTACCACACGATTATTGCAGATCCGTGAGGTCGCTGCCTGCAGTCCCTTCCCTACTGACTGCAGTTGACTGCAGTTCAGCCTAGGTCACGCGCAGCAAACTCTCTCTCTCTTAATATGACAACTGCTGTGAAAACAACAAACTCTCATGACGTCTGACCCTGGATGTGACGACTGCTGGATGCGAGAACAGCTGGATGTAGCCACTAACTCTGCACATGACGACTAACTCTGGAGACGCCTGACTGCCTGCACACTGCAGACGCCCAGGGGCAGCAGACGCAGTGCTGAAGACTGGCAGGGCAGCAGACAGAGTACACCCACCGAGGCTGGGTGCTAAGCACTTCAGGGACGACAGACGTGTAGGCCTGCAGCACGCTCCATCGCTGGCATCTCTCTCTCTCTCTCCCACAAGTAAGTGTTTATTAATGTATGGAAATATTTACATCAGGCCTTCAAGTTCAGGCCAACCAAATAGAGTGGTAACAACTCACACGAAACCATCAGGCTATGAGAACATCCTACTACATGAGCAAAAGCTCTAAAAACTATCAAGCATCAAAACCACAGGACCAAATGAAGGCGATGGTCGAGAGGGCACAACAGGAGTGAAACGAACAATATCACAGCCACCTCTCCAATAATGAGGCTAGCTGAAATCATAGAAGAAATCCTCCATAAAAGCAAGCCTCTCACTCGACCCACATGGCCACAGATATGGTATACCTAAGGCCCAATCAAATATAAAAGCATTTCTAGTTTGTTAGATGTGCCAAAGACCAATCCATCACATGAACTGAAAGAGGAAAGGCTGATGAAACTGCAATTGGGCCATGGAAGGCATCCTACTTACTAGGGCCCAAGAGCAAACAAGCATTCTCTAACCTATTAGCGAGGTCCACATTCTAGAAATGAAGTCCCAAACCTGTTTCGCAATTGGGCAAGAAATGAAAAGATGAACCAAGGTCTCATCACAAGTGGTACAAAATATACATTTTCCACGAGATATCTTCATGGCCCACAATGCGTTGCCCATGGGCAAACCCCCAATGAGAAGCCTCCAAAGGAGAACTTTCACTTGATAGGCAAGCTATGACTTCCACAAGTGAAGCATGCAATCAAGCCACTTAGTTGTGCTATCATGAACCGACCAAACTTTGTTGGCTTTCTCAATAATCCATCTCTTATCCTCTACAATTTTGTGATAGATCTAATTTTGTAGATAGATCTAATTAGCTGACCATTTTAGAAAATCATGTGGTTTCACAAAAGCCCAATCTCTAACCATGGCGATAAGGGTAAAAAAGCAGGCAATGGAGAGTCGCTCTGAAGCTAGTCCTCCATGGACAACCACAATGGCCTGTAACCTCTTGATATTCAAATGTACTGGAAAATATGACAGAAAGAATAAACCATCGCCCAAACCGGGATCACAACATCCTAGATAGCCTTCAAGCTCAACCTCGCTATCCTATTCAATTTAGTCCTTTGCAATATCTTGTTAGGCCAGTCAAACAGCTTGGATGTGGCTAAAATCTTTGCTTGCAAAGAATTTGCTTTCTTTTTTAAATTTGGAGGGCGCCATATAGTAAGCCAAAGAAACTCCTACCATGATGCAATCAAGTGTGTGATAAGAAATGACTTGGACATTCTCGATCAGCGGAATTCAAGATATTCCATCAGGAGGCTTGAAAAGTTATGTGCCCATGAGGAATACCAACATCCTCCATAAAAACCCTGACAATATCCATCCAAGGGTGATATTGAACACACAAAACCTATAAAAGGGCAAAGTTCAAAGCTGTCATGTGGATACTAACATCCAACAGACAATACCACTCACTCTTGATAAAGCCATGCTATCTCAGGTGGATTGACAACAAGGAAACTTTTTGAAGTCTATTTGCAATGATCTTAGCAAAAATTTTGTATAAGAAATCCATAACCGAAATGGGCCTTCACTACCTCAAAGTTTGAGGCGAGGAAATCATTGGAAGTTTGGCAACAGGAGAAGCACTGCTATCTTCTAGTCTGAGGGCAAGGAATCCAACTACCAAACCTACTCACAAAAACGGGCCAAAGGGTTCTTCAGCTAATCCACGTATGTGGAGAATAATCCATTAGGTAAGCCATCCCATCAAGGGCTTTTCTTGCGAGGTAGATGAGACAACACCTCCTCAACCTTTTGCTCAGTGATATCAGCCTCCATAAACTCATCCCCAGCCCATTCAGGTTTCACCTGGTCATGCACCATGCCCACAACATAATTGCATGTAGCACAAACTTCATCAATGAGAATTTACTGAGGCCCCAAGTTCAAAGATTTCTAATATTGGAGGTGTATCTATATTATAGAATGAGACTCGATGACCGCCACATTCTGCATAATATTTTGCCACACATCTCACCATCAATAGCGAGCTTATCTAGCAAAGAAAGCATCACATGGGTCACCAAAGCAAATAGCAAGGGATTGAGAGGGCTTTCCTAGTGCCTTGGGGCAGGGGGGGGGGGGGGGGGGGGGGGGGGGGGAGGGGGGGTGTGGAGAAGAGAGAGATCACATCAGTCACTCCCCCATTAAGCGTAATATGTGCCACTACACCAATGCTAAGAGTATCAATAAGAGATATGATTCGAGGCCCAAATCCCATGGCAAACATCAAGTGTCAAAGAAATGACCAAGTGATATGATCAAAAGCCTTTCCAATATCCACTTGAATCATAACAACCTATTGGTCAGAGGCTTTTTCATAGTCTATCCCTAATTGTACATTAAGAATATTGTGCATGATGTTGCGACCCTTGATAAAGCCATATTGTCTCAGGTGAATCAAGTATGGAAAAAATATAAGAAACCCATAACTGAAATGGGCCTCCACTGCTTTAAAGTTTGAGGCGAGGCAACCTTTTGAAGTTTGGCAACACGTGAAGCACTGCTATCTTCCAATCTGAGGGCATGGAACCCGACTACCAAACTTGTTCACAAAGACAGGCCAAAGGGTTCTTGAGCTAATCCACGTATGTGGAGAATAATTCATTCGATAAGTCATCCCATCTAGGGCTTCTCTAAAGATGTAGATGAGACAACACCTCCTCAACCTCCTCCTCAATGATATCATCCTCCATAAACTTGGCCCATTTAGGTTTTACCTGATCATGCACCATGCCCAGAACATAATTGTAGGCAACGCAAACCACATCAATGAGAATTACTTGAGGCCCTAACAAAGATTTCTAATACTGGAAACACGTCTATATTATAGAACGAGACTCAATGACCACCACATTCTGCATATCCAACAAGTGCACAATATTCTCCCGCGCATAATTTTGGCAAAGCCTAGCATAAGACTTATAAGTTTGACAATTACTATCATATAGGACATCCCAACGGGCCAACAATTTATCTTTTGCATCCTACTCATCTTGAAGAGCCTTGACTTTGCATTTCAAACATTCAAAGTGGGTGGTTAGCTTATCAAATACATCCATGGCTCTTTGCATAATAGTGATAAATTGTTCCAATAGGGATTGCAAATGCTGTAATTCAGCATTGAATGCAAATACCTGCTGAATCTTGTAAGCTCTAGACAAAACCCGTGCATTACTCCGAAAGGACATGCTTCCAACCCCTCAAAAAGGGCTTGTCTACCAAACGAAACTATCAATTGCAGTATGTATTCCAAGAACTGATTTTCCAAGAGGAAAGACTAATTGAATCTCAAAGGCATATGCCCTAGCTAGGCCTTGAAAGCATCCACCACGTGATGAATCCTTTCCGAGACGAGGAAAATGGTCGGGTAGGACATGCTATGTCTCCACCCACATATTAAGAACTGCCAAAAGGAAAGAACCACTCTCACAAATGTACATCCTATCCAATCTAGCCCAAGTTCAAACATGTTGAAGAGAACGAAAGGTAAGCCTTAAATCTGAAGGATGGAGCTAGGACCACATGTCTTGTTTCAAGGACGCGGCTGTCAAAGCATTTCATGTCTATCTTTCAAGACCATCCATCACAGAATGAGGTGAAGTTGCCTATTCTATAAGCTTGCAAGGATTAATGTCACCCAATATGAACCCTTGGTGGACCAAAGCAAGACATTGCAACTCCAACCACAACTACCAACAATCCTGAGGTGTATTGGAGGCACCTACCCCTACCAGCCAAAGAGCCTTCCCCTCATATATAAACTCCACAATCATAAACTTGCCTCGAGCATCCTAGGGAATCAAAGAAGATTATAGGAAGGAGCAAACAGCAAACAAGACCCAAAATCTACTAGGTGCTCGAACATTGTAAAGTCCTTGCATACATAAGTGGAACCACCCATAGCACGTTGCATGTGCTACACTACACATAATACATCTCACTTACCAGCATAGATAGCCTTCCATAGTCTATACATTTTACTTCTAGACAAGACACCTTGAACATTCCATAATGTTTTTCTCATGACAAAATGGACGACAAAAACTATTGTGTTTTCACATTTGGATCTGCATTTTTACAAGACTGAGATGGCTCCATTTCACCTCGAACGAGTGCCAGAAATTGGAAGCTCCAAGACTTGGATTTTTTAGGGCTGAAGATGAATTTCAACTAAATTCAAGTAGCAGACCAGCCAACCGTTGAATTTGGGGCATTTCCATCGTCTATGAAGTGGGTGAAGGCCAAATAAGTGCCCGAATCGAGGGGAAAATCAAATTGAAGACTTGCTGGTCACTTTGGACAACAAGGGGAGTTTGGATTGAGAAGGGGATCGGGAAAATCCCATTGTTAATCAACTTTTTCTTCAATAAAGGGGCGCAATTTTGGGGCCAATCGGGTGTGCATTGTCCAAGATCAATAGGTAAATTTGTATTTTCAGATTTGCATTAATTGTTTGCTGCTGTCATTAAGTTGTAATCAGGGATTTACCACCCATCCACGGAAGGAAGGCTGGTTAGAGATTTCTTATCCCTATCAAGAAATCTATTGAGTAGATAAAAAGATTCACCCCAAGCTAGGGGACATAACAAACATCATCCAACATAGCAAGATCAAGGCCAATGTTAGTATCAAACTTGATGCAACCTCCACCTTGGATTTTGACCAAGGAGTTATTTCCACAATGGACATGCCCAACTACAAGGGTTTACGTTTTAAAAAAGTCCTCAATGGGGGTCGCGTGATGTGGGGCTCGATTATCCACAATCCAAGCAACCAAAGAGCTACTCAGTTGAGTAGAGTGGGACTCTGCAGAGTCACCTTGTCGGGAAGGAAACCATGAATGTTGATCAAGCCCTCAACCTCGAATCCCTACGAAAACCGGATGGGCCTAAGGACAAAAGACCATCGATGGTCCAAAAGACCAATCAAACATGCTTGTACACTTGAGAACGGCGCCAATTGTGATGGCTAACCGAAGTTTGTGCGGACCTGAGATCTCCACTACCCCTGATTTTGTTGATTACCACCACCCTATCTCCCTTGTTTTTGGGCAACCCTAAGATTGAGAGGTGGGGATGTCCTTTGAGTTTTGGTTCTATGTCTCTAGACTTTGAGCACCACTCATCATCAAATGACCAATGTTAGTAGTATCTATTTTTCTTTGGCACATTCTACCACCCTAGTTTGAGAGAAGACTGTGTGTTCTATTGTGAAAGAGCTGAGCATAACGCAATAGCTAACATTAAGATTCATAAAATATGAGCATAATCGACTGTGAAATCACTTGTTGAATGAAATTGAAATATTACTTTGGGAGTTTATTCAAGAAAACTATGACTTGGTCATGAAGGGACTTACAAGCCATTGCAATGGAAAACTCAACGAGAGCCGAGTTTCAATCAACTTGACTTGAGCAATCTAGAATCTTGAATTCTTGGAACTCATGGTCAAGCATAGAAACAGGGGACGCCTGTCCTAGGTCCCCCAGGATTCCAAAATGTCGTCCTGAGAGAGGACGTCTATGCGGGATGTGGAGGCGAAACGGGGGATGTTCCCTTTTGGCAATGTCACAAGGGGACGACGGTCATCCTTCCATCTTGGGGACAAATTGCATGTCAGGGATGGGACTCTCAAGAGATGGACAGTCATCGTCTCCCACTTTTCGGTCTTCTTTCTCTCCCCTGTCTTTGAAATATCCCTCCTTGCCTAACTCGCGATCAACTCCCACCTGCCTTTCGACTCCAACACTTGTTCCAACCCCCACTCATCTCCGCAGCCCGCTTCTCAACCGCCTCTTGCTCATCTTCATCTTCAGCTTCTTCTTCTTCTTTCTCACTTGTCTCCTCCTCATCATCATCATCATCTGATCATCACATTCTTCTTCTTCTTAGTTCTTGCAACTTGGGCACCCTACACCGAGCACCCACAGGCAAAAACTAAGCAACCAATAGTCAATTGCTTTGCTTGGTACCCGTCACTCGTGCGTGCCCATGTATTCGGCTACCGCCTTGTGTTGCACAACACTCGTCTCCGCAGAGCTTCTTCACAACTGGGCCATCGAGCCAGAGGAAGAGGCATACGATCCAACACATGGTCGTGGTGGGACAAGATAAATGATGAACACCCATCAAGCGGAGACAAATCACGTGCTTGGTCGTACAAGTTGTGTCGGTACCAATGTACAAGTGGCGCAAATAAAGTAAGGGCTCATTTATTGCACAAGCCAAGATTGCAGATGCAATATTGTCCCAATGTCACACCAAAGAAGAGAAGGAAGCTTCTAGAGCATGTGGCTGACAAGAGGCTCTATTTGCATCGAGGGTTGCATAAGTGGTGGTCAATCCAACTACACTTGCGACGGCAACGGCAGTAGCAATAGCTAATAGGCCTAGAGTTTCATCTACCATAGGGAGCATGGCCTCTGCACCACATAGAGTTGTTGGATTAAGTTCATATTCGTCATCCAACACCTTTATCCTTGACCATTAGATATTAAACTACTCTCGAGGAAAGTTGGGACAAAATCAAAAAAGAAGAGACAGATTCAATCGCATTTCTTCTACCACGACTGTATTGCCTTTCATACAACCAGGTTTTGGCAAATTGACATGCTTGATTCTTTACTATTTACATTTTTTCCCTTAAATAATATAATTTTCAAACTTATAACTTGGTTATAAACTTATAAGAACTTACAACTTAAATTAAATTCTAAAATCATGTTATCATGACAATTAGTGTTTATTAATTTATGTCCCTAGGTAGGAGTACTTTAGAGCCATGTTGAAGAAGGTTGGAGAGTATGGGCCTAACTACGTGTCCCCCTCTTCTAAAACTTTACGCACTACCTTACTTAATAAAAAAAGCATATTGTGGAGCAAGCTGCAACAAACATAAAGAGAGAAGAATGGTATCACACTTATCACTGATAGGTGGAGTGACACGAGAAAGAAGTTAATCCATGGCATTGTAGCTTACTCTCGAGAGAAGATGTCTTATATGTCATCCCATGATGCTTCAGGGACTGGAAAGTCCACGGATCAGCTTGCAGCAAAGTGGATCTCTGCTACTGAGATTGTTGGGCCACATTTGCTGATCAGTTTTGTGGCTAATATTGAACCCACAAATAGAGCAGCTGCTGCCATTGTTCAGGGAGTGTACAAGCATATCACATTTTCTAATTACATGGCGCATTTCTTGAACAATCTTTTGAAGGATATTAATAAGTTATCATGGGTCCATCCTATGATACAAAATGCAAGTCAAATGGTTATTTTTATTTTAAATCACCAATACCTTTGCTATGAGTTTATAAAAAGGTCAAGAAAGATGTTGTTAAAGTATTTAGACACACACTTTACCTACGACTTTTTATTGTTGGGACGCCTCAGAGAGTGCATGGGTACAGTGAGACAATAGTTTGTCAGTGATGAGTTTAGTACAACTTTTTATTGTTGGGACGCCTCAGAGAGTGGGCCTGACATATAGGGAAAATGCAGAGCAATGAATTTTGGGATAATGTAAAAAATTATAATGCAATGGTTATGCCTATTGTACACTCGTTAAGATTCATTAATGGTATGCAACCATGTATTGGTAAAGTGTACGAGGCAATGGATAGGATGATTGAGAAGTTAAAAAATTTAGTGCCAACAAGAGTATAATAAAAGACAAGACAAGACTAGATACCATGACTAGACAAGAACTAGAACTAAAACTCAAAGTTACTTACTTGGAGGTCTCGACTCCTTGAGCTTCTAAGATTGGCATTGGCAAGACTAAGGAGCTTTATGGTGAGCCCCTCCTTTTATAGGTGTTGGAGGACGGCTAAAGATCTTCTAGAATGTTCCACGATAACATCATCAATGATGCAAGCGATGACATGGCATATCCTCTAGAAGATTCTATGATGGCATGGTAAGGATGGGTTCGCATGGTTGGCTTGAGGATGTCCCGTTAAGGGTACACTCGCATGGGGTGTGGATTCATATGGCATGAGCAAGAATTAATCCATACACTTGATCATGACATATCCGTGATATCACCCCCTCCTCTAGCGACGAGTTCCACAAGGAGCAACTTGGTGGTTTGGTCCAAGTTTCATTGGATTTCTCTTATGAAATTCTTTAACTTTGAGAGGTGCTCTTTGGAGATATTCTACAAGTTTCCAAGTGCAATCATTGGTGTTATATCCTTTCCAATAAAGAAAGGTATTCCAGTCGACCTCGAGAGATCCTCAAGTCTAAGACATGCTCGACCTCAAATTCTTCATGATCTTCAATCTCAATAGGTGGTGGGGGATTAAATCTCTCCCCCCTCAGTGGTGAGCTATGGTATGGCGCAAGCAAAGAAACATGGAAGACTAGGTGAATCTTCATGGTGTTGGGGAGTTGGAGTCGGTAAGCAATTGGGTTGATCTTGGCTACAATAGTGAAGGGCCCAAATCTCTGGTGGTCTAGCTTGGTGAAGGGCCTTGTTATCTAGAGGTTATACCTGAGCAACCATACTTTATCACCGACTTTGTATGCTGGATATTGCAGACGATACTGATCTGCATAGTGCTTGTGTTGATTCTGAGCCTTTTGGATTTGTTGCTTGAGTTCTTGGTGTATATCTACTAGGTGTTGAGCTTTATCTTGCATGGGAGGGTTATTTACTTGATTGGAGAGATGTACATCCATCCTTAGATGATGGTAGCCATAGCTTGCAAAGAAAGGAGTTTGCTTCGTAGATGCATGGATATTATTATTATAAGCAAACTTTGCAAAGGACAAGAGCTCAAACCAATCATTATGATGGTAGTTGATGGTGCAGCAGAGATATTATTCCAAGACTTGATTTACCCGTTCTTGTTGACCATCAGTCTGTGGATGATTAGCCATGATAACTTAACTTCGACTCCAAGGAGATTGCAAAGACTCTTCCAAAAACTAGATATGAATTGGGGACCCCGATCGTTGATGATGTCGCCTGGAAGTCCATGTAATTTGAAAATGTATCCAAGGAAGAGTCTAGCGGTAGCTGTGCCTGTGATGGTGGTCTTGGTGGTAGGGTTGAAATGTGTCATTTTTGTGAATCTATCTACCACAACAAGAATAGAGTCATATTTGTCTGATTTGGGAAGGTCTATCATGAAATCCATGGACACAGAAGACCAACCCCACTGAAATGGGCAAGAATTGCAAGAGGCCATGTGGTTTGTGACGAGGTACCTTGGCCCTATTGCATGTATCACATGATTTTATATATTCCTTAACTTCTTTCCACATCTAGGGCCACCAAAAATCTCTTGAAATAATCTTTAAGGTCTTATTAACTCCAAAGTGTCTTACTACTAGGGTGTCATGGGGTTGTTAGAGAACCTGGAGTCTCAACTTTCCTAGAGGGATGTAAAGTAGATCCTTGTAGTATAACAATCCATTAGTTTCTTGAAACTCACAAACGTCATTTCCTTTTGCCTCTTGATTTTTTCTCTTGATATTGTTGACCAAATCATCACGCAGCAGGGCTTCATGGATTAACTAGATCAAGGTAGGGTCATCTTGGTGACAACTGGAGATGGCTACTAGCTGGATGTGCTCTGGATTTAATATTGCTAGTTGTTGATCAAAAGCTTCTTCTCCCTTCTTAGGTGCCAAGTAGGATCTTCTTGATAAAGCATCTAATTGGCATTGTTGGCATCCTGGGCGATAGGTGATGACAAAGTCAAACCTACATTAGAAGTTACTCCAGCAGGATTGTCTTGGATTGAGGATGCGGATTGTCACAAAGTATTCTAGATTTTTATATCTGTATAGACAATAACTTTATAGCCTCCACCCTCTAGATGATGACGCCAAGTATCAAAGGCATCTACAAAGGCAAGGAGTTCTTTGTCATGGATTTCATAGTTTATCTCTGAAGGAGGGAAGAACTTCCTTGAGTGGAATACCACTGGATGCATATGACCATCATTTCCTTGCTAGGACAAGATGGCTCCTAAGGCATAGTCTTATGCATCAATCAAGGTTGTCTCCGTATGTAATACTGACTAATCCATACGGTAGGATCCGTACGGTACGGTACGGTACGTATCCGTACAATTTAGTACAAAAAATAGGCACTTTTTGGCCACTCTCCTTCAAGTCTACAACTTTCTGTTTTTCTTTATTCTTTCTTTTTTTTTCTTCTTTCTTTCTTATTTCTTCCCCAAGCCTCTCTCTCTCTCTCTCTCTCTCTCTCTCTCTCTCTCTCTAGAGCCTATTTCTCTCTCTCAACCATAGTTGCACTAGTACCACGTACGAAAGGTTTGATACTATACCATACTTTAGGTACCATACCTTACATATTAGTACCATAAGGTACCAACTTAATGGATGCATCTTTCCCATTCGAACTGCACCTTGGGACGAGCTAAATGCTCCTTATATTAATATGATTCTCCCATGAGATTAGGTTATTTGAGATTCAAACAATTTCTCTCAACCTTATCTCTCTCAAGCCCACACTTCTCTTATTTGTATGATCATGCATGTATGATGTATCCACTCCCATCTATGTAGTTATAAGTTGTAGGTAGCACTAGCGCATGTTGCACATGCAGCATTAGGTTTTGGCATGTTGTCCTCAAGTACTCATCTTATATACTCTAATAGTATTGCTATTTAGACTTGAAAAATCTATTCTATTATCTTTAGTCTAAAATAATCAAGTTATTTTTTTTCTTACTAATATCATACTGTACCTTATAAAATCTTAAGATACCATTTAGTACCGTATTTTATCATACCATATTGTATCATACCTTTCATATCTGACAACTATGGCATCAATCTCCAAGAAAAAGGGCTTGGTAGAATCTGGATGGACTAGGATTGGGGCAGTGGTGAAATCGGTCTTCAGGGTCTGGAAGGCCTTCTCGGCTTCTAAGGTCCATGAGAACTTTGAGTTTCCTATGAGTCTGGTGAGTGGTGTGACTATCTTTGAGTAATCCTTGATAAATTTCTTGTAGAAGCTGGCAAAGCGAAGGAAACATTGGACATCATCGACACATGTGGGTGTCTGGGATCTTCTTGGGGTCCATGAAGATTTCTCTCTGGGACACATTGTACCCCAAGATTTTCACTTCTATTTGATGGAAAAAACACCTCTCAAGTTTTGCATATAGTCCTTTTTCTCAGAGCTTTTCCAAAACTAATTTTACATGGTGTCCAACCTCCTTTGGATCTTTTGAGAATATCAAGATATTATCCAAGTATATAACTACAAAATTATCTAGATGCTCTTGGAAGATATCATTCATCATATGCTGAAATACTGCAAGAGCATTGTTGGGACCAAAGGGCATAACAACATACTCTAAGTGACCATACCTTGTGCCGAAGGTTGTCTTTCATTCGTCTTCTTCTCTAATCCATACAAGATTATAAGCCCCTCATATATCAATCTTTGTGAAGATCTTGGCTTTTCCAAGGCGTTCCAAGAGCTCTAGTATCAACAGAAAAGGGTATCGATTCTTGATTGTTATTTTGTTGAGTCCTCAATAATCCACACACATTCGAAGTGACCCATCTTTCTTCTTCGTGAACAGAACTAGGGCTCCATCAAGAGACTTGGAGTGCCCAATGAACCCCTTGGCTAAGTTCTCATCAATGTTCTTGGGTAGTTCAGCTAGTTCATCAGAGGATAGCTTGTAGATGGGTCCAAAAGGTGATTGAGTCCCCCTCATGGAGTTCTATAGCACAATCATACGGTCTGTGTTTGGGCAAGAGATTTGCATTCTTTTCTTCAAAGACATCTTGGAATTCTTGACATTGTCTTGGTAGCTTGACTAACTCATTCTTACTAGATTCTTGAGCTAGTATATGATATCATGTAGATCGATTCCTACCTTGTTGTGTGTATAAAGGCCTTGGTTCATAGATATACTGACTTTTCTTGATTTTCATGATGTGTAATCTTTTGCTTAATCCAATCAATTTCTGGGTTGTGTTTCTTTAACCAAGGCATCCCAAGGATGATGGATTTGCGGAACTAGATATGACATTAAAGCATATACGAGATTTATGATCGCCAAGAGTTACCATGAGTTGTCAGGTTTCCTTGGTACTATCTCCAAATACTAGAGGTCCTCCATCCACAACTTCAACTGGTGCAGGATTGGTCTTTTGGAGTACTGGAATCTCGTACCTATTCACAAAGTCATTATCAATGAAACATGCAAAGGCCCCGAAGTCCGCCAAGACTTTGAGGGAAAAGATCTTTCTCAGCAGGATCATCTGGACTGTAACAAGGAAAGTTTCCATGGGTGTGGTTGGGATCAAAGACCCTTTCATATGTCAAGGTCCGGTTATACGATCTCATTTACAATTGGACGTCCTCGTTTTCTTACTCAAGAATGGTTGTAGCAACTCTTGGGGCTTGCTCTCTTATTTGGGCAAATTAGGGTGATGTGTCTAGGGTTTCCACAATATAGACATAGATGATTATCTCTTCCTCTTTGCTTTTCTTGTGGGGTCAAGGGCTAGAATTTGGTATTACCTATTTGCATGGGTTCGAACTTGATTATGATTGGGTCTCTAATTGGGATTGGGTTCCATTGGCAAGGCCTTAATTCTTCTCGTTTTTCTTGCTTCTTCTCGAACAATCTATTATCACACTGGATGGCTTGCATAATATAATCGTTGAGTGTTTTTGCCTCAAGCATAGTGAGCATGAGGTCCTTGATATCATCTCAAAGCCCCCATCTGAATTGGCTAATAAAATACTCCTCATGCCAAGTAAGGTCATAGATTAATTACCTAAATTCAAATGCATAAGCAGAGGTAGGGTGATTACCTTGTCGTAGCTCCCAAATTTTTATTTTTGCTACTCGACCAACGTCTGCTTCTCCAAATGTGGAAGTGAGCTCGCAAAGAAATGCCTTATAGTTATGAAGTACTAGCATATTCTTTTCCAAGATTGGGGCGAACCATGATAAAGCTTGACCACAAAGCAAAGTCCCAATGAATCCCACCTTAGAAGCATCATCTGGATATCTATCTGATTACATGCGGATATAGAGCTTTACTTATTGCATGAATCCCCTGAACTTCAAACAATCACCATTGAACTTCTCTAGCATGCTGATCTTGGGTTCTCTTGTTGGGGATTGATAAACATGCGGAATCATCTAATCACTTCCTTTGGAGGCCTGGACTCCTTGAGCTTCCAACACTGGCATTGGCAAGACTGAGTAGCTCTATGGCGAGCCCCTCCTTTGATAGGTGTTGGAGTGCGGCTAAAGATCTTCTAGAATGTTCGATGATGACATCATTGATGATGTAGACAATGACATGGCATAACCTCTAGAAGGTTCTATGATGACATGGCAAGGGTGGGTTCGCATGGTTGGCTAGAGGATGTCCTGTTAAGGGTGCATTCACATGGGGTATAAATTCAAATAGCATGGGCAAGAATTAATCCGTACACTTGATCATGGCATGTCTGTGACACCCATAATCATGAGACTAGCACTTCGAGAGTTGCAAATGCACATTTTGCAAGAGATGATGATGATTCCCGCTAGATTTAGCCTTATTCCTTGCTAGAGTTCATTTTGTATGTTGCTTTATGGTTGATTATAGCTTGATAGCCAACTATTGGCAATTGCCTATACGATGTCATGACCTATTGCCATAGCTTGTAGATGCCGATTTTGTTGCAAATGATCATGCTTTTCTCTATATTTGGGCTTATTCAATGCTAAAGTTCATTTTGCATACTGCTTTATGGCTGGTTATAGCCTAACATCCAACTGGCTACTGCCTAGGTCCTAGGGTCTACATGGTGTCATAAATGATGAAGCTACTTTAGTCTTTCATCTTTTACTATTCAATGTTCACTCTTTTTCTCCTTGAGAATTTGTTTTTAATTCTTGTCTTTGAAGTTTGAACTCTTAAGCTTTCATGTCTCATGAATAATAATAGGTCACAGTGGAGTTTGGACACATGCTCTTTTGTAATACATCGATTATTAAAGCTTATCCATATGGTTTGTATTTGTCATTTACTCATCTCATTTTTGTTATGTGATATACTAATAAAACTCAAGGAAAAAAAATGTTTTGAAATCTTAAACTATGCTTGTTTATGTATTTCATTGTTGTAAAGTCCAATGTGATGAGCTGAAAACTATTTTATATGTGAAAATGCATTTTTTAAATATATTGTCCCCCCCTCTCCCAAGGTTCGCATTCCCTGGTTTTGGCTAACCTTGTCCCTAACCCCATTCTCGTCCCCCATTCCTTGTTTCTATGATATAATGAGTCCCATCCTGAGCTACATAGTGGTCAATATAGTATTCCCACCACTCAAATGCAAGGTCAAAATGCTAAAGTTATGAGTGCATCGATTGTTGGATGTGGCACGATTGTTGAGTTTGACTCACGACTACACTCACAGAGAAGTGTCAATGATCCACAGTAGGACACTGGGCCACTTTTTACTCTCCTTATGAGAGGTTTTTCCCCCCGGTTATATTATCTGTTATTTCATGTGCTTATGTTATACAATTTGGAGACTTATCATATTTTACACCTGTCGTATGTGAACGCACATTAACAACCCTAAGATTTAAGGGTTGTACTTTGTACTCTCATACACTCTTTGGTAATTGCATTGGGAATCATGCTATGTCTTCACTCTTTGACTCTCTTCACTATCAACTATGTAATCTCACATTTGGTATCAAAGCATAAATTCAACTCAGCTTCAGCTCCTCCCAACTAGATCAGCTTGAGCTAGCCACTCAACTGCTACCCCTAACTAGCAACCCCTACAACTTCGTCTGCCAACAGCACCGCCACCTCAAGCCTACAGTGCTACCCACCTTGTAGAAAAATCAGTACTTGCATCAGTAATTAATGAATGTAGATGAGTATTATTCGGATGCATGGCTAATCTCTACTACTTTGAATTCTTTGTTGCCCTCTTATTTGGCCTTTCATATGGCCCTAAATCTCACCATGAGAATTTCTCCACAGCCACTTACCTTTCTTCAGTTGGTTAGTTTACTCCTAGAAGAAAGCAAGCAAGAAAGAACAGAGGGATGGATGTTATATCCTCTATATAAGCTCTTATGGCAAGGCAGAAGAGCAAGGGCAGCTAGTCAAAAAATGCTCCATAGAGTTTTGGAAGTCCAAGTACTTCAGAGAGCTAGAAGTTCAGGTACTTCACAAAGCAACAAGAAACAAGGGGGTACGTAAACCAAGAAGGGCAAGTGCCACTATTGCAAGAAGTCCGGTCATTATGCCACAGAATGTAATAAGCGCATTGCCAAGGAGAAGGAGTCGTCGTCAAGGATGTCTAATTCTGATATACCTACTACTACTACAGAGTCTATGTCTTTTATTATAGACCATGACTACTATTTTTACACTTACAGTTATGACTCTTCTTGGGCTGATAGAGCATTTAGTTCTACTGAGGATGCTAGCACTTGGTTCTTTGATAGTGGTGCTTCTAAGCACATTATATCCCGCAAGGATTTGTCTTCCTTTGTTATTGCAACTCCTATTGGCAAGTCCGTGCAGTGTGCCAACAATGCACCTTGCCTTGTTAGAGGTGTTGGGGAGATTTTCGTGAAAGCCATTGATGGCTCTACTCTTCGTTTACAAGTGCATTATATGTGCCAAGCATAAATAAGAATTTGTTGTCCATTTCTTCTTTAGCAAAGTGTGGTATATAGGTCACATTTGATGATGACGAATGTATAGTCAAGGATAAAGAATTCTTAACTTTGGTTTTGACTGGGACATTATGTCACGGACTCTATGAGTTAGATGCATATTCAATTGATTAGTCTGTCTATTTAGCATCTACTCTTACTCATGCTATGTCATGAGCAGAGCCATGGCATGCTCGCATGGGGCATGTCAACTATGGCAGTTTGATGCTTATGTAACGTACTCAGATACTAGATGGCTTACCTCTCTTGAGAAACCTCCTGAGCATATTTGTGAAGGAAGCATTTTGGAAAAAATGTATCGATTCTCGTTTCTGCATGATGTTGCTTTTAAGGCAACTGCTAGATTATGGATTGTGCATTCGAATGTATGTGGACCTATGCAGACAAAGTCATTGGGTGGATGATATTATTTCGTCACCTTCATTGATGACTTTACTCGTTTTTGTTGGGTCTACTCATTGGTGAAAAAGTCAGATGTGTATGATGTATTTTTGGTTTTTGTTGCACTTGCTGAAAATCAATCTAGCTACACGTATAAGACTCTCTATTCAAACCGAGAGGGGGAATACATGTCTTTCGTGCTGCTGAATAATTTTTTGAAGCAAAAAGGCATTGTCCATCAATATACTGCTATATATACTCCACTGCAGAATGGGGTTACAGAAAGAAAGAATTGGTCACTCATGGAGATGGCTAGATGTATGCTGAAAGCTAAGAGTCTGCCACATGGCTTTTGGATGGAAGCAAATATGTGTGCTTATGTTTTGAACAAGTGTCCTACCAAGGCATTAAAAATTAAAAATTGTTATGCCTTTTGAGGCTTGGAATTGTCGGAAACCTTTGGTTAGCCATTTTCGTACTTTTGAGTGTCTTGCATATGCTGAAATTCCCAAAGTCCTAAGAAATAAGTTGAACAACAATGTTGTCAAATGCATTTTTGTAGGGAACAATAGTGAGATCAAAGGATTTAGATTGTATGATCTTGTTTCCAAGAAAGTGTTTGTCAATAGAGAGGTGATTTTTTATGAAAAATCAGAATTATCCCTTGCTGATTTTGATACATATCAAGCTACAAATGACATGTTTGAAGGGATGCTTCCCATTTCTTTTGGTGATACAGCTAGAGTTTCAATAAATGAACACAATCTTCAGCCAACTGCTCCATTGAGCAATGTAGAAATTCAGCCTATGGCTGATATGAACATTCAGCAAGATTTTGAATTTGAGGCTCAGTAGAAGCTTGTACATGGTCAGGAAGCTAGCCAGATGCCTAGATGGTACTTGCAGACTATGAAAGAAAGTCATTTGGATGCTCTTATTGCTAGTCATACTAGAAGACAAGCCTGTCTACATGATCATACTAATACAATGGAGTTTGTTATGGCAGCACACACGCTTGATGATGAGGAGCCTGAATGTTTTGAGGATGCACAATAAAGTGTGTATTGGATGGCAATAATGCAAGCTGAATTTGATTCTATCATAAAGAATCAAACATGGAATTCAGTGACATTGCTTGTTGGAAAGAAAGCCATTGGTATAAAGTGGGTCTGTAAGCTAAAAAGAAATATGGATGGATCCATTGATAAATATGAAGCCAGGCTTGTGGGCAAAGGCTACGCGCAAAAGAAAAACATTGACTATGAGGAGACATTTGCTCCTACATCCCATATGACTACCATTCGATCTATGGTTGCTTTGGCTGCCCATCATGGTTGGACTATTCATTAGCTTGATATTAAGACTGCATTTTTACATGGGGAACTTCAAGAAGAAGCATATGTACAGTAGCCCATTGGTTTTGTAGTTGAGGAATCCAAACACTTGGTGTGTAAGCCAAAAATGGCTTTGTATGGTTTAAAGCAACTCCCCGAGCTTGGTATGCAAAAATTGATGCTTTTTACTTAGCCAAGGGTTCATTAACACCTCATCAGAGTCTACTCTTTATGTATGCAAAGAGCAGGGATCCTTGCTGGTCATGACTTTATGTAGATGATCTTTTGCTCATAGAGGCACATGCTGACCAGATTTCAACATTCAAGAAAAATTTGCACCAAACTTTTGAAATGTCAAATTTGGGGCCTTTGCACTACTATTTGGGCATTCAATTCATTCATGATGCTAGAGGCATTAGATTGTCACAATCTAGATATATTAGTAGACTCCTTGAGAGGTTTGGCTTACAGGATTGCAAGCCGGTTAGCACATCGATGGAGACTAGACTCAAGTTGTCCTTGCATGATGACAGTGATTTGTTTGACATCCATACATATACTCCAACAATTCGATATCTCATTTATCTATGCAACACAAGGCCAAATATTCAGTTTGTAGTTTCAGCCCTAAGCAAATATATACATACCCGCGCATGTCACATTGGCAAGCTATGAAGCGTGTTTTTCATTGCTTGCAAGGTACTAGGACTCTTGGACTGCTTTATGCCAAGGGGGGACCACTGCAACTATATGCTTACAGTGATTCACATTGAACTGGTGATTTTGATTCACGTCACTCTACAAGTGGAAACTATTTTTTTCTTGGCTCGTCTTGCATCTCTTGGCTTAGCAAGAAACAATCCACTATTGCCACATCATCTTGTAAAGTTGAATACAAGGTAGCTTTCACTACCATAGTTGAATGTGTATGGCTGAGACGTTTATTGGCTGATTTCAATGTATCTGTTAGAAAGCCTACTCCTTTGTTTACTGACAATCAAAGTGAAATTGTAGTGGTACGAAACCGAGTGTTTCATACACGCACGAAACACAGAGATCCACTATCACTTTGTTAGAGAGAGGCTACATGTAGAAGATATCAACCTTGTTTACTGCCCTACCACCAATAATGTGGCAGACATCTTCACCAAAGCTCTTTCTTCATGACAAATTTAAAGCATTTCGCAATGCTTTAAATTTGATCTCCTTTGTGGATCATCCTTGTATGTTGATCACTTTTCACTCCAAGGGGGGTTTGTTGGGTTTGACTCACGTCTATGCTCATAGAGGCGTGTCAATGATTTGTGATAGGACACTAGGACACTTTTTGCTCTCCTTATGAGAGGTTTTTTTTTCCAATTATATTATTTTTTATTTTATGTGCTTATGTTACACAGTCCGGGCACTTATTGTGTTTTACACATTTTGGGTATGAGCGCCCATTAACAACCCTAAGGTTTAAGGATTGTACTTTGTACTTTCATTACACTCTTTGGTAATTGCATTGGGAGTCGTGTTGTCTTCACTCTCTCACTCTCTTCACTGTCAACCATGTACCCACACAAGTCATATAACTACAAGGTCCACTACGTGTAGTATGTGGACAAACTAAGGTACCAACTGGCCCACGCTCGGAAAATGGAACTACTTGGGAGGGTACCCATGTGATGAAAATCCTGAAAGTGTATGAGGCAGAGGACAAGCCTCCCCTATAGATGCATCTACACCACCTGGATATCAAAACACAGAGATCGTAAGAGGAAAGGAATTACATAAATTTGAAGAATCCCATTGTGTAGTATGGGATGTCACATTTGGAATAGTGAATGGAGATGTGAATGCATGTGTGAATGTAGAGTAAGATGCAACACGAGAAGAGTGGAATGGGCAATATTGAAAATTGTGCAGTGGAAGAAATTAATGTGAACGGAGATGTGTTATTTTTAGAAAATTGAAAATTAGACCAGAATAGAAATTATGCTTGAAATGATAATGCACCAACTTCAAACTAACTATGAGAAACAAAACTACAGGGGGGGATACCTGATTTTTTCCTATATGCTCCTCTTCTTGTGTTTAGATAAAATTACCAGTTCTCTCCGGGACTTGAACTTGAATGAACAGATCAAAGATTTCCTTCTTGTTCATTACTATCAATATCTTGCATGGAAGTAGAAACAACAAGTATTGATACATAAGTGAAATCATGTGAACCTGACACTAGAGTAGAAGGAGAAGAGAATGTAGGTTTGTGTTGATTTCCCCTATAGGATGGCCAATCCCAAATGTAGATTCCATCCTTCCAGCAAAATCAATAGTTTTGTGCACCGAATCTCAAGGGGAGAAAATCAATGTTACCTTGAAGTTGTTGGATGCAATGGATGAGAATCAAACCAAACTCAGCCCAAGAAATCTCATAGGGTCTATCGACACCATAGTAGTCGGATGTTTCCCCCCCCCAGTGTTCAAATCTCGAAAAGAAAGCTATGCAACCCACACCTGCTCTCTTTGTTCTGGAGAGTAAAGTAAGTGATATGGAAGCGTTTGAAGTCATCTTCCCTTTGGAAGTTCTTGTTTTTTATGAGGAGCTTTCTTGATCAAGGCCTAGATTCCTGCAAAAAGTACCTAGCTCTAATACCATGTAAAAAAAATACTCAAATATACAATACAAACAAAATTCTATGACAAAGTGCAGACTAATAATAGAACTCAATAGGATTAGCATGACTTACAGACAATGAACACTAAAGGTGAATGAATGAATAAATAAATACAATGCTCAATGCAAAAAACACACTATGTAGAGTGAATACGAGACCTCGAACTCTCGTGTCTTTGAAGCACATGGACATAGAGTATGAGCTAGAGAGTGTGTCATACTTGGAATGGATCTCAATACAAAGCATGCAGTCTCCAAATGTAATCAGCAGTTGCAAATGCACATTTGGAGAGTTTGGATTAGGCTAAACAGGCAGTGACAACACAGAACAATGTGCATAGGCTAGGAAACGTCATTGAGAAGTAGGCAACTGCTGTAGATAGCAAACGCAGCTGTCAAACTGTATGTTGGTAGTATTTCTGCCATTGGGATCACTATTCAATGTACCCTCAATGTGGGTTGATATGCAAATGTATATGGTCTACACCTAGGCTCTCAAACTATACATTTACAAGGTCATTGGCATGTATGGAATACATGGATAATATGCATTGTACATTTGCAAGTGATGCAAAAGAAGTGCAATTGCGTAAGTTACATGTGTTTTGCAGCTAATGTATACTTTAAATGACTATCATGTAGTACATCATTGCTCTGAGATGTTGTTTATGGCATATGCTTAGTTTATGCATTACAATGCCATCATCTATTGCCGTCTAGCCTAGGCGACTACTACTATAACCTTCCTTTGCTGTCACCAGCTACCATTGCCAAAGCTTATTGACATACTTTCACATGGAAACGAATATGGAAGAGACATGTGCTTCATCACAGTCATCCGATTATACAATTGGTCTAATTCGAGTCATGTCTCCCGAGCAATAGTCAAATGCTCATTGTGAGTTATCACGGCCGAAGTACAAGAAAGAAATAGGAAGGATCGAACTTGCAGTCAGATCTGCCTACGATCAATCAGCCCTTGAACACTACTCTGATACTATGTCAGAGTGCAGCAAATGCAAAAGCGTATGATCGGACTGAAAGAAAATGAACACAAGAGAAGAGGGAGAGAGAAAAGAGACAGAGGAATGCAGAAATCTGCAACGAATAAATGTTGAAATGAAGAAGGCAGATATGTACATGGACTTTTGAATATATCTCCACAAGATGATCTCTCTCTCCACCTGAAAAACCAAGTGAATGTGACCAAAAGCTACAGCCTATAAATAAGCATAAAATAATCATAAAAATGATCAGGTCAACCACTATAAGCTTGCCAACTACTGCAAATACTAAATCCCAGTGATAAATAATGCATTAAAAATGATGTGTTGTACCACCTATGCCATGTGGTATCTACATAGCCTACGTGGCCATCCGAACTGCCCAAAAATGCTGGAAATCACCAGAGAACTGCAATAAATTGTCCGACCTATATCCATGAGATGCATAACTATACCCAAGAGTGCTAATTGTTTTTCACAAGATGGCATGCATGAAAGGGTCAGTGCCAAGTCTCTTCAATAACAGCCAAGCTTTGACAACTAGTACCTTGGCTGAGCTTCGGAGTTCCACATTCATATCTTAGGACATTATTAGCAGCTTTGGAGGCTTATTCGTTGGGAGCTCATAACATTATTCCTCAGTAATCGATTGGAGGTGGCACAGCCTGTTCTTCACTAGCATTCACAGCAGTCCCCAATCCAATTGCATTTATACTTGGCATTCTATGCTTCTTTCATCATTCAGCCAAATTAACCCAGCAGGTTTGGTACACTTCTTTCTTTTCCAGCAGTAATGTAGGCCCTCTATACCCAGTATGGATCAAACTAAGTCAGGACCACCTTTCCTAACCAATCAATGACATTACCTCCAAGTACTGCTGCTCGCCAATCTGCCTGTCAGCCTTTGTATGGCTCACATTTACAATGGTGGTCTTTGTGCGATGCATGTTCGCTCTCATAAAGGACCTGGAATGACATTGTTGCATGCCAGGCAATTCTAATCAAGTCCAATACTACATCTGCACCTATTTAACCTTGAAATTTTTCCTGGGAATCAAATGAATGTGCAAACTTTTCTGAAACAGATTGGCCATCAATGATCAAGATACTAATGGCATGCTTAAGGAAAAATGCTGGCCACAAGGAATGAGCCATGAAGTGAGACTCGTTTCCCAATCATCAAGTTAATAAGAAGGTTTTATTATAGAACCGACCTCCTTCTAATTTAGTAAATGGATATCTGTACATGATTTCAAAGACAAATGCATGCATTGTAATACTCCTATGATAGAAAAGAAAGGCACACATTATACTTGTAAACCTGCAAGCAACCACGAAAGTCAACCCTACTGGAACAAAATCTTCACCAATATCCTGGTGATCTCTAGAATGCCAACTATTTCCAAGCCTTTCTGTACAAGAGTTTCAAACTTTGAAGAATAGAATGTTTGTGTGCAAGATTACCAATATATGCACATCAGATTAGTCAGAAGAAAATAGTAGGTGACCTCCAAATAGCTCGCAATTTGCTTTTTGTTGCATCCACTCGGACATTTCAGGCTTAATACAGCTTCCAAAACCATGCTCTCAAATCTGCTGACCATAAAAAGAGTTCCATGAATCGAATTTCAATCTGATTCTCAAATGAGAAAATCAGTTTTATGGTTATCAAAACCACAAGAAGCCAAAAAACATGACCAATTTTGTGACAAACTAGGAAAGCAAAGTGAGGTCTTTACTTTTCACGAATTACTAATTCCTAGAAATAATCAATCAAGAAGTCTAAAAACAAACTTCTTGTGGTAACAAAGCCAGGATACTTGAATCCAGTCAAACTGTGAAATTTAAATGGTCAGTAGGATTTTCCTCATCAACATTACCTTGAAGGCTAAACATCAAATTGATGTTGGACATCCTACATTCTTCAGCTTTCTAGGATTAGCTGCACCTAAATGTTAGCAAAAATATAAGGGATGTTTATAATCTGGGGAGAGATTGATTAGATACCTGCAGATGGTATTTCGAACTTTTGTCAATATACGAAAATTATGGGGGCTCTGGCTTGAATGCCCATTTGAATAGGAGAATGTGTTTAATGTTTACTGATTCACTACCATCTAGAACCTCCTTTTTAAAAAGCAAGAAAAAGTGAAACCATCTGTCCCACATGCAAAATGATAACAACAAACGGAGTGGTACCATTTATTCAAGTACTAATCCTCAATATCCTGGCTAGAGTGTTTGAATCTTAGATATAACATTTTATAGTGCTCTAGGACAAATTGTCAAACTCTTATTGCACACTTATATGAGACATGCTCAACACTTTTCTTTGAGTGGTGTCTTTTGAGACATGGATATTACCAAAAATTTTCTTAGAGTTGGGCTTTTTGGTGACAACCGTGCAATGACTTAACCATGGGTAATGCATTAACTCAAAGTGTGACCAAATCAAGGCTTTGCATATGGAAATATCCAACAATGCAGTTTTTCACTAAATTGTTGATCATAGCAGCCAAAAACGTCAAAAATATTAGAAACGTGTTTCGTAAGTTTCTTCCAAGAGAGGGTAAAATAAGAAACGTAGGTTTTTGTATATAGGGATTTTTAATAGTTTTGACTAGGAAAATAGGTTCTAAACCTCTATATGGAACTCTCTCTTAAACAAAGAATGGCCAATTGAGCTTGAGTGATAATAGGGTCAATTGAGAATAATACGTTACACATCCATGATCCATTATTGACTTGTCACTTATGTCAAAGTTAGTCTTTGGACAAGCTATACTATAGTTTAGAACTCAAACATTATGATTCATATATATCATACAAAGAAAATTGAAATAAACATGTAAGTAGCCTATCTACAATATGGATTGAGTCAAGTTGCAACATCATGATTCTCATTTCAAAACAAATTGACAAAATGTCAAAATCGAGAATGAATCATAATATATCATAAATAACTCATAAATGAGACTAAAGTCGTATAATAATCGACTCTCACAAGAATAGATACTAGATTGACAAAGTCCAATAACTAAACAAAATCACAAAAGAATCAGTCTCTCATCAAAAATCTTAAGCCCTCACGAGTCATTACGCATCATCATCATCACATTTAACATTGCCCAATAGTTTTTGTCAAAAAAGCCATATTTTGATTCTAACTCACCAAAAAAAAACACCCACATTTTCTACTCATAAAAACGTTTCACACTTTAAGAAACGTTTTGTAAGTTTCAAACTAAAAGAAACACGTTTCTTAGCTGCTATGTTGTTGAAACACAAAGTTTCATATGTCAGATACTTGGTAAAGTCCTCTAAACATGCTTTTTGCTTGTTTCAGAAATTGAAGATTATGATCTAGAAAGAAGCAGCTCAATCCTGTGAAGTTTTTCAAATCCATTTGATCTGAGCTTTTAATAGAAAATCCTTGCACCAAAAAACAAGCTATGAAGAGCTGAGATTCCTAATTAGAAAGCTGAAAACTGTTGAAAAGATGGAATGCACTCTCAAAATCTGAAAAGCAAAATGCAAGAGGTTGGAACTTGTATTTGAGTGTATGAGAGCTCGTACTTAAGTGCATTAGGAGGCTGGACCTGTCAATAACCCATCCAAAAGCCATATGTCTCATCATTTTTTTGGAACTGCTTCCTCCACCTTCTTAGTCAAAGACCCAACCGAATGGGGTACCTCACAGCATACTTAAGGGAAACTTTGAGACAGGAATGGGAATGGAACACGAGTTTTTAGAGGGGCAAAATGAGAATGGGAACACCATGTCATTAAGGGAAGAGCAAGTTACATAATTTGCAAGAATGTTGAATAATTACAGCTTCAACAGGCTTGCTCCCCCGATACGAGAGCCGATAGAACCCAGGGAGGTATAGCCAGCTAGATTTTCACCAGCAAGCATCCCCCTTCAGGTGGCAGGTAGAGTGGGTGGCGCCTCACAGGGGACTTTCTTCGTTGTTCAAGAGGGGGGACGTCTGGCCCTTGACAAAGGGCAGCAGGATGAGAGGATTGCCACCCTTTCGTGGAGGAGGATTCGGGTGGTGGGTCTTCAAGGGAAGACATGGCGACTGGACCCCTATGTTTTCTGGAAGGAGCTCGGGGAGTGCCGCCTTTGGATCTCAGAGGGTAGACCACTTGATGAGCTGGAGTGGGATCCAGGAGAGTGGCTATGGCTGGCCTCTGCAGTCGCCAAAAAGCCACCCAGGTTCCTAGAGTACACTGCCAGGATTGGCAAACATGTACTGATGCAGGAGGATATGGACTGGGCGTCCTCAAGTAGCAAGCACTGGACGGAGCAAAGTATCATGGAGCCCTTCTGACAGGCCTTCTGGCGCCGCCTATAGGATAGCTGGAGGCCGAGGAGAGTGTCGTACTTCTTATGGCTGGTGGCACATGGAGGTTTCGCGGTGGGAAGTTGGCTTGCCCAGATGCAGAAGGAGGGAGGCTGTAAGCGTTGCACCCAGCAGCCTTTGAAAACCCCAAAGCCCTGCCTTTGGTCATGTAAGGAGGCGCAATTCGTATGGAGAGAAGCATGACGTATCCTTCAACGTATAGCACCCAGCCTTGGGTGTATCTCATGGGGAGCTTTCTACTAGCAGGCAGGCAGTGAGGGCCGTCACCTTTTGTATGAGACCGGGATGTAGAACATGATATTCATGATTGAGGCAGGGTCATGCGCAGTGGTCGGTCTGGAGGCTCTACCCATCCGCCAGGTACTAGAGCCCACAGCAGACTGCTCAGAGGTATGGGAGATCATAGGGAGCCTTACTGGATGGCATATATGGAAGGCGCGGTGCCAGGAGGTTTTCGGTGGAGAGAGACTTTCAGCACATGCGACTTTAGCAAAGCTCTGTACCTCCATCATCCACTCCCTCCGTGGCCGATGGGATTAGGTGCAGGGCGAGTCCAGGGCTCGTGAGGAGCTTCGTAGTCACTTCATGCGTACCTGGGGCGGCCAGGGTCTGTTCTTTGTGATGCAAGCAGGCAGCCCCATTTGGCGATATACTCCCCCTCCCCCCATGGCTTCTTGCCCCCATCCACCCTAGACCGCCCTGAGAGGCTTGTATACATTATGTATTGGCAACTTTGCATGAGTTCCAGCTAGTCTGTTGAGCATGAGCACTCTGTTGTAATCAGTTTTTTTGAGTAATATAATCAGCCACATTTTACTTGCAAAAAATATATATATAATTACAACTTCAACTGTAGGTAGCTATGGGGGTCTGTGTGTATTTTTGGGGTAGGGGGTAGGGTGGGAAAAGAGAGAGAGAGAGATAGAGAGAGAGAGAGAGAGAGAGATTGCCATACCCACTACATGATATTTGTGTGATGTATTTTGGTAGGCTTTTGGTTTCATTGTATTTAGCATTCTTTCTAGAATCTGTCCAGATTTCTCTTTCATTCCTAGTATCTTCTCTCTTCTCCTTTTCTCTCAATTTTCATGTTGCTCTTCCCTTGCCCACACTCACAATAGCGGCCATGGAAGTTCTTACAAGCATTGGAAAGATCCCCAATAAGCAATCTCCATATAAAAACTTTTCCTTGATAAGGAATCTTGGACTACTACAGTTGAAGAAATCTGTCCCACCACCATAGTTTTTTCATTCATTTTTTGTAGTCGAGGAGTCTGTGCAATCGCTGAGCTAAGAGTGAAGGTGTAGAGAGTTGAGAGTAGTAGAGTGAGAGAGTGAGCATGACACAATGGGTATACGGTACAATGATGAATGCACCACATTTTTAGGTTTGATTATATATAAAGTACAAAGTATAAGGATGCAAACACAATAAAAGGCACGATGAGCCTTTATTTCCAACAACCTCCCACCTAAAGGCAATGTGCTTGAAGATAGAGGAAAGAATCAACTAAGAGAATGTATGTACAAAGCTGAAAGACACATATACTATCCAACCCCCATCATCTGGCAACAATGAGCAAACCGCTCAGCTAGAAGACCTTTCGTGAGAAAGTCTGCAAGTTATCATCTGTATGTACCTTGACAAGCTCAATGCCTTTGTTGTCAAGTACATCCCTAATGAAGTGATAGTTCACTTGTATGTGCTTTGTCTTTGCATGAAAGACATAATTCTGTGCTAGTATGATAGCACTCTGATTGTCATAGTGGAGGTTAGAAACCTCTGTAATCCCAAGCTCTCTCACCAGACGTGAAAGCCATAAAGCCTCTTTGCATGCCTCTGTGGCAACCACATATTATGCCTTTGTAGTAGACAGTGCGATACACATTTGCAACCTAGATATCTAAGAGATTGCTCCTCTTGTGAACATAAATACATATCCTGAAGTAGACTTTCTGCAATCAGGATGGCTAGCATAGTCTGCATCTGTGAAACCAACAGTAGAAAACTTCTCCTTACCAAAGCAGATACACAAGTCCTTTGTGCTCTTAAGGTATCTCATGATACCCTTCATTGCTTCCCAATGCTTTTTAACAAGATATGTCATGTATCTGCTAACTACTCCCACCGCAAATGCAATGTTAGGACGTATAGCAACCATAGCATACATCAAGCAACCAACAGTTGGGCCCTTGTCTTGAATGGTCCGATTCATACGCTCTACAACACCATTTTGGGGCGGATTATGAGGAGTAGTAAGCTCCCTCTTAATCCCTTTGCTGTCACAAAAGTCTTGAAAGGCTTTGGACACATATCCCCTGCCGTTGTTAGAGAGAAGGCATTTTAACATCTTGCTGGTCTGATTTTCAGCAAGTGCCATGAATTTTTTAAATTTATCGAAGGCCTCGTCTTTGCGATGGATTGGATAAACCCAAACTTTGTGTGTGGCATCATCAACAAAGATAATAAAATACTTCTTCCCCCCTAGAGATAATCCTGGCATTTGACATACATCTAAATCTACTAACTCTAAGGGTGAAGACTTTAGAGAAAGAGATTTTGTGTGACATTTGAGCATGTTTACCATAAATACAATGATCACACTATTCAAAATCAGCATACCTCAAAGACGGTAAATAACCCAAACGAGAGAGCACTTTCATTCCAAATTAATTCATGTGTCCCAACCGGCTATGCCACAAAGAAACACTTGGCTGCTCAGTTATGGCGACAACATGGTCACGCACACTAGATACATGTAGAGGATACATAGTATCACTTTTGGATCCCTTAGCAACAATGCAGAAGCCCTTAGATATTTTCCATTTGCTATCCCCAAAGGTGGTGTGATAGACTTCATCATCTAGTTGCCCTGTACTTATCAAACTCTTCTTGAGCTGAGGTACATGTCTCACATTATGCAAAACAAACACGAAGTCTACTGAAATTTCAGTTTCACACTGCCAATGCCTGCAATTTTACATGCGTAGTTATACCCCAAGTGAACAAACACCAGGTACTACACCATTGTAGTCAAAGAACCACTCATGATGTGGTGTGACATGAAAAGACGCACTTGAATCAAGTATCCAAGTGTGAATATCATCCTCAGAATCTGCAATCAATGCATGTGCATCCAAACAAAAAGCTAGAAGTACATCACGGTCACTGTCATTATCATGAGTGACTACATTAACCTCTTCTATTTTCACATTGCTCTTCTTGGCATGTCGGCTGTCCTTAATTTCAGCCTTGTTGGGTTCATGGTTTTTGTTTTTGCCCTTCTCTTTCTTCAGCTGAAAACAATCCCTTTTGTAGTGCCCCTTTTTGCCACAATGATGGCACTCCACATTCTTTCCACAAGATTTGTTGCGTGCTCTGCTTTCAAAACTGCTCTTATGCTGAAATCTACCTCTAGCGTGTAATGCATTTGAACACTTGTTTGCTGAGTTATTCTGCCTATTGAGTTCTTCCATCAGCAAAGAACTCTCCACATTAGAGTATAACAGCTGAGCATTCGAATTACTCAAAACTGTCCTGAAAGTATCCCAACTTTCAAATAGAGTGTATACAAGAAGGTAGCTTTTAACTCTTCATCAATATGAAAATCCAAAGCAATTAGCTGACTGAAAATTGAGTTAAGATCATTCAAATGTACAAACATGGCTATACCCTCTTTCATGCGAAAGTCCATCAGTTTTCTCAGCCAATAAACCTTGCTAGCAGCACTTTTTTGAGCATACAATTCTTCAAGCCTTTGCCACATTGCATATGCTGAATTCAGCTTCTCAATGTTAAAGAGCAAGTTGTCTGACACTAAGAGCTCAATGGTAGAGTGAGCAAGCTCGTCCAAGTCATCCCACTCATCTTGTTCCATGTCTACTAGTTTGATTCCCTTTGTTTTGATGGTCTTTACATGATTCTTCTGCACCAAGACATTGTAGCATTGTTTTTGTCAGATTGCAAAATTATGGGCACCCTCAAGCTTCTTAATGTGCAAAAGATTACTAAATAAGAAAATCACTACTCGCAGGGCAAAGTGTAGCCACATCAATCACTCTTGCATCTACATCATAATCTTCCATAACTTTAATCTATGTCAGATCTTTTCCAATGATTTTCTAAGCATCAATCCAAGTGCCCTTGAGATTGTTGATCTTTAAATTTCTACTGTAGTTGCTATTTTTAACTTGATATAGCACTTCTTGTTGTTGTAGGAGTTGCAAGAATGTAGATTGTTGTTATAAGAACAACATGAATACTAGTTGCTACTACAAGAACAAGAGGAATGTTGGTTGTTGTTGCAAGAATTGTAGAACTACAAATTCCTACAAGTCTTCCAATAAAAATTCAGACCCTTATAGTTCATCTTGTAATCTTGATACATTCAACAAACCTAAAAACTCCTTAATTGCTGAAATATTATTCAAACTTGAAAAGATACTTTGTGAATAAAGAAACCAGTCACCAAAGGCAAGCCCAAATATGACACAAGTAACCACAATGCACAAGAGTACCAACCAGCAATGAAAATCCCAAGATTGCAGAAATTTTCAGATTTGCAAACGAATTTTCAGAATTAAAAAATGTCATTTGCTGCACTCCTCAAGCAATTTCTGACACAATTAGAGACCAAGCCAATAGTTACATGAGAAATCCACAAAATTTCACTGCAAATTCTGCTCCAAAAGCATTCCCAAGCACAAATTTGACAATTTGGATCAAAAGACCCAAATTTTTTTGAGGATAATGTGTTCAAAATTGCATCAATTCAAGTGCCCAAGAGCATATACCAAGCAATTCTTGCACAAATTGATGAAATTCTGCAAAAGCCCCAAATTTTCAGGTCCGGTGTGCACAAATGTCACTAAAATTGAAAAACTTTCACTGAAATATGAAAAGCGCCAAAATTTCAGGGCAATTGTGCACTGATTTCGCAATTTCTAACTCAGGTTGTCCACTTCTGCATCTGAGTTTCAATTCCGGGAAAAGCCCCAAATTTCTGGATCAAAAATTACACATTGTGCTTGTGCATATGAATGCTTGGCAGAGGGGAAAATGTAAAATTTCAGGAATTTCACAAAAAATTTTGACAAAAAAAGGAAGATGTCTATCGACGTGTTGACCTGTCTAACAGTGTCAATGCCTGCCAGCATGTGCCGTCAACGCCTACCCACGTGTGCCGTCAGCACGTCACGTCAGTCCGTTTCGTCCCGTCTACCCATTTCGTCAGGTTACAGCACGTCTGTCCCGTCTCACGCCTATCTGCACACGAGCCTGCCTGACTACGCACGCCTTGACTATACATGCCCTAACTGGCCTACAACCTGTCGCAAGCCCTGACTAGCACTCGTCACCTCAAGCGTGTCACCTCATGCCAGTTACCTCATACCCATCACCCGCTCTGATACCAATTTGTAGTCCAGGAGTCTATGCGTGAACTGAGCCAAGAGTGAAGGTGCAGAGAGTTGAGAGCAGAAGAGTGAGAGTGAGCATGACACAATGGGTATATGGTACAATGACGAATGTACCACATTTTTAGGTTTTGAATATATATAAAGTACAAAGTGTAACGGTGCGTTCACAGCCAACACAATAAAAGGCACAATGAGCCTTTATTCCCAACATTTTGCATACGCATACGCATACAAGTATGAAAGTATGAAAAAGGTATGTTTCACTAGTAGTGTTTGAATCATACATGACTTGAAAATTTAACATACCTTTCTACTAGTATACATTTCATTAACCACATGTTCCCATGACACACATACATTTCAAAACACACATTATAATGTGAAAACTTGACAAAATGTGAACCATACATGACCTGAAAAATTAACATACTTTTCTACTAGTATACATTTAATTAACCATATTTTCCAATGACACATACACATTTTAAAACGCACATTACAATGTGAAAACTTGGCATACCTGAGCCACATTGTGTAAGCGTGTAGACTTGTTGTAGACATCAAATCAAAAGATCAGAGAAAAAATTAACCTAAGACGGTCCAAAATAGTATGCTGATCCAGAGAAGTGGGCTGAAGTACTCAATAGAGTCTTAAGTACACAAAAAGGGCTGCTAGAAAATGCAAGCTACATAGTGCACAATAGTACAGTACCAATGCATCATGATCATATCATAGATCATAGAAAATAGTAAATACATAGATGACAGAACCTAGAAGAAGCTTCAAGCCTCAAGAGTCAAAAGTCAGGGATCAAAGCTCTATATCTTCCTTTTTCCCTTCTTCTTGAGGAAGCTCATTATCATCATCATCAGCATCAACACCAGCATCATCATTACCACCACCACCATCATCAGGAGCCTGGGCCCTACAAAGTTAAATCCCAACAATTTGGGGACACCAAGATATAATCATTAAATTTTGAGCACTTCGGACTCTTGCTTAAACATTTTGACGAGACATGTATGCTATGAATAACATACTTTCATACTTTTCATACGTTTGCAAAGTATGTTAGCCAAAAACATACTTGGCCAACGCGACAAGTATGTTATGCATAACATACTTTATATTTTCCAGACGTTTGCAAACATTTGTTTGCTCAAACATAAAAGTGGTAGATGCTTGCAAATCCGAAATCTTGGAAATGAAGGAAGAATTGAACACATTTAAGAAAAAAGAAACAAACATGCAAAAGAAGAACTACAAAAAGAGAAAGAGGCACTAAAGACATGTGAAAAGGAGGTTCACTTATGAGCAGAAGTGGTAAAGACAACACAAAAGCAGATAGAAGAGCCCAGCCCATGGATTGAGGTAGTAAAAAAGAATAAAGGAACATCAATGAAAAAAACTAAGATAATGAATGCTACTCTAGAAGAAGAGGCCAAGAGACGAACTAGGGTACTACATGTACGGGAAGTTGGATGGGAGGAGAAAAGCAACCCATAGAAAGATGCTAAGATACTTACCGACAAATTGGGGCTTCAAATGTACATATAGTTAGTGCTTGGAGAGTAGGGAAAGAGGACTCTAAGTCCAAGGCTTTAATCCTTCACTTTGGGGCCATAGAGAAAAAAAGGCCTTCCTCTCTTAAGAGGAGAGCCCTCAAGGCAAGAAGATTTATTTGGATGAGAAAATTACCCCTGCATGTTGGGATAAAGGCCCAGTTTAACCTCCGTGTATAGTACACGCACATTGTATATGTGAATGCACCCTTACGTGCCCTAAGTATATATACATTTTATTCTTTGTGTACCAACACATTACTTCTGTCACCTCAGCTGAGCACCAACCACTAGTATCAGAGCTTAAGGTTCTGTACAGGCAATCCCAATGCTTCCCAATCCACAAAAGTCAGCAGGCGCCTGACGAGCATCAGGTGAGAGGTAGTCCACACACGTCAGCATGCAGCTGATGGGCACTAGGCGACAGGGTTGGGATCAGGCAAACTGCAACGGACCAGTAGGGCACTAACGTAGCGCACAGGTGACGTGTTGTGTGTCACGAGGCAGCAAGCGCACGTGGGGCAGGGGGGGGGGGGGGGGGGGGGGGGGGGGACCAGGTAGTAGTCGTACGTGGCAACAGGTAGTGACGGCTCAGTCACCAGCAGACAAGCCACGCGACCCACCTAACGGGTCAACGGATCCCCCACATCACATTTTTCTTTAAAATCAGATTTTTTTCCTTTGAATCTTTTCAATTACCACTTATGCTTGGCAAGAGTTCACGCTCTGGAGGCACAAGTCACAAATTTGTGCAAATCTAACCCAAAAATTTGGAGCTTCTCCTAGATTTAACATTGTTTATGCTCGTCAGTGACTTTCAAGTCAGAAATAACAGACATCGCATGTGGTGACCTCAATTAATTTGGGGATTTTGCCAAATTAATCAAAATTTTGCTCCTTTGGGCAAAATCTCTTGACATTGGGTCTCAAAAATTTGGGGCTTTTCATGTATTGAAAAATTTCTACTCAGCTAGGTTAGATTGGCTGACATTTATGCAATTTTGGACTTGAAATTTTGAAAATTTGTACAAACTTCGGTAAATTTTTGCATTTTTGCCGATGTGGTGGATGGTTCATGTACAAACAGCATAGATTTATTCCTGGTTGAGAAAGAACAGCAATGTATTTTGCTGGTGTATCTTGTGCTTCTACAGTTTAGTGCATTTACTCGTGTTCATGATAAAATGGCTGCAACTTCTTCCAATTCAGATATCAAGATTTTGACGGAAATCAAATGGTTTGATGGTCATGGCATGGCTTTGACCTTTGGAAAGACCGTATACAGGGCATTTTGTTCCTAAAGGATTGTGAGGATGCTTTGTAGGAAAATAAACCCGCACTAATGTCTAATGCAGATTGGGCCGGAGTAAATAAAAAAGTTGTGGCTTACATAAAAATGGATGTCACTAATGACATCTTGACAAACATTAAGGGTTTAGATACAGGTTATGCAATATGGGAGAAGCTGAAAACTACCTATGAGATTACCACACCTGTTAATCAAGTGCATTTAATGCACAAGTCGGTGAAAAAGTGACTCGATGAGTCAAAGCCTGCAGCTGAGCACTTAAGTGCATTTACAAGGATTCTAAATCAGCTCAAAGATGCAAACTTGGACTTTGATGATAAGTTGAGGGCGATCTTTTTTATCATGACACTGCCTGACACCTTGGTGGTTTCACTCAATAATAACCCCAATCTCTCACATGATGGGGTGAGGGGTTCTATCTTGAATGAAGAAATTGGACGTGTGTCTAGTGGAGAAGGCAACAACTTAGCTTATAATGTTAAGAGGCAGGGCTGAAAGGAAAAATGCAAATGCAGGACAGAGAAACAGAAGCAAGAGCAAAGGAAAGGAAAAGAGTGACATTACTTGCTATCACTGTGGTCGAAAAGGCCACAAGAAACATGATTGCAAGTATTACAAGAAGGAACAAGAGAGAAAAAAGAATGCAGGAGATAAAAAGAAGAAGGAAGATAAGACAGATACATCTGAGGCAACCAAAGGCAAAGAAAAGGCCAATGTGGCCTCTAGTGTGGTCATAGAGGAGCTTTCAGATACAGAGGCTGATGTATTATGTGCAGTTGATTATGATACCCTTGTATGTCACATGTGGATATGCAGATTACCAAGGCTGATGTGATTGATGCACTTTTGTCAATTGATGAGGGTGTCACTTAAACTTGAATTGTAGAATCTGGTGTCTCTTTCCATGTAACTCCTTGCTTGGAGTGTTTTGCTATGTTCAATGCAAGCAGTTATGGAAAGGTGTATCTTGGAAATAACCATGCTTGTAGCATTGATGGGATTAGCACTCTACACTTGTCTTTAGACAATGGTCAAGAGCTTGTGTTGAAAGATGTCAAATATATGCCTGGCATTAAAAAGAGTTTACTATCTGTTGGTCAGCTTGACTTGCATGGCTACACCACACTGTTTGGTGGTGGTTTGTGGAAAGTGAAAAAGGGTTCCATGCTGATTGCAAAAGGAATCAAGAAGGGCACTTTGTATTGTTTGCATTGTAAAGCCTTGAATGGCAAGTTTCTTGCAGTTGCTGAAATTTGCAACCACTTGGAGTTATGGCATAAGAGATTAGGCCATATGAGCCAAAAAGGAATTGATGTCCTTACCTCTCTAAAGAGGGTTGATTGAAAAGGCTCTAAACTTGACTTTTGTAATGAGTATTAGTTTGGAAAGCAAATAAAAATTTCATTTTACTCTGGTGTCTCTCGTAAGTCCAATGTCTTGGACTTAGTGCATTCTGATGTATGTAGTATACCCGTGGAATCGTTGGGTGGTGCTACATATTTTGTCTCCTTTATTGATGACTGTTCTATGTTTCAAGAAGATTTAGGTATACTTGTTGAAAAAGAAAAAGTGAAGTGTTTGTTGTTTTTTAAAACTTTTCATACATTTATAACCACTCTGACACGTAGAAAGCTGAAATGCTTGAGAACTGATAATGAGGGTGAGTTCACATCAACAGAATTCAAGTCCTTTTGTGACTTGCATGGTATTAAGAGGGAGCTTACAGCCCCTTACAGCCCTTCTTCAAATGGGGTGGCTGAAAGATATAATTAGACTTTATGTAAAAGAGTGCAATGCATACTGTCCATTGCTAATCTCCCTCAGAATTTTGTGGAGAGGCACTCAAAACCGCGGTTCACATTTGCAACCACTCTCCAAACAAGTTCTTAAATAATGGCATCCCTGAGGAGGTTTGATCTAGCAAATCGGCCTCATATGACCATTTAGGCATATTTGGCTGTGATGCTTTTGTGCATGTTAGGGATGAGCTGAGGAACAAACTCGACCTAAAATCCACCAAATGCATTTTTATGGGCTATGGTAATGAGGGTGAATTTGGCTACAGAGTGTGGTTACCTCAGTCCAAGAAAATTATTCGCAACTGTATGTTGTGTTTAATGAGGCAAATTTGCTGAAAGGTACTTTAGCCTCTAATGAAGATATGAAAAATGTGAAATTTCAGAGTTTGCAACCACCTATTACTTCAGAAATGAGCCTCATGGTGCTGTACCACAGGCTGAAACTGATCAACCGGTTATTTTTGAGCCAGATGATGATGGACAACAAATAAGAGCACAAGGAAGTCATGGATAGCAAGATAGACTTGCTGGTTATGAAAATGCAGGTACTGGTAATGAAAATGAAGGTGCTGTACAGCATGAACAGCATGCTGAAAATGGCTTACAGCAACCAATAAACGCTAAAAATAATATACCTCCAGATGTAGACCCAATTCCTGCAAATGTTAATCATTGGGTTTGACCCCTCCTTGCATTTTGTGATACTTACACATGAAGGTGAGCCTCTTACATACGAAGAGGCCAAGTCATCTGAGTTCAATAGTAAGTGGGAGCTAGCTATGCAGGAAGAGATTAAATCTCTATATGCAAATGATAATTGGGATCTTGTGTCATTGCCCATAGAAAGGAAGCCACTTCCAAACAAATGGATGTACAAAGTAAAGACAGTTAATGGGAAACCCAAGTACAAGGCAAGATTGGTTGCCAAAGGGTATGCGCAGAAGGAAGGGACTGACTTCCAAGAGGTCTTCTCAACTATTGTGAAGATGACCGCTCTACGTGTGTTTTTTGCTCTCACTATTGTATTGGACCTAGAGTTGTATCAAATGGATGTAAAAACAACTTTCTTACATGGTGACATTGATGAGGCAATCTACATGAAACAGCCCGAGGGCTTTGTAGTTGTTGGAAAAGAGCAGATGGTATGTAAACTAAAACGCAGCCTGTATGGCCTGAAGCAAGCACCACAGTAGTGGTACAAAAGATTTGACACTTTTATGCTATCTCATGAGTTTACGTACAGCCATGCAGATCATTGCTTGTACACGAAAAAGAATACAAATGGCTGCCCCATCATACTTGTTTTGTATATGGATGATATGTTGCTAGCTAGGAAACGAAAGACTAGCTTGGATGCTCTCAAAAATCAGCTGAAATCAGCCTTCTTCATGAAAGATTTAGGGAATCCATAACATATTTTGGGCATGAGGATTCATAGAGATAGAATGCAGAAATTGTTGTTTTTATCTCAAGAAAAGCACATTGGAAAGGTACTAGACAGATTTAACATGGCTAAAGCTAAGCCTTTTGGGGTACCCTTACCACCTCACCTTAAGCTTAGCAAAGCCAACAGCCCAAAAGATGACGTGGAAGCAAATGCTATGAAGGGAGTCCCTTATGCATAGTTGTCATGTTTCCAAATGTACGATACCGTACGGTACAATAAAATACGGTACTAATTGCTACCTTATGATTTAATAAGGTACAGTACGATATTAGTACAAAAAAATTTAAGTTGATTTTTTTAAATAACAAAAACCATAAATCATTAAATGATAGATCATAAAATACATGTTTCAAGTGGAAATAGCCATTTCATTATAGAATAAGATGAATACATAAGGGTGACCATCACGGTCGCATGGGCTACGCAAAACATGCGATCCAACTACAGTCTAGTATATCTGATACAAAAAAAAAGAGAGACCTATGTGACATGTCATATGAATGATGAATCTATGATGAGGCATCACTATCATCATCATCATCATCAGAACCATCTGAGTGCTCATCAAGAGAGTCTGAAGATGACTCTTCGGCATCCGATGATGAGACAGACTCATACTCATCCTCACTGATGAGGTTACCATCATCATCAAATGATGGCTCCCTAGGTGGCGGTTGTCTAGGCAAGGGGGGGATGTCATCATGAGGCACAGGATGTGAGCTACTAAAGCCCCACCTTACATATGTCTGCAAACCACTCGAACCACCCCTCTTCGATGATGGAGGGCGTCAAATGACCATGCCCCTACTACCACCTACTCGAACTCCTCACCCACGAGCACGCTGACTACGAGTGTCACGAGTATCTGCTCCTATAAGCTCTCTATAGAGCTCTACAAAAATCATCTCCTCCTCCTCATCCACCTCCTTATGTACACTCGGAAGAGTGTCGCCCATCAACTTGAATGTATCAACATTCACCTACACAATCATCAATGCAGTGATGTACATAAGATTGATCATGATTCATTGTAAATACTAAATGCTAAATTGTAAATTGTAAAGTATAAAGTTTAAACTTCAAAGTTTAAAATTTAAAGCTTAAAACAACAAATTTTAAATGTTATGGTTAAGTATTTAAACTTTACCTACTTCGAACTACCCATGCTCATCATAGCCCTCATCATGCGTAAGTCAATGCGGCAATAGACTAGACGCTCTAACTGTCGTGTGCTAAGCCAATTGCGAATCTTTGTGTGAATGAGAGAATAGGCACTCCAATTTCTCTCACATGCACTCGAAGAGCAATCATGGACAAGGACCCTCATGGCTAAGGACTGAAGGGTCTCCAGTGCGTATCCAAAGTTTTGCCACCAAAATAAAGGCTTCACAAGTGACTCTCTCCTCCAACAAGTGGGAGAAGCAAAAGCCACATGCCCTCTCTGATCTGCAGAGCATCCTAGCTCCTCTAGCACTGCATTGTGGTCATCAACAGGGACCACATGAGTCAAATAAGCAAGCTATTCTGAACGGAACTCTCTATCATCCATGACAGCCAGTGACTTGTAGGCTGGATGTACCAATGCAGCAAAACCATGGATGGGCTTGTGTATCCACGCCCATCTCCTCTTTGCTATCTCTAAAACATATGCACGTTGTGTCTTTGTGATCACTGTACAAGCACGTGCCTCCACCAATGCCGCTCTAAAAAAGTGAACGAGAAAGCCCATGGTGGACCCCTCGCAATCACTCATACGTAACACCCTATAAAAGGGAGTCACGACAATGATAACGGCACGGAATTTTTGCCAAAACTGCTCATTAAGGCACAAGCGCTGCATGGCTTTGGCCTTCTCTGTCTCGTGCTCATCCCACTCATTCCATAGAGTGGACACCACTGTCTGGCGCAAAGCAGACCGCACCTCATAAAGACGCTCCAGCAATAACTACATGTAAGCAAAGCAAGTTGAAGAAGGCTTCTTCAACTCAAGTGTGCTATGCTCATGATACATTGGAAGCACCTTTACCTTTACCGTGAAGAATGTGACAATTGATGTAGCTTTGTGGACCACCCTCTTCACCTACTTGAGCTTTCCAATGTTCTCCATGAGCAAGTCCAAACAATGACTTGCACATGGAGTCTACACAATAGTAGGGAACTCGGTCTCCAGCAAACGGCCCATACGCCGACAATTCGATGCATTTTCGGTAACAACTTGCACTACATTTGAGGGACCCACCTACAACCACAATTTACAAATTACATGTATAAAATTTAAATCAAATTTCAATTATGAATCATGATATTATAATTTATCATTATTAAAGAAAGTGAAACAAATTTAAAACGCAAATTGCAATGTATACCTCAATGATAGCTTGTCGAATGTGGCGGTAGATGAATGCACTCGTCGTTTTTCTCCCCCTCTTCCCGGTATCTATGGCGCGCAAAAAGTAACTGCTGAGTGGACATGAGACGAGTATGTTGATGATGCCCCGTTTCTTACGATCACTCCATCCGTCGATGAGAATGGAGCAACCATATTTTATCCATGCGGCCCGATTAGGATCAAGAGCTCTATCAATCCTCTCCTTCTCTTCATCAATCTTTCTCGTCCTCATGTCGTTGTATGAGACACCGGTCCATCCTTCACATGGACCCACATTGGCAATGGCTTTTACCATCTTCTTCCATTGCTCTTGCTTTAGGACATTGAATGCAAGATTGCAGTCAATCACCGTGCGTGCAACTTCAATGTCTGCAAGTCGTTGCCTTTCTCTAAGAAAGGCAACCGATCCACACACATGACCAGGTGCTTGAGAGAGAGACGATTGTCTTTCCAGCACTACATGAGCCTCCATTCTTTGTCTTTTATCGGAGCCGGATGCGGATGTGGAGTCCCCCACCACCAATGGTAGAGGCCTCTCCCACATCGGTTGAAGATACGCCCACATTGGATGCTTCCTCGTTAGTAGGCATAGCAGTTGGTGCCGATAAGCCACTTCCTCCTCCTCTTGTGGATCCCCCTCTCATCTTGGCGAGAATCTCCTCTGCAATGTTTGGAGGGATCTCCTTGCATGGAGCAACTTCCCCCCCCGTCTTGAAAAGATGCTGGAGAAGCCGAGTTGCACCACTTTTATAGCGCTTCCCGCAATACTTGCATGTCCAATGGTGGAAGATGGGCTTCTTTGTGTCCCTCTCCACATGGATTGCCTGCAAATTGAAGGCCTCATGCTTCTCACGAGTCATAGTGCTGATGACGAATAAAGAGGCCCGAGAGAGAGAGAGAGAGAGAGAGATGCTTGAGTCTCGACTCTGGACTCTTGAAAGTTGAAACTTGAGTCTTGAAAGTTGAAAGGGAGGGAGACTCGAGAGGCCCGAGGGTTGGGGTAAAGTTGTGTGGTAAAGTTGAAAGTGCAAGCGTGAGAGAGAGGGAATGGGAGATGAGAATGGCAAATGCTTTGATAGGGTACGGGATAGAGGGGATGGGATATGAGATTTGACTCTTTGAGAATGGCAAATGCTTCGATAGGGTGCGGGAAAGAGAAAGCTAAGAATGGTAACTTGTAAGTGCTTGCTGAATTGGTATGGAAGCATAAAGGAGAGGAGCACCTTTTGTAGATGAGAGAAGGGTCAAAATTCAAAGTAAAAGTTCAAACAGTCAAAGTCTAAAGAGAGAAGGTATCCAAAGTCTAGACTCTAAAGAGAGGGTTGCAAGCTGGAGCCTGGAAGGAATCCAAAGAGAAGCATTAAGTTTTGCATGGATGATGGCTGGAATTTGGAAAAGCGGGGTGGGGCGAGGTATTCAAGGCTTCCCACCCCCCCAAAAAGTGCAAAGTACACACTATAGCCTGCAAGAAAAGTGCAGGAAACGAGAAACGCGGGGACGCAAGAATTTACGCGGAAAGAGCACACACAGGCCAGGTGGCCGAAATAGGCCAATTTTATCGTACGAAATCGTACCATACGGACTGTTTCGTACCACGTACGGAGACAACTATGCCCTTATGCATCAGCTTGTGGCTCTCTTATGTATACTATGGTTGCTACTCGTCCAGACATTGCTCATGCAGTGAGAGTTGTTAGCAAGTTTATGTCAAATCCTAGCAAAACACATTGGAAAGCTGTCACGTGTATTCTTAGATACCTCAAGGGTACACAAAGAAAATGTATTTGCTATGGGCAAGGTGCACTTAGTTTGCAGGGTTATTGTGATGCAGACATGGCAGGTGACTTGGACACTCATAGATCCACCAGCGGTTATGTCTTTACAATTGCTGGTGGGGCTGTTTCTTGGTGTTCCAAGTTGCAAAACATTGTTGCACTGAATACCACTAAAGCTGAATACATATCAGCTACTGAAGCTTCTAAGGAAGCTATATGGTTGAGCAGACTTGCAAAGGATCTCGGCATGTCTATGGGTACTGCAGTTTTGGGATGTGATAGCCAGAGTGTTGTGTATCTAGCTAAGAATGCCATGTATCATTCACACACAAAGTATATAGATGTGCGTTATCACTTCATCATACAGATTCTAAAAGATGGTCAAATCACATTGACCAACATTAAAACACAAGACAGCCCTGCAAATGTCCTCACTAAAAGTCTAAGCAAAGCTCAGCACGAGCATTGCATACGACTAGTGGGAGTTGGTTAGAGGTTCAAATCAAACCTTTAAGTGGGAGGTTGTTGGGATAAAGGCCCGGTTTAACCTCCATGTATAGTACACGCACATTGTACATGTGAATGCACCCTTGCGTGCCCTTGGTACACTCATATCACATCGTACTTTCAGTCTGCTATCACTCTCTCCAGCCATCACACTCTCACGCTCACTCCTTGAACTTCTGTCACTCTTACCTGAGCTCCAACAACACAGATAGCGCATTGCAGAGAACACATACCCAAAGAATTGAAAGCCTGCAAAGAGGGAAAATGGCTATTTATAGGAATGGATGGATCATCATCATCACTAACAGAAAGACCGCATGACGGTACGAGGCCTATGAGGCACTTAAAATGTTAGTATAAAATCGTAATGGAGCCCTACGCTTGAATGTTGGTTACATTGAAGATAGCTTTCGAAACGTAGGCATAGCCATGTATACAGAAACACACCAATGTAAAGATAGCCGACTACCAAACGTATAAGGGTAAATGTGGAAATGTGCATTTAGTCCAGCAACTAGAAAACTAGGAAGCACTAGGGGTCTTGGAGTTGTGGCCATACTATACCAGGAAGACCTCAAAGGGATGGTGCAGGTAACAAAGAGAGATGATGATGCACAATATTTATGGATTAGAATACATGCAGAAAGACTACCGGATATATTCATTGCAATATGCTACTTTCCTCTTGCAAACTCTATAAAATGATGTACTTGAACTATCACTTTCATATGATGATAATGCAATAGTACTTGTCTCTTATGTCCACACAAGATGGATCTTGCTTTGATGTACTCTACAAGGACATTATAAGATATGCTAGCATTGGGGACATGTTATTGGTGGGAGATTTCAATGCACGCACTGGAGATAGACAGTGTGACCTTTATATACACGATAATGCCATGTTTAAAGAGATTGACATAGATAAAATAGGTCTACAAAGAAAAGCCCAAGAAAAAGATGTGAGTGCCTTGTTGGGTGTAAAGTCCCTTCATCTCCATGTAAAGCCATATGGGTGTGAACACACCCTTATTTGTTCCCTAGCATGTAAATACATTCTTTTTTCTTTGTATACCATCACAATCTGGTACACTCATCTTTGTGTTCACTCTCCCTCACTCTCAACGCTGCTACTCCACTTCTAACTCGCACTCCCATTCCGCATTCTTCACTTCAAATTGGTATCAAAGATGCCACTAAGGGGTGTGCGCTTTCCAAAGTCAGTGCGTGTCAACTTCAGCTCATCCGTGTGAAGAAACATCAATGCAGGACAGTGTGAGTGCAGGCAACAGCTTACCAAGCTGCTGTCAAGTCAATCGACAATTTTTCAGGGAAGCGATAGGCCACGCGACTGTTTCAAGGCAGCAATAGGTTAGGCGAGTATTTCAAGGTAGAGCGACAGGTCAAGCACACGCACGGACAGCGCACATTCGTTAGTCACAAGCAGAATTCACACAGGCAACTCGAGTGACAAGTCAACGGATGGGTGTGCCACGTTCCCAAGATAGTTCATCTTTTTTTTAAATATCCTTTGCAACCAACCCCCTTGCTCACTGACGATTCACATGCATAGGCATAGTTCACAAATTTGTGCTCAAAATTTGGGGCATTTCCCAAATTTGATACAATTCACACATAACAGTGATATTTGACCCAAAAATTGCAAACATATGCACATTGGCTCTAGAAAATTTGGGGCTTTTCATGTAATAGTGAAATTTTGCTCAGCTGAGCTGAATTTACCGACATTGGTGCACATTCGGACCTGAGAAATTGGGGCTTTTGCAAAATTTGGTGAAATTTTGCTAAATTTTCTCGTTTTATGCTGTCACGACCACATATTAATGCAATTGGGACAGATTGGTAAGTGAAATTTTGGGGCTTTTGCTGAAATTTGCAAATTTTGGCAAAATTGATGTGTGAAATGCACTTTGGAAACATTGTTGAAGCAATCTTGGTGATATAAGTAGTGTAATTTGAGTCTTTTATCTCCCACTTGTGAGATTTTGAAGAAATTGAAGAGAATTTTTGGGTATTTTGTGTATCAAAAGTTGATTCGAACACATATGCATGCAGTATACATGTTAGGGAGCTCCTATTGAGTTGATGTATTGCTGATTATTCATGATGCAACAGTCTTGGAGATCATTTGCAGATCTAGGATTGTTGCAGATGTAATTTTTGGTGATATTGCTGAAGTGGGAGTCACCTGGCAGTGATGTATGCATGTAATGTATGCTGAAATTTCAGTTATATTGCTCAAAGTCGTTCTTTCTACTGTTGCTTATATTTGAGCAATGTCAGTAATTCAATGACACTAAATCTTGCTCTTACTTCCTAAAATTTGGGCTGAAATTATCTGAATATTCAACCTATTGTTTGTTGTCATCAATTATTGGTGCATTGCTGACAAATGGCCACTAATGCTTCTAGCAGCAATGACACTAATCCCTCTTTGAAATCAAGAGGTTCAATGGCACTGGTTTTGATCTATGGAAGGATGTGATGCAAGGCATTTTTTTTCTCAAAGACTGTGATGATGCTCTCTTGGAAACTAAGCTTGCAGCTGTGGCAGATGAGGATTGGGTTAGACTCAACAAGAAGGCAATGCATTGCATGCATTAAAATGGTTGTATCTCATGACGTACTTACAGACATTAAGCATGTTGCTTATGCTGTATGGAAAAAGTTCATGGATATTTATCAAAATGCAACTCCAATAAATCAAGTGCATCTCATGCGCAAGCTTGTCAACATGGAGTTGGATGAGTCTAAGCCATCATTTGAGCATTTGAGTGCTTTCATATTGATTTTGAGTCACTTGCAGGACTTTGGTTTGCAGCCCTTCAATGATAAACTGAAGGCTATTTTCTTGCTGATGGCTTTACCTAATAGTTGGGAGGCTTTGGTTGTCTTACTTAGCAACAAGACTACTTTAACCTTTGATGGTATTAGGGACTCTATTCTCAATGAGGAGATCAGAAGCAAGTCCAGATGAGAAAGCAATGGTTCAACCTATCATCTTAGAGGTAGGTCAAAGAAGAGGGGTACTACAGCAAATAAAGGCAAAAGTAGAAGTAAAAGCAAGGGCAAACAGCAGGATGTTACTTGCTATCAGTGTGGGCATAAAGGACATAAAAACCCCAAGTACCAGTATTACAAGCAAGACCAAGAAAGAAAGAAACAACAAGGAAATAAAAAGAAGGATGACAACAAAGATGATGACAGCTCCGTCTCAAAAGAAGTTGCAAAGGCAAATGTTGCATCCAGTGTGGTCATTGAAGAGCTCTTTGACAATGGAGAGCTACTTATTGCAGCCTCATGGAATGATAAAGACATTATGGCGGTAACAAGTGATATGCACATCACCAAAAAGGAGGTAATTGATACCTTACTTTCAACTCATGATGGGCTGTCCCAATCATGGATAATGGATAGAGGTGCCTCTTTTCATGTTACTCCCTCTTTGGAGCCATTTTCTCAATACACTACATGTTGTCTAGGCAAGGTTTACTTGGGTAAAAGGCTCTCGTCTCGAATTTTATAATGATTGCATATATGGAAAACATGTGCAGTCTCCTTATTACTCTAGTGTCGTTAAGAAGTCCAATGCTCTTGATTTAGCACACTCCGATGTGTGCACTACACATGTTAATTCTTATTGATGATTTCAATAGAAAGTCACAGGTGTATCTATTAAGGAGAAAAAAGGAAGTGTTGGATGTTTTTTAAAGGTTTCATGCCTTTGTTACCACACAGAAATGACTTAAAAGCTATAAGAACGGATAATGGGGATATGTTTCTAATGAGTTTAAAAAGTTTTGTGAGATGCATGGCATTAAGAAGGAGTTGACGGCCCCTTATAATCCTGCATCAAATAGCATGGCTGAAAGATATAATCGCACACTTGGTGAGAGAGTCAAATGCATGTTGTCCACAACTAATCTCCCGCAACAATTCTAGGGAGAGGCTCTTAAAACTGCAGTTCATGTATGCAATCACTCTCCAAATCATACATTGGAAAATGGCATTCCTGAAGAGGTTTGGTCTGGCGAACCTGCTTCATATGACCATTTGTGTGTCTTTGGTTGTGATGCCTTTGTGCTTGTACCTGTCCATCAAAGGACCAAACTGGACATCAAATCCATCCAGGGCACCTTCAAGGGATATGAAGATGAGGGAGATATGGGTCATAGAGTTTGACTTCCTCAGGGCAGGAAGATAGTACACAACCGAGACATAGTATTTAATGAGGCAAAGTTGCTGAAACATGCTACACAAGGTGACCTTGACGAAAAGAATGTCAAATTTCAGCATGAACAGCCAGCCATGCAACAGCCATTAGTTGAAGATTATGTTCCTTTTGATGCTGAAAATGAGCAACAACCTATTGTGCTACAGCCAAAGATAATGGACAGCAAATAGATGCACAAGATGGAATAGGACAGCAAGAAGAACGTGCTGAAAACAGGTTACAGCAGCACGAAAATACTAGATATCAGCAACCTGGTGATGATGTGCATGTACCTGAGGATGTAGGCCCATTGCTTAACAATACATACCATTGGGCAAGAAGGTCTACACGTGTCAAAAGGCAGCCACCACAAAGATTTCAGTCATCTTTGGATTGCATTTTGTTGACTAATGAGGATGAACCTCCAACATGTAGAGAGGCACGGTCATGTGAAAACAAGAGAAAGTGGGAGCTTGCTATGCACGAAGAGATGAAGTCTCTGTATGCAAATAACACTTGGAAGCTTGTACCTTTGCCCAAGGATAGGAAAGGTATCCCTAATAAATGGGTTTACAAAGTGAAATATATTGATGGGAAACCCAAGTACAAGGCACAGTTGGTTGCTAAGGGCTATACATAGAAGGAAGGCATAGACTTCCAAGAGGTCTTTTCACCAATGGTGAAGATGACCACGCTCCGTGTCTTATTTGCTCTCACTTCATCCTTGGAATTAGAGTTGGATCAAATGGATGTGAAGAACGCTTTTCTTCATGGTGACCTGGATGAAGAGATGTACATAAAACAACCAGAAGGTTTTGCCATTCCAGGGAAAGAGCATTTGGTTTGTAAGCCAAAACACAGCTTATATGGGCTGAAACAAGAACCTAGACAATGGTACAAAAAGTTTGATACCTTCATGCTCAACCATAGATTTAAACACACTCATGCAGATCATTGCTTATACACTAAAAAGGTTGATAATGGAAGTCCTATTGTGCCGGTCTTATATGTGGATTATATGTTGATTGCATGAAAGCATAAGAGCACTTTGAATGCAACCTTCTCTATGAAAGATTTAGAGTCAACTAAACACATTTTGGGCATGCGTATTAAAAGAGATAGAGGGAAGCATTTGTTTTTTCTCTCACAAGACAAGTACATTAGCAAAGTACTTGACAAGTTTAATATGGCGAATGCTAAGCCCCTTGGTGTACCGTTACTACCACATACAAAGCTTAGCAAAGCTGATTGGCCAAAGGATGATGCAGTTGCTAGTGCTATGAAGGGCATACCTTATGCATCAGCTTGTGGATCTTTAATGTATGCTATGGTTGCCACTCACCCTAACATTGCTCATGCAGTGGGAGTTGTTAGTAGATTCATGTCTAACCCTGGTAAGCCACATTGGGAAGCAGTGAAATGTATTTTGAGATACTTAAAAGGTACACAAGAAGTATATATGCATTGGAACAAGTACACTAAAGTTGCAAGAATTCTGTGATTCAGACATGGCAAGAGATCTTGACACTGGGAAATCTACCAGTGGGTATGTCTTTACTTTGATTGGCGGTGCTATCTCTTGGTGTTCAAGGTTGCAGAATATTGTGGCACTTAGTACTACAAAGGCTGAATATATTTTGGCCACATAAGCTTCTAAGGAAGCTATTTGGCTTGGCCATTTGATCAAGGATTTTGGTCTTTCTTCACATACTCCAGTGCTTGGATGTGATAGCCAAAGTGCAGCATGTCTAACCAAGAATACCATGTTCTATGCATATACCAGACACATAGATGTTCGGTATCACTTTATTCAACAAGTCTTGGATGATGGTCTTGTCACACTGACTAAGATCAAAACCCAAGATAACCCTACAAATATTCTCACTAAGAGTCTTGCAAAAGCTCAACATGAGCATTACATCTGATTAGTGGAAGTTGGCTAGCTTAAAGGTACCACTTTGGTCCTTTAAGAGAGAGGTTGTTGGGTGTAAAGTCCCTTCGTCTCCGTGTAAAGTCATACGGGTGTGAACACATCCTTATTTTATTCTTTGTGTACCATCACAATCTGGTACATTCATCATGCCTATGGGACACATCTATTGGCTTTGGAAAGCGCACATAGACTAGCCATCTTTAATGGTCTACCACAATGACACAAGCACAATTTGCCCACAAGACTTCCCTTGAGAAGAAGTTGCGGATGCTCAGTCTTGATGATTCCTTCTCTATGAAGCAGCACATCAAGAAGATGGAGAACATGAGAGGTGAGCTTGCCTCTCTTAGTCAAATGATATCCTCTGAAGACATGGTTATGATCCTTCTGACTCAACTACCATCTCCTCGGTTCGATGTCTTCAATACCATCCTTATCACATGGAGGACCCACGAGACTCTCTTGTAGGAGGAGCTTTCACCGCCTGTCTTGGAGCATGATGAGCAACTCAAAGAGGTTGGGGCTGGTGGTTCTAGCTCCACCAAGGCATTTACTACAAGTACATGTGGAGGGAAGAAAAAGGTGGTGCAGACCAAGGACAAGAAGCAGGAGAACAAGAAGAAGGAGAAGAAGCCCCAGTGCCCACACTGTGGAAAGGGCACTCATCCCAAAGAGAAGTGTTGGAAAAAGTACCCCCATTTGAAGCCAAAAGAGAAGAATTTGAAGGATTAGAAGGCTGTCTCCACGACAACAAAGTGTATCTTTGTCTATATATTTGCCGAGAAGGATACAACTCTTGCTTCTTCCCCTCGAGAGAAGCCTTCGCTCATTGACAATGGCACCTCTTCTCACATGCCCTACAAACATGATTGGCTTCAGGATCTGAGTGCTAGGGGGAGCATAGTCACCATTGGTGACAATTCTACTGTTATCATTCGCAAAGTGGAAACTATTCCTTTATTGCCAAACAAGTAGTCTTCTTCAGCCAAAGTTCTCTATGTAACAGATCAAGGCTTTAACCTATTGTCTATGCATGGTCTTACACGGCTTGGTAACCATGTGGTATTTACACACGATGCAGTGACAATAGAGAATGCTTCTACAAGTGTCGTTCTTTGGACAGGATCCCAAGAGGGTGGGCTTTACACGCTCATAGCCTTAGCCATGCAGTCTTTCCACAAGCTTGGGCTGCTTTGGCATGCTCATTATGGTCATCTCAATTTTGACGCTATACAATTGGCTTCTCGAAAGAAGATGGTGGAGGGAACTCCCAATTGCCCTCCTATTCACACTTTGTGCTCTAGCCGTTTGAGGGACAAGAAACATAGATAGCCTCATCCCCAAGTTGCCACTAGGAGGGCTTCTATCTTGCTTAAGTTGGTTCACACCAACCTTTGCAGACCTACGAGCATGGCCTCCCTTGGGAAGGTCAAGTATTTGATGTTCTTTATCGACGACTTCAATCGTTATATATGGCCCTATTTTTTGGAGGGCAAGAGCAAGGTGTGCTCCTATTTTTGCAAGTGGAAGGTGTTTCCAGAGACACATATCACTTCCAATGTTCGTAGCATACAAGCTAACCTCTTTTCTCAGTTTTCCAGGGATCACATCATTTGGAAGGAGTATACCCATCCAAATACACCTTTGGAGAATGTAGTGAAGCGTGTGAATCGGGCTATGCTAGAGATGGCCTGATCGATGTTGAAGCATTGGGGTCTTCCTCATACCCTTTGGAGCTTCCTCATATCCTTTGGGGTGAGGCAATAGCTACTACGGTTCACATCCGCAACTATTCCCTAGCTTCTACACTACTAGACATGACTCCCTATGAGGCTTTCTTTAGTCAAAAGCCCTCCGTGTCTCACTTCCACATCTTTGGATGTGATACATTTGTCCATGTGGACAAGAAGAAGGGATCTTCCTCATACCCTTTGAGGTGAGGCAAAGCTACTAGGATTCACATCTGCAATTGTTCCCCAACTTCAGTGCTGCTGGACATGACTCCCTATGAGGTTTTCTTTAGTCAAAAGTCCTCCATGCCTCACTTCCACATCTTTGAATGTGATGTCCATATGGACAACAAGAAGAGGAAGATGAAGCTGGACTCGAAGTCAAAGAAGCTCATCTTCATAGGCTACAACACTACCACAAAGAGCTATGGACTACTCTACAACCTAAAGACATGGAAGCTTGAGCCTTGAGGTGATGGGGGATGTGATCTTTAACGAGGCTTTGGCCTCTGAGGATCCTATTGATGGTTCTATTCCAAGTAATTATTCGTCATCGACTGACCCTCTCCCACCCTCAATTCCTCTCCTTCCTTCCAAGTTGCCTCTTAGCACCCCTTCTCCCCCTCCTCCTCCTCCACCCTCTACTCCGACTTCCCTACCATCTTTGATGGATGCAACTACTACTTCTTCGTCGCATACTTCCACCCCTTCAACCTCCCCTCTAGAGTCTTCTAGGGCTGATCTGCTGTCAAAGGGGAAGCCTTCTTTAAATGAGGAAGATTTACCTTTCCTTGGTGAGGGGGAGTCCCTTTCACAAAAAAGTGCATTACACATATCACAGGCTACTCAATCTTCCTCACAGCAGGATGAGCCTATTTGGATTTCTCATTGGTACCAATAGCTCATGCAAGATTTAGGTGTTTCTCACTTTCTTGCTTCTCTTACAGGTCCACGCATATCCACTAGCTTATAGGCCTAACAAAATAGTTCACTTTGTGTGAACTATGCTCTTATGTCACAAATTCTTCGTGCCAATGAGCCTACTCATTGCGGATTCCAGGTCATTGCTTCATGAAGAGATCAATTGCGTCATTCTCTCACGCAAGATTTAGGTGTTTCTCGTTGGTACCAATAGCTCACGCAAGATTTAGGTGTTTCTCACTTTCTTGTTTCTCACTTTCTTGCTGCTGTTTTTTCCTGCGTTTTTAGTTTTTCTCTCTCCTGCAGTCTGTCTTGCCTGCGTTTTTAGTCTTTCTCTCACCTGCTACCTGCGTTTTTAGTCTCTCTCTCCTCACTTGAGTTTTTGTACTGGTTGTAACCTCTTACTGTTGGTCACATCCTCCTCCCACTAGCAACTCGCTTCCAGCCCTTCCACTGCCCTCCCACCCCTTGAGGCGAACATTGTGGTTCGTGCTTCACACTGCCCTCACACCTCTTGAGGCGGACATTGCGGTTTGTGGTTCATGGTGGCTGACCTCTTCCTACTTTAACAAGCCACACCGGTACCATGGCATCTCCCCCAACACATTGCCCTTCTACTGGATGTTCCTACTACGGCACGACCAATCATCCCACCGAAGGCTGTCGACTTGGACCTTTGCTCGCCACCCCCCGAAGTATATGCATCTTCCACCAAGCACTCCTTGTGCCACCTCTCCTTTCTGGGCCACAAAGATCATTCTGCATCGCCTATCGGAGTACTATGCTCAAGGCAATAAGACACATTCGATGCACACTAAGTCCTTTCCAGCACATGGAAGATCGATTGGTGCTACGACCTTTTGGAGATCGTCGCAATGCCAGCGGCAATCTTCTCCCACCTATTTTCGGGTACAGTGGCTTCCACGACCTAGGGATCTGCAGTCCGCTCCATCGAGAGATAGTGATTGTTTGATACCGTCTCCTCATCAGTCTGCTCCTTCGAGAGACAATGACTACTCGACTCCTTCCTCTTCTTCGGCTACCCAGTCCGCTCCACTGAGAGACAGCAACTATTGCCCACCTCTTGCTCATTCTGAGCCCCACGCTTCCCCACCCTCGACTACTCAGGTTCGAGAGGCTACCTCTGGGAGCTCTTCAGCACCCCAAATACCTTCTTCAGCACGACCGATGGCACTTCCTTCGTCGTCAGACATTTCGGAGTCCGTGATCCATGAGTTTTTGGATTCCCTATCTACTTCAAAGGGGAATGTTATTTCTTTGCCCTCAAAGGGGGCATCTACTTTTTCGACTTCAGCAGGGGCCCCTCCACCTCCCATATCAAAGGGGAAACTTACTCCACATGAAGTTCTTCACCCATCCTCTACTTTCTTGGGATGGTTGTCTTCGACCAGTCATCTCTTCTACTGATACCCAAGATCTTCAAATACCACCTAAATTGGGACCTCGAAGGTTCAACCGCGACTTGGTGACGAGGTCTTCATATTCCTTCCAACATGGATGCACAAAGCTAGTGGCTTCTCTCCCGAGGTTGAGTTTCGGATTCTCCAGTTCACTCTGTCTACAGTTCTTTCCTGGAGGTTACCTTTCAGGTGGAAATCTTGAATCTTAGGGATCCTCTACATCTTCTTTTTCCTCTTCTTCTTGCCTTGGTCACTTGGTCAACATGGAGCCAACTCATAAGATCGAGTATAGGCATATCCTTATGGTTCTCGGCACTACACAAAGTCCGACATTCCTCCTATGCATTGCATGTTTTCATCATCTTTGTACTAGAGCGCTTGGGCAAGTGAACAATTTCCCCACGAGGGACACTGTCCAAGTGGCACCTGCTGCATGAGCATTCTTCCGCATGTTGCAATGCATCTCCACCTCACTCTTCGCTTGTTCCCCTTTTTGGGCCTAAGAGGGGGTGTTGAGAAACCCTTCACCCGCAGTTTGCATTTTTGTGTTTCTATGTTTTGCGTTTAGGATTTGCATTTAGGGTTTGCAGCCCTAAAAAGGGGCACCATCCTAGACTGACTATGTCTATTTATAGGCCACTCTCTCATTCATTCACTACGGCTGATTCATTCAGTCCGTCACCTCTTCTTTCCAGCCTCTCCACTACCCTTACACCCCTTCAGGAGGACATTGCGGTTCGTGGTTCGTGGCTGTCTTTATCATCTTCCTTGTGCTACGGCACCCTTGTTCCCTTCTATCGCATTCACTCCATGATTCGGAACTTCATCATTCTATTCATCAGAGTTTCTTCTCTCTTCTCTTCTCTTCTCCATGTTTGCGGAGTTCACTCCATGTTCCTCTCCGCAAACCCTACTATCTCACTGGTACGTCATCTTTTGACAGCTTCTATGGTTCCTCACATGAGGTTGTTGGGTCTTCAAACACTCCCAAGATCTGAGAGGGGGTGTTAGCCTGCCTATTTTAGTTATGTCAATATGTCATCTCCTAGTTGTGAGCTCTTGTCAGAGTCTGCCAGAAACATAGGAGCTCTGGCAATTTAGGTGCATTTTCTTTATTGGTCGACTTCCTGTGTGCATTCATAGGCTAGTTACTGCTTTCCACAGTCTGCCTATACTTGTCAAAAATTGTCATTGTCATCTAGGAGTTTTCCAAGGTAACCCCTATTTTTTCTTCAGTGATTAGCATTAAATGCTATCAGCCAGCTTTTTGGGCACCTACCAATGTAGATTGATCATATTTGAGCATTTATTGCTATTTATATCCAATCCCCCCACTTGGCAAACATACACACTCTTCAGTCTTCAATCTTCCCTTTGCAAGTGTGCACTCCAACTCTCCGTGATTCGTGCTACCATCGTCATCAGCCTGGTCTAGTTCCCTCATTGATGCTTTGGCCTGCGTGCAAGGATTGATCAATCCATCATTATTGTATCAGCATTCTTCTTCAGTCAATGTAGTATTCTTCCTTCATCTCCCTCCCTCTCTCTCTCTCTCTCTTTCTCTGTGTTCATGTTTCTCTTCCATTGCGCAGTTTCACAAATATTTCATGAAAAACAACCACCCATATAGATTATATCACCAGATGCTTGACTTGACTATGGAAGAGAGCTGTCTCACATGCTTGTGACATACTAGCACATATGTTTAATAGAGCTGTATGCAAGGGCTTCCCTACAAGCTGGTCATACAATACTATAATTCCACTCTATTAAGAAACACGGATCCTTGAGCAAGGTTTAGCTATGGTGGCTGGAATTCATGGACAAGAAGCATGATGACTTAGAGTATTACTTAAGTGAATTAGGTTTCAAGATAGATTACCTTGGACGCATAAACACAATCTTGAGTAGTCATAGACAAGATTGAAAATACAAAGTACAATAGCATTCTCATCAAATGATTGTCAAGTACACTGCTTTATAGTTTCAGGATAGTTCCACTTTTCCCTATTGTGCCTATGGGGTAGAGGACAGTTCTTCTAGGCTATTGCATATTCCTTGCCTTACTGCTCCGTACAAAGAGGCTATCATAGAAGTGTGATTGCATATTTGTCAACACCCCTCCTCAATCACACCTATAAAAACATCGAGTATCCAAAGGATGTCATGAGTAGAACCTTGCTAAGTGTAGATATGGAAAAAAACAACCATATAAAGCTAGAGGTTACCACAAGGCCTCGCTAAGTGTGCAGAGGCTATAGTGCACACATTACATGAGGGTTACAAGGCTTATAATTGGAGCATTAATGTAAGTATATACAAGGCTTAAAAAAGTCGATCTGAATAGTGGAAATAGAAGGATTGATGAGACTTGTCCTTCTGCTCTTAAGTGTCTTCTTTTTCATGGTCTTCTTCATCTTTGATAGTTGCAAGGTAGACCCTCTGTGGCCTTTTCCTAGCATGACAAAATTTTTCAAGGTGCCCAATCTTTTTGTACAAGTCACAAACAATATATTTCTTCCCTTTGTACTTGTTGACATAGAGTAACTGTTCTTCCTTTGAAGTGCTTGCTTCTTCTTTACCTTTGAGTTTCTTCTCTCCTTCAAGGAGTGATGCTTCGATGTCTACCAACTTTGGATTTGGCATATTAATTAGTGTGATGGAGACATTACCAGATTCTCGAGGAAGACTCTTAAGCAAGACTCCAATGCATGCATCATCCATTTTTAAGATAATCCCTCTAAGTTGAGTTAGCAGATTTTCCATATAATTAAGGTGAGTTGCAAGGGACGTATTAGCCTTCATATCCAACCGGAAAAACTCAATCAACAATCCATATTTTGAAGATTTAGATTAGACACCAAACAGTGTGTCCAACTATTCCAACATGACATAAGATGTATCATATATGTCTACATGGTGGATATAACTATCATCAAGCCCAAGCTTGATAATTGCCTAGGCTTTGTCATCATTCTTTTACCATACTGCTAAAAGAGCAACATCCTTGGATTTCTTCTCCTATCCACTTGTTATTGACCATAGACCTTTCTTCATGAAGATTAACTTTATCCTTGTCCATCATGAGTGGAAGGCCGTTCCTTTGAAGTGGCATGACCATGAATATTTGCCTATACTGGATGGCAAGAGCAACAACAAATTAGTACCAAATATATTAGATCAGACTAGCAAATGAGTTGACAAGGATTGTCTCAAGGGTCACAAGAGTTTTTAGTGTTAAACAACACTGAATGAGTATCAAAAAGATACTGCACTTGATATTGTTGTTGATTGATGTTGTTGTAGACTTCTCCCCTCCTTGCTGATTTGAAGTGTAAATCTTACTAGACACTGCGTGATAGAATGAATCAAAGTGGCACTAACTTGGTTGAGCCAAGGGAAGTAGCAAAAAAGAAGGGATTTATAAGCTTGAAGAAAAGTGGCTATGGCTGCCACAATTAGGGTTTTGATAGGGGCTTGGTTTTTTCCTTCTAGCAGATTGAGAAGTACACCATTGGGGCTGATTTTTGGTGATGAGAGAGCTTAGATACCAAGCTTCAAATGCCCTATGGCCATAGGATAGATCGCGGACTGTGTTGATAGCGGCAGCAATGTGACTAGATACAAGCGCAAACTGGGCAGCAACTAACGATTTCTGCAATGTTGGAGTGGGAGGTCACCAATTGAAGAGAAGAAGTGGAAGCAAAACAAAGTGTATGCATCAATCAAGGTGCAGTAGTGTCTGAGTGAATAGAGAGTGAGTGAGTGAGAATCGACAAATAGGTGTGTACCAATGTGGTACACAGATAGAATAAAAGAATGTACTTTTACTTAGGGTACGGTACACTTACACCCGCAAGGATGAGTTCACATGTGTAAAGTAATATACACACGAGAGTAGCATAAGGGCCTTTACACCCAACAACCTCCCACTTAAAGGTCCTAAGTGAACCTTTAACCAACTCCACTAGTGGAATGCAATGCTCATGTTGAGTTTTTGCAAGACTTTTAGTGAGAACGTCTACAGGGTTATCCTATATTTTGATGTTAGTCAATGTGACTAGACCATCATCAAAAACCTGTCTAATGAAATGATACCTAATAGCAATATGTTTGGTATGTGTATGAAACATGGCATTCTTAGTCAAGCATACAACACTCTCCCTATCACATCCAAGTACAGGTGTTTTGGTAGACAGCCCAAAATCCTTGACCAAACAACCAAGCCAAACAAACTTCTTTCGAAGCTAAATATATTCAGCCTCAGTCGTAGAGAGTGCTACTATTTTTTGCAATCTAGAGCACCAATCAAGGTAAAGATGTACCCGCTAGTAGACTTTGAGTATCCAAGTTACCTGCCATGTTTGCATCACAATACCCTTGCATATCTAATGTACCCTTGGTCAGAGTGAAGCAATGCAAAAGCGAATGACCGTGACAAAGAGTGAATAGAGAGAGAAGAGAGAGAGAAGAGAGAGAGAGAAAGAGACACTGAAACGCAGAAAATCTGTAGTGAAGAATGATGTATAAGGATGTAGAATTATACACAGGTGCAGAGAGAATATCTGCGTATGTCTCCACCTCGAATATCTCAGTCTCCATCAGCTGCGAGAGCAATCTCCGCAATCTGCATCCTGAAATCTGTGAGACACAACTGACCAAGACTGTTGAATACACAACCTATTTACAGGCTGAAAATAATGCCTGAAAATAATCAGGTCAGCTGCAATTAATGCAGCCAACTGCTACAGTCCGCCGACTGCTGCCATGTGGCAACTGGCCGACTACCTGCCACATGGCACCTAGCTGCATGGCCCTACCTGCCGGTCCAAGTGACTCTAACACCTCCTCTCAGATCCTCGACAAGGTAGCAAACGTAGGGACCTAAATGCAACTCTCATTGTCACACCGCAGAATAGTAGGACAAGTCTGGGGGCAACCAAGCTCTTCCAACAATCGCCGAAGCCACACTATCTCACATGTGGTAGAAGGTGCGGCCCGATACTCTGCCTGAGTCGAAGATAGGGCGACCATGGGCTGCTTCTTGCTACTCTAAGAGATAGCACCAGCACCCAAGCTAAAACAATAACCAGTAGTAGACCGCCTTTGGTCCACATCGCCAACCCAATCCAAATCACTCCAACCTACAAGAACAAGATCGGAAGCACTTGTACTTACTGGATAGGAAATCCCGAGGTCGAAGATCCCCCTCAGAAACCATAGTATCCTCTAAGCAGCTTGCCAATGCACCTGTTGAGGTGCACTCATGAACCCAACCAAGAGACCTACAGCAAATCATAGATCAACCCGTGTGTTGAGGAGCCAAATCAATGATCCAATTAGCTAACGGTAGCGGGTAGCATCCACCAAAGGAGAGTCTGAGTGTGAAGTGGCCTTCCAATTCGGATCCATAGGAGTAGAAGTGGACCAACAATCCTCCATCTCAAAAGTCACCAAGAGCTCCTGTACATATCTCTACTGAGAGATGAAAACCCCCCTCTGAGTGTGATAAATCTCGTGGCCCAAAAAGAAATGGAGAAGTCCTAAATCTGTCATCTCGAACTTTTGATTGTCTCTTCAACCTTTTGGGCATGGTGGTCACCTGTAACAATCAAGTCATCAACATACAAAACAAACAATACACAACCACCCTCGGAAGTGTGCACATAAAGCTGTGAATCGGCCCGAGAGCACCGATATCCCAACTTTGCCTGGATAAATGAGTCAATCTTCTCGTTCCAAGCACGCGGAGCCTGCTTCAGGCCATACAAGGCCTTCTTCAACCTGAAAACCTTCACATCTCAGGAACCTAAGCCAAGAGGCTACTCTACATAGATCTCCTCCTTCAAATCACCGTTCAAGAAGGCCGACTTCACATCCAACTGAAAGACGGGCCATCTCCTATGACCAGCCAAGGCAAGAACAGCACGAATAGTCGCCATACAAGGCAGTAGGAGCAAAAGTATCATGGAAATCAACACCTAGGCGGCGCTGTGCAAAACGTTTAGCAACAAGGCAAGCCTTGTGCTTGTCCAAAGAGCCATCACTATGGTACTTTGTCTTGAAGACTCATTTGACACCAATCACCTTCTTATGAGAGGGACGAGGCACAAGGTACCAAGTGCCGTTCCGCACAATAGCCTCCAACTCCGCTTCCATCGCTTTCCGCCAATGATCAAACTGTAAAGCCTCCTTCGCAGATGTAGGCTCTCTATCGTGCATAACACGGGACATCAAACAGTAATTAGAGCAAACAAGCTCCATAGTATGTGCTTGGTGTCTCCATGACCTCCGCGGTCCTTCGCTGCCACTCCTCAGGGACCCCCTCAATCCCTGAATCTCGAAGCGTGTCATGGGCCCAACAAGGAGGCCGGATCTCCAATGAGAATCTAACCATGAGAAGGCCGCAAATGAGTAACACCTGTGAAAGGAGTCGTGTGCTTAGAGGCACCAATGTCAACTATCCACTCCCCAATAAACGGGGCCATCAACACAGCATCAGAAGATTTCTCCTTCTTCTTCTTCTCCTTGTCGAGGCAATCCTTCTTCCAGTGATCTATTTTGCCACAAATGTGACAAGTAGATTCATTGTCTTTGTCCTTCTTAGATTTTTCCTCCTTCTTTTGGTCCTTCCCTTTCTTCTGAGAGGATTGACCAACCAAAGCCTCAAATTTTGAAGCATTGGTTCCTTTCAATTGCTCCTCTTAGTCCAAGACCATAGGAACCAACTCTTCCCACTAAAGAGTCTTAGACCACCCTGAAGCAATCAAGGCGGAATAAAAACCACTGAAGCAAGGCGATAACTAAGAAAAAAGAGTTATCGCCATATCTTTAGAAGTGCTCACCTTCCCTGCATTTTGAACCTGTATCTAAAACTAGCTTTTTGATATGCTCCCGCATGGATGATGACTTGTTGACACTCATGGTCCTCATTTGCACTTCCAAAGAGACTCGCTTCATGAGGGTCATCCGATTATACATCTGATCCCAACTCCAGCCATATCTGCCTAGCCACTATCAAATGCTCTATATGAGAGATAACAGCTGTAGTACATAAGAGAAATAAAAAAGAGCGAATGCGAGCATTGAGTTTATCCCAATGTGCCTGAGCCTTTGCCAACTCTGCCTTCTCACTGGAAGAGAGTTTGGACTCGTCTCACGAAGAAGGATGATTGATAGCCTCTGTCAAATCATAGGACTCCAATATGGCAAGCATCATGATCCGCCAGATGTGATAGTTCTCGCCATTGAGCTTTTGATCTAAAGGAAGAGCCAGTAGGACGGGCCATGATCGCTTGAAACTTTGTCTCAACCTCAGAAGGCGTCTTCACCTACAATGCCTACACAAAAACACAAAGAGCAGCCCCCTCTAACTGTGAAAATACAACCTACTAGGGCTTTGGTTCGCTGATCCCGCTCCTTCTTCACCCGTCGGAGGCGATGAAAAGGTAAAATCTGCACTTGAAGGCCCAAAATGTAGCATTCTTCCTTCTCTAACTGCAAAAAAAACAACAATAGCTTCAGCAAATCTTCTCCTTTCTCACACACCCACGCTTGCCTCAACCTTGTTCTGATGCGCAACCAACCCACTTGCACTTGAACGCTGAAAACGCAGCCTTGTGTCATGCTGAAAACCCCTCTACAGATGGGTCCACCCTAGGTCATTTCTTCAACGCTTTGATACCATGTCTTTTTTACAAGTGAAATGTGGCTAATTATATTACTCAAAAAAACTGATTACAACAGAGTACTCATGGTCAACAGACAAGCTGGAGCTGATGAAAATACACTGATACATCATATATACAAGCCTCTCAAGGCGGTCTGGGGAGGATGGGGGCAAGAAGCCATGGAGGGGGGGTGTATCGCCATCTGGGGCTACCTGCCTGCATCACGAAGAAGAGGTCCTGGCCGCCCCAAGTGCGCATGAAATGTCATCGGAGTTCCTGATGGGCCCTGGACTCGCCCTGCACCTGATCCCATCAGCCTCGAAGGGAGTGGATGATGGAGGTCCAGAGCTCTGCTAAGGTTGCCTCTACTGAAAGTCTCTCTCCACCGAAAGCCACCTGACACCGTGCCTTCCATATATGCCAACCAATAAGACTCCCTATGATTTCCCATACCTCAAAGCGGTCTGTTGTGGGCTCCAGTACCTGGCGGATGGGTAGAGCCTCTAAACCCACCACTGCGCATGACCCTGCCTCGATAATGAATATCATATCCTGCATCGCGGCCTCATACAGAAGGTGACAGCCTTGGCTGACAGCCTGCCAGAGCAGAAAGCTCCCAAAGAGATACATCCAAGGCTGGGTGCTATGCAGCGAAGAATGCGGCATACTCCTCTCCACACGAGTTGTGCCGCCTCACACGACCAAAGGCAGTGCTTTGGGCTTTCCATAGACTGCTGTGTACAGCGCTTACAAACTCCCTCCTGCATCTGGGCAAGCCACCTTCCCACCGCCAAGCCTCCATGTGCCACCAGCCATAAAAAATATGATACCTTCCTCGGCCTCCAGCTATCCCAAAGGCAGTGCCAGAAGGTTCGTTGGGACGGCTCCGTGATGTTGTGCTCTGCCCAGTGCCTACTACGTGACGGCGCCCAATCCATATCCTCCTATATCAGTATGTGTCTGCCAATCCTGGCGGTGTACTCCAAAAACCTCGGTGGCTTCTTGGTGACCACAGTGGCCAACCAAAGCCACTCTCCCGAATCCCACTCCAGCTCAAATGGCTGTCCTTCCATATCCAAAGACACCACTCCCTGAGCTCTTGCCAAAAGACCAAAGGGTCCAACCGCCCTGTCTTCCCCTGAAGGCCAATCACCCGGATTCTCTTCCATGAAAGGACACCTATCCCCTCATCCTGCTGCCCTCTATCAAGAGCCAGACGCCCCCTCTCCTGCACTGTGAAAAAGGTCCCAGGTGGAGTGCCACCCACTCTTCCTGCCACCTGTAGGGGCTGAGATCATGTGCAAACCTTGAGATCATCTACAATCTCTAGTCCCCACCACATTTTTCAGAATAGTTCTATTAGATTTGAGTTTCTTTTTCTTTCTATTGATGGACAACACTAGACATGGTTTTACTCTAGCATAGTCCCATTGTAAAGTTATTTCTTAGCATTTTTTCATAGGCCACTTACTTATTTTAGTGTTATCTTCACCTCACTGATGAGATGGCATTAGACATGGATGTACTTTGGATTTTGTCTCATAGGCCACATTGGCCTACCGATTCAGCCTCTCGATGTTAGATAGACCCATGCGGGACATTTTAGGATGACCAAGCTCCATGAGCAGTTCCACACCATACTTGGAGCACATATGAATTGTACCCAGCCTATATACCATTTTGTACCTACTCAATTAGTTTATCATAGCATCAGATGGTAGCTTTATTGGGACCTAGAAAGTTTCCCAGACATTTTGTATGTAATTTTTTGGTCTCATAGGCCAACTTGGCCTTTCGTAGATGTTAATATAGCACACACACTCTCTCTCTCTCTCTCTCTCTCTCTCTCTCTCTCTCACATAGTAGGCAATTGTATTAAGTACGTAAAAAAGTACAAGATTACAAGATGCAGGATGGCTCTAAGCCATCATCCAAAATATCAAAAGCACAACATGTCCAAGAGTAAAAAGATATGATCATGATCAAAAGTACAAAGGAACTAGGTGGCCTGCAGGGGGGCTGAAGAAACTGCAGTGTGCCAAAAACCAAATCCTGTCTAAGGAGGATATCTGCCATCTCAATCATGTCAAGCTGCCAATGGAGGGCTTCTCAAGCAGGCTGTATAACTCCGCAGTCCACACGCGCACAAAGATGTTATCCAACGGCATCTTGACAAACCTTGTGAGACCCTAACTTTACTAAAGTTTGGCAGACCCTAAAATAGAGCAGGAACAGCCAATTCTCCCCTATTCCATGGTAAACCCATTCTCAAAAGTGCCATATGAACTGATCATCATGAGTTCGGACGTAGAATGGAGGTAAGAACTAGCACATTGGGAAGGTTGCTCAATTTCACTTTGATCTGTCATAGCCATGGCATCAAACAACCCAAAAGTGCTGCAAAATAGATACACTGGTATAGTGACTTTAGAGCAATTCAAACCAAACAATAAGACATGAGATCCATGGCAAGACGAAAGAGAGTCTTAAACGTAGCATAAGCCAAATACCCACCTCCCTGTATGCCTATCATACTCACATTCTGACATATTCTCTCTATTGAGCAACATGGAGCATAATCAAGCCCTTTGCCCAGAAGAAAATAAATCTTACCGTCAGTCACAGACTCACAGCATCCTTCATCCATACTTGAAGGATGGGCTCTGTCTCATGAAGAGGCTTGTTTTGCGGCTCATAGCATATAAAAGGCATTTCACATAAATTCAGGCATAGCTGCTGAAGATGAAGTAGTGAGGTTGATTATGGAAAGCTTAAGGCATCTGCCCTGGAAGCTTTTCCAGGGATCTCAACTAGAGTAGTGATGGGCTCCTCACTTCGTTTCTAGCAAGGTGATGCTTGGAAAGCAAAAGTAGGAAAATTTTGTGACTCTGGATCCATAGCAGAAGTACCAGGTTCAATGGAGCACAAAGCATCTATACACAAATGTATGCAGACAGGGATGCATAACCATCAGGTAGCTGCATGGAGCTTTATTAATGCTCATAGACATAAACAAGGTTGCAATTTGAATATTCAAATCCAGAAGTAGCAAATACTAAATGAAAATGGTTTAGACACACTAGGCTGTAGTATGATAGGTTCACATACAAGGCTGCGAAACTGTGAGCACAAGTCATCTGATGCCTGGAAAATGATCAAAGGATTACTGACCTACAGGTCAACCCTATAGGAGTAAAAATTGGTGGCAACCTACTAATTGGCTGGTACAGCTGTAACTCTCTCGTAAATTGGTCTGGTTGGAGCCTCCAGTCTCACTCCTAATGAGGACATATCACTGATTCTGTCAATTTATAGCTCAATGCTGGTCTTCCTTCTAGCTAGTTGGTCTTACACCTTATTCTCTAATACGTTTACTGGAATATAACCTTTACCTCGTTCCAGGCAGTAGTCATAGACTCAACTCCCTTGCTCCAAATTAAATTCAAGATGCTTTTAACCCTTTCTGCTCATCAATCAAAAAACAACAGGCTCATGTACTTGATGAATTGGATGTATAGTTCAAGATATGACTGCAAATTTAAGTAAGCTTCATATTAAGCTAAGTTGTAACTTTGTGAGACCTTTAATAACTCCTGTACCTGGATCCTAACAACTTTTTGTCCTTTGTAGTGTTTACCAAAGAGAGCGTGCTTGCTGCTTTGAGCTCAGAACCAGGCCCCAATACTGTAGGTGCTTGTGCAGCAGCAACTTGCTTGATTTTAGAAGCTAGGACCCTTGCAGCTTTGTCCCTTGAACCCAATCCATTAGCACTTACACTCATATTTCTCCATTTATCCTATCAAGTTAAAACCCAAAAAACCAGTATTCCACATTATTCAATCAAATAATAACAAGTGTCCACATTTCAGAACTCCATACTGCTTATTCAAGAAAACCAGAAAAACATGTAAGCCAGTGCCATGCAACCTGTTCAAAGCACTCGTGAGCATGTTTCTAAATATACTGCAAACGTTTCAAGCATGTCAATGTACAGTCAACAAAAGTTTGATATGTCTTTTAAGCATGCCAATCCATAGTTTTGGCATACATTCTCCACAGAGCTGAACAGAATACATTCAACAACAGTTTAATAATAGTATATGAAACACAATGTAATGCAAATTTGGAAATGTCCTACTGCAGGCAAAGTAATGTAATACTTCAGTAGATTAGAGTCAATGAATTGTGACTCATGGGAAAAAAGACAACTCTGTATGTGGAAACAGAAAACTGGTGTCAACCCATTTTGAAATTTGGAAATCATGTGGAACACACATATTCCTTTCTTGGACTTTGTTAAAGAGAAGGAAGAAAATGAAGCGCAAAATGAAGTATCTAAAGGACTGGAGGATAAAGCTGCAAAGAGAGAGAAATTTTGAACAGCTATGATGATTAATTGATACATGCACTCCCAAGGGCATTGCCTTCCAACACTCCCAATGATCATCAAATTTAATATGACTTCATGAATTGTACCTCCCACAGATCCTTCCTTTTTTAGAGAAAAATTAAGACATCCCCTCAAGTCACAATATCACAAGGCAAAGTATGAAATAGCCCTATAGGGACTTTAAAAGAAAATTTGCAACAAAGTGAGGCCTATTACAAAGCCTAAATGAATAACTAATCAAAAGGTCTATAATGCCAAACCATGTGTGGCTAAGAATGAAAGGAAGAGCCAGATTTCAGGTCTTTAGAAAAGAATACTCATTCTCATAGTCTCCAAATCACACGGTATACTCTCCCATCTTCTTCAGAGAGTGGATAATCTCTATCCAAATCCTAGTGAGATTCTCTATAGTAAATATGTCAAGTAAATCTACAGCAAATCAACGGCATGACTACATTTGGCAATCAAATGTACCAAGCAATGATGCTAGCTATCAACTCACTTTCTTAGAGGGTAATGCATTGTGGTGGTGGACGTCACTTTTAATGCAACGTGGAGCACCATCGAGATGGGTACAATTCAATCGAGTGTTTTGCTTTTGCATGGTTGGCAAGTACCTTTGAGATGGATGTAATGACCACTTATGGATGGTTCCCAATGTAAGAACTCGGTAGTATAACAAAAAGTGCTCGGAGGCATTGCTACCCATTACTTCCTATCACCCTGTTGTCAGAATGCAGTGATGCGGAAGCATAGGACAAAGACTAAGAGAGAGTGTACACAGAGAGAAGAGAGAGAGAGAGAGAGAGAAAAGGAGACAGTGTAGACGCAGAAAATCTGTGGTGTAGTATTCTATATAAGAGTGCAGAAATACACAAGGGGGCAGAGGAAATATATGTGTATGTCTCCGACTTGATGACCTCGATCTCCGTCAGCCCGAGCACAGTCTGTCTCAGCCAACAGATCTTCAAGATCAGAATCTGAAATCACTGAAGAGTGAATGATAAAGTGTGCCACAAGAACCGGCTATTAAATAGCCAGGAAATAATAAAAAAGCAGCAGCCCAATCCGAGTCACTCCAACCTGCAAGAACCAAATCGGAAGCATCTGTACCTGTGGGATAAGAAATCCCTAAGTCAGAGGTCCCCCTTAAATACCGAAGAATCCTCAGGGCAGCCTGCCAATGCACCTGTTTAGGTTCCGTCATAAACCCTACCAAAAAGACCCACAGCAAAACAAAGATCAACATGAGTGTTGAGAAGCCAAATCAAGGATCCAATCAACTGACAGTAGCGTGAAGCATCCATCACGGGAGAATCGGAGTGTGAAGTGGCCTTCCGATTCAGATCCATGGGAGTAGTAATGGGCCAACAAGTCTCTATCTCAAAAGTCACCAAGAGGTCCTGAATGTACCTCTGTTGAGAGATGAAAATCCCCCTCTGGGATTGATAAATCTCGTGACCCAAGAAGAAATGAAGAAGCCCCAAATCCGTCATCTCCAATGCCTAATGTAAAGCTGTCTTGGTCTCTCGGACCTTCTGTGCATGATCCCCTATCAAAATCAAATCATCAACATATAACACAAACAACACACAACCAACCTCGGAAGTGTGCACATAAAGCTGCGGATCGGCCTTGGAGCGCCGATATCCCAACTTCGACTGAAGAAACGAGTCAATCTTCTCGTTCCATGCACGCGGAGCCTGCTTGAGGCCATACAAGGCCTTCTTCAACCTGTAAACTTTCCCATCCGAGAATCCAAAGCCAGGAGGCTACTCAGCATAGATCTCCTCCTGCAAGTCACCATTCAGAAAGGCCGACTTCACATCCAACTGATAAACAGGCCATCTCTTATGGCCAGCCAAGGCAAGAAAAGCTCGAATAGTCGCCATACGAGCAGTGGGGGCAAAAGTATCATGGAAATCAATGTCTGGGCACTGGGCAAAACCTTTAGCAACAAGGCGAGCCTTGTGCTTGTCCAAAGAACCATCGATAAGGTACTTGGTCTTGAAGACCCACTTGACTCCAATCACCTTATTGTGAGAGGGACGAGGCACAAGAGACCAAGTGCCATTCCTCTCAATAGCCTCCAACTCAGCTTCCATGGCCTTCCGCCAATGATCAAACTGCAAAGCCTCCTTCGCTAAAGTGGGCTCTCGATCCTGCATAACACGGGTCAGCAAACAATAGTTGGAGCAAACAAGCTCCGAAGAATGTGCTTGGTTCCTCCGTGACCTCCGCAGTCCATCCTACGGTTCCCACTCCTTAAGAACCCCCCGATCCCTGAATCTCGGAGGGTATCATGAGCCCAACGAGGAGGATGAACCTCTCCCCGTCACTCTCCATCTGCTAAAGACTTAGGAACCTCCACCGGTCGGAAGCTCCTCGGGGGTGGCCGATGGAAGAGAAGACTCTGAATCCGAAGAAGAATCTCCATCAAGAGGCTCTACCTCCAAAGAAACTGTCTCGGGAGCCCAACTCTCCCTGCGATCTCCAAGGACGGGGTGCTCCTCACCCCCCTTTGTGGCCGGTACTTCCACGAACCGCACATCTCGGCTCGTGTAGGCATCCTGCTTAACGGGATCAAACAAACGATAACCTTGGGATTGGGAGCTATAGCTAACAAAAACCCATCGTCGGGAAGTCGCCTCGAACTTATCACGCTGCGTCTTCGAAATGTGCATATAAGCATCACACCCAAAGATCCTAAAATAAGAGACATCAGGCTTAGTCCCGAAGTAAGCCTCAAAAGGTGTCATTCTGTCAACGGCCGAAGTGGGAGTTCGATTAAGGATGTGAACTAGGATAGCCACTGCCTCGGCCCACAGAAACTAAGGCGTTTGTCGATGCTCCATCATGGTGTGCACCATCTCGATCACACTTCGGTTCTTCCGCTCCAAAATTCCATTCTCTTGGGGAGTGTTGGTATTAGCAGACTCCTGGTGAATGCTCCTATCTGCACAAAAACAAGCAAACTCATTAGATATAAATTCACCTCCCTTGTCTGAACGCAAGGTCTTCAGTCGCCGGCCAAAACAGTTCTCCTCAAAAAGAAGCCAATCCTTGAAATGAGAGAAAGCCTTCAACTTCAAAGTCAAGAAATAGGCCCAAGTCATCCTATTGTAGTCATCTACGATCAACATGAAGTACAAGCTCCCCTTCAGGGACTCAGTCCTCATCGGGCCACAAAGATCCGTGGATACAAGCTCCATGGGTGAAGTAAACCGCCTAGAAGCTTTGTTCGGAATCACATCCCGATGCAGTTTCCCACGAATGCAGGAGACACATGGCTGATGGCTCACCACTATGTCCGACAAGCCTCAGACAAACGACCCTCGCGACGCCTTCTGAAAGTACTCATAGTTCAGGTGGCCAAACCGAGCATGCCATAGCTCGAGCTGTGTCTGAGAAGTAAGAAGAAGAGAAGTAAGAGCTGAAGAAGACTTCAATTTGTAGACTCCATTCTCCTCATACCCTACAGAGAGAACCTTCCTCGATCCACGATCAAGGACTCGAACAGTATTACTATCAAACTCCACCAAGAGGCCAAGAGCACAAATCTTATGAACCAAAAGTAAATGATACCCCAATCCTGGCACATGCAACACCTCAAAGGTGTAGGTACCACCACGTCCATCTGGAATAAGCTACATCTCACCCCACGTAGCAATAGACACAGAAGAGCCGTCTCCAATGAGAATCTGCCCACGTGAAGGTCGCAAATGGGCAATACCAACGGAAAAAGGAGTCATGTGCCGTAAGGCACCGCTGTCCACAATCCACTCTCGAGCTTGGGGAGCTGTTATCGCAGCATCAAAAGTTGTCGGTGTAGAGTCCTCAATGACTACTAAGTGTAGAAAAGCAGCTGATGAGGGTGTAACCACCGCTCCAGAGTCCTTCATGTCCTTCTTCTTGGTATCCTTCTTATCTTTGTCGGGGCAATCCTTCTTCCGGTGACCGGTCTTTCCACAAATATGACAAGTTGATTCCTTCTCCTTGTCCTTCTTGGATTTGTTATCCTCCTTCTTCTTCTTTTGGTCCTTCCCCTTCTTCTGAGAGGCTTGACCAACCAATGCCTCTAATTTGAAAGCATTATGTCCCTTCAATTGTTCCTCCTGGTCCAAGACCATACAAACCAACTCTTCCCACCGAAGAGTCAACTCCCGCCCTAAGGCAATAAGAGCGGAATAAAAAGTACCGAATCGTAACAGCAACTAGGATAGTAAAGTGATCGCCATGTCTTCGGAGGAAATATGCTTCCCCGCATTTTGAACCTGTATCTGAAGCTGCCGAAGCTTGTTGATGTGTTCCCGAAGCGAAGAAGACTTATTCACGGACAAAGTCCACATCTGCACCTCCAAAGAAATCCTCTTCATCAGGGTCATCCGGTTGTACATTTGGTCGAGCTCCAACCATATCTCACGAGCCACCGTCAAGTGCTCGATATGAGCTATCATGGCTGTGGTACAAGACAAAAACAGAAAAGATTGAATCCTGGCATTCAGTTTGTCCCAATGAGACTGGGCCTTGGTCAACTCTGCACGAGCATTGGAAGAGAGTTTGGACTCATCCCTCACCGAGGGCCTGTTAATCTCCTCCATCACCAGTTCCGCTAAATCATAAGACTCTAAAATGGCCAACATCATCACCCGCTAAATGCGGTAATTGTCACCATCAAGCTTTTGATCCGTTGGAAGAGTTGGTAGGATCCTGTCCATGATCGCTTGGAACTCCAAATCAGTCTCTGAAGACATGTTAACCTGCAATACCTGCACAAACACAAAAGCAACCCCCTCTGACTGTGAAAACGCTGCCTTCTAGGACTGATTCCTCCGCTGCCCAAACCTTCTTCACCCGCCGGAGGCAATGAAAAGGTAAAATATGCAATTGAAGGCCTCAAACGCAGCCTTTCACCCATTCGAACAGCAATAACCTGCAGCAAATTCACCGATTGGACTCCTTTTCCGCACGCCCACACTCGCTTCAGCCTTGATCCGATGTGCAGCCCTACCGCTCGCCCTCGAAACCTGGAAACACAGCCTTGTGTTGCACTGAAATCTCCTCTTCAGATAGGTTCAGCCGTCAGTCAATCCATCTTTACCGCTCAGATACCATGTCAGAATGCAGCAATGCGGAAGCGTAGGACAAAGACTGAGAGAGAGTGTACACAGAGAGAAGAGAGAGAGAGAGAGAGAGAGAGAGAGAAAAGGAGACAGTGTAAACGCAGAAAATTTGCAGTGTAGTATGCTGTATAAGAGTGCAGAAATACACAAGGAGGCAGAGGAGATATATGTGTACGTCTCCGACTTGATGACCTCGATCTCCATCAGCCCGAGCACAGTCTGTCTCAGCCAACAGATCTTCAAGATCAGAATCTGAAATCACTGAAGAGTGGATGATAAAGTGTGCCACAAGAACCGGCTATTAAATAGCCAGGAAATAATAAAAAAACAGCATCAGATCGGCTGCATTAAATGTAGCCAATAGCAGAAATCTGGCCGACTGTGCAATCCGACTGCACTGCTGACGTGGCACTGACGACGTGGCACCTCCTCTAGCATACTACACTGACTATCCAAGAAATGACTGGCTAACACCTATCCCCCTTTCAAAGGGGAATAGAGAAGTATTGTGGGCTGCCCAAGGAAATTCTTAACTTTTGTATAAAGACAACAGTGACCAGCATGTCTCAATTGATAGAGATCGCATGTACAGCAAATGTTTTGCTGTGTGGAAAGTCTTCTAGCTTAAAAGGTGATGATGAGAAGCCCAAAAAGAAAAATTTTGAGGCTGAGAAGAGGGGCAGGTGAGAAAATAGGGCTACAACAATGCAAAAACAGCAAGGAGGAACATGGAAAAATACTGCTCAATGAAGGGAGTTAATGGCCGCATATACATGTTTTGGTTGTGTACAAGACGTTAGCAGATCAATCATCTCATGTGGGAGTTCATACCTTTCATGGGCTGTTTATTGTATTTTTCCCAGATGAGTGTGGTTGTGTTATCTATGGTGGCAGGTTATTTGCCGGCCCACCTGCCAGTTTAGGCCCTATTTGGGCTGGCCAGCCAGTTCATGATTACGACCTATATAGAGACTAGGCACTCCCTCCTCCATGTCATCTGCCTCATTCAGCATACACCATATCTTTGAGTCCTGTTGGACACAGGGAGCTAGTGCCCATAGCAAGTGACTCACGATTGAGTTTGTAATGTCTCTTGTCTTGGTATATGGATTCCATTTCCTGAGCATATCTCTTCTGAGGTAGTGTTCCTCTCCCCCCATGTTTGTACAATCTATTACAGCAGTTTCTCACGGTTCCATTGCCGCATCCTATTCTAACATGGTATCAAACATCTGTATTCGGGATCTTGGTGTGTTTTTTATTGCTGCAGGTTGGCCTTCACCCTCTGCTGCCGCTGATCTGCTTTTCTCAGGACCGCTGCAATCAATCTCCAGCCCAGCCGACCATCTCCTGCTCCAGTTCAACCTGTTTTCTGCCCAGTCAGCCTGTGCTTTCATCAGCTCTACCTGTGTTTTCCCTTCCTGCATTTTTAACATCTGGATAGTCCTGCATTTTTAATGTCTGGATGGTCTGTGTTGTTGCTACAGCTTTCTGCATTTTCAGGTTTCTAACCTCCTACTGGCTGGCAACAGGTGTTTCAACTTTCTGGCTGCATGTTAGCTGCATTTGGTCTAATTTCCCCTGTTTGATCTGATTTTCTCTATTTGCAATAGTAGTATTGTGATCAGCTGTTCTTGACGGTGTGTGTGAATTCTTGCCAAGTACTTTTTGGGTCCTGATCTCTCTCTCTGTCTCTCTTCTCTTCTTCAGCTTCACTTTCTATCCTCTCCAATGACACATCCCTATTGTTCCATTGATGGCACACTTAAAGGTTCCAATCATCTCACTTGAAGTGCCATGGTGGAAGCATGGTTTGTGCAAAAGTGCATGTGGTATGCTGTTTCAAGAGCTATCATGCATCCCTGGATACTAAATCCTATTCCGTCAGATTGGGACCGCGACAACAATGAGGCAGCAATTCTTGCATGGGAGATAGATGGTGCATGTGCATTATTCTTCTCTTCTCAGGTGCATTTCTAAAGAAGTCCTTCCAGTGGTAACCTCTTGCAAGACAACTTCAAACATGTGAGAGAAATTATAGCTGCTATACGAGGCTGCATCAACCATGCAAGCTATGACTCGCTATGGAAGATCACCAAGAATATTAAGTAGACAAAATCCTTGATTCGAGAATTTCAAGAGACAGATTATAGTGTCTTCTCCATTGGAAGGGCTACGATGCGAGTGAAGGAACATAGGAACCAACTTCAGATCTTCAAAGAGCTCCTATTAAGATTCACAAATTTCATCTTCAACACTCAATTAAGCCAAGGCCTATTCAAAAGAACACCACCACCCCTAATGGAAGTCAGTGCTAGAAGGGGGGGCAATGTAACAAACGCTCAAGTAAGGAGAATCCTTGGTTCGTATGCAAGCTAGTACAACCCCTGGTTCCATGAAGTTTCTAGAAGATTCAAGAATTCTAAAACACTCTAGAAGATGTCTACATCCTCGCTTATGCTGATGTTAACGTGCTTAGTGTCAACATGCATGTCATGCTTTGTGTTGACGTGCATATCATACCATGTGGCATCCTCCTTATTTTAGTCTTGTCTTGTATCGAGTCTTGTCTTGCAATCAAGCCATACTCTTGTGAGCATTCTCTTGTTATAGAGTTATCTCGCAATCAAGTTCTAGTTCAATTTCTCTTTCAAAAGAGTAATCTCCTCACTCTCAAAGAGCACTTGCCATGCTCTACCTACTGCATTTTAGGATCCAGCACACTCTCAGCTCATCCCTCTGCCCCGGTCCTTCAAAGACACGGGAATTCCAAGTTTTGCATTCACTTTGCATAGCACGTTTACTGCATTGAGCATTGTATCATTCATTATTTATTCTTCTTCCAACTTCACTGTCTCTAAGTTACCCTTCACCTCTAAGTTCTCTAGTTATCACTTTGTGCTTTGTCATACACTTATGTTTATCTTTGATTCTCAAGCATTTCTTTACACCCACTTTATACATGTTTGCAAGACTATCAAGGGGCACGCATTTTAATGTAGCGCATCTTTTTGAGTACCGTGGTATGCCAAAGTCTATTATCAATGATAGAGACCCTCAAATGCCTTTTTTTTTTGGAAGGGGTTGTTTGAGAATATGGATACTGTTAAAGATTAGTCATCCTCTAGACTAGCATTTCTCAAGTTACCATTGGTGCAATCACATCTCTCAGAGGTACTCTCGAAGAGCACTATTCATTATTCCTATTAGTTTCTGGGCATGTCCAACAATCACATGTACGAGCAACTTATCAAGCAAGCGATGATGCCATGTGGCAGTTGGAGGACTGATCACTGATTATTTTATTCCTTTGTGCAACAGTCAGTAATAAGTGGTAATGATTCTAGATGCTACTTGGTGAAATTTCAAAATTATTCATCTATGGATACAAAATGGATAGAAGAGGGTGACTTGGACCTTAGCAAACCATCCTCACTTATTGCAGCTTTACCTCAATGCATTCAACTTGAACTCACTTTAGATCAAGCTCCTTCAAGTTCAGAAAAGCGAGGGGTCCACAGTATTACTTAAATACTCAAGGGGGAAGTAGCACGTCCACTCCTCTAATGGTGGACAACTCATGTGCCTAGTGGATCTCAGATGAACTCAGTTTGCACCCAAGTTAGACATAATGTTTGCTATGAGGTCACTATTCAGTATACTAGTCATTGCAATTGGTAGTTTTCGCTGCAACTCTTAAGACTATACATTTTCGTGGTTTTTGGCTGAGATATGATATATAGCAGTGTTATGCAATACCGCCAAGAGTACAAACATGGTTTATGGTCAGTTTGTGCTTTGATGGTCAAAATAGTTTTTGTATATAGTTTATGGATGCATCCTTGACAATAGTTATGGTTCATTTTTGTGAATTATGATGGCATTTTGCTAGATGGAAATCAATGATACAATTGCAAGGATGAAAAGGGAAGGTTTGTCATGGGGATCTATATTCTTAATGCTTAGCTTTGGCACTATTAAGTTGTGCACATTTGAGGTACACATATGCAATGTAAGTTAATTTTGGCACACTGACAAATCGAAAACCTAAGTTATACATTGGAGGACATTGGCAAAAGTTGTGACAAGTTATGATGGATAGATAGATACTTACGGATGCCTAGTGTAAGTTTTGGCTAGAGCATTAAATGGGCCTAGAAATGACACATGTCCTAGACGCTAAGAAACCTAGTATTTTCTAGAAGCTTCTAGAAGATTCAAGAAAGTTCTAGATGATTCTAAGAAGGTTCTAGAACACTCTTTGGACAATTCTAGAAGAATCTTGCATGAGTGCTTACTTCAACATTGCTTATATCAACAACACTTTTGTCCATCATCTAGAAGCTTCTCCTTAACCTCATCAACTCTTGCATAAATAGGGGTCTTGGGCTACAAGCCCTTCAATTTTACCAACTCCAGTTGTAAGACTCCTTTGAGATAAGTCCTCTCTACTTCCAATTCAAGCCATGTATCTCCAATTCTTGTCTCATCTTGTTTTATCTTGTATTTAATCTAGTCTTGTATCAAGATCTTGTCTTGTATCGAGGATCTAGCTTTGTTGTAAACACCATTGTATCAATCTTATATCAAGAAGTATATTGTTATAATCCATTATCTTGCAATAAAGAATCAAGTTCTTCTTCTTCTTCTTCTAGTTAATTCCTTATAGTTGTAAGAAAACAATCCTTGTCCTTACCAAGTTCTTGTCACCCTCATAACAACTTGTGGTGTCATTTGGGCTTAGACCAAAATTAAACATTTAATGCTCGACTAAGGTTGAATGAAAGTCAAAACAACTTTCAAGTTCAAAGGGCTTAGCACATTAAATGCGGATGGGCAAAGGCCAATTAATAGGCAGGAACAAAAGAATTTTTATTTTCCAACCATTTAATAATTGCTGCAAAATTAAGTCTAGAGGCTGAGTTTCACTTTGGAAACAGTGCCACTTGGCAGCCAAGGAAGAGACTTGACCATGAAAACTGAATAGAGCCTATTTGGGGCTGGCTAAAAGCAAAAGGAGGCCATTCTGCAGCTGGCAACTGCTGTACAAGGGAATTTCAACCAAGAGACAGCACGTCTAGGCCATTGGCAGTCATCAAGAGGTCTATTGGCAGCAAGTGACAACTTTTCAAGCATCAAAAGCTGCTGATGACAGCAGATTTGGGCTAACAATAGTATTCCGGGGCTCCAAGCAGTAGATGACCTGATCAATAGCCCCCTGATCAGCAGGCAATAGCTGTTTAAGTCCTTGCCCGGCAACAAATAGCATAATTTTCTCTCTCTTCAACCATTTCACATCTTCCCTAACATTTCCTCAGCCATTCTCAGTGTTTCCAGCAGTTGAAGGGGAGCAGCAATGCAAATTGCTGCCCAAATACTAATTTACAGTAGAATTTATGGTTTCTCAGTCACCTTGGGATCTCTGCCCATTAATTGAAGACCCAATGATCTGAATAGCAGCCATAATAGAAGGATTTGCAGCTTTTCTAAAGGGGAATGCTGATCTACACTTTACTTGTGCCCAAAATTGTAACCAAATCAAGGAGAATTTTGAATAATACCAAGTTAAAGAAATACAACAAGGAGCTCAGTTGTTAGGGCCAATTGTTTGTAAGTTTTCCAAGATTTATGTGGTGCTGATTTCAGTTTTTGTCAATTTTAGGCTTGCTGTAATGTGAGCTAAATCAGGTCATCTACCACCCTAACCTAGAAGGAATGCCGATTCTGGAGAAGATAGCATAAAGCTTATGTTGAGCTAAAAATTCATTCCATACTAATTAGCTCTTTAAAACAACCCCAAAACATGTAAATTACCAATTACCAAAAGTTTCATTAAACAGGAAGTGGTTCTAGAGAGTTTCTATGTCCCACGTGCAAAACCCTAATTTGGTAGGATACTTCTACAGCAATAAATAGACACGCAGCCCATCATTTAGCCCGATCCTTGTCTTGGAAGTTTCAGCTATCAGCCCTCCTCCACTAGATGTCCAATCCCCAATGACTGCTGCTATGTGGTCTACAACTGTCACCTAGCTCCCCACTATTGTCGGTGATCAGGTGCCATCATCTTCAGGTAGTTTCATTGTTGCATTTGCCAGTTCCAACCCTGGAGATTGCTGCATTCTAGTTTCCAACCTACTGCCCTTCCATTTCCAATATCAGCCTAATTTCTATTTGTATCTACAACAAGTCATTCTTGTGTTTTCAACACTTTTCTTCATCCGACTAGTAGTTACTGCATTTAGGATCATCTCTGATGAAAAAACCCATCAACACCTCCCTCAACCTGCTCCCACAACAGCCACTAGCTATTGAATGGCTCTACCCTTAAGCATTATATACATTCTCTCATTCACTTACAGCATTGATTAATTCACTTCAAAGTTCTCTTTCTTCTCTGTTTGTGTTTGTGTTTTTGCGTTTTGCATTTTTCATTTTGTGTTTTGCATTTAGGGTTTGCATTTTTTTTGTTTTACTATCTAAGTTATTGTATTTCATCCATGTTCGTACATTTTGTGCAAACCCTAGCATATCTTCGCAAAACAAGACAAGAACTAGAGACACATGGCTTGAACGGAAACTAGAGAGGACTTACCTCGCAAGAGCCTCACAACTTGTTGGGAATAAAGGGCCACCATGCTTGCACCCTACACGGGTGTGAACATACCCTTTGCGGCTATTACACTATTTGATATATTTATCTGAAAAACCTAAAGAGGTACACGTCATTGTACCCACACATGCTATGTTTGCTCTCTTCTCTCTCAACCTACTACATCTCCATTGAAGCATAGAGGAAGCTCCATCTTGAATCCTTCACTTCGAACCGGTATCAAAGCTAGACATTAAATTCCACGTGTGTAAAATCTGAATTTTTGCAAAGCTCCGTCCAACACACCGCTGCCCACGCCCCCGCCATCACAACCGTCGAACCCCCCCTCCCCCGCTGACTAACATCACACCCCCCCTAGTCCCTCTCGCCTAGCGCCACTGCCATCACGTTTTTCCCCCTCCCTCTCAGCATCTCGCTATCCCCCATCCTCTGTGCCACCACGCTGGGCCTGCGCCCCCCTCATCCTCCCCTATACACTGCCCCCCCCCTTGCCCTATGGCCCCCCACTGCCCGCCTGCCTACCTGCAGCCTCGCCTACACGCTACCCCCCCCCCTGCCTTGTGGCCTGCCGCCTGCCTGCCTATGACTCCTCTGCACCGTCTCCTGTGCCCCCCCCCCCCCGCTTGCAGCCTATTTGCAAGGCGACCCCCGCCTGCCTGCATCCATCTGCGCTGCCCTCCCCGCCTTGGGTTTCTTCTCCCCCGCTGCCCCAAGCAGATGTTCCAACCCCTCCACATTCAGTGACGCCACTCTGACCCCCAGGCACATGGTGGCCTTCACCCTGTGGTGCCAGGCCCCCCAACCGTGCGACTCCAGCCTGACGCAATCACCGGTGGTGCCTGATGCCTCCACCGCCGGCAAAATAGAAACCCCCCCCCCCCCATCCTTGCCATCACACCTCCCCCCCCCCCCCCCCTCATTGCTCCCTCCACTTGCAACAACAACAACCCCTCCTCCCGCAGTACAACAGTGTGTTTGGCAGGTTCTCAGAAGGGACACGCAATGGAAACTTTGGTTATACGCCGGCACATTCTGCGAGTGTCCCCCTAGTCAAACACAGTGCGTGTAGTCCTCTCTAAGGAAAAGCTCTTAGCAATTCATGCCACAGAGCTGGAGCTAAAAGAAATAGCGATCTTTGGTCAAGCCGTAGGACACTCCCCCTCCACGGCTCAGCTTCGAGACTGGCTTCACTCCACGCTACGCATCGGCACGATGCAGATCATGGAGGCGATTCTCATGGGGCAAGGGATCTTCATGGTACGACTCACCTCGGCAGACGCAACCTAGGAGTTAGTGACCAATTCACCCTATGCCTCCACGAAGGGGGTCATTTGTCAGAGTGCAGCGGTGCGGAAGCGTAGGACTGAGAGAGAGAGAGAGCGCAGAGAGAGAGAGAGAGAGAGAGAGAAAGAGACAATGGAAGATGAAGATCTGCTGTATAAAGTGTGCTGTATACAAAGATATGCAGATATGTACACGGGCACAGTGCGCTGGACTGCGTGTCTCCACCTCGACGATGCAACCTGCTGTTCACCTCGAAGTCCGCTGCAGTCTGCACTGTCTCCTGTCAGAAATCTGCGAACAGAGATGGAATCTGTGCGAGCCACCAGTTTGTAATCTGCGAGCAGAAAAAGTGTCTGCAGAAGACTGAAAACTTGGCTATAAATAGCCAGAAAACAGGCACCAAAAATAGCAGGTCGGGGCTGCATTAAATGCAGCCGACTGTACTGCAGTCAGTCGCGGACTGCCACGTGGCAGTCCGACTGGACTGTGCAGTCCGACCAGGGCGATGATCTCTAACACCCCCTCTCAGAGCATGGGCGGGGCAGAAGCCTGAGGGATCTGGAATGTCTCCGAAATAGAGCCCGGGGAAGGGCCTTCGTAAACAAATCTACAAGATTGTCCTCCGTCTTGCAGTACTCCACAGTGATGGTCTCATCCAGAAGCTTCTCTTTGATGAAGTGGTACTGGATCTCTATGTGCTTCGTCCGAGCATGAAAAACAGGGTTCCGTGACAAGGCAATGCAACTCTCATTGTCGCATTGCAACAAAGTAGGACAAGTCTGGGGGCAACCAAGCTCCTCCAACAATCTCCGAAGCCACAACCTCACATGTGGTGGAAGACGCAGCCCGATACTCCGCCTCAATAGACGAAAGGGCTACCGTGGGCTGCTTCTTGCTACTCCATGAGATAACACCTGCACCCAAGGTAAAACAGTAAGTTGTAGTAGACCGCCTATGGTCCACATCACCAGCCCAATCCGAGTCACTCCAACCTGCAAGTACAAGATCTGAACCATCTGTGCCTGCTGGATAATGAATCCTTAAATCAGACGTCCCCCTCAAATACTGAAGTATTCTCTAAGCAGCCTGCCAATGCACCATCTGAGGTTCACTCATAAACCCTGCCAAGAGCCCAACAGCAAAGCAAAGATCAACATGAGTGTTGAGGAGCCAAATCAATGATCCAATCAACTGACGATAGCGGGAAGCATCTGCCATGGGAGAAGCTGAATGGGAAGTGGCCTTCCAGTTCGAATCCATAGGAGTAGAAAGGGGCCGACAATCCTCCATCGCAAAAGAAACCAAGAGCTCCTGTACATATCTCTGCTGAGAAATGAAGATCCCCCTCTGAGACTGATAAATCTCATGGCTCAAAAAGAAATGGAGTAGACCCAAGTCCATCATCTCGAACGTCCGATGTAAAGCTACCTTCGTCTCTTAGACCTTCTGTGCATGATCACCTGTGACAATCAAATCATCAACATACAATACAAAAAGCACACAACCATCCTCGGAAGTGTGAACATAAAGCTGTGGATCGGCCTTAGAGCGCCGATATCCCAACTGTGACTGAAGGAACGAATCAATATTCTCGTTCCATGCACACGGAGCCTGCTTGAGGCCATACAAGGCCTTCTTCAACCTGTAGACTTTCCCATCTGAAGATCCAAAGCCAGGAGGCTACTCGACATAGATCTCCTCCGTCAAATCACCATTGAGGAAGGCTGACTTCACATCCAACTGGTAGACATGCCATCTCCTATGGCCAGCCAAGGCAAGAACAGCTCGAATGGTCGCCATACGAGCAGTGGGGGCAAAAGTATCATGACAATCAATCCCTAGGCGCTGGGCAAAACCTTTAGCAACAAGGCGAGCCTTGTGCTTGTCCAAAGAACCATCGCTAAGGTACTTGGTCTTGAAGACCCATTTGACGCCAATCACCTTCTTATTCAGGGGGCGTGGCACGAGTGACCAAGTGCCATTCCTCTCAATAGCCTCCAACTCGGCTTCCATAGCTTTCTTCCATAGTGCAGACTGTAAAGCCTCCTTCACGGAGGTGGGCTCTCGATCCTGCAGAACACGGGTCATCAAACAATAGTTAGAGTAAACAAGCTCTGTAGAATGTGCCTGGTGCCTCCGTAACCGCCGCGGACCATCCTGCGGTCCCCACTCCTCAGGAACCCCCTCGATCCCTCAATCACGAAGTGTGTCACGGGCCCAACGAGGAGGAGGCCGGACCTCCCCTCGTCTCTCTCCATCAGCTGAAGACTCTAGGATATCCACCGGTGGTAACTCCTCAGGGGTGACGGGTGGAACAGTAGACTCTATGTCAAAAACAAAATCAAAATTAAAAGGCGCGGGCTCCAAAGGAACTGTAGCGGGAGCCCAACTCTCCCCTGGATCTCCAAGAACAGGATGCTCCTCACCCGCTGGTAGGGCCGGAACGTCCGCAAACTGCACATCTCGACTGGTGTACACATCCCGCTTAACGGGATCAGACAAAAGATAGCCTTGGGACCGGGAGCTGTAGCCAACAAATACCTGTCTTCGGGAAGCTGCTTCAAATTTATCACGATGAGCCTTGGGAATGTGAACATAGGCATCACACCCAAAGACCCTAAAATAAGAAACATCGGGCTTAGTCCCCGGGCTTAGTCCCAAAGTAAGCCTCAAAAGGTGTCATCCCATCAACGGCCGAAGTGGGGGATCGGTTAAGGATGTGGACAGCAGTAGCCACAACCTCGGCCCACAAAAACTAAGGTGTCTGTCGGTGCTCCATCATGGTGCGCACCATCTCGATCACACTGCGGTTCTTCCGTTCAAGAATGCCATTTTCTTGAGGAGTGTCGGTATTAGCAAACTCCTGGTGAATACCTTTATCTGCACAAAAACAAGCAAACTCATTAGAAACAAATTCACCACCCTTGTCGGATCGCAAGGTCTTCAATCTCCGGCCCGATCGGTTCTCCTCAAAGAGAAGCCAATCCTTGAAGTAGGAGAAAGCTTCTGACTTCAATGCCAAGAAATAGACCCATATCATCCTGCTGTAGTCATCTACGATCAACATGAAGTACGAGCTTCCTCGCAAGGACTCGTTCCTCATAGGGCCACAAAGATCCGTAGATACAAGCTCCATCGGTGAAGTAGACTGCCGCGAAGCTGTGTGGGGAATCGCATCCCTATGCTGCTTCCCACGAATGCAGGAGACATATGGCTGCTGGCTCACCACTATATCCGGCAACCCTCGAACAAGCTGTCCACGTGATGCCCTCCGAAGATAATCATAGTTGAGGTGACCAAATCGAGCACGCCATAACTCTGACTGTGTCTGAGAGGTAAGAAGAAGAGTAGAGAGGGGGGTGGAAGACTTCAATTTATAGATGTTGTTCTCCTCATATCCGAATGATAGAACCTTCCTTGACCCACGATCAAGGACGCGCACCGAATCACTGTCAAACTCCACCAAAAGTCCAAGGGAGCAAATCTTATGAACTGACAATAGATGATACCCTAAACCTGGTACATGCAAGACCTCTGAGGTATGGGTACCACCACGTCCATTTGGAATAAGCTACATCTCACCCCGTCCTGCAATAGACACGGAAGAGCTATCTCCAATCAGAATCTGCCCACGCGAGGGTCGCAACTGGGCAACACCATCTCATGAAGGAGTCATGTGCCGGGAGGCACCACTGTCAACGATCCACTCTCGAGCCTGGGGAGCCGTCATCGCAACATCAGAAGCATTCGGTGTAGAGTCCTCAATGACAGCTAGATGAAGAAATGCAGCTGATGAGGGTGCAGCCACCGCTCCAGAATCCTTCGTGTCCTTCTTGTTGGTGTCCTTCTTGTCTTTGTCAGGGCAATCCTTCTTTCAATGGCCAGTCTTTCCACAAATATGGCATGTGGATTCTTTGTCCTTGTCCTTGTCCTTCTTTGACTTAGTATCCCCCTTCTTCTTCTTTTGGTACTTTCCCTTCTTCTGAGAGGCTTGACCTGTCAGTGCCTCCGACTTGGAAGCATTCTGTCCCTTTAGCTGTTCCTCTTGGTCCAAGACCATAGGAACCAACTCTTCCCACCGAAGAGTAGACTCTCGCCCCGAAGCAATAAGGGCGGAGTAGAAAGCACCGAATTGTGGCAGCAACTGGGACAAGAGTGTGATCGCCATGTCTTCGGAGGAAATCGGCTTCCCCGCATTCTGAACTTGCATCTGAAGCTGTCTAAGCTTGTTGATGTGCTCCCGCAACGAAGAAAACTTGTTCACGGACAAGGTCCGCATCTGAATCTCCAAAGAAACCCACTTCATTAGGGTCATCCGGTTATACATCTGATCAAGCTCCAGCCATATCTCCCGAGCCACTGTCAAGTGCTCGATGTGAGTTATTACGGCTGTAGTACAAGACAGAAAAAGAAAGGAACGAATCCTGGCATTCAGTTTGTCCCAGTGAGACTGTGCCCTGGCCAACTCCGACCATCGGAAGAGAGTTTGGACTCATCTCTCACTGAGGGCCGATCGATTTCCTACTGTACAAGCTCCGCCAAATCATAGGACTCAAGGATGGCCAACATCATGACGCGCCAGATGCTGTAGTTGTCACCATCGAGCTTCAGATCTGCGGGAAGAGCCGGTAAGACAGGCACCTTCCGGTCCATAATCGTCTGGAACTCCAAGTCAATCTCGGTAGACATCTTCACCTGTAATGCCTTCACAAACGCAAAAGCAGCCCCCTCTGACTGTGATAACTCAGCCTGCGAGGGCTCTTCCATGTCCTGAAACTTCTTCACCCGTCAGAGGCGATGAAAAAACAAAACCTGCACTTGAAAGCTGAAAACTCAAACTTTCTCCTCGTCAAACAGCAGTAAACAGCAGCAAATCCACCACCTGGACTCCTTTCCTGCGCGCCCACGCTCGCTTCAGCCTTGTTCCGAGGCGCAGCCCTCCTGCCAGCCCTCAAACACTGAAAACGCAGCCTTGTGTCGCGATAGAAACTCCTCTTCAAGTTGGTTCTGCACTCAGTCAGCCCTTTAACACTGCTCTAATACCATGTCAGAGTGCAGCGGTGCGGAAGCGTAGGACTGAGAGAGAGAGAACGCAGAGAGAGAGAGAGAGGAGAGAGAAAGAGACAGTGGAAGATGAAGATCTGCTGTATAAAGTGTGCTGTATACAAAGATATGCAGATATGTACACGGGCGCAGTGCGCTGGACTGCGTGTCTCCACCTCGACGATGCAACCTGCTGTTCACCTTGAAGTCCGCTGCAGTCTGCACTGTCTCCTGCCAGAAATCTGCGAACAGAGACGGAATCTGCGCGAGCCACCAGTCTGTAATCTGCGAGCAAAAAAAGTGTCTGCAGAAGATTGAAAACTCGGCTATAAATAGCCAGAAAACAGGCGCCAAAAATAGCAATGCAGCCGATTGTACTGCAGTCAGTCGGACTGCCACGCGGCAGTCCGACTGGACTGTGCAGTCCAACCAGGGCGATGATCTCTAACATTTACATGGTCCCATGGTACAGTGGTTTTACAGTGGAGGCATTCACGCTCCACAACAGTTTTCTTAGACACCCGGTCACCCTACTCTTCCCCGAACTGGTGATAGAGTATCGTACCTTGTGGAAGACTTTGGACAACTCTTCGGCACTATCCTTCCCACCTCTTTTGCGGACGCAATGACAGCCGCAATAGTCCCAAAGGTACGGGTGGCAGTGAAAGAGACAAAGAACATACCACAGTTTTTAAAGATTGAGACAGGCGCGCACTCCTTTAGGCAATAGGTTATTGTGACGGGGCAGCCCGGACAATGCCTATGTTGCCATGATTTTGGGCATCTAGCAACAGAATGCACGTGCTTTGGAGCCAAGGCAGCTTCACCGATAGGCCCACAGGTGGACGAGGGCGGATTCACACGGGTCCAACGACAACAGAGAGGGAGACGGCAGGGGGGCCGCAGCCAACCCCTCAGACACAGCCACGGCAGCAGGGAGCAAGAGGGTGAGCATCTTTCCCCCGACAGAACACCACGCAGCCCCCCCCTCCTCACCCCACCCGGAAGGACCACATGCTTACACATCCACCCCCCACAGAGGCGTCATAGGCGACCTCACTCGAGGGCCCACATCCCCCACCCCCTCACCCCCTCGAGAGGGGGGGGGGGGTGGTGTGAGGGGGTGGAGGATGTGGGCCCCCCTCCTGACCCTAGTCCACAGCCCCAACCCTCCAAAGCAACTGGCCCTCCCCCACACCTGCCATGTGCCTTCGACCATCCCACCACCCCTCGATCCTCTCCCTCTCCAACACCACCCTCGCCGACCAATAGCCCTGATCCCCACCTAGCATAGGCAACCCCCCCCCTCCCCACAGGAGGTGAGGACCCCCATACACCGACATCCTTCACCCACCAACAGTCTAGCCCCCCCCCCCTCCCCACACAGCCACCACCTCCTCCGTCCATGCCGCCCGTCACACTTTCCCAAGATAGGTGCAGCTGCTACCACAGGAGTTCTTTCGCAGTGGGCCATAGTCTTGCCTGAAAGTTGCGGAGTGCAGAGAGTTCCCACTACCCCTGGAAATGGGAATCTTCATGGTACGCAAGTCAAGGAGCAGCAAGGTCCATCTACTAGCACCACCGAATGGACCAAACTACGTTTTTTTCCTTCAGACATCTCACACAGGAGATTGGACGTCGACCCAAACAGAGGAGGAGGTGAAGAGCCAGGTGGCAGATCACATCTCCCAGAGGATGGAAGAAGGTGGACTGGCACTCTTCTCCCAGCAATGGCTAGGCTGCATGATGGACATTAACTGGTCGGCTGGGGCTGAGGTCCCACATTTGAGCATTATCTTTCGAGCCCCTCTGCAATGGAGAGCCCCGATGGATGTGATCGAGTAGCCCCTAGCACAAACGGCCTGTTTCTACCAATGCACAGAGTCTCGCCTCTTAGCTTGGCTGATAGATGCCCTGGTGGTACCACCAGGCGCATCCATCACCCCCATGGTCCGCCCGAGGGCTACCATGGGGGAATGGAGCTCACCGTCCAGGTTGGCAGCAAAGCGTATCTGCATGCCTCATAGCTCCTCTTCCTCGTCAGCAACTTCCACACCGAACAGATGTCTGTTCGGTCAGTCACAGATATCCCCATGAGTTTACATCTTGCATCCTAGAATGTGAATAGCCTCCACTATAGTGGAGCATGTGGTTCCAAGAAGTTGATTGTCTGGCAGGAGCTGCAGCCTGCCCTTGCCGGACAGATCAACATCTTACTTATACAGGAGCACAAGCTCACTCCCGCCCAAGCCCAACAAGTAGGGAAGGTACTCCCAGGCAGTTCACACACTTACTAGGAGTACGCCATCGACGCCCACGGCAAGAGTGGAGGCGTATGCATCTCTATTGGCCTGAGCCTCACCGCCTGTGTACAAGACCACGGGATGATCATGGCAAGGAGGGTTCTATGGATCAGATTGAATATTGGGGACTCGTGCCTTGGAGTTCTCAATGCCTATGCCCCTACTGAGGTTAAGCCACGCAGCAGGTTCTGGGTGAAGATCGCAGCATGACTCCCAAAGATGGACTCCTGGATTGTTGGAGAAGACTTCAACAATCTAGAGGCCTTAGAGGACCAGCAGGGTAGAGGCAAAAACTACCAGGGCATGGCTAGGGAAGAGCAGGAGGCATGGGAGGTCTTCCTAGTGGAAGTAGGAGCACGTGATGCTTGGAGAGACCCAGCTTTCCACAGGAGGGAGAGATCGTTGGATTTCTCTTGGGGATACAGGCGGCTAGACGGAGTCCTGCTAGAGCGGCTGAACAAGTTCTATGTGGAAGAGTGGGGATGCTCTCGCGGAGACCAGGTAGGGCAGTTGGCGGGCACCACTTTGTCCGATCACTACCTGGTTCTCCTGACACTTGACCCCCCACCATCTGCGCTAGATACGCGATCCTGTCGGATCCCTGACTCGATCTACAGGAGGGAGGAGGTGAAGAGATAGATTGAGCAGATCTGGACTAGGAAATGGGACAAGAGGGACCGGATCGCAGAAGAATTTGCGGAGGTCCTAGTCGAGTCGAGCAATATCTGCCAGGAGGCAGCCTTACAGGCCAAGCAGCAGAGCTAGGAGGAGGAGAGAGCACTCTGACGGGACCTAGCAGCCACGCAGAGATTACTACATGAGGCACAAGGGGATCCCATCCTCCACGCACAAGAGGTGCATGCACGAGCAGCCTTTGCTGGCCTAGAGGACAAGCGCTCAGAGCTCTCATTCCGTACCTCGGCAACATTCTGGGTGCAGAAAGGAGACACAATGTGCAATGAATTTTTCGTAGTGCATCAACCCTGCACTTCAAGAGAGCAGATACGCAGTCTTCGAGATCAATATGGGAGGACTCGTTCTAGCTCAGATGAGGTGGAGATTAACACCGACTACTACAAGCGCCTGTTCCAGCAGGAGACAGCTTCAACTAGAGGACAACGATGTAGACAGTAGGTCTGGGATCACATCCCATCCCTCGTCACAAAGGAGATGGGACACTCCCTCCTAGCCCCCTTCACAGAGAAGGAACTAGAGGAGGCTTTCCATACACAGGACGGGCAGAAATGCCCAGGAGAGAATGGCCTCTCTAAGGCCTTTTTCACTACCTACTGGGAGGTGGTGAAGAACCCCTTACTGCTAGCCTTCCAGGAGATTTTCACTTCTGGATGAATGCCAAGGGGTCTTTCGGCAAGTCTTATCAGTCTCCTCCCCAAAGGGAGAGACCGGTTGTAGCTATCCCAGTGGAGACCAATCACCTTGTTGTCAGTGGCCTTTAAGGCATTGGCAAAGATGATTGGTAGGCGACTCCACCCTATGCTTCCAGACATCATTCATGACACACAGTCACGCTTAATCCAGGATAGGAGCATCCTTGACAATGTCTTCACTTTCTTTGAGGCGACAGAATGGGCCCAACATAGTGGTCAGGGATTGGTTGTACTACTCCTGGATTTCAAGAAGGCCTATGACAAGGTGGAATGGGACTTCTTAGAGGGCACTACGGTGAGGTTGGGCTTCCCCCAGGCATGGATCCGTGGGGTCTCAGCACTTTAAAAATTGGTCACCAGCAGGGTTCTCATAGGCGGCAAGCAAGGGGAGGAGTTTCAACTCGAGAGATCAGTCCGGCAGGGCTACACCCTAGCCCCGTACCTGTTTCTACTCTTTGTAGAGGCGATGTCTCACTTCCTCAGGTCACGTGTGAGCGGGTTACGCGGCCTCCGACTTCCAGTGAGAGAGGAGATGGAGCTGTTAGACTCAGAGTATGCAAATGATACAACACTCTACGTAGAGGATGATGAGTTGATGCTAGAGAGAGTGAGACTAGCTCTCGAGGTGTTCTGTACTGCAGCGGGAGTGAAAATCAACTGGCGAAATTCGGTTAGTTTCCTTACAGACCCAGACTCTAGCACAAAGTGGGGTGTTCACTTGGGATCTAGATGGGTGTGCAGAGGGCAAACTGTCTGTTACCTAGGGTTCCAGGTGGGACTCGACATCACTCCCACCCAACAGTTTCTTCCAGTCCTTGACTCTATTCGGAGGAAGCTAACCTAATGGAGTATCACTTGCCTTTCCCTAGCAAACCAAGCCCTAGCAGGCCAAGCCCTAGTGATTAACCAGGTCCTCCTAGCAACAGCTTGGTACATCGCCTCATATTGGTGCTTTGCCTCGTCCTATGTAGTACAGCTTCGCCGCCTAGTGTGAAACTTCCTCTCGGCTAGGTCAGACGGCTCCAGGAATTCTTGGGCCAAGGTGGCGTGGGCGACCATCATCTAGCATTGGTTAGAGGGAGGGCTACGAATCATAGATCCAGAGTATCAGAGTATGGGCAAGCTAGTAGTTTGCGGCCTCACACCAAGAGGACAAACCTAGAAAGTCCTATTGCAGGAGGGTCTCTAGGAGTGTAGACCGAGGATTGGCGATGTCTAGAAGCCGTCCCTGAGATGGACCTTCATAACAGCCCAAATCACCCCTTCCCCCCCTGAGATCCCCCTTCCTACCCAATTTGCTTCGTGTGTGGCAAGGCCTCCATAAGGCCCTAATTCAGAGCCCCACAGGCTGCCACGAGGAGATAGACCGCCAGCCGGTGATCTAGAACCCCCACGTCAAAGATCGGAAGGGGATACAGATTGGTGAGCGCCCCCACGGTCTCTAGGAGTGTAGACCGAGGATTGGCGATGTCTAGAAGCCATCCCTGAGATGGACCTTCATAACAGCCCAAATCAACCCCCCCCCCCCCTCTGAGATCCCCCTTCCTACGCAATTTGCTTCGTGTGTGGCAAGGCCTCCATAAGGCCCTAATTCAGAGCCCCACAGGCTGCCACGAGGAGATAGACCGCCAGCCGGTGATCTAGAACCCCCACGTCAAAGATCGGAAGGGGATACAGATTGGTGAGCGCCCCCACATCCAGTGGGCTGGGTGGGAAGCCAGCCCCCGACTCGTACCATCAGGACATGGCGGGAGGTGCATAGGATGATGGACGAGGGGGTGTAGCAACGGGCATTAGGTTGCCAGAGAAGAGTAGAGCTGAGGAGAAGGGAGATAGACGCAGCTATACCTCAAGAGTGGCTTGCCCCCCTGAGACGAGAGTCGATAGAGCCCAGGGAGGTATGGGCCGCCAAGTTCTCACCAGCAGGTATCCCCCTATAGGTGGCAGGTAGAGTGGGAGGCGCCCCACATGGGACTTTCTTCACCGTACAAGGGAGGGGGCGTCTGGCCCTTGACAAAAGGCAGCAGGATGAGGGGATAGTTGTCCTTCCATGGAGGAGGAGGAGGAGGATGGTTGACCCTCAAGGGAAGACATGGCGGCTGGACCCTTATGTCTTCTGGGGGGAGACTGTCTATTACCTAGGGTTCCAGGTGGGACTCGACATCGCTCCCACCCAACAGTTTCTTCCAGTCCTTGACTCTATTCAGAGGAAGCTACCCCCTAGCCCCGTACCTGTTTCTACTCTTTGTAGAGGTGATGTCTCACTTCCTCAAGTCACGTGTGAGCAGGTTACGCGGCCTCCGACTTCCAAGGAGAGAGGAGACGGAGCTGTTAGACTCAGAGTATGCAAATGATACAACACTCTACGTAGAGGATGATGACTTGATGCTGGAGAGAGTGAGACTAGCTCTCGAGGTGTTCTATACTGCAGCGGGAGTGAAAATCAACTGGCGAAATTCGGTTAGTTTCCTTACACGCCCAGACTCTAGCACAAAGTGGGGTGTTCACTTGGGATCTATATGGGTGTACAGAGGGCAAACCGTCTGTTACCTAGGGTTCCAGGTGGGACTCGACATCACTCCCACCCAATAGTTTCTTCCAGCCCTTGACTCTATTCGGAGGAAGCTAACCTAATGGAGTATCGCTCGCCTTTCCCTAGCAGGCCAAGCCCTGGTGGTTAACCAGGTCCTCCTAGCAACGGCTTGGTACATCGCCTCATGTTGGTGCTTCGCCTCATCCTATGTAGTACAGCTTCGCCGCCTAGTGTGAAACTTCCTCTCGGCTAGGTCAGACGGCTCCAGGAATTCTCGGGGCCAAGGTGGCGTAGGCAACCATCATCTGGTATCAGTCAGAGGGAGGGCTGCGGATCATACATCCAAAGTATCAAAGTATGGGCAAGCTAGTAGTTCGCGGCCTCACACCAAGAGGACACGCCTGGAAGGTCCTATTGCAGGAGGGTCTCTAGGAGTATAGACCAAGGATTGGCGGTGTATAGAGGCCGTCCCTGGGATGAATCTTCACGACAGCCCAGATCACCCCCCCCCCCCCAGATCCCCCTCGTACGCAGTTTGCTTCATGTGTGGCAAGACCTCCGTTAGGCCCTAATTCAGAGCCCCATAGGCTGCCACGAGGAGATAGACCACCAGCCGATGATCTGGAACCCCCACATTAGAGATCGGAAGGGAATACAGATTGGTGAGCGCCCCCACATCCAATGGGCTGGGTAGGAGGCCGGTCCCCCAACTCGTACCATCAGGACATGGCGGGAGGTACACAGGATGATGGACGAGGGGGTGTTGCAACAGACATTAGGTTGCCAGAGAAGAGTAGAGCTGAGGAGAAGGGAGATAGACGCAGCTATACCTCAGGAGTGGCTTGCCCCTCTGAGACGAGAGTTGATAGAGCTCATGGAGGTATGGGCCGCCAAGTTCTCACCAACACATATCCCCCTATAGGTAGCAGGTAGAGTGGGAGGCGCCCCACATGGGACTTTCTTCACTGTATAGGAGAGGGGGCGTCTGGCCCTTGACAAAGGGCAGCAGGATGAGGGGATAGTTGTCCTTCCATGGAGGAGGATTCGGATGGTTGACCTTTAAGGGAAGACATGGCAGATGGACCCTTATGTCTTCTGGGAGGAGCTCAGGGAGTGGCGCCTCTGGATCTAGGAGAGCAGGTCACTTGGTGAGTTGGAGTGGGATCTGTGAGAGTGGCTATGGCCGGCCATTGCGGTCCCCAAGAAGCCACAAAGGTTCCCGGAGTAACAACCAAGATTGGCACACACGTAGTGATGCAGGAGGACATGGATTGAGCGCCGTTACATAGCAAGCACTAGACAGAGCACAACATCACGGAGGCTTTCCGACAGACCTTTTGGCACCACCTATGGGATAGTTGGAGGCCGAGAAGGGTGTCATATTTCTTATGGCTGGTGGCACATGGAGGTCTGGCAATGGGAAGTTGGCTAGCCCAAATACAGGAGGGAGGTTGTAAGCGCTGCACATAGCAGCCTCTGGAAACTCCAAAGCATTGCCTTTGGTCGTGTGAGGCGGCGCAGCTCGTGTGGAGAGAAGCATGCCGCATCCTCTGCCGTATAGCACCCAGCCTTGGATGTATCTCATGGAGAGCTTTCTACTGGCAAGCAGTCAACCATGGCTGTCATCTTCTGTATGAGGCTGGGACGGAGGACACGATATTCATTATTGAGGAAGAATCGTATGCAATGGTCAGTTTGGAGGCTTTACCCATCTGCCAGGTACTGGAGCCCACAAGAGACCGTTTGGAGGTATGGGAGATCATAGGGAGTCTTACAGGATAGCATATCTAGAAGGCGCGGTGTCAAGAGGCTTTTAGCAGAGAGAGACTTTCAGCACATACGACCTTAGCAAAACTCTGGACCTCTATCATCCACTCCCTCCGCGGCCGATGGGACCAAGTGCAGGGCGAGTCTAGAGCTCGTCAAGAGCTCTGTTCTCATTTCATGCGCACTTGGGACGGCCAAGACTTGTTTTTTGTATTGCAGGCAGGCAGCCCAAGATGGCGATACACCCCTCCGCCCCCCCCCCCCCCTTCCATGGCTTCTTGCCCCCATCCCCCCTAGACCACCCTGAGAGACTTGTATATTTGATATATGTGTGACTCTGCATCAGCTCCAACTAGTCTGTTGAGCAAGAGCACTTACTTGTATTCAGGGGTTTTTACTGAAGTGATATAATTAGCCACACTTTATTTGAAAAAAAAAACCAAAGCAGGACATCTGGAGGAGCTCTTCGGCATTGCTTCAGCAGACAGTTCAATACCTGTAGGATTAGCAGCCATGGTCAGCCTGTGAAGGTTCAAATTAGAGCCTACTCTCATCTTCGTTGATGTATGCCTATTGAGGCCTTGTGAGAGGGTTTTTTGGGACCCCTTTGAGCTCTCTTACCCTCATTGGTGCTCATCATTGCCCTCAGTCCTCCAGGACAGCAGCACGCAAATCATGCCATTTTTGCATACAGCCCTACACAGGTCGTGATCAGCATGTCCTCTTTCTTGGCAACCATTGGCCACTTACACAGTTCATTGGCAACTCCTAGATGCCAGCCATTGGTTCTTGGCCTTGATCTTTGACTTGGCATTGAGCTTAGAGCTACACACTCTCAGTCATTGGCAACTCCTAGATGCCAGCCATTGGTTCTTGGCCTTGATCTTTGACTTGGCATTGAGCTTAGAGCTACACACTCAGTCAGGGGCTTGAAATTATAGGTTTACAAGCTGGAAATATAGGGTAGCACCCTGTTTTGATGCCTCATGTTGTGATGCCTATTCGTGCTTGTTTGATGTTGGACACCTTGGGGATGTTTGCCTATTGATTGGCCATCATTTTGGCACTAATTTGAACCTTTGTTTGCTCAGTTTGGACAGAAATATGCTTGCTGCAATACACAGGGCTGAATGCATTTCACAGGGATTATATTATGCCTAATGCTTATGGCTACCATTTTGGGTGGTTTCTATGATGCATTGATGCCTACCATGGATGTTATGCACTTGAAGGTGATTATAGGGATGTTTTGAGCTTGGATTTGGACTTGCCAACATTGTCATTGGCTGTAGTAAAATTGCAGGTTGCAGGTACAATATCTCGGAGAGCATTTGGTACAAATTTATGCCTCCTATTGATGCCTTTGGGTACTGAATCATTGGCATATGCTTGGACAGTGATTGCACATGTTTTGTGCCTCAATTTTGGCTGAAATATATCAACTTTTGCAAATATTTTCATGCTATATACTGTGGATAGCAGGTCTTACATGCAGAGAGGTTATCCAAAATGCTATCAAATGCTATTTGGTAATGTATTGATGTATGGTTTTGAGCCCATATGCCTGGCTATACTTGGACATGATCAGTGGGTGGTATTAAGACAAAGGTTTCAAAAATATTGCTGGTTGGTGCTTGTCTTTCATCTTAGTCATTTGCGTGATAAGTTGGGCTTGTATTTGGTGACATTTGAGCCAGCTTTGGGCCATAACCATGGCTGATAGCAATGATAGCAGCAACCTTTTGCACATCAAGAAGCTTGAGGGTACACATAACTTTGCCATATGGCAGAAGCAGTGCTACAATGTCTTAGTGCAAAAGAAACGGGTGAAGCCCATTAAGACAAAGGGGGTACAACCAAAAGACATAGAGGAAGAGGATTAGGAAGATTCTAGATGAGTTTGCACGCTCTACAATAGAGCTTTCAGTTTTAGACTCTTCGTTGTTTAGAGAACTTGGATTCTACCTATGCTATGTGGACTAGACTTGAGGAGCTGTATGCTTAGAAGATTGCTGCTAGCAAGGTTTATTGCATAGTACGGGGGAGTTTCGGAAACCGGGGAAACGGAAACAGAAAAAACCGGAGTTTCAGAGTTTCGACCAACAATATGTACCCAAATTTCATACAAAACTTTGACTCTTCATGTCATATGATTGAAATCGTGATTTATTACACATGTCACGACTCAGGAGTGAAGATTGAGCAGTCAAGACTGAGGACTCAATGGTTGAAACTTGAGACAGTTTAACACAATTAAGACTCAATTTTCAAAACTTAAGGTAACAAAATGATTTATAATTTACGACTCATGAATCATCTATGATCTAAAGAGCACTGAAGACTGACATCAAGAACAATGCAACAAGAATCAAGATGCATAATAAGTGAAATCAAGATACAATGATACATGTAACTATGTCATATGAATAATCTATCAAAACTCCAAAGTCCAGTGAGACTATAAGTATCAACATCAATGAACAACTGGCAACTGTAGTCTAGACTCTGCACTACTAAACTGACTCTAGTGTATCGAGTCATGATCCGGACTTGAGGATCTATGCACCATCTCCTCGTCCGACTTCGAGGACCCTAATTGAGAAGTTGATGAAGCAGCATCAATCTCAACCTCAAACTCTGGCTTTGACTTTGCGTGTGATGAATGACCACGTGTGGCCCTTGCTCTAATCCTACCCTATGCACAAGTCTCATCCACCGGTATTGATAGCTCCTCATAGAGCATGGAGTAAATATCCCACTTCTCTTGTGCTATCTGTGGAATATCATGCACATTCTCTATATCAATCTTGTCAACATTCACCTGTACAGGTGAAAAGACAAAGATATACCATATGAGAGAATATTCAACATGTTCAATGTTCATACGTATCACAATTTACAATCCAACTTCCAAGCAAATTAGCAATGTCAAGTGTCAAGGTTAAAAAGTTAATTATACATAATACTAATCATTACCAATTTACCTATGAAGACTCAAGGGACAGAGCAGTCCTCTCAAGAAGCTGGAGATTGCAATGGCAAAACACTAAACGCTCCAGCTAGGCAGTTGTGACTCTCAGCAAACCCTGAACTACAATCTTATGAGAGGACCCAAATGGCAATGCGTTTCTATTCGAATTTAAGAAATTGAGCTTAAGTAACTGGCAATTGCTAATATGCAAGCCACAAAATCAACATTTGAGTAGGCAATAGATTATAGAACCTGTTATCTAGGTTGCATAATACATTAGATAATCAAGATTCCAAATATAAAAGTCACCAGTCACATACCAAAGTAGGAGCACAATTGTCGTATTTCTCTCACCAAGAGACAAGCTAAAGCTGTATCACTCAGAGCCTAGCTGTGGGTCGCGGCCAAAATGAAGAGAATGATTGCGGAATGTCAACAAATCATCCTCTACTCTCATCCCCTGTGAGGTGCCTCATGTACTCCATGAAGCCCTCCTCTAACTCCTCACTAGTGTACTGCTCCTCACTGCACCAAAGGGAATGCAAGATATGTGCGACAGCATGGATAGGTTTAAGGAACCAATCCCATCGTGCATTCCACACTGCCCGAATCTCATCAACCCTTCAGAGCAAAAGATGATGGATCATACATAAAACAAGTTAAAAACTTAGAAATTAAAATAATAATCAATCATCAAGGAGTCGTTAATACCAAATAATCACATGTGTAAAAGTTAATAAAAACTTACTTGTCTTGGGGTAAAAAGCTGTTGCAAGAAGCAAGGCCTCGCCAATTTTATCCATATACTCATATAGAAGGCCCACAGTACTCCCCTCCATATCAATGATATGCAATATAGTGTAAATAGAAGTGAGACTTTTTACCAATGCCTCTGCCTCAATCCACCAACTCTCATTTAAAATATTGCACCTAAAAGCAAGAGCCTTTGGAGACTCTCTCTCACTCTATGTGAGCCATTCCTACCATGCAATGGTCCGTATCAAATTTGGACGGACCCGTATCAACCTCTCAAATATAATAAACATATAAGCAAATCTAGTGGTAGAGGACTTTAATAGCTCAAGTGTGCTATTGGCTCAAAACATGCTTGTGACAGATAGCCTCTTCTTCACAAATCTTACCATGCTTGTTGCTATCTTAAAAATGTCATCCACCTAAGATATTTACCCAATATCTTCAATAAGCAAGTCAAGGCAAAGGGATACACATGGAGTCTATACTATCCTTGGAAACTCCTCCTCAAGCATACATCCCATAGACACACAATTGCTTCCATTATCTATCATCACCTGCATCACATTTTGACTCCTACATCCATGATGACCTATGACATGTGCTCCCAAAATGAAAACTCCTATGATAGTAAAACATGAAGCAGAAGCATCAAAGGCCTTAATGAACATGGTGCCTTTATATGAAAACACCAAAACATTGTAAATATTCCTTCGGCGCATATCTAACCATCCATTGCATAATATTATGCATCCATATTTTACCCATGTCTCCTTCAAGGGCTCCAATTGAGCCTCTATGAATGCTTTCTCCTTTCGAAGATCCCGTGTGTATAATGCATCCTACGGATGGGCCTTCCCACTCACACCCTATACGGCTCACTGCCCTGATTGTCTTCTTTCATTGATACGTAGTGGCCACATTGAAAGGGATAGCACACCAAATGAATAAGCATGTGAGTTCCCTAGTTGTCTCCATAATTGTCTGCCTCTAAAGTCCTGCATAGACACTTGCACCATGCAAGGAGCCCTTTTGTCTACCACCGGTAGAAGATGGCAACAGGGTCCTTTTTGCACTTGAACCCAATATGGATAAGGATGCACTTCTTTTTAATGGGCCACTGGCACCTTCAATTTGGCTAGTGCCACTAGGCCCACTGGCCTCTCCTTGCCCCACTTGTGCTTCATTAGCCCGATGTAGTGTTGGATAAAAGGATTCATCCTCTTCAAGCTCAACACCCATACGCTTTCGGTGCCAAAGATGGAGACTTACCGTTACTTCTGCCAGCACATTTGCGCAAGGCCTGATGTCTTGGTTGGGAACATGTGCCAAGTAGTCTTTTACGCGCATTACGCTCCCCAATTTCTCCAATCCACAATAGTTGCATTGCCACTTCTTTGATCCGCCAAAGCCCTCGTATCCCTTGATTGGAGTGACGTGCCTTCAATATGGATCCAACGCCGTGATATGATGATTAGCCTTTAGATAATGGATTATGAAAAGAAGAAGAAAAAGCAGAAGGTAATGGATTATGGAAAGAAGAAGATCATGATGATGATGATGATGAGGAAGAGGAGGAGGCAGGAGCTAAGGTGTGCCACGGGACTCGAAAGCTGGAGTGAAAGCACTGCCGCCAATTGAGAGCTGGAGTCTCCTGAATCAAATTGGGATCGCGAATCTGGCACGCTAGATAACCCAGCCCCAAAATGGACTGCAAGATCCCGAAACGGCGATCTACGATTTCTGATCCGGTTCGTTTTGGGGCTGTTGAAATTGTGTAAGGTACACTGGTTTATTGGCTAAAGAAATTGATGAACCTTCACATGAAGGAAGGTACAGCCATGTCTATATATCTCAATGAGTTTAACTCAATTTTCAACCAACTAGTTACTTTGAAGTTTAACATTGACAATGAATTCAAAGCCACTTTCCTACTATGCACTTTGCTTGATAGCTGGGGTACATTCAGGACATCCATGAGTAACTCAAATACCATGCCAATGCACTCCGATGTGGGTAGCTCTTTGCTTATGGAAGAGCTGAATAGACAAAATAATGCAACCAGCAATTCTTCCAGTGCATTGCATACTAGAGGCAAATCCCAACAAAAGAGAAAATCTGAAAATAAAGGATACAGCAAGTCGGGAAAGATTAGAGTGCCATCATTGTGGCAAGGACACTTTACCTGTAACTGCTATAAGTGGAAGAAAGAGAATGGAAATGGTAAAAAAACTGATGATAGCAAGGATGAGGAAAAGGATAGCCTATTTGCAAAGAAGAGCAATGTCAAGATAGAGGAAATCAATGTAGTCAATCACGAGAGTGACAATGGCAATGATATGCTTTTTGGTTCTTCTTTTAGAGTACAATCTCTGATTGCAAATTTCGATGATGATATGTACATTTGGATTCTTAATTCAGGTGTTTCATTCCATGTAACACCACGCTGTGAGTGGTTCTCTGACTACAGTGATGGCAGACATGGCATTGTCCACTTGGGGGACAACTACGCATGTGATATTGCAAGGATTGGCAATGTACAATTGAAATTTTAGCATGGTTCATTGTTTACCTTACATCATGTGAGGCATATACCCCAACTTAAAAAGACCTTGATAAGCACAGGGCAGTTAGATGTCAAAGGCTATCACACTACTTTTAGGGATGGCAAATAGAAGATATGTAAGGAATCTAGAATCACTGCTAGAGGCTTTAAGAGTGGCACTCTGTATCCATTGCATGTATCTAGTGCGCGTGACCATGTAATCACCATAACCGAAATAGCCGAGTGTTTCTTTGTGGCATGACTGGTTGGGATACATGAGTCAAACTGGAATGAAAGTGCTTTCTTGTTTGGGTTATTTGCCGTGTTTGAGATATGCTGATTTTGACCATTGTGATCATTGTGTCTATGGTAAACATGCTCAAACATCACATAACAAGTCTCTTTTATTAAAATCTTCTCCCTTAGAGTTGGTACATTTAGATGTATGTCAAATGCCATGGTTGTCTCTAGGAGGAAAGAAGTACTTTATCACTTTAATGATGATGCTATACGCAAAGTATGGGTATATCCTAGATACATTATAAGGATGAGGCCTTGGATAAATTCAAGAAATTTCTGGCATTTGCTGAAAATATGACTGGTAAGACATTAAAATGTCTCGTTCTGACAATGGTGGGGAATACGGGTCTAAAGTCTTTCGGAACTTTTGTAATAGTAAAGGGATAAAGAGAGAGCTCATTGCCCCTCATAATCCACCCCAAAACAGTGTTGTAGAGCATATGAATAGGACCATTCAAGACGAGATCCATACTATGCTATCTCATGCTGCATTACCTCATGGATTTTGGGCAAAGCCAATTTATGACAGCCATACACATCAGTCACCAAATATGTCTTTGGGGGGAGAGAGTCCCTCAAGAAGTGTAGTCCAACAAGCCACCTTCGTAGGCTCATTTGAGAGTGTTTGGCTACGAGGCATCTGTGCACATTCACAAGGAAGAATGCAGCAACCTTGAGCCAAAGTCTTGTAAATGCATTTTCCTAGGATATGGTGACAAGGGTGAAATGGGATACAAATTACGAGGTCCCAAGAAAAGAAAAGTTATACACAGCAATGATGTTATCTTCCGGAAATACAACATGTATAAACAACCCAAAAAGACAAAGGAGGTCAAAAGGGTTGTATTCCGAAAAGAGGTACCTGTAGAATAGCAAAGAATGCCCATTGGACAGCAACAAATACCTACTATAAATGACCCTGAAAATGCAAGGAATGATGCTAATGGCTTTATTCTCTTGGTTTTGTACGTGGATGACATGTTGATTACAAGCAAGAATGTTCATGCTTTGGACACCTTGAAACAAAGCCTATACAACAATTTTGACATGAAGGATCTTGGTGAGGCAAATCATATTCTTGGGATGCGTATACTCAAGGATAGATCAAAGGAACTTCTCTATCTATCACAACAGCAGTATATCTCCAAGATTTTGCAACGCTTCAATATGGAAGGGGAAGGGGGGGAAGCGATTGGTGTACCATTGCCTCCATATGTGAAACTTAGTGCAAAGGACAGTCCTACATCTGATGATGAAAAGGCTAAAATGGCCAAGATTCCATATGATTCGGTTGTTAATAGCTTGATGTATGCTATGGTTACTACACATCCTACCATAGCATTTGCAATGGGAGTGGTTAGTAGGTATACGGCACATCCTAGCAAAAAGCATAGGAAAGCAGTGAAGGGTATCATGAGATACCTTAAGGACACAAAGAATTTGTGCATCTGCTTTGGAAAAAAAAAGGCATCTGTCATTGGCTTTATGGATGCAAACCATGCTCATCGTTCTAACTCCAAGAAGTCTACTTTAGGGTATGTATTCACCTCATAGTTACCTGGAACGAGGAACGGGAACGGGAATGGGAACGGGACCCCCTGGAACGGAGGAAACGTCCAAGGTGGGGGAACGGGAACGGGGGGAACGGCACATGTCTTAAGTGCCCCAAACATGCCGTGCATGACCAAGTTGCCCCAAAGAATGTCCCTCTAATTGCCCCAATACCCCTCAACGTTCCAAATTGACTCAAATGTCCCAAAATTGACTCGATTATCCCCATAGCTCCAAATTGCTCTGAATTGCCCCAATTATTCTAGTTTTCCTTGAAATTAGACAATATAAATGGATGATTACCTTGGAATTGAGAATAGGCTGAAATTTGATTGTGATTTGCAAGAGTTCATAATGCATCAAATTTGAACTTTACATGGACTCCTGATTGGCTTGTGGGTTGTCTTGACACTTTGAATATTCAAAGAGAGAGAGAGAGAGAGAGAGAGAGAGAGTTTAGTGTGTGCACATTAGGCGATGGATATGAGTGAACATTTGGTAGAAGGAGTGTGATACAAGCAAAAAGAAAAAACATGGAAAAATGTAAATTTCTGGTCAACAGGCCTGGAACGGCCGTTCCAAACAGGGAACGGCAGGGAGAACGGCAGGGAACGGTAGGGAATGGCCTTGGGAACGGCAAGAAACATTCCCTGGCCATTTCACCTCCTCCAAGGGTCTGGAACGCGTTAAACCATTCCTACAGGCCAGAACGGCCATTCCCTGTTTCTATGATTCACCTTCATAGGGAGATCAATCTCTTGGATATCCATGCTGCAGAAGTGTGTTGCATTGTCTACTACAAAGGCAAAGTATGTGACTGCCGCCGAGGCATGCAAGGAGGATTTATGGCTTTCATATCCGGTGGGAGAGCTTGGCATTACAGTGATTCCTATCCTCCATTGTGATAGTCAAAGTGCTATCATACTAGCATGGAATCTTGTCTTTCATGCAAAGACAAAGCACATGCAGGTGATGTATAATTTGATCAAGGATGTACTTGACAACAAGAGCATTAAGCTTAGCGGTTTGCTCATTGTTGCCAAATAATGGGAGTTGGATAGGTATAGGTGTTTTCAGTCTTGTACATACTTAGACTTAGTTGATTCTTTATTCTACCTTCAAGCATGCTGCCTTTAGGTGGGAGGTGGTTGGGAATAAAGGGCCACCATGCCTGCACCCTACACGGGTGTGAACATGTCCTTTGTGGGTATTGTACTCTATTTGATATATCTATCTGAAAAACCTAAAGAGGTACATGTCATTGTACCCACACATGAAGTGTCTGCTCTCCTCTCTCAACCTATTGCATCTCCATTGAAGCATAAAGGGAGCTCCATCTCAAATCCTTCACTTCACAACTAGTGCTAGCAAGATTGAAAGAGCCAAGATTCCTATTTATACTAGAGTTAAGGAGGTTAAGAGAAAGCTTCTAGATAAAGATGACATCATTAATGACATAAGCAATCAAATGTAAGCACTCATGCAAGAGCTCTTCTACTTCCAAAGCATCTTCCAAGTCCTTCTTAGGATCTCCTAGAACTTTCTTGAATTCTAAAGAATAGGTTTCAACTTCTGGAATATACTAGGTTTCTTGGTGTCCATGACAGGTAGGATGGGTGGGATTTGGAATTGACATGTGGATGGAATTGAAGTGAATGTAGTGGACAGACTTTATGTATTTGATGAAAATATGGGAAATTGAAATGTAGAGAAAGAAATGTGTAAAGATGAAACACCACTAGAAGAAGGAAAGATTCACCTCATTTTTCTTCTAATCACCTCTTCTAGTGTCAAAATACTATAATCTATCCTCTTCATGATTTAACCTAGTATCAACAAACTAAACAAACTGAAATTTATCTTCTTCATGACTTGGTCCAAAATCTTGCATGAGATAGGAGCAATGGAGAAAGGAGAAAATTTTACCTTGTTTACCTTTCACTGATAAAGATGGAGTTGGATGAACGAATGGTATGTTATCAATGTTTCCTTCTCCAATTGGGGGCCCATATTAATAGGTGGCTCCAATAGTTCTACAAGATCTTCAAATTTGTACACATCATCTAAAGTGACTTGGTCATAGTTACCTCCTAGAAGTTCTTGGACTTGATGCATGAGAATCAAGACATATTCAGCTTGAGAGATTTAATATGGTCGATACTATCCAAAGTAGTTAGTTGTATCTCTAGTTATGTCGAACTCCTTGGGAGCTAGGCCAGAATGTCACTCTTGTTCAGTCTTTGGCATTCTTACTTCTGTCCTAAACTATTCTCTTACTCCTTGGGAGATTGAATTGGTAATAAATAGTTTGAAGTCATCTTTCCCTCTACATTCTTACTTCTGTCCTAAACTATTCTCTCTTTGCTTGAACTATTGAATTCTTAGTGTTGAGTTGTTCATCCTACGTGCCTCTCTCTCTCATATCCCTTACTATATCTTCTCTGGATCTCATCTACCGTGGCTCTTGCATGCTGCAACACTAATGACAAGCTTAACAAACTTGATGATCTAACCTCAAGTGTGGTGATGATAGTTTGATTTGGGCAAAAGCAATGCTGGTACATCATTTCAGGATATGCCTTGCATCCTGAAAAGCCATCTCCTATACCCTCAAATATGGACAAAGACAACTAGGAGGAAGTAATCCTCAAGTAGGACAATGCAGATGCCAAGGCATACTCAACTCTCCTTCAATACATCTCTAAGGAAGTCCCTCCAATGGTTACCTCTTGCACGACATCTTTGAAGGTGTGGGAGAAGCTTAAGCTTATATACAAGACTATGTCGACCATGCAAGTTGTGACCCTATATGGCTAGTTGTAGACTATCTAGTTTAAGGCAATTAATAAGATTCAAACATTTCTTCTCAAGGCCATAGATCCAAGATCAGCTTCACAACATGCAATGCACCGTTCCCAAAGCCCATCTTGGGAAGACTACACTCTAGAAGCTACCTTTGAAGTTTGAAGGTGTTGCTTACGAGCTTAGAAATCAACCACATCTATCAATATTGATTATATGACCTCAATCTTGCTTGAGCATGAGACTACCTGCATTTAGAAGGGGGGTTACTATCTCGATCTAGAGACAAATCTTCAAATGATTTTACTACTTCAAAGAGGAGCGACAAGCAAAAGAAGAAAAAAAGTGAATGCTACCATTGGGGTAAGAACAGACATCTCTGAAAGGACTACAAAGAAACTACTAGCATTGTGGAAGGAGGAGGAGAAGAAGAAGAAGAAGGATAAGAACTTCTCTAATGAGTCGTCGCCCTCAAATTTCCACTCCAAAAGAGACCAAGGCCACACCCGCCTCTGCAGCTTTCTAGCTTTAATGGTGTTGTCATCCCTCATGTTCTCCAATGCCAAAGGAGTGTGAGTAGGTGGTGGTGGTAAGACATCCAAGAGTCATCCATATGCAGGTGTGGTAGCTTTCCGCATAATCAAGTACTAGGTCTAGCAAATTCAAACATTCGACTTAGTTTGTCTTTCAAGTTTATGATGGGAAGTTTGATAGAGAGTTGTCCTTGCTCCTAGTCAATTCTAACACGAGAGAACACTTTGGCAAGTTGGCCGAAGGTAGGGAATCCATGGTCTTGATAGTGCTTTTTGGGAGCTGGTTCATGACAAGGATCAAGATTCCATCGTTTCTACTCTCTCTAGTCAAAGATAAATATGATCAACATCAACATTCATGTCTTTTCAAGGCACCTTGGTGGTGGGTTGATCACCCACCACTACTCGGGTATCCATGGTCCCCTCTGACTATCATTGTTGGATGTACTATGCTGCACCCTTAATCATTCTACATTTTTTTATACTAATAACCCATGATCTAAGAGAGGGTGTTGGCATTGTACATATCTTGGGTCATGAAGCTCATAGGGAGAAGGCATTTTTCATCTAAGTTAGGTGCATTCCATGTTGACTGACCTGATTTCTAGCACATTTAATGAAGCCGACCTAATCATTTATTTGCATGTATTTAGCCTATATATTGGCTGCTCCTCTCCTCCACTGATCAATCAGTCATACAAGCACACTCTGTTTCCTACTCTAGAGAGTGCAGCACTCTGCTGGTTGCCAAAAGCCCATGCCTTTGTGCACACTATTGAGCCTTGGTATATGGATTCCATTTCTTGAGTCTATTCTCGTTGAGTTCATTGTATTCTTGCTGTTCTTTGTGTTTACAGCAGTTCTATCAGCTCCATCTCATTGCTTCCGTTGCTTCACACCATTCTGACATTGTCATCTTTAAAGAATGTTTTTGGCATTTGCCATGTACCCTTGCTTATAATCAGAGTGTTCCATTTTTCTAGTCTGCCACACTGCTAGGTTACACTTATTTTCCTTTTTTTGTGATCAAGATCCTGCAACCAGGGCACTATTTTGAGAGATTCCATGCCCACAAAATTCCATCCTTCATCGCTTAATTGTTCATCAAAACTTTGCAATCAACCTTGCTCACATCATCTAGCAAAGTTTCAGTAACAGTGAGCTGAGCATTCCTTCAGGCTATTTATTTTATTGCTGTTGTGATTACATGGTAACCTACCTCACATATGCCTCTGATCATATATCATCAAGCTCACTAGAGGCCCTGCTTGGACCTATGCTGTTGTGATTACGTGGAAACCTGTGTCACACATTGTTCTAATCATAGAAAATCAAGCTCACTAGAAGTCTTGCTTTGACCAAGTTCAGGTACACGCATGCACATAAAACGATCAATTTTAAAAGGAAATGCCTCAGATCACAAAAACCATGGCTTTACGCAAGCTTTTTCTCGAGAAGCAAGCAGTGCAATCTGCAGCAGATAGAATGCATGAGGTATTAACTCAACATCATTCCAAAGAGATCAGAAGTTCACAAAAGGTGGATGCAACAATAATTCCATCCATGCATCCACAGGCCTGCATAGTTAGGAAAAGCCCTGCATTCTAGAGTTATCCTGCACTTTCATGATGAACAAGCAAGGAAAGCTTCCCTTATCTCAGTCAGTCAGAATTTTTTTTCTGTCCTCTGTGGAATGATTGGTTCATTCAGGGATGTGACAATACATGGATAGATACCTCAAGGTTGAGGCATGTTAAAGTCCAAAGACAGTCAAAAAGAAATGGTAACACAACACGCCCCTGCTTACCTTCAAGTCCACATTTGATCGAGAGGCCAAGCAAGGACCGAATTTCTCATCCTTCTGAATAGCTCTCCACTTGCCTGGCCCATACTTCTCCACTCCAGCTCGAAGAGCAGCTTCTTCCTGGGGTGTCCATTTCTGCTTGATAACGCCAGCCTTCATCTTCTCAGTGGCCAGCCACGATCATCACCATGCTAGCAGAATCTTCCACGCACAAGGAAGCTTCTAGAAAGTCCTTGGAGCTTCTAGAAACCTGAGTGGTGAGGCAGGGCATGGAAGAAGGTGTTATTATGAAAATTGTGTGTGTGTGTGTGTGTGTGTGTGACAGAGAGAGAGAGAGAGAGAGAGAGAGAGAGAGAGGGTAAAGATGGATTAATCAGGATAAAGCTCAAATATCAAGAAACCAGGGGCCATGGCAGATGATGCAGTAGCACTATCATCAATCATGGGGAGTATGTCCATCACAATACCAATACAGTCACCCTTTCGTTGCAACCCATTGTACTGCTACAGTGTCTTTCTTTACTATTGTTGCAGATTCTAAAGCTGTTTTATTGTTTCTCACTTTCCTAGCAAAGGTCCCTTAGGGTTCAAAGATTACTCTCCACACTATTCCTAAGTTTCCCTCAAAAATACGGTATCTTCCCTTTAACATGTTGTTAATACATAGAGAAGGCACCTTATCTAGTCTCACGTTTTATCTGTGTTTTCTTAAAAATTTTGTGCCTAATTATATATTTCATTCGTTGTTTAATTATCTTGTCATGACTTATTTAGCTAGTTTGGAAGTTCTTCCGGCGTATCCTTTTCCTTGACCCAAACAAAAGGTAAAGCAACAAAATCGGCTCTTGCGCAAGCCATTATGTAGTAGACAAATATGTGGAATAACATTTTAAAGGAAGCAAGATCCATTGGCCATTCTCTTGCAAGAGTTTGGCCCTCCTCTATTCTTTGCCCTCTCTTGAAATCAAGGGTAAATCAAGGCAACCTACAGTTATTGTTGTACCATATTTACTTTACTAGTTATTGTTGTACCATATTTACTTTACTAGTACAAGCAAGCGCTTATGACATTCCACTGTCTTTTTATAATAATGTAATGCATATTTGGGAGATAAGTGAATATGAAGTTTCCATTTTAGAGAGAATAAGTAAAGCATCAAAACTTCATTTCAAATCATCCATATACACAAACAACCAACACCTATGCCTTTTACATTTTTTAACAATTTATGCTTTCACATCTATGAAGGACATTGCACTCGCTTACAACCTAATCATACATCTTTCATTTTTAAATAATTTATGCTACTGTATGTGTAAAGGATATATAATTTTTAAATAATCTCTCTCTCTCTCTCTCTCTCTCTCTCTCTCTCTCTCTCTCTCTATATATATATATATATATATATATATATATATATATATATATATATATATGTATGTATGTATGTATGTATGTATGTATGTATGTATGTATGTATGTATGTATGTATGTATGTATGTATGTGTGTGTGTGTGTGTGTGTGTGTGTGTGTGTGTGTGTGTGTGTGTGTGCACACATATATATCTATGTGTGTGATATATATATCTTTGTGTGTGCGTGTGTGTGTGTGTGTGTGTGCACGCATGCAATGTGTCGCTCATCTTACTACTCATTCCTTCCTATGAGCCCTATTCCTCATTCCTTTGCCAATGCTCTCCCTCACCCACTCTTGTGCCCACCTTGTCATTCTACCATGTACTACTCACTTTGTCTGCCATGTTGGTTGCCCCCATGCACCTACATAGTCTGTTATGTGTTGTTATTGCCTACCTCCCTTTTGTAACCTACATGCACAAGTAAACATAAAGAGAGAGAGAGAGAGAGAGAGAGAGAGAGAGAGAGAGAGAGAGAGAGAGAGAGAGAGAAGGCTCTATAGTTCTCTTCGAGAGCTAGAGAGAGAAGTTTGTGCTATGTGCTCCTGTAATCTAGCACCTCTTATAGCATACCTACAAATGCACATGCATAGAGAGAGAGAGAGAGGAGGCTGTGTAGCTCTTTTTGAGAGAGATAGATAGAGAGAAACGGTTGAGCCGAGTGAGCTAGAAGGGGGGACTTTGGAGTCACAACCTTATTGCTGCTCTTGGACTTCCACTACTCGCTCTATTATTGGACTCCACCACTTGCACTGCTACTTCACTAGTGGTGCTAATGCTGTTAGGCTAATCGTTTGCTACACCACTGTTGCTCCCTTTCTCCATCACTCTTGCTATTGCTCTTTGTAGCTATTGCTCTATTGTATATGTTACTTGGCTCTTCATTTGCTTGCACGCGTGCGCACACACAGTGGGAGGGAGGCTTCTCACCTCCATCTCATGCATCACTAGAGGGAGAAATCAAATCTCATGTGCATTCTGTCACCCATCCAATGAACACACTTTGCGGGGGGGAGAGAGAGGAGGAACACACACACAGGGAGAGGGAGGGAAGGAGGGAGGGAGAGGGAGAGGGAGAGGGACAGAGGCATTTTTGAATCTTTTGAGTTGAAGATCCATCCCTTTTGTAAATCCATCAAGTCAAACACCCATCATAAAAGTGCATGTGTGTGGTAATTGAGAGAGAGAGAGAGAGAGAGAGAGAGAGAGAGAGAGAGAGAGAGAGAGAGAGAGAGAGAGAGAGAGAGAGAGAGAGAGAGAGAGAGAGAGAGAGAGAGAGAGAGAGAGAGAGAGAGAGGCCATTATTAGGCTTCACACAATTGCAACATTTGTAGCTAGTGAGATATATATCTATGCGTGTAGTACTCTCTCTCTACATACATACATACATACATACATACATATATAAATATTAGGCCTATGTTTTAGCACTTCAAACAATCACCACATAAGAAGTTGTTAGGTCTAGTGAGAGGTTTGGGAAATCCTAAAACAAGAGATAATATAGATGTATTTTCATTTCATCTAACTTGAGTTGTGATATGGATATGTTTTTATCATTTGGATTGGGAAAGAGATATGTTGTTGGAAGGTATTTACCACTAAATTTAGGAGAGGTTAACACACTTGTTTAAGATGCAAAGATGAACTGAGTAATCATGCAATAGTGTGGATCTACAAGATTCGTAGAGGTGTTATTTTGACAAGCAATAAGGCATTGGCATACAAACTACACATGCTTTTTCTCTAACATGAAGCCACATTGACAAAGAGCTTCAATCTCATGTGTCATGTTGCCTTTTCTCTACCATCAATGACCACATTGGCAAAAGAGATTTGATCTTATTTGTGATATTGTTGGGAGATCAGTGTCATGTGCCCATTTCAATTGATTGTTCTATTGTATATGAAGTTATCATACCTTCAAAAACTTTCAACTTGCCTAGCTCAATGTGTGCATAGCTATAACCAACTTTAATATAAATCAAGAATGCTCCTTAAGGCCAAGCAATTTGCCTCTAAAATTGGTTCCATTTGAGACTTTAAAATTGCAAAGATGCACTTTTCCACTATTCCTTGCTATTTAATAGTAAAGTAGTTCATATGCAATGATGACAATGGATCAATGTTTAAGTGCTTCAATGCTCACTTTGTTCTTGTAGTAAGTGATTGTATAAACACATGCTTGATAATGTTTTTAAAGCCACTAGGTAGTGTAATAGCCCTCTTTATCAAAATGACTCTGTAGAGCCCTCTTAATTGGCCATTTTTCAAGCTTAACATAAGTGGAAAGAGCACCCTCTTTTTCTTGAATCTAGGAATGTGTCTTGCAAATCCATGACCTTATTTTTCTTGAATCTAGGAGTGAGCCCCATATACCGTGACCTTATTTTCATGTATGGCACTACATACAAAAGGGTATAATAATATTGTAATCTCATCTTAATCTTTCATTTTGGCATCATATGCTTCCTACTTTGAAAATGAAGGGTAACTATCCATAAAATACATGGTAGTGGTGCAATTATTTGTATGTAATACTGTAGAGAAACTCTTTGCACAAAAGCATCCCTTTTAACTTCACATCAAGTATGTTTATCCAGTTCATGTGGGATATCATAATTTATTCACATTTACCCAACTTTCTTTTCATGTGGGTTCCTAAGTGTATTTTAGCATGTCTAATTAAATTTATTATAACACAAAAGTCAAGCCTTTTCTTAGGAACTTGATAAGTTTCTCCCATATATGAAATGGATGTTCCACAATAGTGATAGCACTCTTAATTAAAATCATTGTGTGCATTATCTCATTTCTTTCAAATGATACCGTGTTCGGATCTCATAAAAGATGACCATGTTGAGTACTTAGTCTAAAACGAACAAATGTTGACTTATATTTAGCCTAACTTTTTCTTAAAGGCTATGCATTATCTTATTTCTTTCAAATGGTGCCTTATTAAGATCTCATAAAAGTTGACCATTTATAGGGTTCTTAGACTAAAATGAACAATTGTTAAACCATGTTCACATTTTCTTAAGAACTAGAAAAGTTAATCTCACATATGAATTAGATGCTTTATAATAGTGAGCAAACTTTTTATTATGATAACAATCAAGTGATGCCTTGTTAGGATCACATAAAGTTGATCATTAGGCTCAATAGTCTAAAATCAACAATAATTAGCTTGTATTTAGCATTTAGACTCATTTCAAAGTTTAGCTTTACTAAAGTTAAATCATTTTTTAGTATAGTAGTGAAGCCTAACATGCTCCTTGATAAACTACTCTTGCATTTATGAAAAGGATATGTATAAGAGCTACCTTTTTTGCCCAAACTGTGTGCCTATGTGAATGGTCCAAAACCGTGCAAAGTAGTCTTGTCTGAAGACAAGAATCTTTGTCATTCTCCTTTTAAGTTGCAGAAGAAGGACATACTTTAGTTTCTTATCTAATAACTTTAAATGACAATTGAAAGCTCTCAAAAGTGGAATGCTTCCAAAGACCTAGTCTGCAAAAAAGCATTGTATATTGTCGGATATTGAAATGACTATTGTGGTGCATAAATATGGCTTGCATGTGATGTAATGTGAGTAGTTGGATAATCATCAAATGGACAAGTTCAAATGATGTAAGCTTAACCCCACCGTTCAAGATCAAGAAAGTCAATATTTGTTAAACATTTTAAAAGTAAAAAATGAATCATCTCTTAAATTAGAAAATGTTCAGTAAAATTTTGAAATTACATTTAAGTCCCCATTTACCAAACAAGTGAAAGAACACAATCATGGGTCAATCATATTCAAGGCTTCCAAATAAAAAGGAAATGGGCAAAAGGGCAAAAGTTTGTACAAATATTTGTAGAACAAGGCTAAGCTTAGGCCTTCGCTATTGTGGTGGACTAAAAAATAAGTATTATATTAAAACATACATGCACATATATATATAGGTGATTGGCATGATTGATAGATTGGAAAACACTGCTACGGTCATGTGTGTGAAAAGGTGTTAAGAAAAGGAATGAAAATCATAGTCATTCATACTTGAAAGTAAAATAAGACAATGATGTTCAATGTTTCATATAGAAAAAAATAAGGAAAATTTTCAAAACTCTTTGCATAGTAAGTGAAAAACATAGGTTCAAGCCTTCATTAGTCCAAAGGTGATGGCATAGTAGTTAGGACTTTGGCTCACACTCGTAAGGTTGTGGGTTTAACTCTCCCTAGAGGCATCACTTGGTTAGACACCTATGTTCACATCGTGTGTTTGTGTAAGTCTAGGCTCTTGCCTTCTCAAACACTCAATTGGTCCTCCTCCTTGGTCGGATTACTAAGAAGGAGGGTCCAATGTAGTCAAGCTCCACTGTTTGAGCTTGCAATCTATCTTATCTACAAGCAAAATAATAATAACAATGCACTCCACACATTAAAATTAGAGAGAGGGGGAGCGAGAGAGAGAGAGAGAGAGAGAGAGTCATATCATCATGACAATTTGCCATTGGATACATTAAATTAATCTCTTGTTTCATACTTTTGTCCCTAAATGTGTCACTCTCATCTAACTCTACGAATTAAAGCTATAACCCATATGCTACAAATTTATCCATGCTTGTATGTGATTTGTATAGTGGTCCAAATCTTATATGAAAATGTGTAATCAAAATGAAGATGTATAACACATGGAGGAAGTCTAAGCACCCCTTGCCTCTCTCTCTCTCTCTCTCTCTCTCTCTCTCTCTCTCTCTCTCTCTCTCTCTCTCTCTCTCTCTCTCTCTCTCTCTCTCTCTCTCTCTCGTGCTATCAGATATGCCATTAACAACACTAACTATGCATGATTTGTATGCATGCACATGTTTGTGTGCATGTGCGTGCATGCGCGCGCGCACACGCACACACACACACACACACACACACTCTCTCTCTCTCTCTCTCTCTCTCTCTCTCTCTCTCTCTCTCTCTCTCTCTCTCTCTCTCTCTCTCTCTCTCTCTCTCTCTCTCTCTCTCTCTCTCTCTCTCTCGTGCTATCAGATATGCCATTAACAACACTAACTATGCATGATTTGTATGCATGCACATGTTTGTGTGCATGTGCGTGCATGCGTGCGCACACACGCACACACACACACACACACACTCTCTCTCTCTCTCTCTCTCTCTCTCTCTCTCCTCCATAAATTTATGTATAGAACATAGCCTTGTTCTTCCACAAAGTCATGGAGATCTTGGGTCATGCCTCCTTTTTGTTAGCATGAAGGTGTCTCTTCAAATATATTTTTAAACTTTGGATGAGCATATTAATGTAAAGAAAGAACTCATGGCCATCCCTATTCAATAGGTCCATAATGGTTGATGTATTCATGGGCTCAACCATATAGAATACTAAAGTTTGAACTCCTCGTAGATATTGTTATCTCAACTATACACGTTCTTATTTGTTGTTGCCACAATAATGATCCTTCAACACGTTCCATGGCTCTTCATTTGCTAGTGGGCTTCGTTGTCCAATTTCAATGCGAAAAGAAACTCTATGTAGGCTTTAAGTGATGTAATATTTGATGCCTTGAATATTGTTTTGGTTGAAAAAGTGACATTGATGAGGCCTCTTTAGTGTGAATGCTAGGTTGCATTTTATGCTACTTGAAAAGCATTTTGCACATGCCTTCTTTCCAAACTAACCTTTACACACACATGCACACATGCACGCACGTGCACACACACATGCATACACACAAACAGAGCGGGAGGGGGACAAAGAAAGAAAGAAGAAAGGTATATTGACATTTGCTGAGGCCAAAGTTAGTTTGTGAGACATAACCATGTATACATCTAGTTGTGTAGCTAGGTATGAATATACAATAATCTTTAGCTCTAGACACCTAGGTACAATATATCATACATCCCTAAGGAGATAGTATAGGGGTAATATCTAATTTGGTCCCCCACCTCTACCATGTATTGATTGTGGCGTGCAAATCTCCCTCATCTCTCATCCCAGTGTAACCTTTGTGTCTAGTTTCCCTCCCTAATGGTGGTTGACATGCTACTCTAATCTCCTTGACTCTCTAGATTATTCCCCTCTATGTGGAGGTACTAAATGTGCGGTCTATGTATGGAAGAAATCAGTGAGTTTTGCTTACATGCCTCCCCTATGTGTAGTACCATCTTGTAGTGATGATGTGCAGAGCCTTTGAATCTCAACAAAGAACTGACCTAAGCAATGCTAGTGTAGTGACTTCATGGTTGATTTGAGAGAGGTATTCTCCTTGAAGAGTGTGGGGTATACATTCTAGACCATGTCAACATATCCACTCAACTTGGGGAATATGAGCTACTCTCCTTGCCTCAGTTTTGAGCTAATGAGATGAAGCCCTTAGTTGGCCGATGGCTACTAGTATCTCATGTAGCATATAGACAACCAAGTACCTAGGTCTCACAATAAAACCATCTGATGTGGTGCTCATGAAGTGGTATTTGTAGTAGGACATCTTTGGGGAAGTGGCTACTATGGTGAGATCCATGTGTTTTCTGTATATGTGGCTAATAGAGATCGTGTTGCATGACCAAGTTCCTCTTTGAGTGGGAAAGGTGTATGGAGGGGGAGTTAGGATTATACTGCAAAGGGGGGGGGGGGGGGTCATGTCAATCCCATATACTATGAGCCACCACTCCACCTATGCATACCATGATTTCTTGTGCCCTACTTGGGCTAGATGTTGGGAGGCCTTGCATGCTCTCCTAGGTAGTCTATTCAGATGCATAGCATGCACTTTGTGGAAACAAATGATGGTCTGGAAAAGAACCTCTTGCATCGTGGGGGTGCGAAAAAATTAGCTTTAATGGTCTCTTCTAGCACTAATGTCTCATTTATGGATCATCTACGAGAGTATGATGACCAATAGTTTCTCAATCTATGTCCATAGATATGTAGCTAGCCTAGGGGTCCAAATCAATGCACCATGCATCATGGCTAGTGCATGTGCAAGGCTCTTGGAAATGTGCCTAGTAACATTGTTGCTCCAACATGGCTAATGCACACACACACACACACACACACACACACACACACACACACACACACACACACACACACACACACACACACACACACACACACACACACACACACACACACACACACACACACACACACACACACACACACACACACACACACACACACACACACACACACACACACACACACACACACACACACGAGAGAGAGAGAGAGAGAGAGAGAGAGAGAGAGAGAGAGAGAGAGAGAGAGAGAGAGAGAGAGTGTGTGTGTGTGTGTGTGTGTGTGTGTGTCTGTGTGTGTGTGTGTGAACTGCTAGCAACATAGTAGCACAATATCATTTCTCTCTCCCCATTTTGTTCATTCCATGGTCCTAGGTTGGAAGGGCCTTAAAAAGATTGGAAGAGCCATGATTTTTAGACTTTGGGATGAGTATATTAAGGCAAAGAAAGAGGTCACGATATCTCTATTCAATAGGTCCACAATGAGTTGATGAACTCATGGTCTCAACCACATTATCCTTATTGTCATTGCCATAATTAATGACTAACACAATCAATGGCTCTTCATTTGCTAGCAAGCCTCCAAGTCCAAGTTCAATTTGAAAAGAAATTGTATGTAGGTTAAGTGTTGTTATGTTTGATGCCTTAGATATTGTCTTAGTCGAGCAAGTGACATTGTTGAGGACCCCTTGATGTGAATGTAGATTAGCTTTGGCTCTTTCATAGTAGTGAGAGAGGGAGAGGAGAGAAAACATGGCCATTTCTCTCTCTCTCTTGCCTTTGTTAAGTCCCAACTCCTAGATTCCAAGGGTTGTAAAAGGACCACCCTCCATGATTTTATATATCTATAGTATAGAAGTGTTAACAATATTCCAATATATTTTTCAAACTTTAGAGTTTTTAACTCCTTTTTAGTACAATAATCAACATTCTCTTCATTTGATTGTGCATGACTTAGAATTACTCCACTCTTTATGTGGAGAGAACTGGCTCCCAACCTTTTTTGATATGCAATTGGAATGGCCTAAGCAAGAGTTAAAGAAACTTAAACTTGAGCTACACACATATAATTGCATGTTATTAGTGTTTGTGCTTTGCAAGCTAAATAATAGGTTACCTAAATTTCTTACCATAAGTATAAAAGGCTCATAAATATAGCTCACAAACTTGATCGCTATAGCACATTTTCCTTCCATTCAACATCTTTCATGTGGTAGAGACTTCCTTTCTTATTCTCTTGTTGTCTCTTATGCAATATCACTAAATCTAAAAAATATATTGATCATATTGTTTTATTTGATATTACATAAACATACTAATTAAAAAGGTTATCCTACCCCATTATTGGTGGATGTAAAACTTTTGACTACATAATTCTGATTGCTGGCTTAACATGGGCGTAGCACAAAGCATTACACATTAAAGGCTTGTGAATATAGCTCATAAATTTGACCCTAGCATGATTTTTCTAGCAGTCAATATCTTGTATGTAGTAGAGCTTCCTCTATCATTGTTGCCCTATGTCATAGTAGGTAAGATTACAAAACCTACAAAATATAGTTATCACATCAGTTTATGTGATAATAAAGCATAATGCTACATAAACCTGCATTACCACACCTTCCTAACTCCATGCACCTCTATCTCCATTAGGCTTATAGCCTTACATTGAAATTTTCTCAGACAGCCCCCATAGTATTGGTCGAATGACAAAACTAAGTGGCTAATTGAAACATTCTTTTAAGCTACACACATATGCAACTTAACTCCTACATACTTCACAATATGATATGCACACACTCCTACATACTTCACAATATGATATGCACACATAAGACATGTCATTGATATCTACACTTGTGCAAATAATATTACATCATTAATATCAAAAAGTGTTTTATAACCAACGTATATTCCTTGTAAGTGAATAAAAATCATTGCAAAACTAGCTAAAGAGAGAAACTTGTTGAATAAGGGACACTCCATGCACTTCATTTCCAACCAAATTCAAAGAGAGTTTCTTAGTTTACATAAAAAATGAAATCTATTTGTCCTAAAACTTGCAAATGAACTTCATAATCATCCATCTATCCAAATAATTTGTAAGAAATAAACTTGTTTTTGGTTCTATCTCCTTGGTTATGGTAAACCTAACACTCCACATGCATATACAATTTAGACAAATATTGAGAAAAATGATTCATATCATTTTCCATTTGAATATCACAGGCATGTGTACATACATGTTCAACACTATTCAATGTTGGATGGAGTACATTTCACATGCTCTCTCAATTATAGATACAATGAGCACAAGGTAAAAGTGAAGTATTCAATTAGATAACACCTCAAGCACTTCACATGTGCTACACACTTGTGAAAGTCACAATCTAATTAAAAAGTATTTGGAACAAATTTAACTTACAACATTCCTCCCCTCTCCTTTTATCTCACACGTGCACACACACACACACACACACACGCACGCACGCACGCACGCATGCACGTCCACATGTGCGTGTGCATGCGTGTGCCCGTGCACGTGCATGCATGCACGCACGCACGCACGCACGCACGCGCGCACACACACACACACACACACACACACACACACACACACACACACACACACACACACACACACACACACACACACACACACACACACACACACACACACACACACACACACACACACACACACACACACACACACACACACACACACGTGCAACAATGCCTTATTGACAGTTGTATTGAATGGCTTTATCTTGCTTTGTGTTAACACATGTATGCACATGTTTACCTATAAACATGTCTCATTCCGTCAACAACCTACTATAAGTGCAATGCACATGTAGAATGTTATATTCAACACTACACAATGGTGGATGGAATTCATCCCACATTTTGTCTCAATCACATCTATGAAATGATTTCATTAAATTTTGTGGTCACAACCATAACCGATAAATATAGAAGTGAGGTAGTCATTCAACACCTCAAACACTTCACATATCCTACACACTTTTGAAAGTTACATTTTAATCTATGCATTAGAAATGTCAAACCATTTTGAATGAGAATTGAGAGTAGCTCACATGCTCTCTCAATGACAAAAATACAAAAACACAACCAACACAATATAAAAGCAAAGCATTCAATTGAAACATATCAAACACTTCACATATCCTACACACTTTGAAAATCACAATCCAATATAGGCACCACACAAGCTTTTATTGATGTACATTTTAGAAAAGGCTTAGGACTACTAAGGATGGGGTGAGGATGGGCATGGTGAATAAGTGCCAAAATGGGTGGTAGAAACAATATGGGCTCTTCCTAAGAGGATTTTGAGGGCATAGATGGTGCTCTAAAGAGGACATATATTCCCGTAGTCAAATGTGCTTGTGTTTATGAAGGTGGCACCCTTGCAAAAAATACTCTCATAAATAGGTGCATGTTGCTGAAACTAGTATATATCAAGAAGTGTTAGGTCATCTTGCCAAGTTAAACTTGCACTTTTTGCATTGTTCAACCTACCCATTCATGAACAACCATTAATCAGGCTAATGCTCCTAATTTCACCTCAACCACAAATTCAGTCTCAAAATTTGAGAGCCTTTAATCTTGATCCAAAGGAAAGTAAATATTGGAAGCAAACCTCTTCTTTATTAGAGTCGTCCCATGCCATAGGATTGTTAGTCATTGGCTCCAACCCAACCCAACCCAAATGCCTAACATGCACTATCTTATTAACCCTTTTAAAGGCAAGTTACAATAAAAAGAAAAAGCAACGAGTATGCAAGGGCCAAAACTGAAAAAAGTTGATGAAGTTGGGAGAGAAAAAGCATCTCAAAGCATAAAAGTTAAAAATTGGCACAAAGGCATTAAGTGCTCTAGGAAAATTTGGAATATTAAATTTAGTGCCTAGACCCTTGAACATTCATTTTTGAATTCTAGGCTCACTTTCATGCAAATTGAAGATTAAAATTATGTGCATGTAAAGGCAATGCACATATGTCACTAGTATTAGATTTAGACATGCTTGATGGGTCAAAACCTGAAGATTCTACACATTAGAGTGTTCAATAGTAATGTCGAAGAGTAAACAGCCTTGTCCACATGTAAAGAAAGCCCAATCCATATTTAAGGTGGAAATTTAATCAAAGGAATCACTCTTGTGGTTGTGAAATCAACAAAGCTTATCATTTCTCCACCATCTATGCTGGTTCTCTATGAGTACACAATTAATGAGAAGATCATACCTTCATCTCTTGGAGCTAGTGCAAGAAGGAGGAAGCCTTCCATCTACTTGATTCCATGCTTATTCGCTTTGCTTTCATTCATTCATTATTGTTGTGTATGTAGAGAGCGGGAGAGGGATAGTAGGAGGTGTTATAAAAGAGATTTGATATATATATGTAGAATATTCCATGCATTAGCGAGATGGGGATTCTTGCCAAGATATGCATGCTACTAGAAACCTTATCTAACATACAACAGGAAGGAAGAATTGGAAAGTAATCAATCTGTGAATGGTTGTAGATTAGAATGGAGTAGATTGATTTGCTAAATTGTAATTTAGATTATGATTTCTTATTTCTTCCAAGTAAAAGATCAAAAACTCTAAAAATAGAATCACCCCCTTTCCAAATATAGTAAAAGTTGAATATCCTTGAATGGCTAGATGAGGCAAAAGACCTTTGTGTGTTAGGGAGCTAGGTGAAACCTCTTTTGGAGACTCTACAATGCCCTAGGAAGCTAGTTAGAACCCATCAATGCATAGTTTGGCTATCTTTAGGACTTTCATCATTCTATGAAAGCCTTTGGACCTTAAGTTGCAAGTTTTCGAGATAAAGAACAATGTTTGGACCAGAATTGAGCTTGGCTCATACATGACCTTGATTGGACACCATTAGCAGTGTTAACTACAAAGAGCAAAGGAGCCTACAAATTTATGAAAAAGCAAAAGTTTTATAAGAACTTATATTATTATTTTGTTGAGAGTTGAGCTCCTACCCATGTAAACGGTAACAATCAACTAGCACTTGAAAATTATAGCTTACATTAGTCGAATTTCTAATGAAGACTAAGGCCTAGATCATAAATAGGAGCCATGATTGGTCAAAAAAGGCACAAAAGGGGAAGGATGCCCAAAGGGGCATGTGGAAACCCTAACCCTAAACTTCATGTATAAAAAGGATGAGAATTAATAGAAAAGGCTATTCATGTGTGTGCAAACTTTGTTTTCTTGATTTCTTGCAACTTGTTGCCTTGAGAGTGAGAGGGAAGGAGAGTCAATTTATAAGAGAGTGAGGGACATGGAGTGTGAAACTCTTTGCATGCCATCTTGTCTTCCCCATCTTGTCATGGCAAGTTCTTTAGAAAGCAAGAGAAAGCGAGTCAAGAGTGAAAGAGGGCGAGGGATGTGGAATGAGAAACCATGTTTCTCTCCTTAACTCCCTAAGCTCATTACAGGTATCTCCTCTCCATCATGATGAATAAGGAAGCAAGATCGAAGGTAAAGGAGCATGCACTTGGATCAAGAATGAGGCAAATCAATACGTAGACTACAATGAGGAAGATAAGTATAGATAAGCATGCTTTTCCATCTGGTATGAATCCATCATGTGGGTAGGCTAGGTGCCCACTAGGTGAGAGCTAGTCATAAGTTGCATACATCAAAACTCTTGAAATAAATAATAGCTTGTCCAATGGTCCCATGTCAAGCCCTTAGAGCATAACATTTTGGTTCCACTGCCAAAACCGCAAACACATTGATGACGAAGCTACTCATGCATGTCCAAACCACGAAATGGGATAGCATACTTGCATGCATAGTCCAAAATCATAGGGGGTTCACTATATGTAAATCCTCTATATCATGTGCATTCAAGTCCTATTTAAAAATATCTTTATTTGTAATTTTTTCCTAAATAAATCCCTATTCTATTCCATTTATGAATAACCCCTTTATATGGCACCCTTTTGTATGTGAAACTGTGTAAAATGGTATTTTAAGAAGCTCTTCTTTTGAACCTAGGTGATATGCTTACATATTTGTGAGTGATCCTCCTCACCCCCGAGTTCGAAACATGGGTAGTAGGTAGATTGTAGTCTTAGGTTCCATGGTTTAAAAATGTATTATTCGTGCTATTAGTATAATTAATGAATGAGGTAGAATACTATTATGGAAAATATTAACATGCTTGAAGTAAAATATATTACATTTCATAGCACTTTTGCCATGGGAACCAAGACATTAGACCTTGAGAGATAATAGAGAGATAGAGAGAGAGTGCTTTAGATATTTTTCTCTTCTATCCCCTCTAAATAGAGAGAAAATTGTAAAAGAAAGAAGAAAGGCAAGAAGAAAGAAAAAAACACATGCATGCCTTTTAGGGTAGCCTATTGGTATTATCATCTCCACTATCAAAAGGTTCCTTAATTGTGATTTGCCTTCACAATCTTCATATTCTTCATCATAGCAATAATATTCATCTTTAGCAATAACTACAGAAAATGGAGTACCACAAGCATCACAAACATCATCCTCACAAAAACAGAAGATGTGCTTGCTGTTGTGGCTATGTTGGCCTCAAAACAAGTAGCCCTACTTTTGACACCATCTTCTCGAAGGTCATCATCATCATCTTCTTCAACAAAAACAACATCATACTAGTCATCTTCACCAACAAAATCACCATCGTGGTCTGTAGCTCGATTTTCCACATTGCCCTACAACGAGCCACCCTATTGTCCATTTGATCTACAATTAGCAATATCTTGTTAGTCATCGTCATAATCATATTCTTGATCTTCATCATCTTCATCAATTGCTAGAGCTTGCTATGGATTGCATGTTACCTATGTTGGTCTAAATTTCCACATTACGAGATTACACCTACAAGTTGCTTGCAATTTGACACCACAATCATCATCTCCTTCATCATCACTAGCAAAAGCAAAATAATTATTACAAGAATCATCATAAGCATCTTCATCATCATCAAGAAGTCTACAACCTATCCTATTGTCCACAATTTCTTGCATCATCATCTTCTTCATCAAAATTACCATCATCCTCTCCAATAATAGTAGCAACAACATAAATACAATCATCATAACCATCTTCTTCACCATCAATAAGGATGTATCCCTTGCTATTGTTGATGTATCTTTGTCATCATGATTATTTTCAAGATCCTTTGTAGGGATTGAGAGGTTGCAATAGCAAGTGTAGCTCCATCTTTGATTTCTTTATCTCTTTGTTGGAGTATCAAATGAACAAAACTTTGTCCATCATCATCTCAATTGTTTGTAGAATCTTTCTCACCAATGACATCATCGTTTATTGTATGTCTATCTCTTCTGCTACCCTCAACATCTTTAATAATACTACATATGCTCTCTTCATTTCCCTCCTTGTGTCCAACATCTTTTGCACCACATCGACCATGCTTGTTGCATTGCTCGATGGGAGAAGGAATGGCTGAGAGAGAAAGATTACTACAAGGGGAGGAAGTTGTAGGAGAAGGAGTGGAGCTACCAAGTAGAGCCATGGAAGGAGCCTTAATCAACCATGAGGTAACAAGTCAGAATTTATCAAGGGTTTATGCAAAGCATTTAACTCAGATTGGTTTCATTTGCCTAGTTAGGGGTTTCATTGTGCATTGAAGAAAGAGAGAGTGGGGGGAAGGCTACCCAACACCCTCTGGTTGCTTTGACACCCACCTTGTTCGCATGGGGTGGAGAGAGAGGATTTAATGGGAGACAAGCTTGCAGGTTACATTTGTCATTGACCATCACATTAATTCTTGTTTGGTTGATTAAGGTTATTGGAATAACCTTATCTATGAACCACATCCTACACAATGCATAGTGAACACATACACTGGTATACATGTACACATGCATACATGCATACCATCTAGTACACATGCATACATGAGATCTTTCCTCTTTTCTTCGATTCCTTGATACCACTCTATTTGCAAAGGGGGAATAAGGGGAAGAAGGAGAAAGGAAAGCAACATCTACAAGTGTTCAACCCTATGCACCACATCCATGAACAATGCATAGTGCACAAGCACATGCATATGTGCACAGACACACTTGCATAGTGTATAGTATACACTTACGCTACATTGCACACATAACACCTCGCCTTTAGTGTAGTACAACCTCCTTGTACTCGTTAGATACCTTGTGCTTTTTTTTCTTTAATACCTAGCACCGCCTTGTTTGCAAGGGGGAATAAGGGAACAAGGAGGAAGGAAGGAGGTGCCTCACAATGCACCCACATTGGTGCATGGTGCACAATGCACATGGATTGGTACATAGTGCACAATTGAGGACATAAAATCAAATTCACTGAGCATACTATGTCTCATCTAGCATTGTCTTATTTAGTTAGGTACACATGCATACACACGTATAGCCCTGCACACATACCCCAATGTGCCCAATGTGTCTTCTCTTCTCTTTGGTCTCTTTTATCATCCTAGAACCCTACACTCAACCACACGAAATCCACCATGATGTACTCCACCCTATTGCATTGTATCTGTGCACATCCCCATACATGTAATTCACTACAAGTAGACACTACACATGGTGCACAAACCCACTATTACATTCACCACCTCATTATTCACTTTGTGCACCCTATAGTGCATCAGTGCACCCATTAATGCATAGTGCATAGTACACATTGCATATATACTAGTGCACATGTGCTATTGTGCATGTGTGTTATGTTGGGGTAAAGGTGCCTCCGCCTAGCCACCCGTGTATTACTACACTGACAGTCACCGTCATTGCACACTGCAGGTGGCGGGCGCCCGTCACCGTCACTTTATTCTTTATTCTTTTAGTGACAGTTTGAATAAAGGAAGGCTCGGTCACACATTGTGACTGTTGGAGTTCCCATTTCTTGTCTCTCTCTTTCTTGCCCTTGCTCTCCCACCATAGCTCTCGAGTGCAAGCTTCGATCCTTCTCACCTTTTAACTGGTATCAGAGCACGGCTTCCCAACTCTTGAGCTTGGCTCGTGGCATTCTCAGCTTCCCATCGACTCCCCACTCGCATTGGGTCTCCTTCCCGGCAGCCATAGCTCATTCTCTTGAGCTCCCGTCACTCCCCGGCTTTCCGAGCTTCTTCCCAGCCTTTTGAGGCACCATCAGGGCATTGACATTGAGGTATTGCTTCATTATTTCAGAGTTTTACTTCAGTAAACATGTCTAAGTAAACAAGGTTTTCACAGGTTGTGGGCAGCCATAGCTCACACCTGTTGAAGCTTCCTTCACCTGGATCTTGCTTCCAGCCTATCAAGGCTTGCTGAGGCTTGGTGTAGGCCTTCTTTGGCCCCCATTTGTGCCCCCTTTGGACCCCATTGTTGACACGTGGGACAGCAGACCCCCCAGCCAGCTCACATTTTTTTTGCACATGTTTCAAAATTTGGCCCAAAAATCACTCTTTTTGTTATATCTCGGGCATTCGGAACCCGATTCAGGCAAGGTAAGAGTCTAAGTTGGGATTTTGGTACGCTTTGAATGCGATGGTGAGTTAGAAAGTTGGTCTGCTATGATTTAACGGTGCTCTATTTTTTCTTTGTCGCCAACTACGGTGCTCTATTTTCCAAATTCTGATGATAGAATATTTTGCAATAGATTTCAGGTTTGAGACAACATGTATTTGTATGCCTATGGCTTATGTGATGCTTCTACTGATGTCGATTGATTGGGGGATTGAAGCTACATGTAATGCTATGATTTTGGCCTGATTGTAGGGCTGGAAATACTAAGTTTATAACAATAAATGCATGCTGAATACTCTTGGACTGAAGCTATCTTTCATGCTTTGACATATGCCTATTGGTTCTGGATGTATGTCTTGGGTTATGCTATGATGTATTGATCATCAACGGACGACTTCGAGCTTGTCATTGGATCCAGATGCTTTTGGAATCTTGAGCTTATTTCAGCCAGCACTTATTGACATTGGTTTATGCTTGACAGTGGTCAGTGCTTTGACAGTTACATGCTCTTTGGGTACATGCTTACCCGATGCCTACGGCTTGATGCATTTGTCTTGGCATAGTGTACCATGTACTTGTTGAGCTTTAGTGCTCTCTGAAGACTTGGCTTGGATTCTCATTTGCTATTCTAGAATTTTGTATTGGATGCCACTTTTGTTGTCAGAGATATGTATTGTTATCTTGTTCATGGATGCTACCTATAGTTTCTTTGTAGCCGTCATGCTCTTGGGATGCTATTGAGGCATTGTCTTGGTTACATGTCTTTGGTACTCTGACTTGGTTTGATTGAGCTATTGAGCTTGTTTATCCGTCTCTTGTGCAAGTGGGAGTATCTTGTATGCTTGATCGACATTGAGCAGGAGGTTTATGCTATTTTGAGCATTTTGCAGATACTTGAGATTTTGGGATCTCTTATACTTAAATGTTGCATGGTTCATGCACTGATATCTTGGAGTTGCTTTTGACCTGAGCTTGGGCTTTGCACTCTTGTGAGCATACACCTACTGGTGTCAAGTCTTACCAGTGTTATGTATACTTTGCCCTATTGTCTAGGGGGCATGCCTACTCACTAACGGATGCTTTGGTGATATATTTGGGTGTTTGCTCAAGGTCTTGATGACTGTTTGGTGCTGATTTATGCCCGTTTATGGCTGGTCATGTCTTGGTTGTCATTTATTGACTTGGTGTAGTGATTTGGTCAGAAATTGATTCTCACAGTACCCTGCTGTCATTTATTACAGCAAGCATATAACTCCGGACTGACATGGATTTTTCATGCTGAAATATTCTGAAATGATGTACTTTCACTAGTTCTTGGTGGGCAGCAGCTTTGGTTACACTTTTCTCGCCATTTTCTCTCGATTTTGATGATTTTTGGGTCATTTTCTGCAGTAAACAGCAAGCAGTTTTGAACTATCTACAGTCTTCCAGCCTGCATTATGGCAAGTTAGTCCACTGATCATGCTATTTTTGTCAAGATTGTGGGAGAGAAGGAAGGAGTCTCACTTGTAGCTTTCTTGCTTGCACAATGGGGGAATACACACAGAGGTGGAGGCTGAAAACAGTTTTCCTCTTCTTAGTTGTGTAAGCCAAAAGAACTCTCATACAAAGAAATAGAAGAACCCTATATATGGGTCTCAAAACCAAACTCAACTAACTAAGGTGGCATACTAACTGAGCCACGAACTAGAGTAGATAAGGATAGCTATCATGTAGCTATTATTCATGGGTGGTGTACCAACCGCGTCTGCAACTGACAAGTCGGTGACATAAATACACAACGGTCACCCTAGCGTATCATGAGTGGAGCTCGATATCTCAACACTCCCCCTCGAGCTCAATCCCAATTCCTGCACACCAAGCAGGTCTTTGAACTTGTGCAGCTTCTCTGCGTCCAATGCCTTCGTGAATATGTCAGCTACCTGATCCTCTGTGCTGACATAAACTAGATCAATAAGACCTAGTAAAACCCTCTCTCGCACATAGTGATAATGCACCTCAATGTGCTTTGTTCTAGCATGATAGACTGGGTTATTTGCCAAGTGTATACTACTCATGTTGTCACAATAAATGACAATTGGCCTATCTGTAGACTGATGCATATCATAAAGTAGCTTATGCAACCAAGCTACCTCACATACAGCCATTGCTGCACCCCTGTACTCAGCCTCTGTGCTCGACAAGGCAACTGTAGGCTGTTTCTTGGTGCTCCAAGTGACTACAGCACTCCCAAAAGAGAACACATATCCACTGGTAGATCGTCTATCAGAAATACTACCAGCCCAATCAGCATCAGTGTATCCATGCAACTGTATCTGAACCCCAGTCTCATAAAATAGTCCATACTGCAATGTGGACTTCACATATCTGAGTATGCGTCTAGCCGCATCCAAATGTGGTTTCCTTGGAGCCTGCATAAACTGACTTACCAATCCAACAGCATAGCTCAAATCTGGCCTGGTAATAGTCATATAAATCAAACTTCCTACTATGCGTCTGTACATAGTAGGGTCTTCTAGAAGCTCACCTGCATCTGTGCTCAGCTTCACATTCTGCTCCAAAGGAACTGAAATAGCTTACAGCCTGTCATCCCATATTTGGACAGCATGTCCAATCCATACTGTCTCTGCAAGAGCTGTATCCCACTTGGTGATCTAATCACCTCAATGCCCAAGAAATAACGCAGCTCTCCCAAATCCTTCATCTCAAACTTCTGCTTCAATAGCATTTTCACATGAAGGATATCTTCATCACTGTCACCTGTCATAATCAAATCATCAACATAAATGACAAGTAGCATAATATCTTTCTCTGTTTTTCTCACATAAAGTGAGAAATCTGCCTTGGAAATCTGAAAGCCAATAGTGACAAGATACTGTCCTATCTTGTCAGACCATGCTCTAGGTGCTTGCTTCAAGCCATACAAGGCTTTCTTCAACCTGCAAACAAACTCAGGATGAATAGCATCCACATAACCTGGTGGCTGCTCCATATAGACCTCTTCTTGCAAATCACCATGCAAGAAGGCATTCTTTACATCCATCTGATGTAAAGACCATCCCTTTGATGCAGCCATAGCAATGACTGCTCTTACAGTTGCCATCCTTGCAACCGGACTGAATGTTTCTTCATAGTCAATGCCATATGTTTGTGCATACCCCTTGACTACTAATCTTGCCTTGTATCTGTTCACAGAACCATCTGCATTGTGCTTCACCTTATAAACCCACTTACAGCCAATTACATTTTTACCTTTAGGCAAAGGTACCAATTCCCATGTAGCATTTGCTTCCAAGGCATCCATTTCTTCATCCATGGATTTCTTCCATTTTTCTTTTCCCATGGCTTCCTCAAAAGAAGTGGGTTCTGGTTCCTGTATCACTTTAACCATATATGCATAGTGAATGGCTGTAAATCCATCATATTTCAGCCTATCCACAGGATACCTAGCTTTCGTAGACCTGCGCAAAGTAGATTCACTCCCAGGTGCTCTCAAAACATCCCTGGTCTTCCTTACTCCAGGTGTAACAATAGAAGGAATACCCAACTCATCATCAATGCTCTGTTCTGAGCCACTGGATTCACCATCCACATAAGAGTGACCTGCATTCACATCAAACATGGGCTGATCAACCTTCTCTTTTCCTTTTCGTGATACCTGCATACCACTATCTGCATTACTTTGAGAAGATCCTCCTGATCTCAATCTGCCTGTCCATGGCGAAGAATGTGAACCACTGCTAGAGGACGCTCCAGGTCCACTAATATTTTGTGACTGCTGCTGTGAATTCTGTGCAGCATTACCATTTTGTGCATCTACATCATCAATCACATTTACTGGTTTGTACCAGCTACTCATCTCATCAAAAACAACATCTCTGCTCACTGTAAACTTACGAGTAGAAGGGTTATAGCATCTATACCCTTTTTGCTGCAGAGAGTAACCAATAAAGATGCACTTCTCAGCTTTTGGATCCAACTTGGATCTCAACTCATCTGGCACATGTACATAGGCAATGCAACCAAAAATTTTCAAATGAGAAATATATGGTTTCCTACCAGTATACCTCTCCTCTGGAGTCATTCCATGTATTGCTGCAGTGGGAGTCCTGTTCATTATGTAGACTGCTGTAGCAACTGCTTCAGCCCAATAAAAATCTGGCAGGTCTTTTTCATTGAGCATGGCACGAGATACCTCTCCAATATGTCTGTTTTTTCTTTCTGCAATTCCATTTTGCTGTGGGGTATGACTGCATGAATATTGCTGCTTTATGCCATGCTCCTGCAAGAACCTTGCAAACTCATTTGAGAGGTACTCTCCCCCTCCATCTGACCTTAGGCATTTTATTTGCAGACCTGTTTCTTTTTCAACCATAGCTTTAAGAGTTTTGAAATGCCCAAAAACTTCACTTTTCTTTTTCATAAAATACACCCAAACTTTTCTGCTATAGTCATCAATAAAAGTGACAAAATAATGACAGCCTCCAAGAGATGCAGCTTTAGTAGTCCACACATCAGAGTGGATTAATTCCAATGGCTTCTCACTCTCTTGAACATGTCTAGGAAATGGTTTCCTTGCCTGTTTTCCAAACTGACAGGCTTCACATACCTTATGCATTTCTGCAACCTTGAATTTAGGCAAACCTGCAACAATATTTTGGGCCTGCATTGATTTAAGTCGCTGTACATTAACATGACCAATGCGTTTATGCCAGATATCAATATCTGCAACTACACCGGTCCCATGTGCAAACATTGCTGCACTCAATTCAGACATGTCTGCATCCAATGTAAACATTCTGCCCTTCTTCTTTCCTTTTGCTATCAAGCGACCTTTATTTTTCATATCCTCAACAAAGCATCCATGAGGATTAAATCTGACCTGCAAGCCCTGCTCAACCATTTGACCAACAGAAACCAGATTCTTGGTGATATTCGGGACATGAAATATATCGGACATGTATTTCTTTTTCCCATCCTGCATAGACAAAGGAAATTTTCCAATCTGCACAATAGGATGTGCAGTATCATCACCAGTCTCCACAAATCCTGGTTTTTCCATTTTTCTTGTATCCTCCATCCATTTTGCATGACCTGTCATGTGGTTTGATGCACCTGAGTCAACATACCATACATCATTGCTTTCTTCTGCACTTGTCACAGAATTGTTCATGTGCTGCACCATAAACAAGTGCTCATTTCTGTCATCACCCTGTCTACTAGAAGATGCATAATTCCCTTGTTGCAGTTTTCCATTCATGATGTCATTCTGCTTTTTATAGCAGTCTTTAGCCATATGACCCATTTTACCACAGTAGTAGCATTCAACATTACTGTTTGCATTTTGGCCTCTTTGCCATCCACCACGACCTCTTTGGCTCCCCCTGCCTCTAGAGTTACCACGTTCTCCTCCATAGGACTGGTTTTCTTGAGTTTGCTGCATATTCTGATTTTTGCCACGGCCTCCAAATCGGCCTCCTCTACCTCTGCCTCTACCTCTTCCAGCATTTGAGTAGAAGACAGCTTCTTTTGAAGTTCCTCCTGAAGAAGATGCACCACCATTTCTCTGCTCCTCAGAAATTAGAAGAGCAATCAACTCCTCAAAATCAGGAAATCTTTCACGGACGGAAATGGATGTTCGGAACTGTGCATAATCCTTTCCTAGACCATTCAAGGTCACGGAAACTAAATCATCGTCTTCCACTGGCGACCCAATGGAAGCAAGTGCATCTGCAATCTTCTTCACCTTCATGTGGTAGTCGTTGATGCTCATACTTTCTCTTTGCACATTATGCAACTCTTGCTTGAGCTGCATTTTCCTGGCTTGCGTATTTGTGCTATACATTTTTGACAAAGTATCCCATGCCTCCTTTGGCGTACTTGCATCCTGAATATGCACAATCATAGAGTCTGAAATACTGATAGACAGCCAATACATAACTTTCCTGGCTCTCTCATGCCATGTTTTGAATGCCTGCATTTGCTGTTGATTGGGAACATCAGGAAGAACTGGTTCTTCTTCATTTCCTGCAACAAATTCCCAATATCCTTTTCCCATAAGGAAATTTGTCATTCTAAACTTCCATGCTTGGAAGTTGTTCTTGTCAAGCTTTTCAGTGACAATCTGTGAAAGAGAATCAGACGCCATTACAGAACACTGCAAAAAATTCTGTCACTGCAAAAACTCAGCTTCACCCTCACAAGGGCAAATCTGCAAAACTGGCGAAAGTGGTATTTGACCACACAGTCACTTCCTAGTGACGATTTTCCATAAACAGAAACCAAGGATGATTCTGAAACTCCCAATGTCTCTGTGCACAAGCATACGATGCAATTTCTACAGTAACTTTTCACTGACCTGTAGAACAGTGGCTGCACAGCATAAAACTGAGCCTTTTCCTGAGTGCGTGCAGAAAACTTCCGTCTGCAAAACAGGCCCCGAAATGGCCTCAAATCAAAAAAACAAGGTCGTCGAGGGCTAAAGGCCTCACCCGCAGCATATACTGCCCTCTTGCTTCACCGCGAAGGGCGTCTCAACCTGAGACAATGCACTCTTGCAATTTCCGGCTGTGCTACCTACAAAGATCTGCTCCCAAAATAGAAAATGAAAGCAACACTGCTCCTCTTACCAGAACACCGCGAGCTTGGCTTGCTTTCTTGAGCTCCTTACTACGAACAAGGCTCTGATACCATGTCAAGATTGTGGGAGAGAAGGAAGGAGTCTCACTTGTAGCTTTCTTGCTTGCACAATGGGGGAATACACACAGAGGTGGAGGCTGAAAACAATTTTCCTCTTCTTAGTTGTGTAAGCCAAAAGAACTCTCATACAAAGAAATAGAAGAACCCTATATATGGGTCTCAAAACCAAACTCAACTAACTAAGGTGGCATACTAACTGAGCCACGAACTAGAGTAGATAAGGATAGCTATCATGTAGCTATTATTCATGGGCGGTGTACTAACCGCGTCTGCAACTGACAAGTCGGTGACATAAATACACAACGGTCACCCTGGCGTATCACGAGTGGAGCTCGATATCTCAACAATTTTCAACATCACTAAGCTTGATGGTACAAATTACTCTTATTGGAAGAGCCAGAATTGACAGGTATTGGTGCAAAAATCACAAATCAAACCATTGAGGTTCAGTGGGGCATCCGCCTGCAACTATGCCAGATGAGGAATGGCTTGAGCTTGATGAGTTATACAAGTCCACTATTGTATTATCTCTCACAGAAAAAGTTCATTACAATGTATTTGAGGAAGAACAGAGTGCATGGTAGTTGTGGGATAAAATCAAGAATCTCTATGACAAGAAAAGTCCAGCGAGTCAGATGTATTGGCTGAAGCAGCTTATGGATCTGCGCATGAAGGAGAATGTGACTATGTCTGCTCACTTGAGCCAGTTCCATGCTATACTCAAGAACTTGACTTCGCAAGACATCACTTTTGCAGAGGATGTCACTCCTCTTTTCTTGCTTGGTACTCTTAATGAGTCATGGGATGTATTCCGCACTGCATTATGTGCCTCTACTGCTACCTTGAAATTATTTGATGTTGAGAGTGCTCTTCTACAGGAAGAGGTTAACCGTAAGAATTTGGATGTCTCTCGTGTGTCGCGTGCTATGACAGTTAGAGGCAGGAATGATGGATATGGAAAGCATGGCAGTGGCAGTGGCCGTGGCCGTGGACAGGATTCTCAGAAATCTTGGTCCAAGTCTTGTGGGAAGGCATGTAGCAAATCTCGTGGCAGGAACGCAGATGTCACTTGTCACCATTGTGGGAAAAAGGGCCATATTAGGCCACAATGCCATGAACTGCACAATGAAAGGCACAAAGATAAGGGGAAAGACAAAGTGCAGGCTAAGTCTTCTGATCGCAGCATAGTGCCTGTAAATTTGAGTGTTAAAATTGAAGAGATCAATGTTATGCAGCCTGAGGATGTTGATGATGATGATTATATCCTTGTAGCTTCTTCTAGTGCTTTGCAGATGACAAAGATACACTCTATGTATGTACCGTGTTGGCTCTTGGACTCAGGTGCGTCCTTTCATGTGACACCTTGCCGAGAGTGGTTTCATTCATATCGTACTGTTTCGGGTTCTGTGCGCTTGGGTGATGACAACTTGCTTGACATTGTGGGCATTGGTGATGTTAGGCTGCAGTTTCCTTCTAGCAACAGTTTTGTTATGCAGGATGTACATCATGTACCTACTTTGACATGCAGTCTCATGTCAGCTGGACAGCTTGATGATACAGGTTATCATGTATCTTTTGGAGACTCTGCATGGAAGATCACTCGTGGGGGCAGACTTGTGATTGCGAGAGGTGCCAAGGCTGGCAGTCTCTATCCCTTGATTGTATCCGCTTCTTCCCTTGATCATGTTTTGTCTGTGGGTTCTATCCCACATGTATCTCTTTGGCATCCCCATTTGGGCCGTATGTCTTTGAAGGGAATGAAAATGCTTTCTGGTTTTTAGTACTTATCGCCCCTTGATTATGCATGTTTTGATTCATGTGAGCATTGTTTTTATGGCAGGTAGACTAGGTCTATGCATAAGAAGTCTGGTAGGCCACGCATGAGTGAGCCCTTAGCATTGGTACATTCGGATGTCTGTGGGCCCATGCCTTGTAAGTCTATGGGTGGTGCAAAGTATTTTGTTACTTTCATAGATGATTTTTCACGAAAATTTTTGGCTTATCCCATTAAGCTGAAATCCGATGTCTTGGCTGTGTTTCAGAGATGGCTTGCATTGGTTGAGAACCAGTTTGGGTATAGGCTCAAATGCCTAAGGACAGATAATGGGGTGAGTATGTCTCACATGCTTTTGAGCAGTTATGTGATGAGAGGGTTATCAAGCGTCAGTTGACCACCCCCTACACCCCCCCAGAATGGTTTGGCTGAGCGGATGAATAGAACCATCCAGGAGCATGTACGCAGTATACTTAGCCATGCAGGCCTACCAAAGAACTTTTGGACAGAGGCAGTTAGTACAGCTGTGCATGTCATAAACAGATCACCTTCTAGTGGTTTAGATTTCCAGGTTGCAAAGGAGGTATGGATTGGAAAACCTCCCTCTTATGCACATCTCCGTGTCTTTGGATGTGAGGCATTTTGCCATGTGCCCAGGGACAAGAGAAGTAAGCTGGATCTTAAGAGTGTCAAATGCATTTTCCTTGGTTATGGGGATGTAGGTGAGATGGGTTACTGTCTCTGGGATCCGCATGCGCAAAAAGTCATCCGTAGTCATGATGTAGTCTTCCATGAAGACAAGATGCATACGCAGTCTGAGAGAGTTGTTGAGATCCGTAGGGTCATATTCCAGGAGGAGTCGAGAGCTCCCACACAGCCAGTTGGATAGCCTACAACTGTAGTAGATGGTCATGGTCAGGGTGTTGGATAGGCAGCTGGGTAGGCAACAGAGCCTGCCGTGAGACGGTCTACTAGAGACAGATGTCCACCTGATAGATTTTAGCTCTCGATGCATTATGTCCTGGTCACAGATGTAGGAGAGCCTTTCACTTATGATGAGGCTATGCGCAAGGGCGACAGTCACTTTTGGGAGAGCCTTTCACTTATGATGAGGCTATGCGCAAGGGTGACAGTCACTTCTAGGAGAGGGCTATGTAGTCTGAGATAGACTCCTTGCATAAGAATGAGACTTGGAATTTGGTTTCCTTGCCTAAGGGCAAAAAGGCTTTGCCATGCAAGTGGGTATACAAGCTAAAAAGTACCCCTGGACACCCCAAGTTGGCATACAAGGCTAGATTGGTAGCAAAGTGTTTTAAGCAGGAGCATCGTGTGGACTTTGATGAGGTCTTTTCTCCTGTGGTTAAGATGACCACCCTGCGCTTAGTCTTGGCTTTGATTGCTCAGCTTGACTTGGATTTATACCAAATGGATGTCAAGAGACTTTCTTACATGGGGACTTGCATGATGAGATTTATATGGAGTAGCCTAAGGGCTTTGCGAAACCTGGCAAGGAGCACCTAGTGTGCAAATTGAAGAAAAGTCTTTATGGCTTAAAGCAGGCACCTAGGGAGTGATATTATAAGTTTGATGCCTTTATGCAGTCACAGGGCTATAGCAAGAGTGCTATGGATCCGTGTCTTTACACGAAGAAAGCTCGTGATGGTTCTTTATTGATTTTGGTACTCTATGTGGATGATATGCTGATAGCATGGAAAGCTCATAATGAGCTAGATGGTCTTAAGGCTCAGCTCAAGAAGAGCTTTGAGATGAAAGATCTGGGACAGGCCGTTCACATACTTGGTATGCGCATTAGACGCAACATGCATCAGGGACTCCTCTACTTGTCACAGAGGGAGTACATTTATAAAGTCCTTGAGCGCTTCCGCATGCAAGATGTAAAGCCTATTGTCTATCCATTGCCTTCTTATGTGAAGGTATCTCAGGCTGATTGTCCACAGACAGATGATCAGAGGGCCGAGATGGCCAAGATTCCCTATGCATCCGCAGTGGGCAGTCTTATGTATGCCATGATTGCCACTCGTCCAGATATTGCCTTTGCAGTTGGTATTGTGGCACACTATATGGCTACACCTGGCAAGAAGCATTGGGATGTCGTGAAGGGTATCATGAGGTACCTGAAGGGCACTGCAGATATGTGCACATGCTATGGCAGCCAGGATACATGAGTTGTGGGGTACACTGACTCTGATTATGTAGGATATGCAGATAGTAGAAAGTCCACTTCCGGCTATGTATTCACCTATGCTAGAGGTGCTGTTTCTTGGATGTCTAGGGTGCAGAAATGCACAGCCCTTTCTACTACAGAGGCCAAGTATGTTGCAGCCACTGAGGCTTGCAAGGAGGCCATTTGGTTGGGTCGTTTGGTTGCTGACCTTGGTATTGATGCTATCCCTACACTGCATTTGGATTCTATGAGTGCTATTCAATTAGCCAAGAATCCGGTCTTCCATGCGAAGACGAAACACATTGAGGTGAGGTACCACTTCATACGTGGGGTCATTGAGGACAAGTCTATTGACCTTGTCAAGATCTCGACTGACCAGAATCCTGCAGATCTGCTCATGAAAAGCCTCTCTACAGAGTGCTTTGCCTTCCTCAGGAGGTTGATGGGCGTGGGATGAGATGACGTCTTTCCTCATCCTGTTGTACATGTGTACATGTTGTACTGTCTTTTTTCTTTTTCTTTTTACTCCTCACTAGGGCAGATTCACCTTTAAGTGGGAGGTTGTTGGGGGTAAAGGCGCCTCCGCCTAACCGCCCCTGTATTACTACACTGACAATCACCGCCACTGCACACTGTAGGTGGTAGGCGCCTGTCACCGTCACTTTATTCTTTATTCTTTTAGTGACAGTTTGAATAAAGGAAGGCTCGGTCACACATGGTGACTACTGGAGTTCCCATTTCTTGTCTCTCTCTTTCTTGCTCTTGCTCTTCCGCCATAGCTCTCAAGTGCAAGCTTCGATCCTTCTCACCTTTCATGTTAGTGCACCCACACAGTTAATTTTTTAATAAACACACGAACAATTATTAAACAAACATAGCAACATAAGGAATACAATCTTTTCCTATCAATAAAAGAAGATAAGCTAAAACACCACTTTTAACTTGAATAAAAATAGGTAAATATAAAGTGATTATTGTGACTTGGTATGATATGGTCTACATGCTTGATACCATCTTTATGGTTTTTTGCTAGAGCATGTTGCTCAAGCTCTCAAGAAGTGTCTTCTCTAATAACCTCCTTTCCTTCATGACATCTCTTAGGGGCCATTGTTTAGAATAAATTTGATAGAGCTTCTATACAATTGTGGAAAAGAGGAAAAAGGTTAAGTGGACTTAGAGGAGAGAAAAAAATATTGGTGTATTTTGGTAGAGCTTCCACATGATTGACAAAAAGAGAAAACAAATTTGACAGATTTGGATAGAGCTTTTGCATAAGCGCAAATAAGATGGGAGCTTGGTGGATTTATGTAGAGCTTTTATGCACATGTGGATGTTGATAAAGCTCCTCGACAATTGTAGAAGAGAGGGAAAAAGTTGAGAGAGAGAGAGAGAGAGAGAGAGAGAGAGAGAGAGAGAGAGAGAGAGAGAGAGAGAGAGAGAGAGAGAGAGAGAGAGAGAGAGAGAGAGAGAGAGAGAGAGAGAGAGAGATTTCCCTCTAGGTTAGCATGCGCTTGTAGAGTGGTCTTGAGAGAGTTTTGTATATATGTGTGATACCATTTCCCACTTTATACACTACTTGGGGTGGAGGGGGGTTTGCTTTTAGTATCTGTAGTTTATGTCATGAATGATGATAAGGGGGATATGCTTTTGTCTAAATGCAAAAAGCATAAATGCAAAAGTAAGCTAAATATAGTGATTTTTGAAAGATTTTATTCAAATTTGAGGCTATCTATGTTTTTATGAACTTAAAAGCTTTAAAAAAAGCAAAACTGTAGCTATTTCGCACTTGTGCATAGCTCGCATGTAAAAATTCCTACACACAAGACATAACTTAAAATGGCCATAACTTTTGATCCATAACTTTGAATCTGGATTGTTTGAACCTGTTGAATTGTGGTGATGAGCTCTATGATTTTATTATTTCACCACATTTTTGAGAAATTTACAAAAGCCAAAATTCAAACTCCAATCAATAAAACAAGGTCTTCAATACTCCTAATGTTATTACCCTTGAAGCTCATTTATGTGCAACAAAACATGTAATATTCTTGAATACTTTATCACAAAATATTATATAATATCTAATGTATCAAGGTGTGTACATAATACAAGCCTACAAAGTATTATGACCATTGGATCATTTTGTGTTGAGTATTGAGTACTACATTCTTCATCGGGTTCAAATCAAGAGAGGTATTTCTACTCATTCTCTTTGATTTCTCTTTGAAATCCTAAATAAGTCTTGAGTCTCTTCTTTGAAGATAAAGGTTCTATCTTGTGTCATTTTTATGTTAGAATCACTCAATTACTTACAATCAATGAGATCCTAAATAAGTATATTTGAAGGATAAATCGTGAAAATAGGTCTATTACTATACACCCTTTTCCATACTTTCTAGAAAGTATCTATTTTTTTAAAAGTAAAAATTCAATGGGTATTAAAATAAAATTTGTTTCAACTAAAATTCAACTTATCTATCTCTTAAGTAAATTTTTTTAATTTACCTATATCTCTAATTCAATTTAAATTCATTGCACGCTTAACAACTAAACAAAACTGAGCCAAACCTCTAATTTAAATCTAAACTTACTTGCTTTTAATTTATTAAAAATAAATTTGCTAAAACTCTAATTTAAATAACCTAAAACATACATTACATAATTATTTTGGAGTTTTAAATAGAAACATTTATAAAATTTTATCCGTATATTTCTTGAAATTTACTAGACATTTTTGTAATCCCCTTAGCTTAGAGAACAATTAGACATAGTAAGCAAAAGTCAATGTGTATTTCCAAAATTTGTAGAAGAATATTTTTTTGCACAAAAGAATCAATTTATAAAAATGATTTTTTTAAAGGAGATAATATTCAAGCTAAATTCAATACAACAATCCATGTATGTGATGAGATATCTTGAGATTATATCACGTATTTTTAAAGGCAACCTTATAATAGTTCCATATTTTTTGTATTATATGAACACATATTCATATTAATGCAACCTAGCCATCCAAGGTACTAGTGCATACAAAAATGCCTATTTCATTAGTAGTCACAATACCACACAAACCGATAAAAACTGGAAACAAGATCATTGTTCTCATAGGAAAATACATATAGTCTCTTTATAGCACAAAATGGCTATAGCATCATAATTTTTAGATGAAGATCAGTAGAACAAATGTATAAGGACATGCCTATAATATAATTGACTCTTAAGTAAACTTGTCCATAACTTCAAGAGGACAACTTTTTGGCAAATCCTTCCCTTTGAGCACATTGAAACAAAGCAACTCTGAGTATAAAACATAATAGCACATTCATGCGCATAATCCTCGTCCAAGAAAATTCTCTCTCCACCCAAGGCTTGCACATTGAGAGAATCAAATTTGCAACCCTTTGAAAGTCCAAAGCAAGTGGGCAAATAGCAACCCTTGAATCACCTTCAAGGAGATGTCAACTTCCAGACTCACACCCTACAATGGCAACAAATCTTGTCATTTTGGGATATATTTGTTTTTTCAATCCACCCTTGCTATCTGCTAATATGTACAATATTACCTATACATCACACAGTAATATAATATTAGTTTTATATGTAAGATTAGTAAGTTTAAATCAAACAATCAAAATTACTTTTCACAATTCTACTAACAAACCATAAAATTTTAATCTTAATTATATAATGTATAATTATGCTTTAATTTATCATGGAGTGTACACATCTTTATTCTTCTAAAAGAAATAATTTGACTTTTCTCTCATGTTTCTTCATCTTTCTAAAGTGGCATTTTCTCTCACATCTTGGTAAATCATGCGTATTTATTGTTATGAACATGATAAGGATTTGGTAGGTGAAAGATTGCCACCTCACAACTTACAAGAGAAGAAGAAGAAGAAGAAGAAGAAGAAGAAGAAGAAGAAGAAGAAGAAGAAGAAGAAGAAGAAGAAGAAGAAGAAGAAGAAGAAGAGCAACATCAACAACAGCTTGATCCTTTATTGTAAGAAAATAGAGTATGACAACACCTTTCTTGGCATAGGATTTCTTAAATGGTGTTTACACAATAAGGTTAGATCCATGACAAAATATGCTATCTTGGTATAAGACTAGATTGAGTATAATATAAGATAATAATTGGAGATACAATGTTGCAAAGTAGACCAAATGATGAGTCTATCATCTCAAATCTTAAATACAAATAACTTTGTTAAATATAAAAGAATTTGAACAAGTTCAAAAATTCACAAATAACAAGAGGAAAAACCATGATTGAGGGCCCAACCTCCCCCATAACAACAACCATGGTTTGCCATTTCCCATTATGGACTATTGATTTGCATAGTTGCTATTGGTTATCCCAAAATAAGGGGAAAATTGGATTGTTTTGATGCCTCTTGTTGCTTCATTAATGCCATGGGAGGTAAGATTAATGTTTGGCGCTAATGCATTTAAGATTCATTGCTCTATATATAGAGAAATAGGGCAATATTCACCCATAGTGGCTAACAAATATATGCAATTTTTCCTAGAACAACAACTCATATTTTGTCTCTCCCACCTTGATTTATCCACACAAAAACAAAAAAGATGTATGTAAAGTCCCCCTTCCATCTAAGGTTAGACACTGCATCTATTTTATTTGCTCCATTCAGGTTCGAGGCACGTATAGACTTTATGTTTTCTTAGCATGTTGGACAATTGGCAAAGACTATGATAGGTTATTTAACTATCTTAATGTTTCATACAAACTGGCAACCAATGTCTCATATGCATACCGGTAAAACACTAGTGTAGATGGACCTTTTCATCAATTTCCTCCATTAGATCTATGGTCATACAATATCTACAATGAGACTCAATTAAGAAAAGTTTGAAGCAGAGAGAGAACAAAATTTGTAGAAGCAGAAGCACAAGAATCCAATAAAGAGAGAAAACTCAACCATAGAGTAAATTTACTACATAAGAGCTTGTGCTCAACCCTTGTATATCAACATCAACATAAAGACTATAAAATGAGGCTATAACTTAGTTAAACCCAAGTGTAAGTAGCCCATATGCATTAAGTTAAACACATGAGTTTTAGCACCAAACAATGTATGTGTGGCTCAAAAATATGCCCATACATGCATAAGAATAGTTGCTGATTATGTAGTCTACATAGACAAATTAGTCATGTTTTGGGACGTAAAATATCCTTCTTTCAACCGAAAGACTCAATCTCTCAACCTACTACAATAGTAGATCAACAAATATCAAAGAGTCCTCACATTATTCCTCTATTCAGGACAATAAAAGCCATCTTCAGACATAGGAGAAAGGTAGATCAAAGAAAAATGTTCATGAATAGTAGTAGATAGGTTGAAATCCCTATTTTGATCAATCCATAGTGGTGATTTCTTCATGTATTAGGCAACAATCACTCATGAGATCATATTTCCTATTCTTGTCTCGCTTGTCCAACATACAACACTTAGTTTTCTTCAACAATCACAATGCTTTTTACTCCATCTAATGCATAGTAGTAAGTGCCAATTTTGGCCAAGATTCTACATCCAAAAATGCAAAGGTAACCTAGTAGTCATGCATACTTGAACCTCCTTTAAATATTATCAAGGGTCATCAAATTTGATCACTTTGCTGCCCACAAAGGGTACTTGATACTTTACCTTCAAATAGAGGCATGAAACCAATTTCAACTTCATTACAAATGTTCACAAATAGTGTCAATTTAGAATAACTACACATAGCTTAGTCCCATGAGCACATGGCTCAAATACTGTTGCTTTCAGATTTTTTAGAGTTTTCAACCATTGGACATGTATCCACATGATATTCGTCCTCTCTAAACCTGCACATTCTCCAATATGTGCCACATATGTCAGTCTTTAGCATGATTAAGATCATCTTCTTTTCCTCCATTGTCACCTTCCTCTTGTTCTTCTGCATTGTCTTGAGTAGTTCCAATGTCATGCTCTTCTTCCTCATATGTGGTAGAATCTCTTCTCTTAAATAATTTGATCCTTTTTCTAGCTACAAGTATCTTCAACTCTACCTTATCAAGCTTGCAAAGAGAATATTTTGCATTATCATATGCATGTCTTATGATGCAAACCATCTCTTTGAGACCTTCTTGATGGTACTATGTTGGTTATCCAAACTATTGTTATACACAAGCATTCGAGCTCTTTCTTCTATAGCTCTTAGTAGAATGACATATCACATCTTCCAACAAGAACTTACATATAGTACTAGTAGCTTTTGTCCTCAAAGCTTAGACTTCAACTTGATTTATGAGGTCCTCCCATGCAAGTACAATATGTGTCATCTTCCATAATCCCATAAGGATGGTCACTAAATCCACAACCCACTTAAAACACAGAGAGAGAGGGTAAATTGGGTGCAAACCATCATGGGGTCTCACAAAAGAATACATATGACATGTACTGTAAGTCTCAACAAACTATAAGACATGCTTGTACATGGCTTTCTACCCATCTCTCTCTTTGATCTTTTCAAATATGGTCGAAACTCCTCAAGGACCAGGCCGCCATAAGCTCTCATGAAACCCCCATATAATCTGCAAAGCTAAGTATTTGTGTCACATACTACTTGTAGTCGAGTACCTCTCTTATGCTTTGGGTGGTTCCAAAAAGAAAGGCATTCTTTAAAAATAGCCATATACCTTTCTTATGATCTTCTTGAATTCATAATCTAACCATCCTTCCCTTTTGGTCAAGGTACTCAAATATTTTCTAATCTACAACCATTCACCTTCATATAACTCCTCTAAACAAGTTTCCGCTGAAGAGACACAACATTCATGATTAAGTTTTGCTCCTACAATTTTAGCCTTGTTAAGAATGGAGCAACTAGTGATCATCCCAAAAAGAGGTAAACAATATATTTCCATAATAATTCGTACTCCAATAAAATAGTCCTTTTGCATTTCAAAGCTATAACTACTCCCCACAATTCTCTTTTAATCTATGGATGCCTTCTTTATCTTTCATTTAGCACTTTACTCACAAAGCTAATTGCATATGTGTGGCCAATAACCCAAACAATCCCTATAGGGCTCGTATCAATAGTCATAATAATGGATTGCCCACCTGCATAATCAATTTTCCTCAAAGTAGGTACAATCTTTAACAATCTCTTTAACTTCCTCAATGCTTTTATTTTCATTTTATCCTACTAATTTTTTTTCTCATTTCTCAATAATTGATAAAGAGCATCTACAATATGTGCAAAGTGAGGAATTTGAATACGATAAAACACATAGGCTCCCAAAAATCTCATCACCTATAAAACTAATGAGCAAGTCTCTCCCATCCTGTCAATAGCATCCACTTTTTAAGCAATGACCATTAGCTATACAGACCACACACCCACAATCAAAACCTCATTTACTCCAAAGATTGACTTCTGCCTTGAAAGAGTAATATTCACCTCTTCTGATCTAGTTAATATTTTTTTATAGGGCAATGTGCTCTGCAATAAATCTCCTACATCCCTATTCATCTAGTTCTTCATCTTTATCCTCATCTGCGTACCCTTTAATCAACATGTTATCTAGAAAAGGTATACAAAGATGTGGTATGTAATCCTACAATATGTTAATCCTTTCATTTATCATGTGAGCACAACAAAATTTGTTGCTCCTTGAGGCAAAGTGCACATCCCCACTAACGTCAATGGAATTTTAATAGTGAGAACTTTGCATTCTATAACCAACTAGAACTAATCACAACCATATTATAAGTCACCCAAAGAGTATATAGCTTTCCCAACAACAAAAGACTCTACAAATTTATCCATAATAGGACCTACCTCTACATTTTTTATGGCCACTTTATTAACTAATTGTATATTGTGGATGAATCTCAATGTCCCAATTTTATTGGACACTGTAAACCATATGTTTGAATAAGGAGCTAAAGAAGGCTCCAAAATCACATTCTTAATAATTTCACCCAATAAATCAATCAACTTAGGTAGGTGAGCCTTGGTATTGAAATTGGCACATGAAAAAGAGTGAAAATGACCATAGGTGCAATAATACCTTGATCCATAGAGTCAATCTCATGTGGTTGAAATGCAAAACTAAAGGCAATGGTAGTGCAATTGGTTTAACATTTTTATCCACCATCTTATATTTCCTATCTACCTTTATTTCAGCCCTTTCATCTGAGCATATGCATTCAAATTTCACAAATTGCTATCACTCGGTACGTATCCAAGGAACATAGATGTACCATATCATTTTCAAATTTCAGCCTAGATTTCAACATAGTTGGAAGTTTAGCCATCGTATCAATATAGGGCAGTCCATCATAAGTTCATGATATGCATTTTTCATATTTCAATAATCCATGTCCCTTCATGTCTTCCTATGCCCTAAGAACATACTATTTTACAACCCTATTCATAATTTTAACCATTTGAAAATATATTATACTTCCTATTGAAAATCCAATAAACCTTGCAGAAAAAATGTCTAAACCTACTATATAAAGCAAGAGCTTTTTTCATCGTGCACCATCATAGCGCCACTTTACAAAATGATACCTATTTCTAAAGACCCATTGTTTCGTGAGAATCTCTAAAATCTTTCACATTAGGAGGCAAAGGATAGTCTCTAAGACTATTATGATTAATTGCATGATTCACACAAAGAGTAAGAAACTGTAGAGCATCCTTGTCATCACAAGTTTCTAATTCTTGCATATACTAAACCATAATCTAATATCTTTGTCTCCATATGTATAGTAGTAATGTATGGTTTCCCAAGGATAATAGGATAAAAAGAGGAATCTTGTACAAAGAAGTGTTGATCATCCTAGACATCCCTAATAGTCACCTTTATGTCCCTAGGAGCATTGCTAGCAGCTTGCATCCTTGTTCTCATATAAACTCCTGACCATAACATTGATTTTAGATCCATGATTAATAAGAGCAATACAAGGCATCTCAAGATTCCCAACTTTTTGCTGTTATCTCATTGGTGGCTCTAGCCCAATGATTTCATGCTTCTAAGTATAATACGTACAACATCTTCATAATTGTAATGCATCTGATGCACTCCCTTTGATGGATGGTTACAAATCATTTCAATTTTAGCCTTAACAACTAATTTTTTACCATCAGTAAATTTTTTAGCATTAGCAAACAATTACATTTTTAGTAGCCTCATCATCATCATGCATTGTTTGTATACCTTGCAATCCTAGCTCTTTCTCTCCCTAAATCATAGCATGTGTTGGATCTCCGAGAGACTATATTTTTCTCTTTGTGATATCAATGGTCTCTTTATGAAATTCTCTCTTAGCAATGCCGAGAATCTCTCTCAAGGTAAATTCCACTTTATTATTCAATATCCCTTCATGTAAAATCTTCTTCAAGTCAATGGCAATCACAATGTCTAATTGCAATGTATAACCTAGTTGTTTTCCCTTTAGTTGAGATATTCTTCCTTCTTTTTTTTTGAAACATCATCCATGGTATGCTCAGAGGCAAAGGCCTGATAAGAGGTGAGGGCTAATCAAGCTCATACCTACCACTTCCCTTAGCTGCCCTCTTTGACGTACCTAGATTTCCATCATGTCTCTTTCTCTTTTCTTCTAGAATAGCCTATGTATTCTGAGACTTGGCAAGATACATATATATAGAAAAGGAATCACTAGAGCATTCCAACCTTTTTTTTTTTCGAATACTCTTTGTATCCAAAGTTTTATTTTCTTAATAAGCATAGATACACAACCAAGATCTTTTTCAACGTATAAACCAAAGGTCACAACTTCAACTATAGCACATGCATTTTTCATAGCCATGTCATCAACCAATTTTTTCATTCCACCCTTTCCAAAATTTAGATTGAGTAGCAATCCTGGCTCGCATAGATGAAATACATCCATGCACAAAGCCTTCTTGAATCTGAGCCCATGGTCCCATAGATCACCCTTTTTCTTTCAACTTTGCAAGATTCATGTGCAAGTCACACATGCCTTTTACCAATTCATTCATCACATCATCTTTCACTAAAGCTATTGTAGAAACCAGTTGATTACCTACATGTTTAGTTACCTTGCTTTGAAGATGAAGATGTACCTGGGACATGCATCTTAGCTCTTCTTCTTTATCTCTTAACAAGCATAGATACAACATCTTTTACATCCTACCAATCTTTCTTTACTCCCTTGTTTGCTTTCATATTCTAAGAGCTCTTCAAGGTTCAACCATAATGCATGATGTATTGATTGAAGAAATAACTCAATCTTTTCTAATTCTAGAGCATGCTACTCTACATTATCCAATTGATCATATTTGCATTCAAACTCCTGCAATAACTCTGTAGCAACGAGCCGTTTGTTGGGTTTTGCAAGCCACTCCATGAAAGTCCTTCTAGTGACCAATCCTACATCTTTAGTAAAATACTCTTTTCTTTAGTGCCTTCTTGAAATCATTCCATGCAACCTATTTTACAAAAATTTCATTCATGCACAATTTCAATTTGATTGAAGAAATAACTCAATCTTTTCTAATTCTAGAGCATGCTACTCTACATTACCCAATTGATCATATTTGCATTCAAAGTCTTGCAATAACTTGGTAGCAACGAGTCCTTTGTTGGGTTTTGCAACGCACTCCATGAAAGTCCTTCTAATGACCAATCCTACATCTTCAATAAAATACTCTTTCTTGAGTGCTTTCTTGAAATCATTCCATGCAACCTCTTTTACATAAATGTCATTCATGCATAATTTCAATTCATGCATTACAAGTTGTACAACATATTAACTCATCTTGTGTGTAGATATCCCAAAGAAATCCAATTTCTTTGCATACACTTCAAGGATTTCAATACATTCCATCCATCAAACAACTTGGCTTTTAATAGTCTCTCTAATGCTTTTATTAGGATTGACTCATGCTTTTCATAAGATTGCTGCTATTGTTATTGTTGCTATTGCTTTGCTACAAATATGTGGTAAAGGTTTGAAGCAATTGTCTCCTATCATTGGATGAACTTATAGCATCCCCCATATTATTGTAGAACTCTTCCTTCATACTTTCACCTTGGGTTCACAAAAGCTATTGAGGTATTTACCATGTATGGTCAAAAGTTACTAGGACTCCAATAAGAAGAGTTCATAGCACAAAGAGAAGAAATTCTATAGAATCAAACATCAATAGGAATCCAATAAATAGTGAAAACCCAAGTGTAGAGTAAATTTATTGCATAGGATCTTGTACTCAACCCTTTGTAGCATATACATTAGCATAAAGACCATAACTAAGGCTATGGCTTAGTATAAATCAAATTGTAATCATCCCATATGCATTAGACTTTACCATGCATAAGTCTGTAATATCTCCCTCCCCCCCCCCCCCCCCCCCCACACCTTCCCCATAAGAACCCCCCCTTAAATTTTTTTAAATTTAACCCAGTTTTTTTTTACTCTCTCCCCCTGCCGACTGCATGGCGAGGAGAGAGAGAGAGAGAGAGAGAGAGAGAGAGAGAGAGAGAGGGAGTAAAGGAGGAGAAGGGGGGGCATGCAGCCCCCTAGGTGGAGGGTGGCGGCTATTAATTGCTGTCTCCCCCCCTCGTGAAGCCCTCCCTCCTCCCCCTCTTTAAAAGGGGAGCCCTCCCCTCTCTCTTGGACAGCGGCCCCCCTCCCTCGTCGCCTACATCATGCCCCCCTTTGTCTTTGACAGCATCAGCCCCCTCCCTCGTCGTCAGTAGCGCCCCCCTCGTGATTTCAGCCCCCCTCGTCGTCAGGAAAACACCCCCCTGTGATAAACCTGCACTCGTTACGCAGTCAACACGGCACAGAAAGGTAACACGATATATGAGCTCAAGGTATACTCTTGTATTATTCAATCCAAAAAAGGGACAACATAGACACATCCCAGGACTACACCCTCGTGACGCCGCACATAAGAGGGTTCATCACTGGGTATAGGGAATCACACGTAGTGTGGCAGGGCTTTGAGTCACTACTACTCCCTATATAGGTGCATTCGGTAGCAACGACATGGTATAGCTACAAAGCCCTTACACTCACCCCTGCTTACTGGATTGTTGTCCTCAGCAATCTAAGGGTAACGCTTATTATTTGACTCATTCGGGGTCTTAACATAGCTTTTCCTATCAAGCTGGTCAGTGTCTGCTGGTCTAAGGGGACCAAGGGGTCTTATCACAGTCTATACTATCAGACTGGCCATTGTTTGCTGCACTAGGACTTGGGGGCCTTAACACAGCCTTTTCTAGCAAGTTGGTCAGTGTCTGCCCATCTAGACTAGATTATTGGGGCTTTGTGTTTGGAGTTATTGATGATTATCACCATGCGGGTCCACCCTCAACTCAATTACATTTGAGGAGTGGAGGCACGTTGGGGTCTATGATTGAGAACCGCTTTGTTTTGGTTTTTTGGAGAGGCTCAAGGGTCGTTGGAAGGGGCAGGGGGTTCTCCTCGAGCCAAAGGGCGAAGGCATCTTTTTCGAGTTCGCGAGCCCCCACTTCTGAGATCCAAGTGCCCTCCTTGAGTGGACACCCGCGCCACTTGGTGAGGTATTCGGGGAAGCCTCTTTGTTCTCAGCGTCGGAGGAATGCTTCTACTTCGAAGGGACCGTTGGAGTGGAGCATTAGTACGCGCCGTCCCCATTGGTTGTCTGGATAGAACCTACACAGAAGACGAGCATGAAACACATTATGAACACAAACACTGTCTGACAGGTCCAGTTTGTAGGTGACTTCGTTTAGCACTTGAGTGATTCGGTAGGGTCCGTAGTAGTAGCAGTGATTGAACTTGGGAGTCATGTTTTTGGAAGTGACATATTCTTAGAGCTGACTAGGACCATGTCTCCTTTGGCAAATAGTATAGCCTTTCTTTTCTTGTTGGCTTGCTCGGTCATGGTGATCTTGCTCTGCTCGAGGCTTTGCTTAGCTGCTGCATTCCGGTCTCTCCATTTCTTCAGGAACTCTTCTGCATCTTGATCTTCCGCTTTGGCTGCTTCGGATGCTAAGGCCAGTGGTGTGATGACTTCTTTTCCTGCGGCTAATTCAAAGGGGTGTACCCTGTTGCCGAATGGATGGAGCTATTGTAGTGGAATCCCAAGACATCAAGGTACATGGCCCAATCTTTCTGGTCCACTTGGGCATAGCTCTGGAGATAGTCTTCCATGCCTTGGTTGACTCGTTCTGTCTGTCCATCTGTCTCTGGGTGGAAGGATGATGAGAAACTCAATTGTGTTTCCAGGGACTTGAAAAGTTCCTTCCACATGTCGCTCATGAATCTTCCATCTCTATCTGATACTATGGCCAGTGGTAAGCCATGAAGTTTGAATACATGTGTGAAGAAGAGGCGTGCTACCTCCTTGGCATTTAGTGGTGGTTTGGCCGGGATGAAGTGGGTGTGTTTGGAAAAATAGTCCACCAGTACAAAGATGATTGTGTATCCATGGGACTTGGGTAGTTCCACGATGAAATCCATGCTGATGACATCCCATGGGCGGCTGGATACCGGTAATGGTTGTAGTAGTCCTGCTGGTCTTGATTGTGGTGCTTTGACCAGTTGGCAAGTGGGGCAAGTTTTGATGTAGTCTATTACTTCTTCCTTCATATTGGGCCAAAAGAACAGCTTCCTAAGGGCCTCTAAGGTTTTTCTTTGCCCTTTGTGGCCTCCAATTTTGCCATCATGTATCTCATGCAGGATGAGTTTCTTCAACTCCACATTGTTGGGGATATACAATCTCTTGCCTAAAAATAGGATACCCTCCTCTAGGGTGTACATTCCATGTGGGGTCTTCTCTGCTTCCACATCTCTGATTATGTTGTGCATCTCTTGGTCTTGCTCTAGGGCCTCCTTGACTAGTTCTATGAAGTTGCTGCTGACCACATTGATAGCTTTCAGGTCAGCTTTCCGGTTCAAGGCATTTGCTATCTTGTTAGTGGATCCGAGCTTGTGTTTAATCTCCAGGTCGAATTCTGCTAGGAAGTCTAGCTAGCAGGCTTGCTTTGCCGATAACTTGGGTTGAGATTGGAAATATTTGAGGGAGATATTGTCGGTGAAGACTATTGTGTGCTTGTCTTGAACATAGTGCTTCCATTTTCTGAGGCAGTGGATGATTGCCAACATTTCCTTCTCATGTGTACTCCACCTTGTTTCATCATCGATAAATTTCTTGGACTCATAAGCAATGGGGTGACCTTCCTGCACCAGTACACCTCCTATGCCATAGTCAGATGCATCTGTAGAAATTTCGAAGGGTTTGGTGAAATTCAGCACCCTTAGGACGGGAGTTTGGCTCATGCACTTCTTCATCTGTTCAAAGACTTCATGTTGCACGTTCCCCCATGTAAAAGAGTGATCTTCTTTGGTGAGGTGGGAGAGGGGGGCTGTGATGAGGCTGTAATCTTTGACGAATCTCCGGCAAAATACTGTGAAGCCGAGGAACTCCCGCACTTCTCTTACAGTTTTCAGTACAGGCCATCTTTGGACAGCTTCCACTTTCTTAGGATCCACTTTGATTCCATCTGCTCCTACAATAAAGCCTAAGAACTCCAACTCTTTCACTGCGAACTCACATTTTTCAGGCTTGGCATATAATTGATGTTGCCGTAGTTTCTCAAAAACTCAGCGTAAGTGTTGCTTGTGCTCTTCTAAGGTTTTACTATAGACTAGGAGGTCATCTATGTAGATAATGACAAAGATATCTATCTCCGGTCTAAAGACTCCATCCATGAGGCCACAAAATGTGCCTGGCCCATTGCTTAGGCCAAATCCTAATACTAACCACTCAAAACTACCATATCGGGTGTGGAAGGCTGTTTTTGGGATATCTTCTTCGGCTATGCAGATTTGATGGTATCCTCATCTAAGATCAATATGACTAAAGTACTTAGTCCCGTGCAATCTATCTAAGAGGTCTTCCACTAGGGGCATTGGGTATTTGTTTTTTATGGTGATTTTGTTAAGGGCCCTGTAATCTACACAGAGTCTAAGTCCCCATCCTTCTTCTTTACAAATAACACTGGGCCACCAAAGGGTGATTTACTAGGGCGAATGAACCCTAGTTCTTCTAGTTCATGTAGTTGCTTCTTCAATTCCATGAGCTTGGTGTGGTTCATGTGACAAGGAGCTCGGGCCGGTGGGGCAGACCCTGGGATCAACTCAATCTTGTGATCCACATCTCGCTTGGGTGGTAGACCCTTGGGTAGCTCGGTTGGCATTAAATCTTTGAATTCTTCAAGTATTTCTACCACTTTTGTGTTCTTGCTTTGTTTTTTGGGTTTCTTGCCATCTTCTTCTTCTTCAATTGGTCGGATCATATATAGGTAGACCATATCTCCTTATTTGACTGATTTTTCTACCTGCTTGGCACTGCATGTCATGATATGCGGCCTGATAACGGTCCCTTGGACCGGTGCATTTTGGGTCTGTCCCTTTGGTTGGGTTGTAGTTGGCTTCACTGTTTAGCATGATACTCCTGGCTTATTCTCCTTCATTTGCACCTTGATTGGGGTCCTGCCAGGCAGTTGCATTCTTTCATAGGGTACTCTGACGCCTTCTCCTTACATATCTAGCATCATATCATTTACACCTTTACCGAACATTGCAATGACATACTTGTCATAGAATTCCAAGCTCAATATCACTTCAAAATCATCCATGGGGATTACTAAGAAGTTGAGTTTTGCTTTCCACTTGCCAACTTCTACTTGGACTGCAAAGACTTGTTTCACTTCCTTGGCTTCTCCTTGGTGAATGTTACTATTAATCCTTCTGGGGCTTTAGATAATTTTAATCCATGTTTTGCTGCACACTCTGGTGTCATGAAGTTGTGTGTTGCCCTTGTGTCCACCATGATGGGTTGGTTTCCTTCGCTCACTTGGCCTTTGATGTATAGATGGTGGATTGCTGCTACTCTAACTGCCATGCATTGGGGTCGAGTGCTAATTGTCCCTACCCTTGGGTGGTCCATGCTATCCTCACTTCCATTTGGGATTTCTTGGATGCGCGGTAGTTGTGGTTCTTCTCCTCCATATGCGCTAGTCGCATTCACCCTTGACCCGCTTGATGATGTTGTATCTTCTATCGGGCATCTGTTTTGGTAGTGTGGACCCCCACATCTGAAGCATTTGATCTCAACAAACGGGCCTAGGGGTCTCCACCATGATGTATTTGATCCTGCGGGCCCATACAATGTGCTAGGGGTTGGCCTGTAGTGATTGTTTGCCCATCTTCCTGCTGCTCCTCTTGGTACTAAAGCAATTTGTGACACGGCCGTGGTGGTGGTGGTGTTTTGACTCCTTGTATCTGTGAATGCCCCTCTAGGGACATTGGGCGTTTGGTTCTATGAGTTGTTGTTGCTGAAGTTGTTGTTGAACCTGCTTTGGTTCCCCTGTGCTATTCTTCTACCTTCCAGGTCCACTAGTCTTTTGGCCATTCTCATGGCTTCTACTAAGCTTGTTGGCTCCTATCTCTCCACATCTCTTCTAGCCCATTCTTGCATTCCAAGCAAAAATCCATGTAATTTAGTGACTGTATCCATGTTTGGTAGCTGCAGCATAATCTGCCTATATTTGCTGACGTATTCTTTCATCTTTCCTTGTGTTTGCTTGAGGTTCCTCCATTCATCTCTCACTTTGAATTTTTCTATCTTTGGAATGAAGTAGTCCTTCAATTCTTCCTGGAGTTCTCCCCACGAAAAGATGGTGTGGCCCTGCTCTTGCTCCAGCAAGTACCAACTGGCAGCGTCCTCCTCTAAGTAAATGGCTGCCACCTCCGCCTTCCTGTCTTCAGTTATTTGTGAATACTTTAAGTACCTGTCCATCTCTGCAATCCATTTCTTCAGGACCAGCCCATCTCTCTCTCCCTTGTACTTGGCAGGTTGGGGCATCTTGAATTTTCCATAGTCGTCTTCTGAATTGTCACTATCTTCCTCCTCTTTACGGTGGTACTTCTTCTTCTTCTTCTTGTCTTTCTTCTTACTTCTTGCTTCTACTACTTTCTCCTTCTCTTTCCTTGTATCTTGCGCCTCCTAGATGTCTCCTCTCTACCCATTCTATCCATCTTCTCTTACATTCTGTGTCTTTTCTCCTCCTCTTGCTGTTGTATCACCCATTCTCTATAGCCCTGCTCCACTTCTAGTTTTTTCTTCCTTTCCTCCTCCTCTTCCTTCATCTGCATGTTCCTCCATATTGACTCCATCATGCCTGACATGCCATCTAATTGCCCTTCCAGTCCGACCACCTTCTCCTCTTGGGCCACTCTCCATTCTTGCCCTCTACTCTTCTTCCTCTCCTCCATTGTTGGGAGGGTGACATTCTCCCTTTCATCCTCCATGTGGTTGGTGGTGATGTTGGCGCAGGGAAGCCACGATGAGGTAGGTGCGGGGAAGCCGCGTCTCACTTGTGGTGGGGTGGGTTGTGCCACGGGGAAGTCGTCACGTCTTCAGATGGTGGGGTGTTAGGGTTGGGGTGTCACGTCGGGGGCCGACATGTCGGGGGGCGTCGCGACGTGGGGCGACGCGATGGGGGTCGTCGCACCGTGGGGCAACGCGACGGGGGTCGATGTGCCGTGGGGCGCGATGCAATGTGGGGTGACGCGACTTGGGACGTTGCGCTGTGGGTCGTTACGACTTCATTCTCTTCGCGGCACTGGATTTTCTCTTTTGCTTTTGTGAGCACTTCTTCACTCCGAGCAAGAGTCACTCTAATACCAAGAGTGATAAACCTGCACTCGTTACGCACTCAACACAACATAGAAAGGTAACATGATATATGAGATCAAGGTATACTCTTGTATTATTCAATCCAAAAAGCGGGACAACATAGACACATCCCAGGACTACACCCTCGTCACGCCGCACATAAGAGGGTTTACCACTCGGTATAGGGAATCACACGTAGTGTGGAAACAAGGTAGGGCTTTGAGTCACTACTACTCCCTATATAGGTGCATTTGGTAGCAACGGCATGGTATAGCTACAAAGCCCTTACACCCCCCCTCATCATCATTACGCGAGAGAGAGAGAGAGAGAGAGAGAGAGAGAGAGAGAGAGAGAGAGAGAGAGAGAGAGAGAGAGAGAGAGAGAGAGAGAGAGAGAGAGAGAGAGAGAGAGAGAGGAAAGTTTCTGGAAGATTCTTCTTTCTCCTCCTTAAAGAGAGGTCACACATCCCTCTATTATTTTCGAAAATATACCCCTCCCCTTCATTATCTTTTCTCCACTCAAGGAGAGGCGGTGTGAATTTTCCATAGGAAAGTGTGAGAATTCTATTTCTCGTACACGCATCTTCGAGTATGGCCCCGAAGCATAGTTCCACAAGGATAGTTGGAAACCCTGCAAGTGTGGATGGAGGTTCGAATCAAGACGGCACCGCAATTGCGAAGGGTTTATCAGGCGTGAATACCATTGGAATCAAGACATCACTCCAAACCCGGGTTACTCTATTGTTAAAACATAGGTTATAATTATCATGGTGAAAATCATATTCACATGCATCACATTAATTGCGTGTTTGATAATTTCTTAGGTATGAACTTAGTTGTGATGTATGTAAGAAACAAGATAATTTTTGTTGTAAGCTGACATCATAATAGGTGAAATTGATTAGATAATTGCATCCTAAATTACCAAAAACATCTAGCATGTATTCCTGCATAAAGTGCATTGGTCCTTGCACAAGTTCTTGCTTAAAATGCATTTCAGAGGACATTGAAAGAAACATTGCATCTCCATATCGATTCTAAGGTACATGTAATAAGTTGCAGAAAAGATTAAAGCATAGCTATACTCATACAATAATCACATAAAGTTATAAAGATTAGATCATTCAAGAAATAATTACATAGAGGATAATGTTAAGATTGCATTCATAGAAAGTACCTTCGCATGTGTGGCATAAAATATCGTATGGATTATATCAAAATTGTAAGCATTGATATAAAGGCATGTCATTACATTGCATGCATTAAAGTTATTGGGAAAATTTAACGTGTTTGTAATTTACCAAATGGGAGTGAGATCCATGAGTCCGATGACAAAGTCCTTGGTGACTTCAAGAGGGATAGGTAAAAGCTTAATGCATGTGAGCATTATCAAGAGGGCTTAAGAAGATTATACTTAAGACGGAGTAGGAATTGTTCTAAACAGAACCATCTTGACCAACCATGGTCAAGGGGATAGACAATCTTGATCAATTAAGATAAAAAATAAAGGTACATAGGTACTTCAAGGGATCTAATAACCAGCAAGTTGACCAACTGAGGACGACGGGGTTGTCCATGATCTATTTTACAAGGAGACCCAAGGTAATGGTGCATATATCGAATGCCATAAGCGCGTGTAGTGAGCGTCAAAAGGTCCCCAAGAACAAAAGAACTCTACTTTTTGCACACAAATCAATGTAGAAAGCTTGCACGACATGAACAAGAGACCAATTGGGTGCAATCTCTCCCCATGCCTTGTGTGAGCGCTCCACCAAGCATGTATTTCATATATTAATAATCTTGAAGCTCAAATAATAGCCCAAATTACAAAATAGCATGCTTTTGGCTTTTGAGTTTGCTTTTGTGCCAAATAGAAATAAAGCTAATGGGTGCCCAAGAAGTCAGGCGTACCCAAATACAATGTCCAAATACAAATATCTAAATCGTGTGCCCATGCACATACAAAAATAATAAATAAATATCAAGCGCCTTGATAAATAGACGCTACAAAATATAGGCGCCATGCCTAAGGTATGCGCCCATCAAAATATTGATGATAACTTGAATACATGCTATCCTCCAATGCTTTCCACTGCCACCACTGCTATCTCTACACATCAACTGAAGCATTCACAATCGTTAGTAAAATAATACAATTAAATTGAAAAAAGTGAATACCTAGCAGTCTTCAGCTACATAAATAAATTAATTGGTTAGAAATCAATCCTAACCTTAATTTATCACGAGTGCGTACTCTAAACTCATAAATGTTTATTAATTTAAATATGTATTTTGCAGAATCACCCGCTATGGAATCACCCATGTACACACTAAATCAAAACACCCAAAAGGGATAGGCGTCCCCATCGACTTCTCGCACAAAGAATCCACTTTGTGTATGAGCCCTGGTAATAAAAGTTTACGGAATCCACCATAAAACCTCACGGAATCCATCGTGGTACGGAATCCACCGTGTAATATGCTTCCTGGCATCATACCCCCGAGGTGGGATAGCAATTGTCCTCAATTGCTATTAGCTCAATGTGGAGCTAACAGAGCGGGGAAAGTATTTAAGTCTCTAGTGTGCATCCATTGGGCCTCTTCAACAGGATGGTTTTTAAACTTAACCAAATATCTAGAATATCTACGGTCAGTTCTAGTGGTCATAAAGTCAGTATCTATAATAGTTTCAGGTTCAAGGATTTCAGTCTCTTCATCTAACAAATGTGGATTTTCATAGACAGGGTGTACAGGTAATTGGCCTCTAAAAGGTCGTAATAAACTAATATGAAAGGTGTTGTGAATTTTCCAATGTTGTGGTAGTTCTAGTTTAAATGCATTGTCATTGATTTTGTGTATGATCTTAAATGGTCCATAGAATCTGGGTGCTAATTTCACAACTGGGTGTTTATCTACACTTTGTAATCTACGTTTTTCTATTCGTAACCAAACATAGTCATCAACTTTAAAATTCATAGCTTGTCTTTTCTTATTGGCTTGTTTTGTATATGATTGCTGGGCTTTGGCAATCATATGTTTAACTTCATCAAAAATAGTAGCGTGCATATTAGCAATATCATTAGTAGTTTGAATTTTGTTTGATAATGATGCAACATGTGTAGACAATCTATATCCATAAATAACTTCGAATGGTGCTTTCTTTGTAGCTATGTGTGGTGTATTATTATATGCAAACTGAAGTAAATGTAAATGTGTATCCCATGTATGTGGTTTTGAAATAGTGTAAGCACGTAAAAGATCTAAAATAGTACTATTAGTAGCTTCTGTTTGACCATTAGTTTCAGGATGAAATGCAGATGAAAAATCAATCTTTGTGCCTAAGTTAGCAAACAAAGTAATCCAAAAATTATTACAGAATCTAGAATCATGATTAGAAATAATAACTTTTGGTAAACCATGATTAGTAAACACAGTTTTCAAAAACAATTGAGCTGCTTGAGATGCAGTTAAAGTTTTCTTGCATGGAATGAAATATGCTTGTTTGCTAAACCTGTCTACAACAGTCCAAATCATATCATGGTTAGCTTTAGTGTTAGGTAAACCAGTAATAAAATCCATTGAAATCTGTTCCCATGATCGTGATGGAATAGATAATGACATTAGTAAACCATACTGTTTACCATGGTGTCTTTTACCTCTTTGACAAACTAAACATTCAAAAACAAAGTCAGATACATCAGTGTCCATATGTGGCCAATAAAAATCTTCAGTCAATGTACGCAAAGTAGATATAATACCTCTATGACCTTGATATGGAGGACAATGAATCTCATTCAAAATAAAAGATCTAAATGGAACTATCACACATAAACTCTTTTCATAAAACATGAATCCATTATTGTAAGACAGTGAATCAATAGGAATCCAATTATTTGTAACTAATTTATTCCAATAAGCTTGACAAGTAATATCCTGATGATAAGTATCTTTCATAGGGATAAGGGAATCAAATGATATCACAGAAATATTATAAATGGTCGGTCTTCTACTTAAAGCGTCGGCTACAACATTCTCTTTTCCTGGTTGATATTGTATAAGGGGATGAAAACTTTGAATGAAAGCTGCCCATTTAATATGTCGGTCAGATATTTGAGGTTGACTAAGGAGATGTCTAATGCTTTGTTGGTTAGTTTTAATCATAAATTTAGAACCCATTAAATAATGTTTCCATTGACGTAAGGCTTGTACTACAACTAGCAATTCTTTATCATATGTAGAATATTTAAGTTTAGATGGTTTCAGTTTACAGCTAGAGTAGGCTATGAGATGATTATCTTGCATAAGTACGGCTCCTATTCCCGATCCACTAGCATCAGTAACTACTAAAAAGAATGGTCTATTGAAATCAGGTAGTTGTAATACATGAGTATGGGTTAATGCATGTTTCAATAAATCAAAAGATTTTTATTGATTATCACCCAAGTTATAAACAATACATTTCTTTAAAAGTTTAGTCAAAGGCAAGGCAAGTAATGAAAAATTTCGCACAAACTTTCTGTAGAAACTAGCAAGACCTAGAAAAGAACGTAACTCATGCACATTTTTGGGTATGGGCCAATTTAAGATTGCTTCTATCTTTTTAGGGTTAACCTTAATATCTTCTGATGAAACAATGTTGCCTAGATATTCAATTTTTGTTTGAAAGAATTCACTCTTTTCTGGATTAGCATACAATTGATTATCTTTTAACAACTTGAAAACTAAAGACAGATGTTCATAATGCTCATTCTCATTTTTATTGAATACCAATATATCATCAAAGAATACTATGACACAATGCTGATATTTTAGAAATATGCGATTCATCATTCGACTAAATGTAGCAGGTGCATTAGTTAGACCAAAAGGTATGACTAGAAATTCATAGTGTCTAAATTGTGTTCTAAATGCAGTTTTGAATATATCAGATTTATCCAATCTCACTTGATGATAACCAGATTTAAGATCTATCTTACTGAATATGGCACAACCTTGTAGTTTATCCATAAGATCATCTACCCTAGGAATCAAATATCTATTCTTAACAGTAATTTTATTCAGGGCACGATAATCAATGCACATGCGATAAGTATTATTCTTTTTCTTTACTAATAAAACATGTGTGCCAAATGGAGAACCACTAGGTCTAATTAATCCTATGTTAAGCAATTCCTCTACTTGATTTTGAATTTCTTTCTGTTCAATTTGGTTATGCCTATATGGTACTTTACATGGTGGTTGTGTACCAGGAATTAAATCTATTTTGTGATCTTCAGGACGTGAAGGTGGTAGTCCAGGTGGTAAATCATTAGCAAAACAATCTTTAAATTGAGCAATAAATTGTGTATGCCTAGGATGCATATGTTTTTCTTTAGCTTGAAGTTCATTCACCCATATTAAATAAGATTTGCTACTTTTACGTAATGCACGTTTAGCTTGAGTATGAGTAAGCAGTGGAAAATTATTAGATGCATGCATACCATGCAATGTGATTTGTTTCCCTTGAAAATAAATTTTAATTGAATGCGTGGAATAATTTATGTCAGGATTATACTGATGACGCCAAGGCATACCTAAGATAATATCACTAGACTACAAAAGTACAACTAGGAAATTTCTTCGTTCAATGTATTTACCAATTTTAATTTCTAAATTATGCACCTCTTGTGTTCCATTATATCTTGTGCCTAGGAATGCTTCTTTAATACGATAATGTGTAGAAACAGTTTATAAATTCAATTCTTTCACTAACTTTGTAGAAATAAAATCATGTGTGCTACCATCATCATGCAAAATAATCTTTTCTTTACTATGCACTAAACATTTCAATGTCAACAAAGAATGTGGAGTTGGCATACCTGGCAAAGTATCCAAAGTAGTACCAATGTCATCATCATCTTCCGTAAAATCAGGCATTTCCTCACGTTCTTCTTCTTCCATTGCTCCAAGATAATTGATATGGACAGGTGGCTTTTTCGATTGACAATTGGTTGCTAGATGTCCAGGTTGATGGCATTTGTAACAAACTATGGGTTTGGCTTTAGATACATTGTTGGTAATGGCAGGAAGTTTTGGAATATTGGGATTTGGCTGTGAGGATGGCTTAGGGTTTGGATTGGTATTTGATGGCAAAGCAGGTGGTTGTGTCCAAGACTTACGGAATGAAGATGGAAGAAAACGACTTTGATTGAATCTTCGAAAATTTGAATTGAATTGTTTGGAACCATAGTTATCATTAGCTTGAAATTGTTGTGGACGCTTGTCTCTTCCTTGAATCTTATCTTCAGTGTCATGAGCCAAAGAAATTGCATCTTCAAGGGTTGTTGGCTTGAACATATTGACTTCAACATAGTAATGTCCAAGTAGGCCAGACATAAACTTGCGTTTGTGAGTCGCTTCAGGTACATCTTTGAGCATGCGTAGTTGCAGTAGGGCATTCCAAAAATGTTCAGTGTATTGGGAAATAGGTTCACGATCTCTTTGCTGTAGAAGATCCCATTGCTTTATGGCTTTTTCATGGAATTGAGGAGGAAGGAAATTCTGCAAAAACTTCTTTTGGAAACTCTCCCAGGTAATGGGACAATCAATGCTCTTGCGAACCACAGTCCACCATAGAGATGCTCGATCGACTAAATGATTAGTGACACATTTAATTTTGTCTTTCTCAACATATATCTCTTCATGAAAGTAATCATCAAACTGACTAATAAATGCAAGTATAGTCTTTCCATCTCGAGATTCATCGAAAGTATGAAATTTAAAATTTCTTTTACTTATCTTTGTTTCCTTGCGGATGGATTGAGCTTCGAGTGTCCCATCGATGGTACGTTGTATAAGATCTTCGGGTTGCGGTCCATCTTTATCGGTGGTAGATCGTTGCAAATTGACCAATTGAACTTGCAAAGCTTGTCGGGCTCTTCGTTCTTCATCAAGCTGCATCATAATCAAATCCAATTTTTGTTCCATCGTTGGTTCGGGTAAATCACCTTCAGCCATTAGATCGTCTATGTTTTGTTTCGTCATCCTGTAAAATCCAAAAGACCTCACACTCTCGAAATCTGATTAGTGGGATGAGCGTAGCTCAAAGTCGGGTATACAAGGCTTATAAATTTTGTTTGGCTTTTATAGTCTTCCTCTTTTGCAATTGCGATATTCATTGTCTTCGTAGAAATTGTGTATGACCTTCTGCGTTTGCTGAGACTGGTTCAACAAGTCTACAAATAGGAACAGGGTCTTCCAGAGAGTAATAAACGAACTCTGTGCTTCTGTTTACAAACACTCTTTATGGGAATAGTTGAAGTAAGTTTGTTTTGATCCTCTGTGACTTACAAAACTTGCAGAACTTAGATGATTGAGAAGCTTAAGTAACTAATTTTAATTGAATGTAAATTGTCGACGATTTAGGAGGGGGGGCTGTTTTTCATGCCACCGTTGCTGACGTCGACATGCCACTGCCGCCTAGTGACAAATTTTCATGTTGAAGCTTTTTTAAAGCTTCTTATAAGCTTATCACTTAAGCTTTAATTCAAAGCTTTAAAACTTTTGGAGATATGGAGCTTACTGTTCTATGTTCAAAATGACTTGAAGAAGGAGATGTTTATGTGGTCCTCCGCTTTCTCAGGCCGGTCCTTTGCGATCAGAGGCTGTAGATAGGGGTTCTTGACCGCCAGGAAGTCACCCGTATCGATCGTTCGTGATAAAAGTGACTGTAGAGCTCGATCGTTCCAGGAGCTCCGCCTTAGCACAAGATGGTAAGCGATTGGAAGCTCTCGATCTTAGCTTCGCTCTGATACCACTGGTGCATAGATTGGATGCTGTAAGCATGCGTAGTGAGCGTCAGAAGGTTCCCAAGAACAAAAGAACTCTACTTTTTGCACACAAATCAATGTAGAAAGCTTGCACGACATGAACAAGGGACCAATTGGGTGCAATCTCCCCCCCATGCCTTGTGTGAGTGCTCCACCAAGCATGTATTTCATATATTAATCATCTTGAAGCTCAAATAATAGCCCAAATTACAAAATATCATGCTTTTGGCTTTTGAGTTTGCTTTTGTGTCAAATAGAAATACAGCTAATGGACACCCAAGAAGTCAGGCATACCCAAATACAATGTCCAAATACAAATATCTAAATCGTGCGCCCATGTGCATACAAAAATAATAAATAAATATCAAGCGCCTTGATAAATAGGCGCGACAAAATATAGGCACCATGCCTAAGGTATGCGCCCATCAAAATATTGATGATAACTTGAATACACGCTATCCTCCAATGCTTTTCACTGCCACCACTGCTATCTCTGCACATCAACTAAAGCATTCACAATCGTTAGTAAAATAATATAATTAAATCGATAAAAGTGAATACCTAGTAGTCTTTAGCCACATAAATAAATAAATTGGTTAGAAATCAATCCTAACCTTAATTTATCATGAGTGCGCACTCTAAACTCATAAACGTTTATTAATTTAAATATGTGTTTTATGAAATCACCCGCTATGGAATCACTCATGTACACACTAAATCAAAACGCTCGAAAAGGATAGGCATCCCCATCGACTTCTCGCACAAAGAATCCACTTTGTGTATGAGCCCCGGTAATAAAAGTTTACAGAATCCACCGTAAAACCTCACAGAATCCACAGTGGCACGGAATCCACCGTGTAATATGCCTCCGGGCATCAGGTAAGGATAATTAATGTCGGTAGGGTACAAACCCTAATCCAAAGAAAAATGAAAAACAAGCAACCTAGCTTGCCAAGCCCCTGAAATCTTGCCAAGTCGCGAACGACCTAGGACCGAATGTTGGGAGCATTCGGGAAAAAGGAATCACACCTTAGCAGTTGGTCGTACGAACGACCATAGAATTGATCGTGATTATACACTTAGGTACATTGTTTGAACTTCTTTTCTCAAGGAACTAATTCAAGGCAAAACACTTAATGCTTTAGGTTAAAAGCCTGGAGGGAGAGGCAGGTTCAGTTACCTCTGATTGCCTGCCTGGCCCTATCCAAGGGGGTTGTTAGCCGCGCAACCCGCCATTAGAGGTCTCTCTATGGGTGCTGCTTGGAGTGGGAGGATGCTTGGGTGCTAGGGGAGGGTCTGGCTGTAAATTCCTTGCCTTTGAATCTCGCACAAGAGGCTGACATGACTCGAGATGGGATCTCAAGGCCCGTGTACTAGTCTACGGGCAAATCTTGGAGCAGCAATCTTGTTGATTGCTGGGATAGCCTTCGGGCATGATACTTGATGTATTCTAAGACTATGATAAATAAAGATCAGATATTTGAAAAAGGAGCTTGCTTGACATTGTTTTTGTGTCAGTGCCTAAGTTACGTGAAGGAACTTGTGTTTAAATTGATTAATTAAGGAAGATGCTTTTGCATGTCAAACATAATGTGGTAGGTAATTAGATAACTAAACAAACCGAGGAAAGTGTGGTGGACGTGACTTGGATCCGTCCTATGGAAGGGTGGTCCCAGTTAGCTGGGAACTTTTCTCAAAAGATGTGATAACGAAATTGTGAAGACCTAGTGCCAGTAGAGTTAGAATCACGATTTATGTTGTTTTAGGGGAGCGGAATGGGACTATGCCTTATGGGCAGAGAGGTTGATCTTCACATCCCTCTCGTTTCCCATTCTCCATGAGCCATGTGTAACATAAATCCACTTCGACTCTATTGTTTCGACTCAAAGTGGGTCATTTGGAGCTCGACGCTAGCTACTTCCTAGAGACTTTGCTGATAGGAAAGAAACCCTGACTTCAGGTTGGTCGTAAGTGGGAACGATCGGATACTTCCCCTCGGGCAGACTCGGGAAGACCTAGATCGCAAACCCTGTGACATTCCTTGCGAGTGCCAGGCGGCACTTTCTAGACTCTCTTCTTGATGGGCTGTTAAGACGTGTCCGACAAGTGAACAAGTGCGCATGTTACAGTTGGTATCAGAGTGAACCAACGAGATCTAAGGATCACAAGGGAACTTAATGGAGGAAATTAAGGGAATAAGGGGATAAACAAGGGAATGTGAGTAGAATAGAGCAGTGTTTTCTATTGAAAACATTTCTTTACTCACTTATGGATGCTGGGTTGCAGAGTCACGAAGCATGGAGCAAGTTCTTGGTGTTCTAGGTCATGTTCATGACTGCAATGCATGCTTCGAATTATCATCATAGGCTTGGTATGATGAATATTCTGGACCTCATCTATAATCCTTCGCCCTTGTATGAGGAGCGGAGATGGATGGGAGACTTAGGAATATACTACATAGCAGCCCACCGACTCGTGTACCTTCAGACCAACTTGAAGAGAATCAAGCGGATGGAGGATTTAAAGATCGTGAAGTTGTTCATCTTTGTCGAAGCTCACGTAAACGCAACTTTGCACGTTAGCGGTCGGCAAGTCAAGCAGAACAAGTATGTCTATGAAGAAGTGACCCCGGTGATCTCTGCTGTGACAGAATCAAAGTGTTAGGGCACTATGAGAAGAACAGGTATCAAAGGAAGGGATACCCCAAGCTTCCTATGACTTACCGTTTCCTGAAAATCCATGACCCCACTCAATATTATTATTCTGTCCCTGTAACCAATTGTAACACAATCCTATTTTCCCAAACTGATGTATCAATCAGCCTGTCCTACTTATCCAAAATAAATGTAAGGGGGTTATGCCTTCATGAATAAATAAGACTTTTTACAATTATCTATTTTGATTATAAATGCTGATTGAGGTGTTAAGTGATAAAATCACTTAGCTAAAAAGCTGTGCTAGTCATATTAACACAATATGGAAATGTATGATAAGATGTTAACATAAAGAATCTTATTGTTCAGACGCAACCCCAAGTGCAGGTTCCAAATTCGACTCCTGCACTAAGTCCCGCTGTGGCTCAAGAGAAGAAATTCCTTCTCAAATAAATTAAGCCACCCGAGTTTGATGGCAAGGGAAGGACTGTTCAAGCCAACATCGAGATCTCGATTGAGTCCATGGAGGACTATTTTGAGGCAACAGGAACTGCACTTGCTAACCAAGCCATGCTCGCCAAACTTAAGCTTACAGGCAAAGTGAGACTTTGGTGGAAATAGTGGCGCAGAGATCAAGCGATTTCAGAGGGGATAGTCACTTTGGATAAGCTTAAGGAAGCTGTGCGAGGGAGGTATCTGCCACCTGCCTACCGCGCACAAAAGATGAATGAATTCTATGACTTGAAGCAGCTAGGATTATCCCTTGAAGCATATTATTCAAAGTTTGTTTCACTCCTAAAGTATGCACCCCCAATGGATATGACACAACAGGTGTCAAAATTTTGTGTTGGGTTGAATCCACCCATAAATACTCAATTGGAATCAATGAGCCCAAGGGACCTACAAGACGCACTCATTCGAGCTGCTCCAATAATATAGGAGATGCAGACCAAACCAAGGAACAATAGGATTTGGCCTTATAAAGATCAGAATAAGGGTATGTCTAAGGTTCAGACCAAGAGAGCGTAGGGTCAGAATCAGGGCCAAAGAAAGAAAGCTAGGGCCAATGCTGTCAACAACTTTGTTCCAACACAAAGTAATGATCACAACCCACGTTGCTTCCATTGCAACGAGCCCGGACACTTCAAGAGGGAGTGTCCCAAGCTTGGCAGAGGGCATCGGCAGGGGCAATTCCAAGGTCAAAATAGAGCCGCTCATGACCAAGGAACCACCATTATGGCCAGAGGGAGAACCTCCAATGTTTCCAAGAAGGAGTTGGACAATGAAGAAGATCCATCCATGGATCCTGACATTGGGATGGCAATGATTCACGCCACACTTCACAAGAAGGGTCCAAATCGCCAATTCTCGGTGATTCAAACTCCATCAGAATATCAAGGTAAAAGCTTCAAAACCTTGATTAGCTGTGGTAGTACACACTTCTTCATTTCACCAATCTGTGCAAAAAGATTAGGGATAGCCACGATAGATGCACCTACTTTACTTGTGGAATTAGCAAATGGTCGTGAGGTCACTTGTACTAGGCAAACTACTAAGGTGAAATTCCTACTGGGTGGGAAGTCAACTTCTGTGAGATTCAGGGTAATGAATCTAGGTATCCACGAATGTTTACTCGGAATGGATTGGCTAATAGCCAATGATGCCCAGATCATCTGTGGGAAGGGCCAAGTCTCCTTCCGAAATTCTGAAGGGGAACTAGTCACGACTCAAGGTGAGGATGGTAAGCCAAAAATATAGTTGGCAAAAGCAACACGGATAATAAAAGGTGTTCAAAAGGGTCTACCTATCTATTTGATTAAACTGAATAAGCTAGATCGGAATCAGGAATTTGGAGAAGAACCTTCATGGTTAAAGGAATACGCAGATATATTTCTTGAAGATCCGACGGAACTTCCTCCCCAAAGGGAAGTCGACCACGAAATCAAACTTGTGCTAGGAGCTGCACCGGTCGCAAAGAGGCCGAATAAGATGTCCATTCCGGAAGCTATCAAACTGAAAGAGCAACTCAAGCAATTGTTAGATCAAGGCTATATACGACCCAGCAGTTCTCCATGAGGAGCTCCAGTGTTGTTCCAAAAGAAGAAAGATGGAACACTTCGCCTATGCATTGACTACAGAGGGTTGAATCAGGCAACCATAAAAAATAAATATCCCATTCCAAGAATAAATGAATTACTTGACCGTCTTCAAGGGGCGAAGATCTTCTCAAAGATAGATCTCAGATCTGGATATTATCAGATAAGGATCAAAGAAGAAGATATTCCGAAGACTGCATTTAGTACAAGGTATGGACACTTCGAATTCCTAGTTATGTCATTTGGGCTGACGAATGCTCCTGCTACCTTCAACATGTTAATGCATGATATCTTTAGGCCTTATCTTGATGACTTCGTACTCGTCTTTTTTGACGATACCCTAGTCTACTCAAAATAGGGAAAGGATCATGAACCCCAACTTTGCATTGTTCTTGAAACAATGAGAGCACACAAGCTTTATGCCAAGAGGAAGAAGTGCATATTTTTCAAGCGACAGATTGAATATCTGGGATTCATTGTATCAGCAGAAGGAATTTCAGTAGATCCAGCTAAGGTCAGAGATGTTCTGGAATGGACAACACCAACTTCTATCAAAGAAATACGAATTTTTCTTGGGTTGACAGGGTGGTACAAAATTTTCATCAAAGATTATGCTTTGATTGCAGCACCTCTTAACTGATCTACTAAAGAAGCAACTAGCGATTGTATGGTCACTTGCTGAACAAACCAACTTTGACAAACTAAAACAAAGCTTAGTATCAACACCCATCCTGAAAGTTCCCGATCTTAGTAAGGAGTTTGAAGTGGTAACTGATGCTAGTACACTTGCTTTAAGATGTGTACTTATGGAAGAAGGTCATCCCGTAGCATATTCTTCAAGAAAATTGAAGAGCCATGAAAGGAATTATGCTACCCATGACCTGGAGCTGTTGGCTGTCATCCATGCTCTCAAACTTTGGAGACATTACTTGCTAGATAACAAATTTTCCATAGTAACAGGCCACAAGAGTCTTAAATGGATTTTCACTCAGAATGAGCTCAATATGAGGCAACGTCGATGGATCGAAGTGCTGGAAGAATATGATTTTGAAACCAAATATAGGTTTGGAAAAGAGATTGTGGTTGCCGATGCACTTAGTCACAAGGCATTTCTAAATTCTCTCATTTTGCAAGATCCATCAACAGCAAGATCTCTAGCCACAAAGGTATCAATGCCAAACAACCCAATTCTTGAGCTAGCAAAAGAAGGGGCATATCATGACTCAGTCTATCAGCAAATGCTAAGGGAGATCCCCATCAAGGATCAAGACCCGAAGCTAAAGACGAAGTATCAAGAATTCTCCATCAATAATGGACTTGTCTACTTTAGGACAAGATTATGTATCCCTACAAGCCAAACTCTCAAGCAAAAGATACTTTGGGAAGCCCATGACTCCCCTTTCTCAGGACATCCTGGTTATGCCAAGACCCTTAATACGGTCTCAGAAAGAGCTATTATTGGAAAAGGCTCAAGGGAAGCGTACTCAAATATGTCACGGAATGTTTGTCTTGTCAACACATTAAGGCAGAACATGTTAAAATGCCTGGAAAATTGCAACCACTTGACATTCCACAAATGAAATGGGAGTTCATTAGTATGGACTTTATTGTTGGACTAGCCCAAGTTCAAGGAGGATATAACTGTATTTTGGTTGTAGTAGATATGCTCACCAAGGTCGCACATCTCATCCATGTCAAGATGAACTATAAAACCTCAGACATCACAAGATTATTCATCAAGGAAATATTCAAAATTCATGGGTTACCCAGAAGGATCATTAGTGATCGCGAATCTCTTTTCACATCACACTTCTGGAGGGCTATCTTTGAGGCTATTGGAACTCAACTCTATTTCAGTATAGCTTACCATCCTCAAACTGATGGACGAACAGAACGAGTCAATCAAGTCATCGAAGATATACTTAGGGCATACTGCTGTCGCAAGCCCAAAAAGTGGATTCAATACTTACCACTAGTTGAGTTTTCCTACAATGCTTCTTACCAACAGAGTATTCAGATGATCCCTTTCCAAGCATTGTATGGGCATGATTGTCGTACCCCTTTGAACTTCTCGGATCCATCTTTGATGGTAGAAGCTTCAAGACAGATGTTGGAAGACATGGACGATCAAATCAAATCAATAAGACAAGACATTCAAGCTGCCAAGGATAGACAGAAGGCCTACGCTGACTTTGAAACGGCAAGACAGATCCTTCGTCGAAGGTGATATGGTCTTCATCCGTGTACGCCCTAAAAAGAGTTCACTATCCTTGGGAGAGTACAAGAAGCTAAGTCCGAGGTATTGTGGACCTTATAAGATCACCAAGTGCTTAGGGCCTAATGCTTACAGACTATATCTGCCCGCAACTCTAAAGATTCATAATGTATTCCACGTTAGCCTATTGAAAAAGTATCTACCTAATCCGAATCATGTACTTGATGATTAGCAAATTGTAATGCCTATTCAAGGAGTCCTTGAGCTACGGCCTGATAGAATCCTAGATGTTAGGGAGAGGCATTTGAGATCAAGGACCTTGAGAGAATACCTCATCCAGTTGAAAGATTATCTAGAAGAGGATGCCACCTGGATGGATGAAAATACTCTCAACTAACAATACCCCCAGGTCTTCTCGAGATGAGGACATCTTGATTCCTCTAAGGGGGAGAGGATGTAATATCTCCCCCCATACCTTCCCCTTAAGAACCCCCCTCCCCTTAAATTTTTTTAAATTTAACCCAAATTTTCTTTTCTCTCTCCCTCTCTCCCCTTGGCGATTGCATGGTGGGGAGAGAGAGAGAAAGAGGGAGTAAAGGAAGAGAAGGGGGGGCATGCAGCCCCCCAGGTGGAGGGTGGCGGCCGTTAATGGCTGTCTCCCCCCCTCGTGAAGCCCTCCCTCCTCCCCCTCTTTAAAAGGGGAGCCCTCCCCTCCCTCCTGGACAGCAGCCCCCCTCCCTCATCATCAACAATGCCCCCCTCCTCATCATCATCACAAGAGAGAGAGAGAGAGAGAGAGAGAGAGAGAGAGAGAGAGAGAGAGAGAGAGAGAGAGAGAGAGAGAGAGAGAGAGAGAGAGAGAGAGAGAGAGAGAGAGAGAGAGAGAAGTTTCTGGAAGATTCTTCTTTCCCCTCCTTAAACAGAGGTCACACACCCCTCTATTATTTTCGGAAGTACACCCCTCCCCTTCATTATCTTTTCTCCACTCAGGGAGAGGCGGTGAGAATTTTGCATATGAGAGTGCGAGAATGCTATCTCTCGTACACACGTCTTCGAGTATGGCCCCGAAGCATAGTTTCACAAGGATGGTCGAAAACCCTGCAAGTGTGGATGGAGGTTCGAATCAAGATGGCACCGCAACTGTGAAGGGTTTATCAGGCGTGAATACCATTGGAATCAAGACATCACTCCAAACCCAGGTTGCTCTATTGTTAAAACATAGGTTATAATTATCATGGTGAAAATCATATTCACATGCACCACATTAATTGCGTGTTTGATAATTTCCTAGGCATGAACTTAGTTGTGATGTATGTAACAAACAAGATAATTTCCATTATAAGATGACATCATAATAGGTGAAATTGATTAGATAATTGCATCGTAAATGACCAAAAACATCTTGCATGAATTTCTGCATAAAGTTCATTGCTCCTTGCACAAGTTCTTGCTTAAAATGCATTTCAGAGGACATTGAAAGAAACATTGCATCTCCATATCGCAAGATGGATTCTAAGGTACATGTAATAAGCTGCAGAAAAGATTAAAGCGCAGCTATACTCATACAATAATCACATAAAGTTATAAAGATCAGATCATTCAAGAAGGTTATAGATCATGTAAATAATTACATAGAGGATAATGTTAAGATTGCATGCATAGAAAGTACCTTCGCATGTGTGGCATAAAATATCGTATGGATTATATCAAAATTGTAAGCATTGATATAAAGGCATGGCATTACATTGCGTGCATTATAGTTGTTGGAAAAATTCAACGTTGTTTGTAATTTACCAAATGGGACTGAGATCCATGAGTCCCATGACAAAGTCCTTGGTGACTTCAAGAGGGATAGGTAAAAGCTTAGTGCATGTGAGCATTATCAAGAGGGCTTAAGAAGATTATACTTAAGACGGAGTAGGAATTGTTCTAAACAGAACTATCTTCACCAACCATGGTCAAGGGGATAGAAAATCTTGATAAATTAAGATCAAAGATAAAGGTACATAGGTACTTCAAGGGATCTAGGAGATAACCATCAAGTTGACCAACCGAGGACGACGGGGTTGTCCATGATCTATTTTACAAGGAGACCCAAGGTAAGGATAATTAGGGTCAGTAGGGTACAAACCCTAACCCAAAGAAAAAGGGGAAACAAGCAACCTATCTTGCCAAGCCCTTGGAATCTTGCCAAGTCACGAACGACCTAGGACGGAATGTTAGGAGCATTCGGGAAGAAGGAATCACACCTTAGCAGTTGGTCGTACGAACGACCATAGAAATGATTGTGATTGTACACTTAGATACATTGTTTGAACTTCTTTCCTCAAGGAACTAATTCAAGGCAAAACACTTAATGCTTCAGGTTAAAATCCTGGAGGGAGAGGCAGGTTCAGTTACCTCCGATTGCCTGCCTGGCCCTATCCAAGGGGGTTGTTAACTGCGCCTGGTATATGGACCAAACCCGCCGTGAGAGGTCTCTCCGTGGGTGCTGCTTGGAGCGGGAGGATGCTTGGGTGCCAGGGGAGGCTCTGGCTGTAAATTCCTTGCCTTTGAATCTCGCACAAGAGGCCGACATGACTCGAGATGGGATCTCAAGGCCCGTGTACTAGTCTACGGGCAAATCTTGGAGCAGCAATCTTGTTGATTGCTGGGATAGCCTTCGGGCATGATACTTGATGTATTCTAAGACTATGATAAATAAAGATCAGATATTTGAAAAAGGAGCTTGCTTGACATTGTTTTTGTGTCAGTGCCTAAGTTACGTGAAGGAACTTGTGTTTAAATTGATTAATTAAGGAAGATGCTTTTGCATGTCAAACATAATGTGGTAGGTAATTAGATAACTAAACAAACCGAGGAAAGTGTGGTGGACGTGACTTGGATCCGTCCTATGGAAGGGTGGTCCCAGTTAGCTGGGAACTTTTCTCAAAAGATGTGATAACGAAATTGTGAAGACCTAGTGCCAGTAGAGTTAGAATCACGATTTATGTTGTTTTAGGGGAGCGGAATGGGACTATGCCTTATGGGCAGAGAGGTTGAGCTTCGCATCCCTCTCGTTTCCCATTCTCCATGAACCAAGTGCAACATAAATCCGCTTTGACTATGTTGTTCCGACTCAAAGTGGGTCATTTGGAGCTCGACGCTAGCTACTTCCTAGAGACTTTGCTGATAGGAAAGAAACCTTGACTTCAGGTCGATCCTAAGTGGGAATGGTCGGATACTTCCACTCGAGCAAAATCGGGAAGACCTAGATCGCAAACCCTGTGACATTCCTTGCGAGTGCCAGGCGATGCTTTCTAGACTCTCTTCCTAATGGGCTGCTAAGACGTGTCCTACAAGTGAACGAGCGGACACGTTACAAAGTCTTAGCACTAAACAATGTATCAATGGCTCAAAAATAGGCATGTACATGCATTAAGAATTTTCCAATACCAATATGACCCAGATAAGAAAATAAATCCCAATTATGGGACTCCAAAATACTCTTCTTCTAGCCGAAAGATTCAATCTCTCAACCTACTACAATAGTAGATTAAGAAACATCAAAATAGGTCTTAAGTTTCCTATATTGAGGACAATAAAAGCCATATTCAAAGATAGGACAAAGGTCGATAAGAGAAATAAAATTATGAATAGTAGTAAAAAGCTCGTAATCTTTGATTTGATTAGTCCACAATAGTTTTTTTCTTCATGCATTAGGGCACAACCACTCATGAGATCACTTTTCCTATTTTTGCCTTGATTTCTAGCATATAATGCTTACTTTTCTTCAACAAAGCACAATGCTTTTTGCTCCATTGTAAGCACCAATTCAAGCCCAAAATTTTCATCAAAAGACATAGGGATAGCACTTTAGGTCATTCACACTTGAACCTCCTTCAAATCTTGCTGATGGTCATCATTTTTAACCACTTTGCTACTATGAACGATACTTCACACTTTGCCTTTAAACATAGGTATGAGACCAACTTCAATCTCATGACAGATGCTCAAACATATTGTAAATTCAACACATGTAGCTTAATCCCATAGGCACATGGCTAAAATATTGTCACTATCAATATTCTTAGAGTTTTTAACCATTGGACATGCATCCACATGACAACATTGACTATGTTGCAATGATGTGGAGTAATTGCCACTTGTGTAGCTTGAAGGATAAGGATAAAGTCAATGATTGTATTCCAAAACAAGAGCTAAGGTGGGTTCCCATGCAAGCTTTCACTCAAAGGAGTGGTAGATGAGAGAATATAGGAAAGATTGAAGATAGGTAGGTGGGAGGTGATAATAAAGAGCATAAATAGATAATGATGGTTGAGAGTCCCCTTTCTTAGGTAAGTGGATAGTGATTGAAGTCAACTTTAATGAAGAGGTAGGTTGATGATGATAGTGAAGAAATAGAAGATAGTAGGTGAAGAGGATTAAGAAGGAGGATTAGTGTCTAATGACATTTGATAATAAAATAAAGATGTGATTATCCTATGAACAAGTGATAAATGAGAAGCTTAATCTAGCCAAAGTACATAAGTGCTAATGATGGATTGCTTTGATACCATGTTGGATTTTTTTGGTGTCCACACATGTTCATAAGCTTGATAACATGGCTACGGAAGATCATATTAGCCTCTAAATGGATAGCCAATGGAGGTGGGGAGCTCATATGTTTACATGGGGTGTAGGTGAGGTGTTGAGATGGCAAGCTCAACACCTACGCATGTTGATGATGGATTGCATGGCTAGATGGGTCCGCATGTCTACATTTAGCACATTGGTGGTAATTATGATCCTCAATGGCCACTGTGGGAGCTGCCACTTGACCACCAAGACCCACAAACTTCTTATTGCTTCAAGTGTTTTAAGTTGAATGCTATGGCTTCCTCTCACATAGCCATACACACTCTCAATCCTACGAATGTAGTGAGCTTACCTTGATGCTCGATTGAGTAGCCTCCTCCCTGAAGTACTCTGGTAGCTCCACGATACAAGATGCAAGCTCAATCCTCTACCTCCAAGCTCCATCCTCCATAGTCGCATGCACGAGACAAGAGAAGAGAAGAGAAGAGAAAAGAAGAGAAGAGAAGAAGAGAGGAGAAGATGGAGAGCTTCTCCACCACGATTCCTCACCCTCACACACTCACTTCCTCACACTCTCAGACTCCCTCTCTCAAATATAAGCACAAGCACAAGCAATGAGAAGAGAAGAAGAGTGCCACTTTAGCTACACACCAAGAATGAGTTTCTCTATTCACTTTTGGAATTTTATACATGGCCTCATCCCTTTAGGCACCCATCGCCTTTTTTACGTGACTGGCCGTTTTTGCCAAGGTTTTCTTTTTCATTGTTCTTTTGTTCGTATCCTTCTACGTTTACAATTTGCATAGGAGGGAGCTTGGCGCTCTTTTACAAAATTAATTACAGTGCGCCATGTGCTTTCTTTGCTAGAAAATTTGGTGCGCCTTGCTAGAATATTCGGTGCACCTTGCTAGAATATTCAGTGCACTCATTGTTGTGCACGTCCTACATTTTTTTTGAACTTGCCTTCTTTTCCGCCTTTCATGAAAAAGACAATTTGTTTCATGCCTTCTAAACTCTTTATTGATAAGATAATACTTGGTAATCAAAGTTATTCTGGGAGCATTGGTTGCATGGATCACATCATTAAAATGAACATAATTGTCAATTGTGAGAGACTCTGCATGTTTAGAATAGAACTCTCAATAGTCCTTACGCTTCCCATCAAGATCTCTCAGTAGCTCTTGCAAATCAAAAGGTACATTAGGCATCTTCCTAATGTACATAAATTTGAATGAGTTGTCATCTACAAGAAATCAAAAAACCTATCATCTCAATTCTCATCCAACTCCTCTTGCTCCATTCCCTCAAGGGATAGCTTTCTCTTTAACATTCTCATACCCTTCAAAGCAAAAAATATGCGAAGCGTACCCTTAGGAGCAACAAAAATTGAATAATCAAATTGTATGTCAAAAACCTAGGTCTTGATGTATGAAATATGAGTTTATTAGTAGGCACCAGACAATAGGACCACTAAATTCATGATGAAATGTTTAATATAAAATGCAATCATAAGTAATGAAAATGCAAGTAGAGTTAAAAATGTCGCATCCTATTTTACATGAGAGGAGAAAAGAGTTGATATAACCATTTACAATGTGTGACTTGATTGTATATGGTTGCATTTGCCTTGAATAGAGTATAGGAGAGCCTAGCGAGTTTGATAGAGATAGAAGAGATTAAGGGTGAAAATGGTTGATGATTGTGAGATTCTACTTTAAAAAGACTCCCAAAAAGTCATTTAATAATAGAGTCATTGTTCTCAAAATTTTAATAAAAAATGACGTTTTTCGAGTGCTTGCTTTTTTGCTATTTTTAAGGCTACTTTTGGGTATTTTTGGGCCTAGAAAAAGTGATTAATGAGACCACACTATCAAGTACCACCCTAATCAACAATTACAATGTTAACTTGAGATTTAACATTAACCCTTCTAGTAAAGGTTCATTTTTATCTTCCCATTCCAAAAGAACCTCATTTGGAATACAATAGGCTTTCAAGATCTAGCAAGATTAATCCCCTCTCTTGAGAGGAATCGCATGGGGCCGTCTTCCATTTTCGGCTTGGGCTTCCTTTGTCTTCCTTTTTGGGCTATATGGGCTGTAACATTATCTCCTCCTAGTTGAGTACCAGTCCCATGGCGCTTCTAGGTAAGGGCTTGGGTGGTTGAAGGTTTATCTTGTGTGTTGGTGATGGGGCTTGTGTGGGGATTCGATGTGGGAAAGAAGTATGTCAAAATGGTTGAGGTTGTGGAGACTGATGGTACTTTGAGTGGTTGATAGGGCATCTAATGGCGGTGGTTGGTTGCATGAGCATTTACCTGAAAAGAAAAAGAAAAGTGCACTGCTTAAGGGGTGTTTCTACCTTACTATGTGGTGCATTGTATCCATGCTAGTAGAATTGGGAGTTGGGCCAAAAACCACGGGCAAATCTTGGGGTATTGTCTCACATTTGAGGACCTTGTTCGTGCATAGGGGAGGTGTAGTGAGTGTAGCATCGGGATACATGTCTTAATCATAGGCGAGTGTGATCTCCCTAGGTATGTCCTACCCTTGATGTGCCCTAAGCATGACGTGGGGGAAAAAGGGATAGGGGTTTAGGAACGGAGTTCGCTGACCTCAGCCATTGGATATGTCTAGCTTGAGGACCCCTAGGTGCAGTGATTGTGGCACTCATCAAGTGAGGTGTGTTTTTTCACTTTCTATTCGATCTTCTTTTCCTTCCTTGCTCTTATCTTCGTACTTTTTCTTATCCTTTCTTTTCTTTTACTTTCTTTGCTCATTTTTTAATTTTAATTTTACTTTTTTATATTATCCTTTTTTTTAAAACAAACAATTTAAATGTGGGAGCATGCTAAGAAGCATCCCATTGTTGTGGAGCGCCAAGGCCAAATTGCATGGTGGCTTGAGGGCTTTGCTGAGGAATGCTCTACTTTGTAGGTACCCCTTTAAGTAGATTTTTCCATTGAGTGGAGTAGATGACAAAAATGGGTGGTTACACATGGTGAATCTACTCTCACTCATGTCCTTTAAGAGGTTCATGCAAAATGTTGGCAGGAGGGTGGCTCTCATCATGAGGTGCACCATTGCACAACTATCAATCCTAGCGTTGAGGTAAAAAAAGAGGGGTAGTAGCCACTCTTCCTCTGCACAACAGGATTTTGTTTTAATAATACTCACAGTAGGCGGAGGTAATTACAAGTGGTGATGAAAGCAGGGTCAAGGCATGAGGAGAATTCATTTAGGAAACTTATTATAGAGGGGCGGAGATACCTTTCAGTAAAAAATAGGCTCTCTTCAGGGATTGAGACATTTACATTATAGACCAATGGGAAGTTGTATCTACCATTCACCTGTGGGTTGAAATCAACTTTGATTCTTCTTGGGTAGGGCATGTAGATAGGATTATCCCGCTCATAAGGTAGTGTGCTACAGAAAGCGATCTAGGCCTCCAAGCTAGAGTCCCATATGTTCGGGTGCCACCTTGACTGTGCCTCATATCCCTCTACCCTCCGGGGCACCTCCATCGCCTTGTCTTCCCAGTAGTTGACACGTTCTTGCCACCACCTTGTGGGATGACTCCTTTGGTCCTTAAGCCATCTCCTTCCTAGACTAGTTGAGAGCTTGATGACATCCTCCACCACCCTAGGAGATAGTACTCTATCCAATGAGCAAGGGAAGGCAAAAGAGATCTTGAAGGGGTTGTAGTTCTTCCATTGCTCCTACACTGCAAGTTCGTGGCCCCAATTGATGGGATTGCACTCTTCACTTTGAGGGATGGCCACTTGAGGAACTTGCGGTATCCTTGACATTGCATTCAAAATGAGAGCAAGTACAATGCTTTATAGGAATAGACTAGGCTGCACTTTCTAGCATTGTGCATCCTGAGCCCACACTACTCCATATACAAAGAGGCTAAGTTGAGTGTGATTGCCAATATCTTAACACCCCTCCTCAATCACAACAAGAGAAGTACAAAGTGTATAGAGGCTTTAGTGAGCAACCACCTTAAAAGTGTGGGCACACCACAAACATGGTAAAAACCAGAGGTTGTCGCAGAAAAGGCTAAGTGTGGGTACCAAAGACATGGTGGATATCCAGAGGCTGTACAGGGGCCTCACAAAGTGTACAAAGGCTGAAGTACAATTTTACGTGAGGAGTTTACAAGCTTATGTCAGAAGCATTAGGGCTAGGCAATACAAGGCTAAAAAAGCCTATCAGAATAGAAGGGCTGATGAGGTTCTAGTGGTCTTGTTCTTCTTCTTCTTCTTCTTCTTTTGCTCTATGGTCTTCTTCTTCTTTAACAACAACTAGATAGGCCTTTTGGGACCTCTTCCTAGCATGACATAATTTCTTCGTGTGCCCGATCCTTCTATAGAAGCCACATATCAATTGATCTTTCTTGCCCTTGTACCTAGTACCAACATATAACATTCGTTCATCTTTAGAGCAAACCAATCGAAACATTTCAATGGATGGAAAATATTTTATTTCAATACCTCGTAGAAAAAAGAGTACTGGTGATATACGCGGATTATATACTTATATATACTAAGATATGGAAGGGGCATTTAGAAGTACTTCAAGAAGTTTTGAGAAGGCTAGACAAATACCACTTGAATATTTTGTACAAAAAGTGCACTTGGGGAGCCATAACGTTAAAATTTTTGGGTGCACTATTTTAATAGAAGGTATCATGGTAGAGGCAACAAAAATCATGGCAATAAAAAATTATTATGCTCCCAAAATAGTCAAGTAATTACAATGGTTTATTGGTATCATGTCAAGTTCTCTCAAGTTCATTTCCAATGCAACAATAGTTACCTATCCTTTTTAAGGTGAATACTTCAAAAAGGAGCAAAGTACCAATGGATACAAGAATGCAATGGTGCATTTGAATTTAAAAAAAGAGTTGATCACTCAGGTTTCCCTCATATAATATCCTAACTTTGAAAAACCATTTTTGTTGAAGACAAATGCATTTGACCTAGGGTTACGAGTAGTTCTATTGCAATAGAAAGAATCTAATGATTGGAATCCAATATGTTATATTCGTTGAGAGTTGACAAAAGCAAAAGAAAATTACTCCACAATAACGAAGGAGCTACTAGCCATTGTTGGGCCTTTGCCAAATTACATCCTTATTTGCATGGACCAAAGTTTATTGTTGAAATAGATCATCATCCCTTGACAACATTAATACATAAATAACATCTTCCTAACAGGTTAATGTAGTGGATTCTTGCACTACAAGTGTACAATTTTCAATTGAAACATTGTAAAGGCAGTACCAATGTCATAGCATATGCCATATGAGAGATAAAAAGTACACAACAACATACAGAAGAGCATAAATAATTGCCATCAAGCTTTGAACAAATGGTAATGTTCTAGGCTATAGATCCAATAATAATAAAGATTTTTGGAAATTCAAGGTCTCCACATTTGCATTTAGATCAAAAGCATTATCTGCTTTGAATAATGCGTTATATTTTGTTTAACAAAGTTCACAACCACACATATATTTCTAGAGATGATAGTCACCAAATAAGTCTTTGCTTCTCCCTATCACCCACAAACTAATGGCCTAACATAGATTCTCACCACCAAGAATGGGATAGATACCTCTCGTACCTATTGCATGCATACATGACCATGGTGCAATCTTCCACAAAAATTAGTCCATTTTTAGGGAATTGTATAGACTAGACCCCAAACTTCATGTGGATATGGAAAAATTAACATAAACATAAATCAAAAGGACATTACAATAAATTGGTACATGCACTTAAAGGAGAATTGGCCAATAATGTTGCCATTTATCCAAAATAACTTACAAGCTTCCCAAGAATGACAAAGGAAAGATTATAATGCAAGAAGAAAATAGCTAGAATATCAAAAAGGTGATCAAGTCAGTCTCTACCCAATCAAGAAGAAAGGTCCTATTGAATCATTTATACATAGATGACACAGGCCTTAATAGGTCATGCAGCTATACTTACTACAACATGAGATAAAGAAAATCAAAATAGTAGCTTATGTATTAAGGATGAAACCATTCTTTGAATAAACAAAAAATATTTGTTGTCATGAACAAAAGGAGACACAATCAACATAGGAAAAAGAAGAAGAAGAGAATGCTACATCGTTACAGAAGAACTCGGCATGTCCTCACAAGAGCCACTAGTTGATCATTATGAGTTACTATTAGCCTCCCAACAAGCATCCACAACAATACTATACACATTAGATTCCTAGCAAAGGCAAGACTTTCATTTGCATCAAGTACACCATGTCCAACATTATCACACTATTTAGCTAGACTTGTGAGAGTAAGAACAAACGAAGCGCTTAGTAGTAAACCAACATTCAAAAAATGGGAACCAGCTAGCTTTAGAAATTCAGTACATCATAATCAAAGAAAAAATGTTGGAGAAGATCCAACACACCCTGCACACAACACATTGGCCTCGTTAAAAAACAACAGAAGACCAAGGTGGCAAAAAACATGAATGAAGTAAAGACCAAAAGAATAGAAATACATAAATAGAGGAGACATCATTTAGAAATAAGCATAAGACTTACAGACATGGTGTGCATTAATAAATGCGTAAGGGATGGGAAGTAGGGCAGAAGATGTTGAGAGATAGGCATGTGAACCCATTGTATCCAAGGGTGGATAAGGGTAGATGAGCATGAATGGACTAGAGGGCAAGGAAAATCCTAACCCTAGCCATTTAGAGGCTATTTAAATAGTCCTAAGGGTCACTCTCATTGTGTGAGAGAGTACCCCAGTGATACTTGTGAGCAACTTACTTAGCAAGATTTTGTTCTTGTACTTTGAGCTCTCTTCTTCCTCTTGTGCACACTTTCCCATGTTGTTGCTTTGATATTCTAACATGGTAATAGAGCAATCTTTGATCCATTAAGCTTTCCACAATCATAACTTGGCTTAAGTGCACAAGAGACTTTCATTTCTTCAACCAAAGGTGTTTATTATAGACTTGAAAGCTCTAAAATCAAAGTGTCTTCAACCAAATGTGACTCCTCAAGCCGGTTACAATCAGGTTAATGTCAAGTGCTTCACCTATGCTTGGCAATGATTGCTTCTTAGCACTAATAATAAATTTTCTAATCACCGTTTGCTAAATCTTTTCATAAAATCTGAAAAGTTTCAGACCTTAGGCATGATTTATTAAGTGCATAAGTATCACCATCCAATTGACCATTGCAAGGCAATGTGTTAGTTATAAACACATAGACATTGTCATCATCTCTTATCTCATCTTGTAGAACCTCACATTTGAGCCTGCTACTTAATAATGTAAACATCATTTCATTTTCTTCCACACTTATTGACTCTTGTGTTAAGGATAGACATTGCCATTGCCTAGTGTAATTGGTAAGACCTTCCTATCACGGTCATGTATGGCGATGTCAAATCTCAAATTCGTAAAGTTTGATGGAAAAGACTTTCATCAATGCCAGGAAAAAATGTTGGAGAAGGGTTACTTGCCCTTTATCAAAGGAACCAAAGTTATTAAACCATCCAATTCGATTGATGTAGAAGATGATGAAAGAGCCCAAGCCATAATCATGCTTCATCTTGACGAATCTTTGATTCATCACATTAACCAACTCTCTAATGCCAAGGAGAAATGGGGTGAGCTTGAAAAGCTCAATGGGGGTAGAGGAAAGAACTCTAAAATTTTCATGAAGATCAAAATTTTAAGGTTAGCGTATAAGCAAGGAGAAGACTTGGGTAAGTTTATCTCTCATATGAAGGGGCTCATGGCACAACTATCCTTAGTTTAAGCTTTAATTCATGATGAATATGCCATTGCCCTTCTCTTGAAAGCTATAAATAAGGCGTTCCCAACCCTTATAACTACTCTTATAAATATCCCTAATCTGACCTTGGAAAGCACCATCCAATCTTGTTTGAATGAGGAGAAAAGAAATCAGTGAGAAGGTAGCACTAGTCAGATGTCTACTTCAATAGCTCATGAGCAACTCTTGGTTCATATTGTTTTCACTAAATGCTCATTTTGCAATAAAAATGGACATATTGTAAGCAACTACTGAAAAAATCATCCTAACAAAATGAAGTGCAACAAATGTAAGAAGACAAGGCATATCACTAGTAAATGTCCTACCACCCCCGAAGTACCAAAAGAATTGGAGGCCAACTATGTCTCCATAGCAGTTGTTGATCAACTCTTCTAAATCTATAAATCCTCTATCTATAAGCACTCTTGTAGCTTGATTTGTAAAGGCATCCCATGTGATTGAAAGGAGGGGAACATCAACATGTATTGTAATCCAATGCTACTATGGCATTGAGGGAAGGTGTTGAGAGATATGCATGTGGACCCATTATATCCAAGGCTGGATAAGGGTAAATGAGTATGAATGGATTGGAGGGCAAGGGAAACCCTAACCCTAACCATTCAAAGGCTATTTAAATAGCCCTAAGGGCCACTCTCATTGTGTGAGAGAGTACCCCATTTGTATTTGTGAGCAACTTACTAAGCAAGATTTTGTTCTTGTACTTTGAGCTCTCTTCTCCCTCTTATGCACACTTTGCCATGTTACTACTTTGATATTTTAATAGAAAATAGTGGAAAAAGGAAAATGTAAGCGATGGAAAATAGGGTAGGAAATAGTGAAAAAGGAGATAATACATGGGCAAGTACAAAAGGTGGAAGAGCCTATAATTTTTCATCAATTGAATAATATTACAAGTCACTTTCCTGCTTTATCTCTCTCCTCCAGCTTTCATGCCTACCTTCTCATTCCTTTTTCTATATTTCTCTCTCTTCTTCTAGTGTCTCCCTCACCTCTTCCTTCTCTCTCTCTTCTTACAATCTCTCTTCCCTTCTATAGTTTTCTCTCTCCCAATTCACTTGATGACAAAAGGGAGAAGACAACATGTCTTGGAAGTAGCATCCATAGCTACAAAAAGTAGCCCTTTGGTGCGCAGATCGGATGCTATACGCTCGCGTAGTGAATGCCGGAAGGTCCCCAAGAACAATAGAACTCTACTTTTTGCACAAATTACAAGGTAAAAAGCATGAACGACAAGAGCAAGAGACCAATTGGGTGCAATCTCCCCCCATGCCTTGTGTGAGCGCTCCACAAAGCATGTATTTTATGTATTATTCAACTTCAAGCTCAAATAATAGCCCAAATTACAAAATAGCAAGCTTTTAGCTTTTGAGTTTGCTTTAACACAAAATAGGAATAAAGCTAATGGACGGTGCCCAAAGAGTTTGGCACGCCTAATACAATGTCCAAATAGAAATAACATAATCGTGCGCCCATGCGCATACAAAATAATAATAAATATCCAACGCCTCAATAAATAGGCGTGACAAAATATAGGCGTCATGCCTAAGGTATGCGCCCATCAAAATATAATCCATAAATCGAATACTCGCTATCCTCCAATGCTTTCCTCCGCCACTACTGCTATCTCTACACATCAACTGAAGCATTCACAATCGTTAGTAAAATAATACAATTAAACCGACAAAAGTGAATACCTAGCAGTCTTCAGCTACATAAATAAATCAACTGGTTAGAAATAAATCCTAACCTTAATTTATTACGAATGCGCACTCTAAACTCATAAACGTTTATTAATTTAATATGCATTTTGTGGAATCACCCGCTATGGAATCACCCATGTACACACTAAATTAATGAAACGCCCGAAAAGGACAGGCGTCCCCATCAACTTCTCGCACAAAGAATCCACTTTGTGTATGAGCCCCGGTCATCAAAGTTTACAGAATCCACCGTAAAACCTCACGGAATCCACCGTGGCACGGAATCCACCGTAAAATATGCCTCCTGGCATCATATCCCCGGGGTGGGATAGCAATTGACCTCAATTGCTATTAGCTCAATGTGGAGCTAACAGAGTGGGGAAAACATTTAAGTCTCTAGCGTGCATCCATTGTGCTTCCTCTACAGGATGGTTCTTAAATTTAACTAGATATCTAGAATATCTTCGGCCAGTTCTAGTGGTCATAAAATCAGTATCTATGATAGCTTCTGGTTCAAGTATTTCAGTCTCTTCCTCTAACAAAGGTGGATTTTCATAAACAGGGTGTACAGGTAATTGGCCTCTAAATGGTCTTAATAAACTAATGTGAAATGTGTTGTGAATTTTCCAGTGAGGTGGTAATTCTAACTTGAATGCATTGTCATTAATTTTATGAATGATCGTAAATGGTCCATAGAATCTAGGTGCTAATTTAACAACGGTGTGTCTATCTACACTTTGGAGTCTACGTTTTTCTATTCTCAACCAAACATAGTCATCAACTTTGAAATTCATTGCTTGTCTTTTTTTATTGGCTTGTTTGGTATATGATTGCTGGGCTTTGTCAATCATGTCTTTAACCTCATCAAAAATAGTATTATGCATACTAGCAATATCATCAGCACTCTGAATTCTATTTGACAAAGATGCAACAGGTGTAGATAATCTATAACCATAAATCACTTCAAACGGTGCTTTCTTTGTAGATGTGTGTGGTGTATTGTTATATGCAAATTGTAATAAATGCAAATGTGTATCCCATGTCTGTGGTTTAGAAATAGTATAAGCATGTAAAAGATCTAGAATAGTGCTATTAGTGGCTTTTGTTTGTCCATTAGTTTCAGGATGAAATGCAGATGAGAAATCAATCTTTGTGCCTAGGTTAGCAAACAGAGTAATCCAAAAGTTGTTACAAAATCTAGAATCACAATCTGAAATAATAACTTTTGGCAATCCATGGTTAGTGAAAACAATTTTAAAAAACAATTGTGCTGCCTGTGATGCTGTTAAAGTTTTCTTACATGGAATGAAATATGCTTGTTTACTAAATCTATCTACTACTGTCCAAATCATATCATGGTTAGATTTAGTATTAGGTAAACCAGTAATAAAATCCATAGAAATTTGTTCCCATGGTCTAGATGGAATAGACAAAGGCATAAGTAATCCATACTGTTTACCATGATGTCTCTTAACTCTTTGACAAATCAAACATTCAGAAACAAAGTTAGATACATCAGTGTCCATATGCGGTCAATAAAAATCTTCAGTTAATGTATGTAAAGTAGATATGATACCTCTATGACCTTGATATGGAGGACAATGAATCTTATTCAAAACAAAAGATCTGAATGGAATTGTAACACATAATGTCTTTTCATAAAACATAAATCCATCATTATATGACAGTGAATCAATAGGAATCAAGTTATTTTGAACTAATTTATTCCAATCAGCATGAAAAGTAATATCCTGATGATAAGTATCTTTCATAACAATCAAAGAATCAAAAGATATAACAGAAATATTATGAATGGCAGGTCTTCTACTTAATGCATCGGCCACTACATTTTCTTTACCGGGTTGATATTGAATGATAGGATGAAAACTCTGGATAAAGGATGCCCATTTGATATGTCAGTCAGAGATTTGGGGTTGGCTAAGTAAATGTCTAATACTTTGTTGATCGGTCTTAATCATAAATTCTGAACCCATTAAGTAGTGTTTCCACTGTCTTAATGCTTGTACAATAGCTAATAGTTCTTTGTCATATGTGGAATATTTCAGTTCAGAGGGTTTCAGCTTACAACTAGAATAGGCTATAGGATGATTGTCTTGCATAAGTACGGCTTCTATTTCTGATCCACTAGCATCAGTCACTACTAGAAAGAATGGTCTATTAAAATCAGGCAACTGTAGGACAGGGGCATGGGTTAATGCATGTTTCAATAAGTCAAAGGATTTCTGTTGATTATCGGACTAATGATAAACAATTCCTTTCTTTAGAAGTTTGGTTAGTGGTAAAGCAAGTAATGAAAAATTACGTACAAACTTCCTATAGAAACTAGCAAGACCAAGGAATGATCGTAACTCATGCACATTTTTAGGTACATGCCAATTCAATATTGCATCTATTTTCTTACGGTCAACTTTAATTCCATCAGATGATACAATATGACCTAAATACTCAATTTCTGTTTTAAAGAATTCACTCTTTTCAGGATTTGCATACAGTTGATTATCTTTTAATAACTAAAAAACCAATGACAAATGCTCATAATGTTCTTTCTCATTTTGACTAAACACCAAAATATCATCAAAGAAGACAATTACACAATACTGATATTTTAAAAATATACGGTTTATCATTCTATTAAATGTAGCAGGTGCATTAGTCAATCCAAATGGCATCACTAAAAATTCATAATGACCAAACTGTGTCCTAAATGCAGTCTTGAATATGTCTGACTTATCTAGTCTCACCTGATGATAACCAAACTTAAGGTCTATTTTACTAAATATAGCAGATCCTTGCAGTTTATCCATAAGGTCATCAACTCTAGGAATTGGATACCTATTCTTTACAGTGATCTTATTTAAAGCTCGATAGTCAATGCACATACGATAGGTATTATTCTTCTTCTTGACTAACAGAACAGGTGCACCGAATGGAGAACTACTAGGTCTAATCAGTCCTCTATTTAGTAATTCCTCAACTTGACTTTGAATTTCTTTTTGCTCTATCTGGTTATGCCTATATGGTGCTTTGCAAGGTGGTTGTGTACCAGGAATCAAATCTATTTTATGGTCTTCTGGACATGAAGGAGGTAAACCAGGTGGTAGATCTTCGGCAAAACAGTCCTTGAAATGTGCAAGAAATTCTTTATGCCTAGGGTGCATATGATTTTCTTTTACTTGCAGTTCATTTACCCAAATGAGATAAGATTTACTACTCTTACATAATGCACGTTTAGCTTGAGTATGCGAAAGCAGTGGAAAAGCATTAGATGCATGCATACCGTATAATGTAACAGGTTTTCCTTGAAATTTAATATTAATTGAATGTGTGGAATAATCTATATTTGGGTTATGCTGATGACGCCAAGACATACCTAAAATAATATCACTCGACTGTAATGGAACAACTAGGAAATTTCTTCTTTCAGTGTATTGACCAATTTGAATTTCTAAGTCATGCACTTCCAGTGTACCATTATACCTAGTGCCTAAGAATGCTGCTTTGATACGATAATAACATTTCATAGTCAATAAAGAATGTGGAGTTGGCATACCTGGTATAGTATCCGAAGGAGTAGTAATGTCGTCCTCATCTTCCGTGAAATCAGGAATATCTTCATGTTCTTCATCGTCCATTGCTCCAAGGTAGTTGATATGGGCAGGTGGCTTCTTCGAATGGCAATTTGCTGCTAGATGTCCAGGCTGGTGGCATTTATAGCATACTATAGGTTTGGCTTTGGTTACATTATTTGCAATGGCAGGAAGTCTAGGGACATTAGGATTTGGCTGTGGAATAGGCTTGGGTTTTTGATTAACATTGGATGGTAAAGTAGGTGGTTTTGCCCAATTCTTACGGAAAGATGATGAAGAGAAACGACCTTGATTAAATCTTCTAAAATTTGAGTTGAATTGCTTAGATCCATAGTTACCATTGGCTTGGAATTGCTGTGGACAGCTGTCTCTACCTCGCAGCTTGTCTTCACTGTCGTGAGCTAGTGAAATTGCGTCTTCAAGAGTAGCAGGCTTGAACATGTTAACTTCAGCGTAGTAATGCCCAAGGAGTCCAGACATATACTTGCGCTTGTGTGTCGCTTCAGGTACGTCTTCAAGCATGCGTAACTAGAGTAATGCATTCCAAAAACGCTCTGTATACTGAGGAATAGACTCACGATCCCGTTGTTGAAGAAGATCCCATTGCTTTATAGATTTCTCATGAAATTGAGGAGGAAGGAAATTTTGCATGAACTTCTTCTTGAAATTCTCCCAGGTAGTGGGACAATCTATACTCTTGCGTACTACAGTCCACCAAAGAGATGCTCTGTCCACTAAATGATTAGTGACACACTTGATTTTATCTTTTTCTGCATAGGCTTCCTCATGAAAGTAGTCGTCAAACTGACTAATGAATGCAAGAACAGTTTTTCCCTCTCGAGTGCCATTGAAAGTACGGAATTTGAAATTTCTTTTACTTATCTTTGATTCCTTGCGGATGGTTTGAGCTTCGAGAGTTGCGTCGATGGTACATCGGATAAGATCTTCAGATTGAGGTTCTTCTTTGTTGGTAGACGATTTTTGTAAATTTTCCAATTGAACTTGCAATGCTTGCCTAGCCCGTCGTTCTTCATCCAATTGCATCATGATTAAATCCAGCTTTTGCTCCATCGTAGGTTCAGGTAGGTCACCTTCAGCCATTAAATCATCCATATGTGGTTCCGTCATCCTGCAAAACTCAAAAGACCTCTCACTCTCAAAATCAAGTTAGCGGGATGAGTGTAGCTCAAGTTCAGGAATACAAGGCTTATGTATTTTTGGGTGTGGCTTTCACAATCTTCGAAAAATCTGCGTTTTATCCTTCTTCGTATGTTGAAAATGCTTCAGCAAACCTGCATATGTGTAGAGTACCTTCCAATGAACAACTTTGCAGTTCGGAGTTTCTGCGCAGGAACAACCCTTCTATGAGTTTTGAACAGAAGTCAGTTTTGATTCCAGTTGACTTGTCTGACTTGCAGAGTACCAGACTAATGTGACTTGCAGAGTTTGTAGACTTGCATAACTTGGTTGCTTTATGGAACTTGTAGAACTTTGACTTGATAGACGTGCTGAATCTGAACTTTGCAAACTTGCAGTACTTGCTGAATTGTAAGACTTATGTAACTTGGAGCTTTGGTAAGTAAGCTTTAGCTTACTAATCAAAACGTAAAATCGTGGGGGGGGAGGGGGGGGGGCGTTTTTTCAGCCGGTGCAAAAATCGGAGGTCCCTTCACAGCTCGCGATGACGTTTTTGTTTTTAATTGAAGCTTTAGGCTTCTCTAAAGCTTTCTAAGCTTTAGTTTTTTAAAGCTTGAAGATATGGAGTTTATGACTTATCTCTGTGTATGAAGACGACTTGATGAAGAAGAGATAGAAGTGGTCCTCCGTCTCTGCAGACTGGTCCCTCGCTGTGTGATGATGGAAACAAGGGTTCTTGATCACCAGGAATCTGCCTGTATCGCTTGTTTGCGACGAGATTGACCGTAGAGCCCGATCGTTCCAGGAGCTCCGCCTTCGCACAAGATGGGTAGCGATTGGAAGCTCTTGATCTCAGCTTCGCTCTGATACCACTGGTGCGTAGATCGGATGCTATACGCTCGCGTAGTGAATGCCAGAAGGTCCCCAAGAACAATAAAACTCTACTTTTTGCACAAATTACAAGGTAAAAAGCATGAACGGCAAGAGCAAGAGACCAATTGCGTGCAATCTCCCCCCATGCCTTGTGTGAGCGCTCCACAAAGCATGTATTTTATGTATTATTCATCTTCAAGCTCAAATAATAGCCCAAATTACAAAATAGCAAGCTTTTAGCTTTTGAGTTTGCTTTAACACAAAATAGGAATAAAGCTAATGGACGGTGCCCAAAGAGTCTGGCACGCCCAATACAATGTCCAAATAGAAATAACATAATCGTGCGCCCATGCACATACAAAATAATAATAAATATCCAACGCCTCAATAAATAGGCGTGACAAAATATAGGCGTCATGCCTAAGGTATGCGCCCATCAAAATATAATCCATAAATCGAATACTCGCTATCCTCCAATGCTTTCCTCCGCCACTGCTGCTATCTCTACACATCAACTGAAGCATTCACAATCGTCAGTAAAATAATACAATTAAACCGACAAAAGTGAATACCTAGCAGTCTTCAGCTACATAAATAAATCAACTGGTTAGAAATAAATCCTAACCTTAATTTATTACGAGTGTGCACTCTAAACTCATAAACGTTTATTAATTTAATATGCATTTTGCGGAATCACCCGCTATGGAATGACCCATGTACACACTAAATTAATGAAACGCCCGAAAAGGACAGGCGTCCCCATCAACTTCTCGCACAAAGAATCCACTTTGTGTACAAGCCCGGGTCATCAAAGTTTACGGAATCCATCGTAAAACCTCACGGAATCCACCGTGGCACGGAATCTACCGTGAAATATGCCTCCTGGCATCACCCTTGTTCAGCCCTAAAGTATCTCTCAATGTTCAACTTTATACATATAAATATGCTATGTCCAATGATTCTTTCTTCAATCTTGACTAAGAGTAGCCTTCTATCCTTCAAAACACTCTAAAATTTGCTACCTCACTTCATTGCTATCATGGGATAGAAGATTAATGTTTTGGGCTATTGTATGCCGAGATTTACTATTGTATATGTAAGAAAATAAGGCATCACTACTATAATCTATGCTTGAAGAAGGATTTTGGTTGTTCCAAAGTAAAACTTTTTGTAGATTGTTTTGATATAACTTGCTCTAGTAGTATGATAGGATGCAAGCTTGATGTTTTGGGATAAAAGAGTAGTATTTTAGAAATCCAAAACAAGGATCTACATGTTTCTATGGACTGCATACCTTTTAGATTGTTCGTATGAACATAGGGACTATTTTGGAGCCATAGATACATTGTTGGATATCTAAAATCATGCATGGTGGATTGTAAAGCATATGGGCTAAAAATAAATAGGTTTATATACATCCATAGCCTTAGTTCATGGTTATATACTAATGTATATGCCATATATGGTTAAGGCACAAGCTTTTATGTCATAATCTTAGACTACAATTGGGATATTTACATTGGCGGGGTTTCTATTATTCCGTCCCATCTTTCTTATAAAATTTATTCTTTGTGTACTTTGAGCTCTTCTTACCCAAGTCCGGACCGTTTTTGAACATACAAGATAAATACAATGACAACATGCTAGTCAACTGAAGGGTGAAATGTGGCACTTGAAGTCCCTACTCAGTCAAGGCAGCTATCACACTCTAGAATAATCAATTTCTACCTTAGCTTAGTGTTAATGGCATAGTAGACAATCATAATAATGTAAATACATCAGTCCCAACACGAAATCTTCTATAGTGTTAGCAATAATAAATGTTAAAAATAATCTATATTGATGTAACATTTGATATATGTCACGTCAACTTAGCATTCAACTCTTTTACCTCCATTAATTCAACACTATTATCTTCATTAACAGTGAGATTCTGCATAAAAATATATCTAAGATTAAAATCTTGATTCCTTGTTAAGCTTCATTCACCCTAAGCCCTTGCACATATTATCACAAATTGCATGGTGGGAGGACTTGCTAACACACACCATCCACACAAGAGGAAGCTCACTCACGAATACAATAAGAGCGATGGAGCCAAACTAACTGCTCAATAATACATATAATCTGCAACTTGTTAGCAAATAAAACTTGTGTTTGCTTTTAGGAAATTTTAGATTTGAAATCTATGACATGTGCATCCGCTTTTGATCGACACAATCAAAAGTATAGTATATCCTAAAAACTACTATCTACAATCTTTCGGGTCTAAAATAGGACCTGAAACGGCCTTAGATAGTGAAAAAAGCAGCAAAAAAGCCCTAAACGAATTTCATGCAAAATGTAGAGTGCTCTGCTTACACACCAAATCTCATAGCAATTTGAGATTTTTACTTTGTTATACTTCTAGTGCATCCATAGGCACCATCTAAGAGAAAGAGTGGAAGGGTCGGAGAGCTTCTTACCTATTGCTTGCTTACTTGAATCCTTACTAATTCTCCTTTAGTTCAGCCTTCAAAACTAGCCTCTCTCAGTAGCGCCACTCTAATACCATTTTATGAGTCACGTGGTGGGGGCACTTGCTTGAGTTGTTGCACCAAATGCACACCATACACATAAGAGGAAGCTCACTCATGAATTACACAATAAGAGAGATGGAGGCCAAAACATCTTCTTGTTGGTTTCTTCTTCTTCTTTCACACACAATACAATATACACAAATTATAGATAACATAAAATATAAAGGAAAGTGGTCCACTAAGTCAAATAGTGCATAACTAACTATACTAGTCAATTGGTACTATAACTATGCCAATTGTAGGTAGGTGTAACAAACCAAATATAATAAATGATAAGTTAGTGGTCATGTGAGGATCATAATAATCACCAACATGCTAAGTGTAGACATGCGGATCCATCTAACTAGGCAGTCCATCATCAATGTTCGTACGTGTTGAGCTTGCCATCTCAACACATATGTCTTTTTTTAAACTCCTACCTTCATCGCCATTGGCATCCTCAATAACTTGTGCATAAGAATCTTTCAAGAAGGACAAATAAGTGTTGATATGACTAAGAGGAGAACATGTCCACATGCTACAAGCAAGGGAGGCCTACCAACATTATTATTGGTCGTTGATGCCAGGAGGCATATTCCGCGGTGGATTCCGTGAGGTTTTGTGGTGGATTTCGTAAAACTATATTTATTTGCCAGGGCTCGTACTCAAGGTGGATTTCTTGTGCAAGAAGTTGATGGGGATACTTGTCCTTTTTGGGTGTCATGTTAATTTAATGTGCATGTGGGTGATTTCACAATGGGTGATAAAATACATATTTAAATTAATGGATGTTTATAAGTTTAGAGTGCACTCGTATTAAATTAAGGTTAGGACGACAGAGTTCCAACCTATTTATTTATTTTGTAGCTGAAGACTGCTAGGTATTCACTTTTGTCGGTTTAATTTTATTATTTTCTAACAATTGTGAATGCTTCGGTTGATGTCTAGAGCAGGCAGCGGTGGTGTTGGGAAGCACCGGGCGATGGCGTGTATTCAGATTATCTAGAAGAAATTATAATTTTTGATGGGCACATGCCTTATCATTAAAGGTGTGGCACTAATATTTATTTAGGCGCATTTATTGAAGTGCTTGACAAATATTTATTATTTTGTATACACATAGGCACTCGGTTTAGATATTTCATTATTGGACATTGTATTTGGGCACATCCCGACTTTTGGGATGCCCAACCACTTTATTCTTTCTTTGGACAAAAGCAAACACAAAAGCTAAAGCATGCTAATTGTAAATTTGGGCTGTTTTTGAGCTTGGAGATTAATAAATTTATAAATACATGCCTTATGGAGCGCTCACACAAGGCATGGGGGGAGATTGTACCCAATTTGTCTTTTTGCTTCATGTCGTGAAAACTCTCTTCTTGCTTTTATGAAGTTTATGTAGAGTTCTTTGTTCTTGGGGACCTTCTGGTGCTCACTATGCGTGCATCTAGCATTCGGTTTGTGCACAAGTCGTTGAGAGTAATAATGTATAAGAAGCTTCAACATCATGTCAACATCAAATATCATTATCAAACAATGAAGTGCTACAAGGACAAAAAAATCTCATAAGGATTGATATATTTTGATTTCGAATCTTTTGTACTGAAGTTCTCTTTTTTATTGAGAGTCACACCATGTGCTTCACATTGACCATAAACAACTACGTTTAGCCTCTTGCTTGGAGAATTTGAAAACTATGACTTAAAAAGTATTTGTCTATAGCTATGTCTATGGGCATCACCTTAGTATTTTGTAACCCCCCTTGGACTTGAAGAAAATATAAAGACTTCAAGTTTTAGATGTATTTTTTTTTTGTAATCCATGGACTTGAAGAGAACAATATAGAAACTCTCATGTCTTCTAGATGTTTTATCCCTAGACTTGATTAAAACCTAAAAAATTCAAGTTCTAAATGTTTTACTTTTCTATTTCTTAATTCATGGATCTAAAGAGAACCTAGAAGCTTCATGGTTTTGAATGACTTGTTTTATTTATTTTTGGAGAGGGTGTTTTATATTTTTTAAGCCTATTATTCGAGGGAGGGAGGATATTAAAATGTGCCTTCTAACAAGCACATAAGAATCCTCCTCTTTTTGGTGGAAAGGGGGACGTATTGGACCCATGAGAGAAGATAAAAATATACCGATATATGATTCTAGTTGGACTCCCATTCGACAATAAGATCACTTTTGATGTAAGCAAGAGCAACTTATCTATGCTTATAAAAGAGGCTCTATCCCATAATGTGCTCAATCTCTCAATTTGATCTATCAACAAGATTATGAATCTACTTTGCTTCTACTTTTTGTCTTGCTCTCTTTTCTCACCACACACATTCTCTCCTATACACACAATCATGAGCACTCTAAGATGTCATCCTCTATGAATTTACTTTGCTCCTAGTTTTTGTCTTGCTCTCTTTTCTCTCCACACACACATTCTCTCTTACTCACAATCATGAGCACTCTAATATATCATCCTCCAAAGCTATGTTGTCATGAACATGTGTGAATACCAAAAATTCCAACATCCTAGGGTCAAGAGATGCTATAATAGTCTATCCCTAGGCATTATATCAAAGGTTTTATGGTGGTCCACAAAGTAGTGATAGAGTCTCTATGTTATCTTGATCCTTATTGGCTCAATCATACATTGCATAGTGAAAATGCTATTCACCATCATGGAGAAGCTCTATCTAAATCTTACTAGTCATGCTACCCACATGGACTTTTGCTCAACATAAGTAGTCAACTCCTCTTCATTAGTGCTCCATATATCTTGGCAAAAAATGACCCAACCTGACAATCTAATAGTTCCCTAGATTAGAAGAATCCCTAGCCTTATGGATAGGCATAATAGTATGTAGAGTCCATTTGTCTAGAAATCCTTCAATAACCAAGGCTCTATAGGACATGAAACCAAAGAATGGTGCAAGAACCTCCATTGCATATATGAAATGCTCACTTTGATTATTGGTGTGTTCTAGTGATCATCCATTATATAGCCTCCTAGTAGCCCTCTCCACCATGCTGATTGTGAAGAAATTCAAGGATGTGGTACATGGATCTATTGGCTATAGTATAGGAGGATGCTATGGTACATCATATAGATGTTATGAATAACCTTACCATATCCCTTGATCCTCAATGGGTGTCTAGTGTTTGGGCTCTCTAAAGCTCTACTATGTTGTAGTAGTATTTTCACTCTAGAAGAGTATGGGAAGGTCCCAACAACAATATGTCTCGTTGTACTCTCACAATTTCCAAAATGAGTGAAGTGGTGTCATTCTCTGTAGGTCTCCCTCTTTATGATCAGACCAAGCACAGTGTGCACTCTCTCCCCTCTCCCCTCTCCCCTCTCCCCTTTCCCCTCCTCCCAAAGAATCTCAACCCCTTCAAGGGAACTAGCATAATGCAATATATGTGTACCATCCTAATAATGTCATCAATTGAATCCACATGTATCTTGTGTATGTGTAATGTGAAATGGTAGAAACTCTCCCCTATAACTCTTGGCGAAAAAGCATCACCACCCTTGTTCATCCATGTCTAGTGCTCTACTCTTTGGTGCCTCAATAAGTTGACTCCCATATGTATCTTGTGATCTTAGAATGTCCCCTCTCTTGGCTTTTGTGTGTCTTGATGAATCAGTGGAATAATGTTTCTATCTTCCATAACCTTTTTTAGTTGCCCTGGACAATGTGATAATGAATCATTGCAATTCCATATTTCCATGCTAATGTCCGTCTCATGGGTAGTGAGTCCCTAATCTATGGCCTTGCCATGAATGATGATTAGACCATGTTTGTAAATGGCATTCTTCCCCTCCTTGCATGCCTATATGATCCAAGGCATGCATGCCTTATGGTGTTCCACTTGCATATGTGTGAGAGCATAATCCAAGTAAATGGGTTTCCCTTCTCTCATACCTTGTAGAAGCACAAATTGTTATATGTACATTGAGGCATTGTGCTTGTGTCAACCTCTCCTCCTCAATGGTACTATTTATTATCAAACAATTTTCATTTTGTTTGTCTTCTTTCACCTCCTTTTTCACGTGTTTTTTAACCACCTCCACCTAGCCTTGTTGCTTGGCTTCAAAGATGACCTTCCAAATTCTTGGTCGTTTCTTTCTTCAATGCTATGATGTATTCCCTTTATATTTCCTTCACTTTGGGGTGATTCTTAAGTGTGGAGACTTCCTTTTTAGTTTCTAAATAGTTGTAATTATGGTTACTATCATTGCTAAACATGTGTCATAATTGCAGACCCTTGTTTTGGTGCTTGGTTTTTTATCTGCCTTGAGCTATTCCATGTATAATGAGAGTGCTACCTTCCCTTTCTTTAGTGCTGCTATCTCCATCTTCATGCTCAGACACTCCTCTTTCATAGATTCAATCTCCCCTTCAAGTGCATATATCTTCTCTTAGTAAGTGTGTGTTCGAGCATTTTGATGCTATTGTCCATTGTCCTCTTGTATTCTCGGAGTTTTTCCTTGCACCATTCTTCTAATGTTTTAATTTTATCACACACACACACACACACGCACGCACGCACGCACGCACGCACGCACACACACACACACACACACACACACACACACACACACAGAGAGAGAGAGAGAGAGAGAGAGAGAGAGAGAGAGAGAGAGAGAGAGAGAGAGAGAGAGAGAGAGAGAGAGAGAGAGAGAGAGAGAGAGAGAGAGAGAGAGAGAGAGAGAGAGAGAGAGAGAGAGAGAGAGAGAGAGAGAGAGAGAGAGAGAGAGAGAGAGAGAGAGAGAGAGAGAGAGAGAGAGAGAGAGAGAGAGAGAGAGAGAGAGAGAGAGAGAGAGAGTGTGTGTGTGTGTGTGAGATAGAGAGCAAGGGACTAAGGGAATGAAGCCACTAATGCTTTCCAATCATCTTCTCCTATTCTTTTTTACCATCTTTTCATACCTCATGGTGCTCTTGAAGCCTCCAAATCCATTTGAGAGAAGAAAAGATAGCAAATGAGTGAAGGAGAGAGTGAGAGACTAAGAGGGAGAAGCTTCTTCTCCTCTATTGCTCTTCTTCTTCTTTTCCTTGGTAGCATGGAGAGGAGAAAAAAAGTCATCGATCAAAAGCTTGGTAGAGTAGGAGTACATTTAAATCATGTGGCCATTAAGACAACTATAATAAAAGGGTGAGTATTGGTGACCCTATTACAACCATTCAGTTCTATATCTTCTTGCTCTCTTAGGATAGAAAGAGGGAGACATAGTGGCCTGAAGCTAGAGTATGAGTTTACTATGTGAGGTAGCTATATTCCACACTTAAAGGAAGCTCTTAAGACATTAAGATTTTGTCTAAAGCCCCATCGTTAGTGAAAGATCAATAGAGCATTGAAGAATAATAATGGTATCTCCTCCATCCTAGTATAGTGCAACCATGATGCACTTTTAGAAGTTGCAAAAATACATAGAATTTATGCATGGTACATGGTTCACTTGATCATATATTGAGGTTAGAAAGATTATACCAAATGAGAATTGATTGAGCTTAATTTTACTTGCATTCTTGGTTGTGCTATCAAAGATTAGCTGTAAAGCATGAAGCATTGTCACATAACCATATTGTTTATATTGGGAAATAATTAAAGTGACTAAATGTGTTGACAACTTTGCTAAATTTAAAACTAAATAAAGGCACCTAGAAGCCTTGCAAATAATTTCTCAAAACACGTTAAAAATACATCTACACGAAATATTAGAAACCATATTGTTTATATTGGGAAATAATTAAAGTGACTAAATGTGTTGACAACTTTGCTAAATTTAAAACTAAATAAAGGCACCTAGAAGCCTTGCAAATAATTTCTCAAAACACGTTAAAAATACATCTACACAAAATATTAGAAATGGAGAAATTCACACTTGATTTATAGCCATACTCTTGAAATAAGATGTTAAACTTTAGAACTTAGTCAATCAATGGACAAATATACCTCATATATATATATATATATATATATATATATATATATATATATAGAGAGAGAGAGAGAGAGAGAGAGAGAGAGAGAGAGAGAGAGAGAGAGAGAGAGAGAGAGAGAGAGAGAGAGAGAGAGAGAGAGAGAGATGGTGCAGATGGCTATTTTAACTTATGATAAAAATGTATTCTATTAGGAAGAGATAATGTTCTTATCTAAAACTTTCTTTAGATGTAAACTTTTATTAAAGAGCTAACATATATTGAAGCTTAGTGAGGATGCTATGCATGCCAAATAGTATCACTTTTAAGTTTAATACTTCTTTCAATTCTTATATTTTATAGATTATATAGATGCTATGCTAAGTGCTCACAATTTTGATCAAGGGAGTAGGTCAAGATGAGTGATTATCAAAAGAGTCCCATGAGTTAGAAATCATAGAGTCCATAGTAGCTCTAGGTTTGTTGGCATGGGTGAGATACATAACGCCTATGACAAGTGCCCCAATGAGGTGAAGGTTTTGCTTGAAGCCTTGAAAATATCTAAGTTTGTCTTCAAAGTAACTAGTAGAGACTTGAACAAATTTTGATCCCCTTAAAGGATGTTATCCATAATTTACTTTCCTTTATGATATAGATGATCACACTAAAAGAAGAATTTAAGCATTCCGTATTCTTACTTGTTCTTATAAGCTTTAAGTAACAATTTCAAGGTCTTAATTAACAATTTTGTGCATTATGAAAGATAACATAATATATGTACTTGTGCAATGTACATGGAAGGAATACACAATATTTTTTGTAGTTGATGTTAACTTCATGGTGTCAATTAAAGGTTGTACTTACATTATTCATACTCATTCTTCTACAAGCATGAATAATTGGAGAACTCAAGATTCTACAGGTGTTAACTAGTGAAGGTCACTCTCTAAAACACACGATAATGATATGATGAGAATGTTGTTTTAAGTGAAATTATTGATGTCATGTTGATTTTAATAACAATTGTCATGTGTAAACGCGTGGCTTCTTTAATGAAAAGAATGTTTCAAGACTTTCCATGATGTGGCCCTTCTTGAATGAAAAAGATAGTGCTTTGCTTTACACTATCCTTTAAGGGTTTTAAGAGCTTTTTTTGGCAATGCTATGGAATTACATTAATATTTAACATTCACATCCTAGTCATTGGTTAGGAAACTCATACATAGTTTGTAAGCTTTGATACAACCAAAATCAAATTATGTAACTTTTTATAACACTGAAGCCTACCAATAGTCTCACAAGAAATTCGCATGATCTTTAAAAGAGGCTATTTGTGATCAATAAGACAATCATTTAGAGGAAGAAATGTAACTTCTAATATGTTAGACTCAATTCCTTTTGATGAACATTCAATTCAAGTTAAAAGAAGAAAGGGATTTGAATCCAAGCTCAATAAAGAAAGAACTTTGATGTGCTCAATGTTGTGACATCTTTTTCTTGAGACGAGTTTAAAGTTGCAAATTGTTTTGGACAATTCCCCTTAATGAACATCCAATTCAAGTTGAATGAAGAAAGGGCTTTGAATTCAAGCTCAATAAAGGAACGACTTTAGTGTGATCAAAGTTGTGACATCTCTTGCTTAAGACCATTGTAATTATTGATATGTAAGTGATGATGACCTCAAAATATGATTGATAGAGTGCCCATGTTGCAAGTAAAGTACAAAGCCAAACATATTACATGAAACTTAACATTTGATCAAGAAAGACATAAAGAAGCCAAATCCACTCAATCACATGATTTCTTAGGTCATACGAAGGGAGGCAATGCTACATGTATCTACTATTGTGTATAACAATTGTAGTACTTGAAGGTGATCCATTTCATGATAGTACCAAATCTTATGGAACACTTCTCAAAATTTTCAACCATGTAGTGGTTCAACATACATACTTTACATGAAAGGGCAAGGGTGTGTCTCTAGTCATCTTCACTTGTGCATGTGTGAGAGAGTGGTTGATTTCAACAACCACCTTTAATGTGTGCTACTTAATTTAATGTGAAAGAAGCCTATGTATGCATGATACTTGTGGGTCAGCACTTACATGTATACAAGATATGAAGGTGCTAATGGTGTGTAGTTGTATGTGAGGTGATATGCATGTTGATGTAGGTGCATGAAGGATTGATGGTATGTGTGCTTGTGTGTGTATGTATGCATGTGTAGGAGTTGTCTATGTCCAATGAGTAATAGGGATGGAAAGATGGAGGGAGGGGGGAACGATCAAAGGTTGTGAGAATTGTTTATGTACAATAAGATGAGGGATGGGAGATGTGCTTGTATGTGGGTAGGATGCGAGGATGAAGTGTTGTAACAGCTGTCTATGTACAACAAGATGACGGCATTAAGATGACGGATGGGAGGGATGATGAATGTTGTGAGAGCTATATATGTACAACAAGATGAGGGATTGGAAGTATGCTTTGGTAAGTGAAGAGGGATAATGTGTGGTTGAAGTGTTGTGGGGCGTCTAAGCGCAACATAGATTGAGGATCTGGTGCTGATGGTATGGTGAGGTGCAGGTAGCGAAGGGTTGTAGATGGTATGCGTGAATGGATGAGGATGTAAGGATGCATGATATGGGTGAGGGTTGATGGGGTCAAGGGCGGCACGTACATCCAAGTGGCGTGTTGCACAGGAAAGAGAGATACACAGAGAGAGAGAGGGGGGGGGGGGGGGGGGGGTGGTTTGGTCTCTATTGGCATTGATCTTTCCAGAGGAAGACTCCCATGGCGTACTTGCGCTTGTCAGGGAGAGATCCGAGGACAGGGAGGCCATACTCCTCGAGGAGGCGGTCGAGCTTCTCCTCAGGCATGGCCTCGTAGTCGGCCTTGCTGTAGCGGGGGTAGTGGACGGGCATCTGGAAGGTGGAGGGCACGGCGGCCCTCTTCTCCAGGGTGGTGTAGGGGCTCCTTGGGCTCCGAGGAGAGGACGGCGGGGATCCCCCGAACAGGCCATGGCTGCTGCTCCTTCTCATTTGATCCGTCTGCACTGCAGCAGCTGCAGGGTGCTGTATCTGGCTGAAGCTCCTCACCCTCTCCATCACCTTCCTGTACAGAGATGATCGGCTCTCCGCCATCTCCTCCGCCCGTCTCTGCTGCAGCAGCATCGCCCCATGCACCTCCGGTCTGTTGCTGCCTACTAGCCCCGCCGGCTGCCCAGCCGCAGACCCCTTGGCTAGCTCTGCTGCCATAGCCTCGTGCTTGATGTGGGCGTTGCACTTGCGTGAGGGTGCGTGTGTTTGCGTGGGCTGCGTGAGAGGCAAATGATCATTGAGCGCACCTCGAGCTGGCTTTAAGAGAGAGAGAGAGAGAGAGAAGGGGGCGGGGGGGGGCGGTGCGAGGAAGTGTTGCAGGAATCGGAGGAGGGAAGAATGGGAGGTGTGAGCTGTGTGGGTGTAGGCGATGAGTGTGTTGTTGCGTGCGTGTGGGGGCGTATCGATCGTATTTTAGGAGTAAAAGAGGATGACCTTGACTGAAACTGCTACCTACCTACCCGAAACGTGAGCTCCCCGAGTGTGTGTTGCGACGAGAGAGAGAGAGAGAGAGAGAGAGAGAGATGCTACCTGCAAAAACTGAATGTAACGTATATGCTAAAGTGGTCCCTTGGGTCAAATAGTGCGGCATGTGTATATATGTTTGAGAGAGAGAGAGAGAGAGAGAGAAGCAAAGTCTAGTGCTACCCAGAAATTGAATGTAACTTTTATGTTAAAGAGGAGCCTTGGGGCAAAATAGTCTAGTATAAAAGGAGGGAGCATATCATGCATGTATCTCAAGTGTCGAGAGAGAGAGAGAGAGAGAGAGAGAGAGAGAGAGAGAGAGAGAGAGAGAGAGAAGCAAAGTCTAGTGCTACCTAGAAATTGAATGTAACTTTTATGTTAAAGAGGAGCCTTGGGGCAAAATAGTCTAGTATAAAAGGAGGGAGCATATCATGCATGTATCTCAAGTGCCAATAGTTATCATATATGTGTATGCGTGTGTGAAGAGACAGAGCCCATGGGTTGTACTAGTAAAGGGGCTACTACTTTGATACTTGGATTGCCTATCTTATACTAATGTCTTATTAGAACACTAGCTTCTTTTCTTATGGGGTCCTTACCTCACTTTTCCTTATGGTGAATATAATAATCTTGACCAAACCTACCAAATCTTGAAAGATTGGATATTATTAGATTTTAGTGAGTGGAACTGCCAAACATGTGGCAACATCATTAGCAAATATTTGTGCTTCAATTCACTTCCTCGACATGTTCTCCCAGGTACAAAAACTACCCAATCCCTTTTTATAAGAAGACAAAATCAAGAGCTTGGCCATTCTTCAATAGCCTCATATAATAGACTCTCATTTCAGTATAGCGTTGTAATGCCAAAAGTTACAAGGGATTACTGCCTCTCCACAAGTGTTGCATTTTTTACAAACTAATTATTCACTCTAGCTTCATTTGGAGTGCCTCCATTGAGACAAAGAGTTAATTGCTTGTGTTATGGACATCTTAGCAGTCACAATGGTTTTGTAGGGATTCCACATGTGTAATAAAGAAATCCAATACCAAAGACTTTTACATCCCCTATTTCCACTTCAACAAGTTAGATCAAGAGCAATGGAAATGTGTTTTCAAGAGGTGCTTGCATGCACCTTAAATACAACTTTAAAACAATATGAAAGAAATAGACAAATGAGAGAAGAGATACGATCTCATCCCACTATGTATAAGGCATGATGATGGGAAGTCATCATGGGACACTGTGGCCTAGACTTTATTTAGGATGTTGCACATGGTATGGTAATAGTTGATGAATCATGATCCTAAGATGTTAAGAGCCACACTTACTTTGTACATAGTAAGTACAAGTCACACTCATGTTTAAAGTACTTATCTTTCTTTAAAAAGAAGCAACCAATTTGGCCAATTGTGTACTTAGGACTAATGATTATGTTCATGTACTTAAAATTTGGATATTGATTTTTACTCCACATCCCAACAATAATGAAACTCAATTATGGAATAGTATTGAAGATAGTCTACACATGAATATTGTGTCTAATTATAAATCTAAAAGATCAATTACCCAAAACCAAAAGAACTACCACATGATAGAGCAAACAAAAACGGGCACTAGCAACAATGACATACTTTACGAAACAAAGAATGGCATTTCTCCACTCAAGCAAAATATTCAAGCTTGTGATCATTCATCCTAGCTCACTACACAACTTATATTTGAATTTCTACAATAGGTAAGCCAATAGAATCACCGAGAATGAAGCATAAAACAAAATTTGGGGGGGGGGGGGGGGGGGGGAGGGGCGGGCGGGCGGGTGGGGTGGCGGCGCGGAAGAGGCCGAATCACTCACAAATATGTAAGCATATCATGTGAGTTTAAAATAAGGGGTTTTAAAAATACCATTGTTGCATATTTTTAACATACAGAAGGGTGCCATATAAAGGGGTCACTTATAGATTGAATCGAAAATGACAATGTTTTATTTTTGAGAAATTTATAGATAAGGATATTTTATATAGGCATTGATTGCATGTGATGTACATGGTTTACATATAGTGAAACCCTCAAGAAAACAAACACGCTTGTGGGCTATTAATTTTTTTTGGAACAACAAACTATTTTTCTCCACTCAAAAATTGCAAAATGTATGTGTCAACTTTTCCATTGGATGAAAAATGTAAAGTGTGCTAACTTTTGCATTTAACGAATTTGAAATGATTGTGGTAAAGTGAGGTATATCTTTTGCACGAATTGTCACAAATGGATTGATGAGTTACTTGAAACATTTCTTTCAATTTCATATGGTATATATTCAAATCCTTTATGATTGACCTCACCAAACTTCATATATAGTTGAATGAGTTGGTGATTCACTTGCTTCTACTCATTGTTTATGGGGTATATAATTACAAAGCCACTTTTAGTATATGACTATCTAGACTTCAATCTACAACCTCAAGGGTCACGATGATATACTAGTTTCTTGAAACATGTGGTCTTTCGTCCATTGTACTTATTGGCCCTCCGTGAAATTAAAAATAAATAAATAAATGACATCTTTCTTTGACTAAGTGCAATTGGTGGGTGTCTCTCATGTGGAATGGCCTAATGGTGTGCTAGGTTGCATTAATATTAATACAAGATTTGTATATGCAAAATATGAGGCGATTATATGATGGCCCTTAAATATAGATGGTATAATATGGCACATGCCATGAAATACGTGGATTATCATATTGACTTCAAAAAGGAATTAGAAGAATAATTCTTTAATGGAAATTAATTCTTTCCTATGAAAGAATATTTTGTATAAAAGAAGGAATATTTGGTACAAAACAATATTCTCCCATGAATCTGTTGTACCATAGCATCATCTTTGACCAGTCTCTAAGTTTAAAGACTATGAGGACAAAGGTAAACCAAATGTAAAAATTACTTAATTGATTCTTGAACTAATTAAGTTTTTGCTTGATGATCCCTTAAGGGATTTCTAAGCTTTAGAAAGAAGTTTATTTAGTTGAAAAATTATTTGATCATATTTTAATTTTAAGTTAACTAAAAGTTATAAGTTTATAATATTAATATTTTTAATTTTAAAAATAAATTTATAGAATATTTAAAAAGATTCATAACGATCATTTAAAAAAGAGAGAATAAAAAATAGTAATAGCTCCATTTGATGAATTTATTCTTCAAATAGACTTGTTTAAGAAGTAAAGGGGGGGGGGGGGGGGGCTTAGAGGTTTTTAATAACTTTCTTAGATGAATTTACAAGTAGACCTATTTGGGAGTAAAGTGAACTTATAGGTATTTAACAACTTTACTTAATGAATTTATTTGCAAGTAAATCTACTTAAAAGAAAATAAGACTTAGAGAAAAAACCCATTTGGGTGAAAAGGAAGACCTGGAGGTCCTTAATTCCGTTATTTCATGACTTTGTTCTTCAAGTAGGAATGTTTAGGAGAAAATGATATTTATAGGATTTTACAAGACCATGCTCAATTAATTTGTTATTCGAGTAGACTTATTGAGGATGGGATGAAATTTAGCACCTCCACTTGATGAATGTGTATAATTCAAGTAGATGTTATGAACTCCAAAAGATCTAGTATATTCTAGAAAGTTTTAAAAGATTCTAAAAGGTGCTAGAATATTTCTTAGAGGATTCTAGAAGGCCACTTGCGTTCTTGCTTATATCAACATTACTTATATCACTAACTAAATTAATAATGATTATGGGATTGATGATGTCATCATGCTTATATTACTACTTATGTCATCTCATATCTAAAGGTTTTTCCTTAAACTCCTTGACTATAATATAAATATGGGTCTTAGGCTACAAACCCTTTAATCTTGCTAGCACTAGTTGTGAGGCTCTTGCAAGATGAGTCCTCTCTAGTTCTAGTTCAACCTATGTATCTCCAATTCTTGTCTTATCTTGTATCCAATCTAGCCTTATATTAAGATATTGTCTTGTATCATGAATCTAGTCTTGTTGTGAATATCATTGTATCAATCTCATACCATGAGAGCTATATTGTACTCCATCATCTTGAAATAAAGAATCAAGCTATTATTATTATTATTATTATTATTCCAGTTATTCTCTTGTAAGTTGTGAGGCAACAATCCTTGTCTTTACCAAGTTATTGGGGCATCCATAAGAGTTTAGCAATACTCCATATTTTGATATTGTCTAGTCATGATGATAGAAGGTATCATCACCACCTTGCAAAATATTTAAGAACTTTATGAGAGTAATCCATGATTCCTAGTAGAGAAATCCTAAGCTTTGGGATTATCCATCCAAGACCTTCAAAATCAACTTCAAGAACTATGGGAGGAAAGTCTATATCAAGAAGCACTACAAGGATACAGGGGCATAATGACACACAGTTGTGACACATATTAGCGGTGTCGCTATAAAAAAATGGGAAAAACCTGAGCACGGCATTTTGCCGCAAAAAGAGTGAAAGAGATCGTGCCTTTGGGAGGGAGAGGGAGAGGAAGAGAGAAAGAGAGCTTCTCACTGTTGCCACCGTTGCCGTCACTGTTTGCGAAGAAGAGGAGGAAGTGCACGAAGGAAGAAGAGGGGCTGTTGCGAAGAGGAGACAAAGAATCCATCCTTGGTCCTGTGAGTACATTGCCCCCTCTTGGTTTATTCTTGTTCTTTCTTCTTTTCTTTTGTTTTTTTTTGTTGAGAATGAGGTGCATTGAAGGTGAAAGAGAGGAAATGAGAGAGGGATAAGAAGAAAGGAAAAGGAAGAGAGCATGAGAGAGAGAATAAGCATAAAAGATAACAAAGAATGTAAGAAAGAGAGAGAGGGAGGGAGGGAGAGAGGAGAATGAGTGAGGAAACACGAGGGGGTGGAGAGAAACAAAGAGAGGGTTTGCCGTGAAGAGAGGAGACAAACAATCCATCCTCCTCTTGGTTTGTTCTTGTTCTTTCTTCTTCTTTTTGTTTGTTTTTTTTGAAAATGAGGTGTATTGAGGGAGAAAGAGAGGAAATGAGAGAGAGAGAGAGAGAGAGAGAGAGAGAGAGAGAGAGAGAGAGAGAGAGAGAGAGAGAGAGAGAGAGAGAGAGAGAGAGAGAGAGAGAGAGGTTTATAATGTTTAAATTTTTATATATTTAAATAATTGATTAGTAAGTTAATAGGTTTGTTTACAATTAGTAAGTTTCGATTTATAGATTTCTAGCCATGATTTCTAGCTAATTTAGAGAGCGAGAGAGAGAGAGAGGAGAATGAGTGAGAAAATATGAGGGGGTGATAGATTTATAGATTTATCTATTAGTTAGTTAGTTTAGTTAGATACTTTGCTTTAAATTGTTTAGATTACTGATCAATGATTGAGAGAGAGAGAGAGAGAGAGAGAGAGAGAGAGAGAGAGAGAGAGAGAGAGAGAGAGAGAGAGAGAGAGAGAGAGAGAGGTTTGTATTGTTTAAATTGTTATCTATTTAAATAATTGATTAGTAAGTTAGTAGGTTTGTTTAAAATTAGTAAGTTTAGATTTATAGATTTTTAGCCATGATTTCTAGTTTATTTAAAGAGAGAGAGAGAGAGAGAGAGAGAGAGAGAGAGAGGGAGGGAAAGAGGAGAATGAGTGAGAAAATATGAGGGGGTGGAGAGAAACAAAGAGAGGGTTTTTCGTGAAGAGGAGATGAACAATCATCCTCCTCTTGGTTTGTTTTTCTTGAGAATGAGGTGCATTGAGGGAGAAAGAGAGAAAATGAGAGAGGGAGAAAAAGAAAGGAAAAGAAAGAGAGAATGAGAGAGAGAGAGAGAATAAACATGAAAGATAACAAAGAAATTGGGAAAGAAAGAGAGAGAGAGAGAGAGGGAGGGAGAGAGGAGAATGTGTGAGAAAACATGAGGGGGTGGAGAGAAACAAAGAGAACGGCAACAAAGAAAGAGAAAGAGAGAGAGAATGAAAGAGAAGGGGGAGAGAACATAAAATGAAGAGTGCAAAGAAAGGTGTAAAGAAAGGGGAAGAAAACCAAAACTTTAGTTGTCGTTAATTTTGTTGAGTTACAAGAGAAGAAATCCCTTCTCAAAAAAAGAAAAAAAGAAAAATAGAATGAGAACAAAAACCAATTGTTTGTCGTAACATAGACAAAATGGAAAACAATGATGGTCATGATGTTCAAGATTGCGAGGCGTATCTTAATCAGTGTGTCCCGTGTCCTTGCTCTCAATGCAAGCTGGCAATCAGACGAAAGTATCGCTTGTCTATAGAATACGTACGACACTTCGGCAAGTTTATATCGGAGATCATTGATCAGACAATCTCAGACTTTGAGCAAACGGTAAGAAAAATGTGTATCAATCATGCCTTATATTATTTTTGCAAACTAATTGAATATCATATACAAAAACATTAGACATGGTTGTAATATTTATACAGGAATGTGACGTCTCATCCCAAGGAGGAATGCACCTATTGTGGTAAGTTAGAAGAGTTCGTGGATATGCGATGGATGGAGTGCACTAACAATCCACCACTTAGAAGGCACAACCCAGTCTATACCGTTAATACTAGAGGAGACATGTAGCCTTTTAGACTTTCCTACAATCTTGGAGCTTGAGATGGAGGCAATGATCGATGCATTGATACCCATGGATGCCGAGATATGTTATCTGCTAAGAGAGGAAGCATCCATACCATTATATGATGGGTGTCGAGTATCTTGCATGAAGACGCTGTTTGCACTCCTAATGTGCAAGCAAAATATGGGTGGAGAAATGCAAGTGTGACCGTGTTGTTCAAGTACCTTCTATGTACGCTTCATTGATTTCTTTTCGGCACCATTATAAAAAACAATTGTGCTTTTTCAAGGTGTTTTATGATTTCTTTTCAGGTTGCTAAAGTATCATATATTGCCACTTGAAAATACCATGCTTGAGTCTCGTGATGATGGATGACATGTTTTATGAAAGCTTAGCATGGACTACAATAGCATCCATGCATGTGTCAATGATTGCGTGCTATTTCGAGGAGAGTATGAGACTATGGAGACATGTCCAAAGTGTGGTGCTTACAAGTATCGACAGGACTTGTAAGGGCAAACCATCCTTCAGAAAGTTCTTAGATACTTTTCACTTATCCCCTGTATACATCACATATTTCGTACGCCGGGTATGGTGAGCTTGACAATGTGGCATGCACAGAATAGATCCGTAGATGGAGTCCAATGAATATCAACGGATTTACTTGCATGGAGCCACATTGACTCTGTCTTTTCAAGCTTTGCACGAGAACCAAGGAATCTTCGGCTCAATCTTACTATGGATGGTGTGAACCCATTCGATCTCCACTCAACTTTTTATAGTGTGTGGCCTGGAGTCCTTATTAACTACAACATCCCGCCATGGCTTTCTACAAAGAAAGGACACTTGATCCTTAGCTTACTTGTTCCTTGCCACTACAAAGTCAAGAATATAGACATCTATCTCCATCCATTAGTAGATGAGCTTAAGATTTTGTGGGAGGAGGGGGTCGTCGTGGAAGATATGAGCAAGTGCGATGGTTGACGATTTGCCAATATACGAGCCATTCTCATGTGGACCATACATGACTTTCCGAGATTCGGGGAGTGCTCAGGTAAGTAGGCTTCTGTTCTCATTGGTCATATCTATCATAGCTCATTCAAGTTTGTGTTCACTAAATAGAGGTATTGGGAGAGGTCTGGTTACCTCAGGTTGTCATTCATGTCCATTGTGTGGGCTAGACTCTTGAAGGTCACGAACCATGAAGAAGATGGTATATCAAGGACACTCCTCTTTTTTGCCGGAGGGTCATGAACTGAGGGACGGTTTTCTTGGATGACCTCTAGCACGAATGAATACCCAAAGCTGGTATGAGTTGAAAATGGTCCACACGGAGTAGCATCCAAACGAAATATGACAGTTCTCAGTTTTCTACGAGTTGCCGTATTGGACCCACTTACAGATCAACCACTTGTTAGATCCCATGCATATTTTCAAGAATGTGGACAGCTTACTATGGGACTACATCATAGGAAAGAGAGACACTGCAAGAGCATGAATAGATTTGAAGGAGGTAGGCAAGATGGAGACGATCAGTCGAGTGCTGATGGTCACTTGCACCTATCTCATGCTCCTCTTTGGGTTTTGCCCACTAAAGAAGAGCGCATTGTGAAGCAAATTATCATATCTCAATGGGTATGATGCATTCTCTCAAATCCAGTGTTTCTAAAGTTGATCAACTATTAGGTCTAAAATCCCATGATTGGCATAAGATATGTCAGGTTTGTACTACGACTGTATTGTAAGTGGCTTGCATATTTTGCTATTTGGAGTCTAGTCGATGTTCGTAATGCTTCTTTACTTGTGACAGTTTATACTACCGATTGTGATCATAGGATGCCTTACTCCAGAAATACGCGAGGCAATTTACAGGTTGTGAAATTTAGTGCAATGGATCTCACAGATGGAGATCAAGGCATCCTCTATTGAATTTGCAAGGCAAGGAATAGTGGAGATGGTTTGTCTCTTTGAGAAGTACCTACCCACCAGCATGCTCACAATACAAACCCACCTCTTGGTGCATCTTGTAGATGAAGTGGAGATTGCAGGACCTATCCATATGCGATGGATGTTCTTCTTGGAGAGCTTCATGAAAACCCTGAAAGGCTTTGTGCGATAACAAGCTCGGCCAGAAGGTTGGTTGCTTTTTGAGGTGTTGGTGCATATTTCACAGTGGCTACAAATGGTGGATTCGGACAACAATATGCTATGGTCGCTGAAGGATGATGATAGACTGACTGGAGATGTGGTGGTTGGAAATGGAGTAGAAAAAAGGATGGATGCTGCAATGGAGAAGAAAGTGAATCCTTTTTGTATGTTGCACCATGCATCCATGGAGATGTGGCTCACTAGGTACGAGCAAGCTAGGAAATATCGAGAAGAAGAGAGATCGCGGAATTTTGACGCAGTATACGCTATCGACCAATTCGATATCTTGAGGGCATGGAGGAGATGCCGTTGGTTTATGTCTATGCGATGGTTACATGGAGATTTAATCGCAGCCTCTCGCGAAGGGTTGGAGGTCTCTATTGAGGAGTTGGAATTCTCAAGGGGATGTAGTCCAAAGGTGACCACATGTTTTATAAGCTATTGTATCGAGATTTTATATGTGATAACTAATCTCGTTGTTACAATGTACAATACAAAATATATAGTGCGGCTAGTCGCGGGGGTGATAAGTGTATCAACAAAATGTGCTCCACAATGGATTGTAGTGTCATGGCAAAGTTTGAGCAAGAGAGCCCATGGCGAGCCATGGATCCAAACACTCTTATAGATGAGACGGAGTATTTTAGGAACTTGCAAAGTGTTATCATGGTGGATTACGGTAGCTTCTCTATGATTATATTCGATGTGTAGTGGTTCAAATTGGTATTGTAAGAAGCCGGGGCAATTGTTTGACAAGGTCCATATGGATTTCTCGAAATAGATTTCGAAAAAAGATGGACAGATCTGTGCAACACGTTTATCTTGCTGGCCCATTGTGAACAGGTGCACAAACTATTTTTTAAAATTTTATTACGACATGGTATATATCACAAATGTTGAATCTCTCTTGTATACAATTTTGAACATGCAATTTTCTATCCAAACCTCCAGCAACCTCGATGGTGGTATGTTGTGCCTTTAGCTCCCTAAAGTACGAGAGTGTATGATGAAAGCAATGTTCCTAGCGGAGATGAGGACAATATGCAAGTGGAGGGTTGATATTGTAAGGCGTGGAGGTCGAAGATGGCTTGGAGAGTGTAGAGGAGGAAAAATCAAGTAATGATGATGGAAAGATATGAGGCCAAGAATTCTTTGAGAATGAGGTGGACTCATTCTTTTGTGGTGACCTATCGATTGACTTCCCAGTCTATGCGGAGTTGTGCCAAGAGATTGACATGGGACCATAGGCTACGTCATACTTGTAGCATCCGCCTACACAATTCGTCGATGAATCCCTTATAAGGATACTCTAGAATATGCATTTTAAGTAACATCATTTTTTTCAGAGTTATATTACCGTGCTTTGCTTGAATCTTTATATTGACTATGCTAACATTACTTTTTGTTTGTGCAGGCGACCTTTGATGATATTTTGGAGATCACGATGAGTCGAGGGATGAGCGACGAGGAGTTGCAAGATATATTTACACATATATCTCTAGATCAAATGGTCGATTCAAAGATATGGCAGATAAGGAGCTGCCTCAGACACCATCGGGCCATTCCATTAGATCTACATTGGCACGCTTTGATGCTTTAGTTTTTAGTAGACGAGGTTGATGCTCCAGAGACTTGGATTGCATGGAGGGAGTGGTTCTAGGGGATGATATGGAGACGTGGATGCAGTGAGCAGCAGTCAGCTCAAGATACAAGTACTACTCCTTGCTCTCGTGTAGGCTTGAGAGAGGGTGGCTCCGGTGGTGATTGTGGAGACATCGATGCAATGTTTCCATCTCGTCGTTCTGGTGGAGTTACGTCACCCGGCTGTAGGATTTGTCACACCTGTGGGGATATCTACTCTAGTGACTCTAGCTTTTGCTTAGCAGTCCACAGGTGGCACCCCTATGGGTGCTACTCCGAGAGATACCACCTCCGTGGATACACCAGATGTACATGGGTCTCTTGGTTATGCCTAGAAGTGCAGTCGTAGGTGAAAGATGACATATCTTAGACATACCCCAGAGGGGTACGGATACCTTGTAGATGACAAGATAAGAGCCGTGATAATGAATGATGAGGGGAGGAGGATGATGGCTCGTATGAAAGAGTTTTGCAACAAGTTTTTTGGCACAACGTATTGGATCATCGGAAGAACATACCCGACGGGAGTAAGGACTACATAGTAGCATCCTTGCATGAGGAGTTTCCGATACCTACCGTGGTAGAGAGGTTTTCCATAGGCTGGATAATGGAGTGCATGCGTGTGTATATTTCACACAGACGATTGGATGCACGCAAGGCACTTAAGAGTGGCATCTCGAAGCTCGAGTGGCTTGACGCACGCAGATGGCTGGTAGAGACTCATGGAGGAGGCTATAGATTCTCCAGGACATTGGAGAATAGGAGCATGAGGCAGCGAGGGCACGATTGGAGGCAAGGGTGGTCCATCATCTTGGGAGTGGCCGGCCACAAGACTTATTTGGAGGACTTTGTAAGTTTTTCTTTTGTTCTTCTCACTTTCTTTGTTGTTGCCATATTGCTTGTACTGACAATTGTGTTTCTAACAGTTGTATTTTTTTTTCTTTACAGCACTCCATTAAACTGCTATCCCATCAACCTAGAGACTCGATATATAGAGAGGCATGGTCTCACTACATTGATTGATAGACTGTATGCATGTAATGGCCCAGTAAGTCACTCATCTTTTTTGTCCCTAGTTACTATTTTTATTAAAATGCATTATGTATGATGGACTGATGTGTAGTTTTTTTTTGCAGACTCCATTCGATACTCCTTTGTGTCGGGGCGAGCTTTTGGATGGCAAGGATCTATATCTTGCGCTTGGATTCGTGGAGTGCACATCCTCTTCCTTTTTGGTCATGTGATTTATGCAGGCATATTCTATGTATTATGTTATTATCATCCTTTGTATCTTGCCATGATTCCATGAGTTTTCATAAGCAATCTTATATTTATTTTATGTTTCAATCTTGTGGATTCTAGTACATTTTGTGCTCATTTTGACAACCATTGTACACTTAACATGTAATCCATTTGTAGAATATAAATATAGCACATAGTGCTACATGTGGCAGGACAACAAGCTATCTTGCTACAATTTTTTTTTCTCTATAACTGTCACTATTAGTGTCACAAATTTATCTACATGTGTCGCTATTGATGTCGCAATATGAGTCGCAAACCGTTGCTATCAACGTCGATATTTGCATTGTAAAAGCGACACAAATAACGACGCAAATACCAATGCTGATAGCGATGCCGATAGCGACGGTTCTATGGAGACGCTAATACTGACACTTTTAATGACGATGGGATTTTTTTTTTTAAATGAACATTTTCGTCGTTTTGAATGTTGGCATGATGCATGTATCTTGTAGTGAAGGCTATTCAACATCTTGCAACATCTCTTCAAGCTATAAGAAAAGAGCTGAAGGTTGGCCTGCCTAAAAATTTCAATGGGCTTAGATCAAAGTTCAAAGGCTTTCTATAACAATTGCAATTGTCCATCTACATGTAGCCCGAGTGTTATCCTCATAGTGCTTATCAAGTGTGACTTATTGGCACACTCCTTTCAAGCACAACTCTCTCCTAGTTTGCACCCTTTCTTGAGAAGGAATATCCATTACTTCATGATTTTAAAGCCTTTGTTTGAGAGTTATTCACTATCTTTATAGATACTAATAGAGTTAGAGTTAGTGAGACAAAATTAATTAGGGATTGACTAATGATGTGATCTTGATTCACACACTTGTCAGCCTCAAGAGAAGCAATGACAATGCTCTCATGGGTTTATTAATTAGGGATTGACTAATGATGTGATCTTGATTCACACACTTGTCAGCCTCAAGAGAAGCAATGACAATGCTCTCATGGGTTTATGCTTGTATTATGGAGAACTTGGACATATTGTTGAACATTGTCACGCATGCATAAAAGCCATATCCTCTCATAAGTAGAGAAGTTGAGAAAAGCTCAGTTAACCTCCCAACCACTCAAGATGATAGCCTCTTTTTGTACCACACTGGTACCTTTAGATAGATCAATGGACTCTATATTTAGACTAACCTTAATGAGTGCATTCAGATTGATCGCCTATACTTTGACCCTTTGGTTCATATATATTTTTCTCATCTCTGGGTATCATATGCCCTAACTAGGCTAGCCCATTGACCCCATTGACCCTTTGATCCATATACATTTTTTCTCATCTCTTGGTATCCCATGCCATAACTATGCTCCCTTATTGATCCCTTAACCCTATTAATGCCATAGCATGCTAACCTATTGCCTACTACCAAAATTACATTTGAGCTTTCCTATAGATTATCTCTATTGAGGACTCTTGTTCTCACATTACTCTCCCTTTTTGGAAGAGTTTTCACTCTTAACAAAAAAAAACAGAAAACCTCTAAGGAAAAACTTCTTTAGATCAATCCTTTCACTTGAGCAAACCTTTTTGGTAGACATAATAGTGTATACAATACTCATGAAAGTCCAAAATCCATTTTGGTTAATGAGGTTATACTGGTGGTGTAATAATACCTACTAGCACTCCTTGGTCCACCAAACTATCATTATTACCAAAGTTTCTTTTGCAATTCACTAACATGAAAGCTTGGATGGACTCTATTGAGGATGCTAGATCTAGTTTATAACCAAGAACCATCTACAAAAAGTGTCAATAAGTCTATTCTTATAAGCATACTTTTATAGAAATCTTGAGATTACTTAACAATCAATTGAGTGACTTTAAGCTTATATATGCTTATAACATATCTTGTAAAACTTGGTTTATCCACTTGGTTTTCCTATCTATTTGAGGGTGATTGGCCATGCGTAGATTAAGCCTTATATCTAAAGTTTTGAATATAGATATCCAAAAATTCTTATCAAATTTATGATCATGATTGCATATGATATCAACTAGTAGCCCACACAATCGATAAATGTTGTCTACAAATAGCCATGCTAATTCCGAAGTTTTAACATTTTTCTTTATTGGAATAAGTCTAGACATCTTACTAAGTCTATCCTCTGCTATCCAAATAGTATCATGATAACAATTGATAGTAGGCACTAGGAAGTCCAAAAAAAAAAATCCATACGGATACTTTTCCACTTGACATTAGAGATCCCTACAAGAATCTAAAGTCCTCTTGCCTTTAGGCACATAACTTTGTTCACTTGACACTTTTGGTATTGAATAACATATTATTCTATATCAATTGCATTCCAAACCAATGAAAGTATCTACATATATATACATAAGTCTCTGTTATCCCTAGATTACATGCACTAGCACTATCATGACATTCACAAAGAATTTGGTGTGTTATGTCTAAGTTCTAGGTACAAATATCTCACCCTTGTGAAGTAAGCAGCAAATACCTATCATTTATGGTAAAGTTCTTCCATCTATTAAGCTCATTACTTGTAAGAGAGGATCCATGTGTGAAATTAGCATATTGTGCATGTAGTATTCTATTTCTATATATTTAATGTTGAGTCCATTTTAGTTATAGTCAAATAACTATGTATTCATGATGAGAGGAAAAAGAAGCATATAATTATACAAATAAAATTTTCTATATGCAACTTATATATAAAATGAAAATTATAGAAATATATTGTATATTAATGTAGGTGAACTTATGGGCAAGCCTTAACAAAAACACATAGTTGATACCTTTAGCACAAGTAAAATTGTCCAAAAAAAAATTCCATTTTAGAGTATTTAAAAATGCCAATTTATGGCAACATGAGAATCAAGGGGGGTATGGTGGACGGTTTTGGTAATACTCGTAGTGGGACCTACTATAGAGAAGAAATATGTATGAGTATGATGTGATAGTAAAACTAATATATTGTTTTGAAAACCCTCTTTGCAACAAGAATGGAGGGGGTCAATCATGAATAAATGTGTGTATCACATGGATTCAAAATAAATGATTTTTAAATACTATTTTTATATTTTTTTACATACAAAAGGGTGTCATATAAAGGGGTTATTTATAGATTGAATAAAAAATGATGTTATTTGCAAGAAAAATTTACAGATAATCATATTTATAAATATACCTTGAATGCACATGATATAGAGGATATATGTATGTAGTGAACCCCCTAAGCAACAAGACGTGAGAGATATGTAATCACATATTGATTCTTACTTTTTGACGCATAATTATCCATTTTTGGCACATTTTGAGGAAGCTTATGAAATGAGCACTCCCCATTAGAAGAAGTACTCCATGGTTGATCTTTATCAATAGCAATCACCATTGGTATTGATGGTGTAGCCTCTCCATTTGACTTGTAGCCATTCATATAAGATATAGGATTACAAGCATTTTTGTTGGGTGATTTTAGTTGACCTTTTCCACAATGAACTTTACAATAATCTAGAGTATTTCTACAATTCAAAGCATGAAACAAGGAATTATTACTCATCAATAGATCATTTCTTGTTAGATCTCCAAGATCATTCTAATCTCCTCTCTCTTATATACAAAGAAAATGCAAGAGATCCAAATGTGAGATTAGGACTAGAAGGCCATAAACCATTCAACACAAAGTTCCCATAGTAAACTTCTCCATGATTATGAATGATTGCTCCAATATGTCATAGAGTTGCCATGTTGAGTCCAACTCTTTTGGAACTTGAGTCAATCTAGAGATTGTAGTCTAGTCCCATCTTGTCATGCCTGATGCATACATAGTTTTCTGTTTGAATCTCAAAGTATTTATGCCATGTGTAGTAAAGCTTTCTGCAACTTAGTTGTTGTGTCATATGTAGTTGTCTATTTGTAGAAATTCTTTGTCTCTCTTGAATATCCTGTTTGGCCTCTAATTGAGCTTTTAAAGAGCTACAAATAGCACATTTAGAAAATTGAGTAGACTTGCTCAACACCACATATCGATGCTCTTTATTCCAAATTCTAATGAATATTAACTTTAACATTCCTTCATTGTAACCTTTTTTTTGTAACGATGAGTTCACATCACGTAAAATATCGACTTTCTTATATGTGTCTCAAATAACCAATCAAATCTCCTTGACTAATCAAACAATGTCCTACTTCTATTTGGTATACATTCTCAATTACTTTAAAGTCTATAAATAATGATCTTGCCATTCCTCATGTGCTTGAATTAACTCTTTGTGTATTCCCATGGAAATAATACCTTGCTCCATTTTGCAATTTTCTTTTGTAATGATAAAAGTTGCTTTGGAAATTCCATCCACTATAAACCATGCCTTGCAACATATGGCGGAACAATCTTTTCCGAAAAATCATACTTGATATTTTCTATAGTGTCATGGTGCCAAGTAGTGGAAAGCATATCATACACATAATTAGTTCAGTATTCAAAGTTCTAATCCCAAAATTGTTGATGCATTTGCATAATAGTATCACGATTTGCATGTTGGCAAACACCTATTAGAGCAACAATGCATAGTAGCCATGTGTTGTATTGACATGATTAAAGTATAATTGGCAACAATTGTTGGGGTCTCGTCTTTTGAAACTTGCTTGATGAAAGTATACTTCCTTTTCTTAGAGAATGATTTATTAGAAGCAATATCTAGAATTCCACTGGTCAAAGTACTTGAAATTTTTTTTACTGATTGGTTTAAAGAATAGCATGGTAGTGGAATACCATCCAACATGTCATTTGATCAATTGGCCATCTAACCAGATCAATACTATTAATAGCATTTGAGTTCTCATAAGAGCCTTCAATGAAAGTATGCTCAATGCTAACCCTAAACTATTGGTCAAAGTGTATAACATTATTAGGGTGTACAAATAGTATAATACCTTCATGGCCTCTATGAGCCTTTCTCTTGTCCCATAGGGTGACATGCTTATCCTTCCATGACTAATGAATATTTAAATTATCATCTTTCAAGGAGATAGGTGACATGACAACAATTGCTATAATATCAATAGAGGGTGTACTTGCTCCACACATATGCAAACTATCCATATTTTTAGTAACATTACATTGCTCTATTTTTGCACAATCCTCAAGCACTAATGTTGTAGTATTCTCCTAATCAACTAATATCTTCACACCAAACAAGGGCCATCAAATAGCTCTCCATACCGCATATTTTAAATCTCTCACATCTAAAGTAGGAAAAGGAACCATGACATTTTTGAATCATACATTCACTATCATAGATACATTTCTATCCCAATCTTTGATTTTGACCAAAATATGCATCGGGATAAGATGAACATATGAAATGAAAACCAAATTTTTCATTGTCTAATACCAAATGAACCTTATCTCCTCCTTGTACAAGACAATCTACAAAACAAAGACAATAGTCTAAAACTATGCTAACATGACACAAATACAAATATGTAAGACCAGTTGATAAATACATATAGCAACTCAAACTGTATCAATATTTTTTAAAATATATAAGAAAAGGATCAATATTAAACATAGATAAGCTCAACCTTAAAGAGAGTTGAATAAACTCAATGAGAGTTTTGATATTGAAGTTAGCCACATGCACCCCTTGGGACATAAAAATAACAATTAAAGCTCTAGAAGGTTTGACTAAACTCAATGAGAGTTTTGATATTGAAGTCAGCCACATGCACCCCTTGGGACATAAAAATAACAATTAAAGCTCTAGAAGGTTTGACTAAACTCAATGAGAGTTTTGATATTGAAGTCAGCCACATGCACCCCTTGGGACAAAAATAACAATTAAAGCTCTAGAAGGGTTATAACACAATCTTAGTCTCCATAAATCTACAATTGGATTTTAGAATTTGGGAGTGAATATAAGCTTGATCACATGATCAAGTTCCTCAAAGATAGAGAGAGAGAGTGGATATAATCTTGAGCGTATGGCCAAGATCTAAATTAAAGATATCTCAAAGAGAGAGGGTTGATATAAGCTTTGAGCACATGGCTAAGATCTATCTCAAAGAGATCTAAAAGAGGTTGCTATCTTTCCCATAGGGCCAAACCAGCGATTATAAAGAGAGAGGGTTGATATAAGCCTAAGCACATAGCCAAGCTTTGCCTCAAAGAGATCTCAAAGAGAGGGTTGATATAGTTTTAGCACATAGCCAAGCTCTACCTCCAAGATATCTCCAAGAGAGAGGGATGATATATGCTTGTGCACATGGCTAAGATCTACCTTTAAGAGGTAGTTGAAACTATTTCGCTTAGAAGGGCCAAAGCTAACCCTAAGGAGAGAGAGTTCTAGTGGGCTTGAACACGTATCCAAGCTTTGCATCAAATAGAGTAAAGTGAGAGAGTTGATATAAGATTGGGCCAACATATGCATCATCATACGGATCTTGAAGGGAGAACTTGAAACTATCTTACAAACAAAGCTCAAAGGGATCAAGTTGATAAAAGCTTAAGCACCCAAGCTCAATTTCAAGGAGAACTTAAAGAGAGAGTTGAAACTATCTTGCCCACAGAGACTAAGCTTGAGCACATGACCAAACTCTACATCAAGGAGTTGATATAAGCTTGAGCTTGGCCATATGCTCAATCTTGGAGATATATCTCGGAGATAGAGCTTGGAGAAAAGGACTTTATATAAGCTTGAGCACACGGCCAAGCTCTATCTCAAAGACATATCGAATAGGGCCAAGCTTGAGCACATGGCCAAGCTTTGTCACAAGATATCTTGTAGAGGGGAGGGGAAATCTTACCTAGATCCAAGATTAAGCACATGGCCAAGATCTACCTTAAGAATATCTCAAAGAGAGAGCTGAAAATATTTTACCCATATAGGGCCAAGCCCAACCTTAAGGAGAGAAAGTTCAAGTAGGCTTGAGCACATGGCCAAGCTCGTCCTAGAGGAGAGGGTTGGTATAAGCCTGAGAACATGGCCAAGCTATGCCTCAAAGGGATCTTAAAGAGAGAGCTTAAAATATTTTGCACATAGATCTAGGAGAGAGGGAGTTGATACCCACCACAACCTTAAGGAGAGAGAGTTCAGGTGGCTTGAGCACATGGGAAAGCTCCATGTTATAGAGAGGGTTGATATAATCTTGAGCACATGGCCAATCTATATCTCAAGGGAATGTTCAAGGAAGAGTTTAAAATATATTTTGCAAAGAGATTGGAGAGAAGGAGTCGATACAAGCTTGAAGCTATGGCCAAGCTCTATGTCAAATACATCTTGAAGAGAGATGGGAAACTGTCTTTCCCATAGGGCCAAGTTTGAACACACATCTAATCTCTACCTCAAGGAGATCTTAAAAAAAGAGTTGAAACTATCTTGATTAGAGGGAAATTTTTAGAATGTGGCCAAGGTTTGCCTCAAGGAGATCTTGAAGAGAGGCCATAGCCTAAGCTCTAACTCAAATAGATCTCAAAGTGAGAGGGTTGACAATGCACATGGCCAAGCTCTACCCTTAAAGAGATCTTGAAGAGAGAGTGTTAACATATGCTTAAGCACATGGCTAAGTTGTGCCTTGAAGGGTTTAATAAATTTTATTGTAACCTTAATAGAAAAAGAAGAAAAAACTTACCTTTGATAATTATTATAGTTTTTGCCACCCATTGCCTCTCTTGTCACCATGTAGTTGACCACCATGAACCATGGTTCTCTATTGTTGATTAAGCAGCTCCTTGCCATCATATGCAACATCCAAAAGCTTGCTATCAATCAATCCCCTCCTCGCCCATGTGACTAGTCATAGCTATTAATAAGAGAGAGAGAGACAGGAGATGAGATACCCCTAAAGGCTATATAAAGGCTTAGTGAAATGGCCTAGTATTGATGGTTCGCAACAACGAGAGAGAGAGAGAGAGAGAGAGAGAGAGAGAGAGAGAGAGAGAGAGAGAGAGAGAGAGAGAGAGAGAGAGAGAGAGAGAGAGAGAGAGAGAGAGAGAGAGAGAGAGAGAGAGAGAGAGAGAGAGAGAGAGAGAGAGAGAGAGAGAGAGAGAGAGAAGAAAGAGATTCATCTTGTTTCTTTGGAGCACAAATTGTTTCTCTTGGCCCATCCATTCCCAAGAAAACCTATCAATATTGTGAGTTAATGAGAGCCCATACAAAGGATGAGAGCTTGAAGACCTAAGTATCAAACCTATCAATATTGTGAGTTAAGGAGAGCCCATACAAAGGATGAGAGCTTGAAGACCTAAGTATTCAATTGGATGGGCAATATCAAACCTAAAAATTGCAAAAGACTCTAGGTGCTTCATAAAATCCCTTCCATTCTTAATCATTACTTATTTTGATCATGTCATAAATGGGTTTGGTTCTATTTAGTTCTATTAAGATGAGATATGAAGCTTAATTTAGACTTATGAAGATATGTGGCTCCAAATACACTCGCATAGTAATGATGTGGGAAGGGTTGATCATTGATGGTCTATGCATGGGTTGTGCATGATAAATCGTTGCATCAATTAGGGAAACACTTGTGATGTAACAAAAAGGCTAGTGATGTATTATTTTAACCTGTGACCCAAGGAGAGTGGCATGTATCACTTTATATGATTGTAGTCTAAGGAAGAATAAGTTTTTGTGAATTTCTTCTTCTTCGGAAGTATTCAAAGAACATTGTTTGGTTTGTTGAATTTGTCCTTTAAACAAAATCTTGATTGTTTTGGGAAGGTCATGGTCTTCCTAGCCTAGATGAGTTGGTTGACTCTTATGGATATTCAAGTGATTGATTGGTTGAAAAGGGAATGTTTTGCTATGGCTGATAGGCCTGATTACCTTGGTGATATACTTGTGCACATTTTCTTGTGTTCTTATGGGCCGATTTATAGTTATGTACTCCCCTAAGATTAGTGGTGGGAGCCCTTTACTAAGGGGCTGGTTTGACTATGCTAGAGGTTAGGATCAACCTCTTCATAGAAATGATGTTAGGCTAGGAGGCAACAAGGGTGCCAGAGGGGCTCTGGCCATAAATCCCTTAGATGTGTCAAAGATTGACTTGACCCCTATGAGCCTAGGATAGACTTCTTAGAAGACCCTGATGCTAGGTAAGGGTGGATTAGTGGATCATGTGTAATGAGATTTGGATATGAGTCTCAGACTAAAGGATGGATTGTTAAGGTGGTACTGTATCTTAGAGAAGATACATGATAAATATATTATTTTGTAATTGCTTTCAAATGATTGTTTGACATGATCTTTGTGTCTGTGACAATAATTTATGTGAAGGAAACAATGTTTAATGGTTAATTAAGGAAGCCATCATTGCATGTCAGACATAAATATGTTACGATAATTTGATAATTAAAACATGCCCTCGAGGAAAGCGGGAGGGTGACATCCCTAATGGGTTGGGTGGTCTCGATGAGTTGAGAGCTATCCTTCAAGATATTTGAATTATGAAGTGGTCGAATGTGTGACTACCTAGTGTGTTGTCTTAGACCTCAATCAATGCTATTTTAGGGGATTGGAGTTGAGACTATGCCTTATGGGTAGAGGGGTTGATGTATATTACTTCCCCTCATTTCTCACTCTCTTTGAGCCAAGTGCTGCATTAATCTACATTGGTTCAAGTTGACTTGGAAATGCAGTTGCTTAAGAATTGATGCTAGACAAGTTGTTAGGTGGCCTTGGCATCAAATTAGGAACCTAGCTTTAGGTCGATTCTTATGGGTTGTGGTCTAAACCTTTGTTATGGTCTAAACCTTTGTTGTGGATTATACTTGATAGAGCTTATGTGATAAATCTCATGTTATTCTAAGGAGTAATGGATGAGGTTACTTAGAAAAAGTCTCTTGATGGGCCACTATAAATTGTTCCAATGAGGGCTTCTCAGTTGCATGTTACAAAGGATTCTTGCAAGGATATCTTGAAACTCTTGCACATAGAGCTTAGAAAGAGTGAGATAATATAAGATTGAGTATATGGCCAAGCATGTCCTTAAAAAAATATCAATGAGAGACATAGGCCCAAGATTGAGCATATGGGCAAGCTCTACCTTATGGAGCTGTGAGCTTGGCCATGTGACCAAGCTTGGAGGTAGAGCTTGGAGAGGAGTTGATATAAGCTTCCAAGCTTTGAGGCTCAAAGATATCTTGAAGAGAGAGGGGAAACTGTCTTGCCATAGTACCAAGCTTGAGCCAATGGCAAAGGCCTATCACAATGATATCTCAAAGAGAGAGGGAAAAACCATCTTATCCATAGAGCCAAGCTTGAGTAGATGGCTATGATCTGTCACACTATAAAAAGAAGGAAGAGGAAAAACCTTATCATTCATATTGAGCACTTGGCCAAGCTCTACCTCAAGGAGATCTCAAAGAGAGAGTTGAAACCATCTTACCTATAGAGCCACTTGATCACATGGCCAAGCTCTACCTCAAGGAAATCTCAAAGAGAGAGTTGAAACAATCTTATTCAGAGCGCTTAGCCAAGAGAGGGAATTCAAGAAGGCTTGAGCACATGGGGATGTTGTGCCTCAAAGAGAGGGTTGATATAAGCTTGAGTACATGGCCAAAGTTGTGTCTCAAAGGAAACTTGTGGCAAGTAATTTGTTGATTTGATTCCCACATCCAAAGTGCTAATGGTTGATGAAGGAGTTGATATAACCTTTGATGACCCACACATAAAAAATACGATGTAGAGATGGATGGAAGTGATGAATCCCACCTTGAAATTCCATTATTGACAATGTCTCACAAGGCTAAGACAAAACTTTTGATCCATCTTAGGTATAACCATCTCAAAAGCATAGTATTAGACATGGGCCCAAAGCCAAGAGTTAGAAAAAATTGCAAGATCTTTCTAACTCATTTACAAAATGCAAGAAAGAAGATTGTGTTGTTGTCTTTCTTGTTGCTAAGAGAGAAGGGAAATTTAGCAAACCTATTGAGGCCCAACGAAGGTGAAGGAGGAAAATCTTTCAAAACCTAACACAAAGCTCATAAAACAAAGGTTGTACCCGATGAATCCTTGTTATGCACATCACATTTAAGATAAGCAAGAAAAATGATAAAAAGTAAGATATATTTATTAGATTGAGCATATAGACTAGGTATTACCCATTATTTTGGTACTAAAACCCAGTTGTAGATATGTTGTCAAGAGCAAGATATGACCATGAGGAGCACTTACTTGTATATGATGAGACTAAAATTTTAGCCACAATTATGAACCATGTATGTCATATATTATCAAAGGAAATTTTTGAAGAAGGTTGTATGTTTGCAAATTGGACAGTACTTGATGCCAGGAGGCATAGTCACGGTGGATTCCATGAGATTTTACGATGGATTCTGTAAAATTTATTTGTTGATCGGGGCTTGTACATAAGGTGGATTCCTTGTGCAAGAAGTTGACGGGGACACCTGTCCTTCTCAAGCGTTTTATTAATTAATGTGCATGTGGGTGTTTCCACAGCGGGTGATTCCCCAAAATTCATATTAATTAATTAAGCTTTTATGAGTTTAGAGTGCGCACTCAAATTAAATTAAGGTTAGGACAGAGTTCCAACCTATTTAATTATTTTGTAGCTGAAGACTGCTAGGTATTCACTATTGTTTGTTTATTTTATTTATAAACAATTGTGAATGCTTCAGTTGATGTGTAGAGCACGTAGTGGTGGCTTTGGGTAGCACTAGGCGTTAGCGTAAGTTCAAGCGTACATTTCATAATTATGATTAGTTATCTTAAGTATTATATATAATATTATGTATTTATATGATATTGAAGAAGGCAGAGCATTGAGGACCAAAAACATAAGTATTGTGTGTAAGTTCCTTGAACTTAAAGAGATGTTTTGTAGATATGGGTGTGTAGGTAAAGTGACTGATGATGGGACAAAGGTGAGCTAGATGCTAGATAAAGATAGGGATTTTTTCTCTAGCCTTGGCATTGATCTTTTGTCCATTTTTCTCTCTTCATTAGAGTGTTGAGATATTGCCCAATTTTTAGCAAGTCACCTACATAGGAGTCTTTGAAAAACACCTCTACAGTACTTGCATAGCATCCAAAATGCTTCCTCTTTACTGTCCAAGATGTATTCATTACTGTAGTACCATTATATGTACTATTAAATTTAATGTTATAATACTTTTTCCAACTATTTAGGTTGCTATATTTACTACATTTAATGTTATTCTTGTATTAATGACAATTGTATTTGCAATTACAACAATTTCCAATTCAACTTTAGTAGTAATTTCATCATTTTTAGCAAGAAACTCCTCTTCCCCTTCCTCATCCATCATGCCATTTTCATTGTCATACCGTGTTCTTGACAACATGCCCACCAATGGATTATTTCTCCTTACAATATGATAAAATTCATGATTCAGTCATTTTATGTATGTAATCCACCATAATATGGCAATGTCTGGTATGGCACAACTAGAAATCATACCAAATAATGGCACAAGTAATCGGTTTAAATGACTGCATGAGCACCCATAAAATATACCTTATTGTATTTAAGGGCTATAACAACCCACCAAAGCTCCCTTTTCACTTGAGGATATCATCATTGCCATTCATTTAGCACTTTAGCACCAAACCTAATACCACATCTCTAAACCCAAACCCATAAAATATACCTTATTGTATTTAAGGGCTATAACAACCCACCAAAGATCCCTTTTCACTTGAGGATATCATCATTGCCATTCATTTAGCACTTTAGCACCAAACCTAATTCCACATCTCTATCCCTTGTCATCATCTTGCCCAATTTCCCATCCAATTTTCCAATGGGCCTTGTATCCCACTATGAGGTTTATTGGTTTCGCTTTTGAGTAATCAAATTTCCTTAGAGTTGGTACATACTTCAAGTCTCTTCAATTTCTTCATAGCCTTTGTGTGTTTTCTTTCCCAATAGAACCTTTGACCTTTCCTTGACAATTGATAAAGAGCATAAGCTACATGTGCAAAATGAGGAGTCCTTATTAGGTAGAACACATATGCTCCCAAGAACCATCGAACTTCTAATATACTAATGCACACATCCTACATTTTATCAATTCCATCTATCATAGTTGGTGATGGATTTCTCCCATAAGTCCCACACATATGGCCTACAAATCAAAACCTCCTCAACTCCAAAAAGCTGACCTTTGGTTTGAAAGAGTCAAGTATTCCTCTTCCAAATGAGCCAAGATATCTTCACAATTACTAATATGGTCTACAACAAATTGTCTACACCCATGAGCATCCAACTCATCATTTTTCTCATCCACTAAATATCACTTTATCAGAACATCATCCAAGAAGGGTATAGTAAGCTGTGGAGCAAAATCCCTAAGCACCTTATTCATTGTGTTCATCATGTGTGCAACTGAGTTTGTCACACTTTATGGAAGAGTACACATCCATACTAATCCTAAGGGTGTCTTCATTGTTGTGATATCCTTTCTTTCAATAGCCACTTGAAATGGATCATAGCTAGAGTAATTCACCCAAAAAATAAAATGCTCAACTTGCAAAAGGTTCTAAAAATTCATCTACTACAAGATTGGACCCACATTTCTTCCTGTCACTTTATTGACAAGTTGCATATCTTGGATGAACCTCAATGCTCCATTTTTCTTGGGCCCAGTAAACCAACGATTAGAGTATGGAGCTAAAGATGGTTCCAATATCTTCATGCATATCTTGTCATTCAAGAGTCCCATAAACTTTGACAAATAAGCTCTAGGTATTGGAATGAGCATCAGATTCCATGGCACATGTGGCATAATGAAAATCACCATCATTGGAGACATAATATTCGGATCCACTCAACCTATTTCAATTGGATGAAATGCAAATGCTTTCCCATGTTTAGCCAACATTAATGACACACTTCCTTTCAGTAGCAGGCAAGAGAAATGCCTCTCCACTAACTTTCAATTCCTTCAATGTTTTAGTTGTAAATGTATACCCTCTATTTTTCAGATCACACAAGCTTGATTGCTTTGACCCCTATTCATGGATACCCTCACTACTTGATGGCAATGGCAAAGCAACTAGCTTAACTTTCTTATCAACCATCTTATATTTTGTTTCTACAATCGCATCAACCAATTCCTTTACTTGTAACCCTTCCTATTGAGCAAAGAGTGCTATAGACTCATGCATCTCCAAAGAACATATTGAAACTATCTTGTTTTTAGCCTAAGTTTTAGCATGTATAGCTATTGAAATTTTAGCCATGGTGTCAATAGAATTCAATCCCTCAAATAGGCCTAAAATGTAGACATCTAATACCAAAATCTCATGTTTTTAAAGCTCTTTTTGGGCCCTCTTAACATACTTCTTTTTAGCCCTATTCATGTTGTCATTTCTCTTAAATAGACTAGAACTACTTGTTGTCTAAACATAAAAGCCAGTAGTAAAAATAGTTTTCCCTTCACTAGGAGGAAAGAGCTTTCTAGAAGCAGCATTACTGGAGCCTACCCTTATGGCAATGCCATCTAAAAAACCCTTGAACTTTTTGACATTTAATGGCAAAGGATGATCTATGAACATATCCCAATTGTGTGGATGATTAACACTCATTGTGAGAAACTGAACTATCTTCCTTCCATCAAGCACTTTGTTTCCATCCTAGTTTGCACAATGTATGGCTACCCTAAAAACATTGGATAACTACTCGTATCTTTCACAAAAAAATGTTGATAATCTTGGATATCCCCAATGGTAACCTGAACATTTGGGCATGTAGCATACAAATCCCCAAATGAGTTATTTGCAACCCTCATTCTCCATCCAAGATCTACATCAATTAGCTGACTACCATTTTCGTACAAGCTTTGTGACATGACATTGATCTTGGACCCATGGTTTAGCAATGCAATACATGGAGTTTCCCGCTTGTCAATCTTTAGTATAGTCTCTGTTATAGCCCTTGCATAGTGTGTATGAGAATAATGGTTCCTGGTAATAAAGCAAGCATCATCATCATCATCATCATCATCATCATCATCATCATCATCATCATCATCATCATGTGTTTGGTGTTGCATAACCTGTCTCTTTGAGCAGTGTTGTTATTAGAACATTTTTAGCCAATATTTTCTCTTTTTCACCCATTTGAAGCTTTAGCCCACTTCCAAACAGCAAGGGTATTGTTATCAAACTCTACATGAATTCCTTGAGAATCCAAACTCTCATCAACATGCAACAAAGCTTGAGTGGTTTTTACAATAAACTATATTTTTCTCTGAATGATGTCTATTATTTCATCATGGAATTCATGCTTGGTGATTCCAAGAACTTCACCAAAATGTAAAATCAACCCTACTTTTTAAGATTCTCACCTTAAGCACTTTCTTTATATCTATGGAAACTTGACTGTAGTTTATAGCTAGAATACTTGCCTTTTTTTTTTCTTATCTTGCCTCTTTTTTCATGCACTACATCTTTCGTGACATGCTCGGGACTCACTTTTTTAGCGTCCTTCTATTACTCTGATTTACTTTGTGTCATCTATTTTGAAGTACCTATAGCCTCATCATCTCTTTTCCTCTTTTCCTCAACAATAACATCAATATTTTGCACTTTAGCCAAGTATGCATACACTGTAAAGGAATCCATGAGAGCATCCCAACCTGTTCTACTCATATGTTTTACCATTAGCTACACAGATGTTTTTTTCCTTTTCGATAGAATCCAAATCTCATGACCATACATCAAATTTCGGGACAGCAATGACCTTGGTAGGGACTTCCTCTATTTGGAAGCCAAAAGAAAATGCATGGACTAATGAAACTACATTCTTGACAACCAAATCTTCCACCAACTTTTGCATATCTCCCTTTCTAAAATTCTAGGCAAGAGGTATACATGTTTCTCTTGCATGAATGTTATTAATTTTCCAATAAATTATTTTTCTATCCAAAGCTTCACAATACAACTCATAGTCTCACCACTCATGTTGCAAGCTATCACACCACATATAGTGTCTTATAAAGCCCTTCCTAGGTGCCTTAGAACATACTAAATGACTAGATTTTTCAAGCTTTGCATATTTAAGATGCAAGTCATGCAAAGATTTTGTTATCTCAATAACATCATATCTAGATGAAGCAACAAGAGGCACATCTAATGGCTGCCTCAAAACAAGCTTTGTCATAGCAACAAGACCAGTCTCTTGATAATGGGCTCAGTCTGCAAAAGGACTAGCAATAGTACTAGGCGTAATTAGAAATTCTTTTCTTTTCTACCTATTGACCAACTTTGTCTCTCTAGCTTCTACATTAGTCCAATTAGTTTTTAGCCCCCCTTGCACTATAGTATTATCTTCCAAAAGCTTTTCTAACTCACCCTATAATGGTGGATTTGTTGCCCACAAAAATAAGATAATCTTTTCTATTTCCAAAGGTAACTACTCAATAGCATCCAACTGATTATAATGCTTCTCAAACTCCTTGAACAACTCAAGAGTAGTATGCTCCTTTGTAGGCTTTGCAACTCATTCCAAAAAAGTCATCTTTGTTATTCTGTCTATATCCTTAATAAAATATTCATTCTTTAAGGCTTACTTAAAACAAGCCTAAGAACGCCCATGTTTTGCAGGAAGTGCGTTTATCCATGTGTGAATTTCAAGAATCACAACCTTATAAAAAATTGATGCATCTTGTCTATAGGTGCATTTGCCCATTCCAAATTCTCCACATAAACCTTCAGATATCGAGCAACATTCTTGCCATCAAATTTTTGCAACTCCACAACCATAATCTGCAAAGCCTTAAGAATTACCTTTTTCCTCTTATACATGCCATAAGTCTACACAAACTATTGGAGTTTTGAATTGAGAGTATCATCTATAGGGTATCCCATCTTGCAACCTTCCGATGGCCTTCAAGTCGGGTTCACTAATATTGGAGTGTATACTATCAAACGCCTTACACCTGGAGGGATTATGATGAGAAGGATACAGATATTTAAAACTGGAAATAATAAGAAAAGAGAGGAATAGAATCAAGTTCAAACACAGAATATCTAGATAGGGACCCTCACAAAATCCTTTGATTCAATCTTTGTATGACATAGTTTATCAAGTATAATAATTGCATGCACTCAAGTACAAGCATATAATCCAAGCTTTGAGACTTTGAATAAAAAAGATCCTTGTTCATTGATATAACCCTACATTATATAGGCTTACTCAAATGATTTTGGCACCAAATTATGCATAATTTGTCAAACAATATGATGTGTGCTAGCCCATATCAATCAGTCGTACTGCCAAGCTTCAATATATATTAGATCTCTTGCTAAAACCATGTATGGGAACCAAATTAGTGCTTCAACCTTGTTTTAATAATTTTATTGTAGCAAATAATTTCTATGCCATCCCAAATCTTCATAAATCATGTACTCATATTTTAACATTGTTTTATCATCCCTAGAGCACCAAATGGATGAAGGAGATACCTTTGAAGGCCCTAGAACACCCTGATAAACCTTTCTTATAGTAGACACCTTGTTGATTATTGATATTACAATAGTGAAAAATCATTTATTTGCATCTCCAATTCATCCAAAAGAGAGCTCTTAATGCATATCAAGACTCTCTCTCTCATGTAAGCAAGCAAGAGACGTCAACAATAATAGCCACATGCAAAGTAATACACTGAAATTTTATTATAGTAGTATATATGTTGATATATGCTCTATTTTTACTATTCTTTCTAGCCCCAAAAGAGCCACAAAGTTCTTCCCTTGATGCTATAGTACTTGATCAAGTGTTGGAGGTATTTGAGAGAGCTTATCTCTAGCCCAAAGCTTGATACTTTTGACAAAAGAGAAGAAGAAGAGATATTACTAATGAAAATCTATGTTCATGATAGCATACCTCCTCTTGTGATCAGTCTCACCTCTTCTCTTCTTGCTCAAGATCAAGTGCTCTCCCTTTCAGATGATATCTTTCTTCCTCTCTCAACCATAGTTGTCATGCATGAGCTTATAGGCATTTCCTCTCTCCCCTTTAATCCCCAACAATCATGTGAGGAGATTGGGTTTTGGTCTATGATAGTAGCATTGATAACCAACATAGCACTATCAAGAAAATGGCAAAGAGATGGTTTGGAACTTATCTTGTAAAGGATGTCCACAACATGTCTATGAGAACGCAAGATATGCTTTGACAGAGTTGGATGTGACTACCTTGAGGATACCCATAGCAAGGAAGAGTTGGATGGGATTGCATTGAGGATACCCATAGCAAGGAAGAGGGTCAAACTATTCAAGAAGAGAGAAGTAGAAGACTATAAAGGGGAAGAGCTTGAGGAGGAAGAAGAAGACACAACACATGTTGACATTCTAGAAGAAGAAGAAGAAGAAGAAGAAGAAGAAGAAGAAGAAGAAGAAGAAGAAGAAGAAGAAGAAGAAGAAGAAGAAGAAGAAGAAGAAGAAGAAGAAGAAGAAGAAGAAGAAGAAGAAGAAGAAGAAGAAGAAGAAGAAGAAGAAGAAGAAGAAGAAGAAGAAGAAGAAGAAGATGATATTATAGAAGATCAAGAACTTGGATCAGAAGAGGAAGACTTTGAGTTAATAGTTGATCTTGGAGATGATAATTAGTAGTGGAAGTGGATATGACCTTATGTTATTGAGTTTTCAATTTCTAGTAGATTTGGTGTTTTCAAAATCTGGTATAATTAGAGAGTTTTTATGGTGCTTCACACATCTATGATGAGATTTTACACCTAAGTAATAGGGCTCCCAAGTTTTATCACTAATCAAGTCCATATCTGGAAGATACATACTTTAGAAGGTTAAATGTTTGCACTAAGAAAAGTGAATTGCAAGCTACACAAATTTTTTTTAAGGGTTAAAGCTTTGAGAAATTTACCATGATATCTTTACAAAAGTTATATATTGGAACTTGGGCTATAGGTTTTCTTCAGAATGGCTAGTGATTCGAGTTATAGATCAAAAGTTATGAGCAGTTACAGGGTGGTCTAGATTAACAATTCTTAGAACAAGGAGTGACAAACCATGATGGGTACATAGTACTTTCATTGAAATTTGAATGATAGTACCACATAAGTTAGATGATATATAGTTTAGGAACCCACTTGCAAGTTCAAGAGAAGAAAATTGGAGGAGTATGAAAAGCCAAAGCTTGAAGATCAAGATGTAGCACAAGATATTGAAGAAGAAGATATAGAGCTTATGGAGAATGAATAAGACCTTGATCTTGTAGAAGAATAAGGGTGGCACATGCCAAAGGATGTGCAGTTTTAGGGGGTAGATGTCATGGCACTGTGTATCCACAAATTAAAATTCTATAAGATTCTAATTTATATTAGGATTTCATGTGTCTCTTAGAGGCAAAGTGTGATCGGTTGTGTTTATGAGATTTGCGACTAGTCTTATTAAGAGTATGTGACAAGACTTAGAGTCAGCCTTCATGTGTCTCTTAGCAGAATGTGATTGATTATGTTTATGAGAATTGTGACTAGTTTGCTAAGAGTATGTGACAAGACTTAGAGCTAGTCTTCATGTCTAGTGAAATATCAAGTCAATAAGTGGTTGGTTAGGACATTAATAAAATGAAAGAGATTGAATTCAAGTGGCTCAAGGACCAATTAAATGGCCAAGCAAGTATGTATGGGAGAGAATAGATAGATGGACATGAGAGAAGCCAATAGAATTCAAAAAGAGAAGCATAATAATGTAGCATTAAGTCATGAATAGTAGCATCCCTCCCAAGATTTTAGGAGTGAAAATGCAATCTATTTGCTACCATCATCAGCACATGAACATCAAGAGGAAAGGAAACAAGGTAAGAAGATTGAAAGTTTCCAACTCAAGTGTTGAGAAACACAGATCTAGAGCATGGTGGCTATGGAGGTTGGAAGATAAAGACTAGATTCATAGTGACATGGACAATGAAGAGATCAACTATTACACAAGTGAATTAGGTTCCAAGATGGAAGCTTGGACTCATAAACATAATCTTTTGTAAGAGATAGACAATGACAATGACACTAGTTGAAAGTACAAAGCATCATGATATTGCATAACTCATCATAAAAGTGCTAGTCAAGTACAATGCTTTATAGTAGTTGGATAGTAGCATTTTGCCTCATTGTGTGTATGGAATTCAAGACATCTCTTCTTGGAGCATACATAATTTATTATATCTTTCAACACCCCCCCTCAAATGATGAGTTCTTACACTTGCTGGCTTTTGCCCCCTACATGATGACATGGCTCAGGAGACTAGCCCATAGGCAACCTAGTGAAGTTAAAGCTTGAAATTGTACATTTTTGACAAGGGTTTTTACAACATCCACTAAGGGAAAGATAATTTCTTCAAAACAATCTATCAAAGTTGTTGTCGATAGCGAAAGCATCTTCTTCATTTTCTTCATTCATGAACAGATTTTGACGGCTACCATTTTTCACTTGTTGTGCTCTTTTCCTATGGAAACATTCACTGAGTCTTACCACAATAATGACATGTGACCCGATCCTTTTTGTTGGTGTTGAATCCTCATCCACATCCTTTTGCTCCATAAGTTCCCTTGGTGTACAAGAGATTGTCCTTTGAGATGGCTTGTTTTGCATCCTTGTTCTCTATCAAGTAGAGAATGCTCAATGTCTTTGAGTGAGAGATTAGGAATATTACTTAGGGCAGAATGCTCAATGGTTCTTGATTTACACTTGCTAGTAGCATCGCTATGGCTTCATCCTCATCTATGTTCTTATTTAAAGTTGCAAGTTGAGTTTTTAGGCTCTTAAACTTGTTAATGTGCATGGTCATAGAAGAACCATCCTTTACATCTAGCTTATAGAATTGTACAAATAATTTTAATTTTGAGTTTTAAGCTTGAGTTCCAAAGATCCTGTCAAGCTCATCTCATGAATTTTTTGCATCTTTAATGTCATGCAATACATCAGATAGTCCCTAGGCAATGATGCCTAGAGCTTTGTTGTTCATCTTTTTTCACACTTTTGTCTTAAAATGGACTTCCTCAATAAACCCGTCTTCATCATCTTCCTTCTTGCCATCTGCATCTCATGTATCATCCTCAAATAGATCCCAAAGGTCTTTCCTCATGAGATGGTACATTATCTTTTCTTTCCATGCATGAAAGCCTTCACCATTGAATTCGGCTATTTGCTCAAGTTCAGACATTTTGAAGGAGGTTTTACCACATGAGTATACTTGGGTAGTGTCTATCCTTTTACAATGAGATTGAGGCTTACAAGGGATTTAATCAATTGGGCATTCCATATTAAAAATCTTCATGTTTTTCATTGCAAGAACTAAAGTAAAACTAGCAAACTAGATGATCTTGAATGTGCTAAAAAAAACAAGTGCCAAGAAGCACTAGATTAGTATCAAAAGATTCTAGCTCTGAAAAACTTAATGTCAAGCTTCATGATGCTTGATCTTTAGATGATTTTCTTGATCTTTAGATGGCTTTCTTCAAATCTTCTTCTTGAGGGTTAACTTGTTGGGAACTGATTAGATATGAGCAATAGAGGGTTACTTGAGTTGAGAACAATGAGAAAATGAAGTGGAAAAAAGCTTGAACCAAAATGGCTATGGAGTCTCAATTTAGGGTTTCAGGACAAGACATGTTTTTCTGTCGTAGCAGCTCCCACGTCTATTTGCACTCAAAATTTATCAAGAGAAAGATTATCTGATGGGTTTCAAATACTCTATAGTTGCAGAATGAACTGCGGTGTGTAGGAGGAGAATCGATGGTACAAACAATAATAGGCGCGCAGACAGGACATTGACAATGAATTTCAGCAATGTTGGAGTTATAAATCACTAGATTCAGACTCTGATGTAACACAAAGGGGCATCCTAAGGTGAGGAAAAAAATCTCCAGAAGGAACCTTGAAGAGATTTGGCTTATATGAATAGATATGAGAGCTGCTGCAAGTAGGGTAGGTGCAGGCTGGCTATGGCTGCCATGAAGGAAAGAGTAGAGTTGGAGTGAGAAATGAGCTCATGAGCTGACAATAAGCTAACCAGAGATGAAGAAAGAGTTTGATGAGCTTGGACATGCTCAGCATGACTCTAATACCATGTTGAGAGACACAGATCTAGAGCATGGAAGCTATGGAGGTTGGAAGATGAAGATTAGATTCTTAGTGACATGGACAACTATTACACAAGTGAATTAGGTTCCAAGATGGTGTTGAAATATCATAGTGAGAGCATGAGAGTGTGCACAAGAGGTAGAGAGAGAGCTCAAGTACAAGAAGAAGATCTTGTTTAGTGTCTTCTCATCTAAACAAGATTGGATGGTGCTTTCCAAAGTTGGACTAGGGATATTTGTAAGAGTAGTTATAAGGATTGCAAATACCTTCTTTACAGCCTTCAAGAGAATTGCAATGGCATATTCATCATGAATTGGAGTTTGAACTAAGGATAACTATGCCATGAGCCCCTTCATGTGAGAAATGAACTTACCTAGGTCTTCTCCTTGTTTATACTCTATCTAGACTAAAAAAATTGATCTTAAGGAAGATTTTAGAGTTCTTTCCTGTAGCATCATAAAGCTTTTCAAGCTCATCCCATTTCTCCTTGGTAGTGGAGAGTTGGTCAATGTGATGGATTAGGGATTCATCTAGATGAATCATGATTATGGCTTGGGCTCTTTCATCATACTCTACATCAATTGGGTTTGATGGATCAATAACCTTGGTCCTTTTGATGAAGGCCTAGTAGCCCTATTCCATCATTTTATATTTCACTAGTACCTGCCATGGATGAAAGTATTTTCCATCAAAATTATGGATTCGCCTCTTGTGCGGGATCCAGAGGCAAGGAGTTTACGGCCAGAGCCTTTATTCATGAAGGCATATCCCTTTGAGTGCATTTATTTTGGATAAGTATGACAGGCTAATTGATACATCAGTTTAGGGAAAATAGGATTGTGTTACAATTGGCTACAGGGAGGAATAATAATATGGAGTGGGGTCATGGATTTTTAGGTAACGGTAAGTCATAGGAAGCTTGGGGTATCCCTTCCTTTGATATCCATTCTTCTCATAGTGCCCTAACACTTTGATTTTGTCAGCAGAGATCACCTGGGTCACTTCTTCATAGACATACTTGTTTAGCTTGACTTGCCGACTGCTAACTTGCAAATTTACGTTTACGCGAGCTTCGACAAAGATGAACAGCTTCACGATCTTTAAATCCTCCATCCACTTGATTCTCTTCAAGTTGGTCTGAAGGTACGTGAGTCTTTGTGTTTTGAATTCATCTAAGCACCATCTATAAAAAGAGAGAGGTAGTATCCCATGTGTCATTTGGATTGTGCCTCGAATCTTGTGATTGGTTGTTCAAGAGTGAGTGTGTGAATTCGACCTTTGGGTTAAGGGATTAATGTTGTTTCCTAGTTTCTAAGCTAGGAGGGCAAAGTAAGATGCCACTAGAAATTTTTTAAGGCTCCCCACCTTGAGAGTGTTAAGAGAAAAAGAAAGAGGGGTATACCTTCTTGAGTCTCACGTCCATCTCCACTCTGCATATAGGGGTGAAGGATTATAGATGCAGTCTAGAATATTCATCATGCCAATCCTCTGACGATAATTCGAAGCATGCATTGCAGTCATGAACATAACCTAGAATACCAAGAACTTGCTCCATGCTTTGTGACTCTGCAACCCATCATCCATAAGTGAGTAAAGAAATGTTTTCAACAAAAAACACTGCTCTATTCTACTCACCCTCCCCTGTTTACCCCCTTATTCCCTTTATTTTTCTCCATTAAGTTCCCTTATAATATTTAGATCTCGTTGGTTTGCTCTAATACCAATTGTAACGTGTCCACTTGTCCACTTGTGGGACACGTCTTAGCAGCCCATCGAGAGGGGAGTCTAGAAAGCGCCACCTGGCACTTGCAAGGAATGTCATAGGGTTTGCAATCTAGGTCTTCTCGAGTCTGCCCCAAAGCGGAAGTATCCGGCTGTTCCCACTTAGGACCGACCTGAAGTCAGGGTTTCTTTCCTATCTGCCAAGTCTCTAGGAAGTAGCTAGCGTCGAGCTTCAAATGAACCACTTTGCGTAGGAACAACAGAGTCAAAGCAAATTTATGCTGCACTTGGTTCATGGAGAATGGGAAACGAGAGGGATGCGAAGCTCAACCTTTCTGTCCATAAGGCATAGTCCCATTCGGCTCCCCTAAAACAGCATAAATCGGGATTCTAACTCTACTGACTCTAGGTCTTCACAGTCTCGTTATCACGTCTTTTGAGAAAAGTTCCTAGCTACTCAGAGGCTAACAATCCCCTTGGATAGGGCCAGGCAGGCAGTCGGAGGTAACTGAACCTGCCTCTCTCTCCAGGCTATTAACCTGAAGCATTAAGTGTTTGGCCTTGAATTAGTTCCTTGAGCAAAGAAGTTCAACAATGTACCTAAGAGTACAATCACGATCATTTCTGTGGTCGTTTGTATGACCAAATGCTAAGGTGTGATTTCTTTTTCCCGAATACTCCCAGCATTTGATCCTAGATCGTTCATGACTTGATGAGATTCCAAGGGCTTGGCAAGCTAGGTTGCTTGTTTCCCATTTTTCTTTGGGTTAGGGTTTGTACCCTACCGACCCCAATTATCCTTACCTTAGGTCTCCTTGTAAAAGAGATCTTGGACAACCCTGTCGTCCTCGGTTGGTCAATTTGCTTCCTGGAAATTCAAAATTTCCCTAAGTTTGACAAATCGGTCCCCAAGAGAGAGAGTTGTAGTAGGGAGACTACTCGACTTCTTAAAGAATCTAGCTTGTAATTAGATCTTGCCTCCCTTGGCCTAAGATGTAGTAGTAGCATCTTATGATTTAGTTGCAATAGCATCTGACCTTGCAGACTAGTTGCACGAGATAGGTAGCAGTGCCTATCTTGAGGAATTACATCCCTTTGTCGATATTACTAGTATTCGTGTCCTAAGACCTGGTACCCTCTCATTACTCGCAACATAGAACGATCTTAGTATGAGAATGCTGGATTAACTCTGTAAGCGCAATACTAAGCAACATTTTAACTTATCTTAACCTATCTTTCATATTGAATGTAACTGTCATTTCATGCATAATATGTGCTTTTCATCAAATGAAATATAACCCCTTTTTCTTTTCATACATCTACTTATGCATGCAAGTTATGCTACGTAAACTTATAATGTTATAAAAACATAATCTTTTCTTTTCCCATGCAAGTCATGTGAATAAGAATGTTGTTGCTTATGCGAATTCTAAATAAAATATAACTCTTTTATTCCTCCCCATAGCAACTATCTATTCATTAATTAAACATCCTTCTATGATTAACCTATTTATGATTCTCACAAGGGGTTTTTTTAAATTGCATAAATGCATTGTACACAACATAATTCATTATTCCAACGTAAATTACCCAATGCAAACCTTCCAGAGCACAAGAACATCGCAATTTATATTTAACCTATATGGAATATGCAACTAGGACATTATTGCATAAGTGCATCTTTTAACACATGAACCATATATTCAAAAATGCAACAACCTTTCATCATGAGGGTGCGAGAAATATAAGTACCTTGTCATGTGATTTAAAACTTTTTCAAACATTCCTATGATCTTTTTTTAAAACAGAGCATTCTAATTAAGTTTTCCCTATGCGAATTTATGCTTAATGCACCCGTATCATGCGAAAACGAAAAGGGTGAATTTGATGGAACCTAAACATTTGCAGGAGGGGTATTATCAATTCTTGCGCTTCAGGTGGGGACTCCTACATGTGCTCCTCTTACTCCCGCATGTGCTCCTCTTGTGTGGAGCTTTGGGGCCATCGCAATCGGGACTTGGGAATAAGTCGGATAGGTGGAGGGTGTATTGAAATTCTCTGCAAATTGGCAGTCCTTCCTTCCCGCAAGGGAACTCCCTTCGCAAATGAGTTGTATCGTTCTGGGTCTGCGGGGTGAAACACCCCCTAGGAAGCTTTTTTGTGGAAGCTTTTTTAAAAAAAAATTTAAAACTTCTTGTTTTCTGATAGGGGGCCCTGACAGCATCGTGCTGAGAAAGGAGATAAATGATGTTGATGAGGGAGGTGGCGTCCTGGCAGCCTGGGGGGTGGTGCTGCGTGTCAGGAGGAGGGGGGCATGACGTGTAGGCGGAGCTGGGGGGCAACGTTTCTAAAGACCACGAGGGGGGTCTCTCTCCCCTTAAATAGTGGGGAGGGGGGATGGTTCATGAGGGGGGAGACGACCGTTTAACAACCACCACCCCTACACTTGGGGGTGCATGCCCCCCTCTCCCACTCATACTCCCTCTCTCTCTCTCTCTCTCTCTCCATGCCATGCTGTCGGCGGCAGGGGGAGAGAGAGAGAGGTAAAAAAAATTAAGGGGGGGTTTCTCATGGGGGAGGCATGGGAGAGATATTACACTTTCTCATCTCAAATCTATTCCGCCTTCTTAAAATCTTGAGTCTACTTGCAGATGATGGCCCCGAAGTGAAGAATGTCATGTGCAGATGGCAATCCCACAACTAGCAACAAAGCTTCGAGCAAAGGCATCATTGTCAATCCAACTGCAGTTTTGATCGTAAGTAATGTATTTCCTAATTGATAGATGCTTGTTTTGATTCTCGTATGAGATATCTTAGGCCCCATACTATGATGCACAAGTATAGGTCATCGGAAGGGATAAATTTTACCTCACGTATTCAAAAGATCGAGCTTGCAAAGTGCATGTATTAAGGAAAGTTAATTGCACCTAGTTGCATATGGCTTGTTCGTTGATAGAGCAATTACAAGGAGGAATCGATCAAGGGTTATGAATGGCATAATCATGTCATTAAAAATTATGCATAAAAGTGTTAAGTAAATTTTACATAGAATCGTTCTTTGATCCCAAGGGGAAGAACATATATGCGATGGTAATGTTATCGCGACTATTCTTTCATTGTTTGGCAAGAATACAATTGGTTTTTTTGTTGGTAGACCTAACAAAATCCTAAATGCTTTTACATTCAACAGGTTGTTAGTTTGTTGTTTGGATGATTGTTCCAAGTGCTTGTGATTTATGTTAAATGCATGGCAAGGGTCTGTGATGAAAAGTTGCCATGGGGATAAAGGAACGTTTTTCGAGAAATTGATATTAGGGTTGAATGCCTTGTTGTGCTGGATTCTTAAAGGATTTAATTAAGGAAGGATATGTTGCACGGGTGGATCACCTCCATGATCGCAACACGGATTAACCCAATAGGGCACTGCTCGATTCATGGACCGAAGGTCAAGTGGTGAAAAGGACAACCACGGGAATGATATTTCGCTCCTAGACAACTTGCAGGTCAGTTGGAGCTCTGGACACCCCTTGCTAGGTCTAGAATGGAGTTGAAGACCTCTGTGGCTCCCAATGTCTGGGTATGTTGGGAGATCCTATTCTAGATAAAGGATTGAATTTGTGGTGCCATGTGATTTGGACCAGTTATTTCTGCAAGGCAGAAGAGATACTTCTATTGGGGACAGAAGGGATACATAATTTGTCCTGTATGGGCGGGAGACAAAGATTAACTTGAGGATAAGTTAAGAAAATTGTTTAAACTTGTTTGTTAATAGATTGCTTTGCTCTGTTTTAGTATCTATGCTATAAGTTATGCGAATGAACCCTGTTCCCTAAAAGGATTAATTAATGAAGCTGACTTTAAGTGTTACACATAAATGTGGTAGGACCCAATTAGAAAACCAAAGCTATCAAGGGAAGTGGGTGGGTCTACGGCAGGGTGGTCCCAAAGAACTGGGAGGCTTCTCGCAAGGTTTACCATCTTCGACCTTAGAAATTGTTAGGATAGAACCTCAATTCATGCCGTTTTAGGGGACCAGAATGGGACTATGCCCTATAGGCAGAGAGGTTGAGTGGTGCATCCCTCTCATTTCCCATTCTCTTTGAACCAAGTGTGGCAAATTTTAGGTTGATCCTTGTGGGTTCGACCGTGAACGTTCCGTTGCGAGGTGGATTCGGGAAACCCTAGGTGATAAAACTCAGAACATTCCATGTGAAAGGTGAGGAGGATCGAAGCTTGCACACGAGCTATGGCGGGAGAGCAAGAGCAAGAAAGAGAGAGACAAGAAATGGGAACTCCAACAGTCACAATGTGTGACCGAGCCTTCCTTTATTTACTAGTCACTAAAAAATGAATGTAAAGAATAAAGTGACGTGACGGGCGTCCGCCACCTGTAGTGTGCAGTGGCGGATACTGTCAGTGTAGTAATACACGGGGCCGCACGGCGGAGGCGCCTTTACCCCAACAACCTCCCACTTAAAGGCGAATCTGCCCCAGTGAGAGAGAAAGCAAAGAAAAAGAGAGTACAACTGTACATAGGTACAAGGGATGAGGAAAGGCAACATCTCATCCAACGCCCATCAATCTCCTGAGGAAGGCAAAGCGCTCAGTAGTGAGGCTTTTCGTGAGCAGATCTGCAGGATTCTCGTCAGTGGAGATCTTGACAAGGTCAATAGACTTGTCCTCCACGACACCACGTATGAAGTGATACCTCACCTCAATGTGTTTTGTCTTCGCATGGAAGACCGGATTCTTAGCCAACTGAATGTCACTCATAGAATCCGAATGCAATGTAGGTATAGCACCAATCCCAAGGTCAGCAACTAGACGGCCTAGCCATATGGCCTCCTTGCAAGCCTCAGTGGCTGCAACATACTCGGCCTCAGTGGTAGACAAAGCCGTACACTTCTGAACCCTGGACATCCAAGAGACAGCACCTCCAGCATAGGTGAATACATAGCTAGAAGTGGACTTTCTACTATCTGTATGTCCTGCATAATCGGAGTCAGTGTACCCCATGACCTCTGTATCCTGGCTGCCATAGCAAATACACATATCTGTTGTGCCCTTCAGGTACCTCATGATACCCTTCACAGCATCCCAATGTTTCCTACCAGGTGTAACTATATAGCGTGCCACAACACCAACTGCAAAGGCAATATCTGGACGAGTGGCTATCATGGCATACATCAAACTGCCCACGGCTGAAGCATAAGGGATCTGGGCCATCTCGGCCCTCTGCTCATCTGTTTGCGGACAATCGGCCTGTGATACCTTCACATAAGAAGGCAATGGAAAGCCAATAGGCTTTACGTCCTGCATGCGGAAGCGCTCAAGGACTTTATGAATATACTCCCTCTGTGACAAGTAGAGGAGTCCCTGATGCCTGTCACGTCTAATGCGCATACCAAGTATGTGAGAGGCCTGTCCCAAATCCTTCATCTCAAAGCTCTTCTTCAGCTAAGATTTAAGAGCATATAGCTCATCATGAGCTTTCCCTGCTATCAGCATATCATCCACATAGAGTACCAAAATAAGCAATGAACCATCAAGGGCTTTCTTCGTGTAAAGACACGGATCCATAGCACTCCTGCTGTAGCCCTGTGACTGCATAAAGGCATCAAACTTATGATACCATTCCCTAGGTGTCTGCTTCAAGCCATAAAGACTTTTCTTCAACTTGCGCACTAGGTGTTTCCTGCCAGGTTCTGCAAAGCCCTTAGGCTGCTCCATATAGATCTCATCATGCAAGTCTCCATGTAAGAAAGCCGTCTTGACATCCATCTGATATAGATCTAAGTCAAGCTGAGCAACCAAAGCCAAGGCCAAGCGCAGGGTGGTCATCTTAACCACACGAGAAAAGACCTCATCAAAGTCTACACCATGCTCCTGCTTAAAACCCTTTGCTACCAATCTAGCCTTGTATGCCGGCTTGGGGTGTCCAGGGGTACTTTTCAGCTTGTACACCCACTTGCATGGCAAAGCCTTCTTGCCCTTAGGCAAGGCAACCAAATCCCAAGTCTCATTCTTATGCAAGGAGTCGATCTCAGACTTCATAGCCCTCTCCCAGGAGTGACTGTCACCCCTGCGCATAGCCTCATCATAAGTGAAAGGCTCTCCTGCATCTGTAACCAAAATATAATGCATAGAGGGCTGAAATCTATCAGGTAGACGTCTGTCTCTAGCAGATTGTCTCACTGCAGGCTTTGCTACCTGCCCAGCTGCCTATCCAACACCCTGACCATGAGCATCTGCTGCAGCTGTAGGCTGTCCAACTGGCTGTGCAGGAGCTCTAGGCTCCTCCTGAAAGATCACTCTGCGGATCTCAACCACTTTCTCAGGCTGCCTGTGCATCTTGTCTTCATGGAAGACTACATCATGGCTGCGTACTATTTTCTGCGCCTGCGGATCCCATAGGCGATAGCCCATCTCTCCTAAATCACCATAACCAAGAAAGATGCATTTAATGCTCTTTGGATCCAACTTACTCCTCTTGTCCTTGGACACATGGCAGAATTCCTCACATCCAAAGACACGGAGATGCGCATAAGAGGGTGGCTTACCAGCCCAAACTTCCTCTGCAACCTGGAAATCCAATCCATTAGAAGGCGATCGGTTTATGACATGCACTGCCGTACTAACTGCCTCAGCCCAAAAGCTCTGTGGTAGGCCTGCATGGCTAAGCATAGAGCGGACACGCTCCTGAATAGTCCTGTTCATGCGCTCGGCCAAACCATTCTGGGCGGGGGTGTAAGGGGCGGTCAACTGACGCTTAATACCCCTGTCATCACAAAACTGCTCAAAAGCACGTGAGACATATTCTCCCCCATTGTCAGTCCTAAGGCATTTCAGCCTATACCCAGTCTGGTTCTCAACAAGAGTAAGCCAACGCTGAAAGACTGCCAAGACATCGAACTTTTGCTTTATGGGATAAGCCCACACTTTCCTAGAAAAATCATCAATGAAGGTAACAAAGTACTTCGCGCCACCCATAGACATACACGGCATGGGCCCACAAACATCTGAATGCACCAAAGCCAAGGGCTCACTCATGCATGACCTACCCGATTTCTTATGTGTAGACCTATTTTTGCTTACCATAAAGACAATGATCACACGAGTCAAAACGTGCATAGTCCAAAGGCAGAAGATACTGCAAACCAGATAACATTTTCATTCCCTTCAAAGACATATGCCCCAAACGGGCATGCCAAAGTGATACATGTGGGATAGAGCCCATTGCCAAAACATGGTCTACAGAAGACCCAGATACAACAAGAGGATAGAGGCTGCCAGCCTTGGTGCCTCTAGCAAGCACAAGTCTGCCTTTGGTAATCTTCCAAGCAGAATCCCCAAAACAGACATGAAACCCTGCATCATCCAACTGTCCTGCAGACATAAGACTGCGCGTAAGCACAGGTACATGATGTACATCCCTGAGCAAAAAGGAACTGCTAGTGCAAAACTACAACTGAATATCTCCACAGCCCACAATATCAAGAGACCTGTCATCTCCAAGTCTGACTGATCCAGATACAGTACGGTAAGAGTGAAACCACTCACGGTAAGGCGTCACATGGAAGGATGCACCTGAATCCAATAACCAGCACTGTGCATACATACTAGGTGTCTCAGTCAAGTGTGAAGCATCAGAAGAACTAGCTGCAAGTATGAACTCATCACTACCATCGAAATCCTCAGTCTGCATGACATTAATTTCTTCAATCTTGACGCTGGACTTCGCAGATACTATGCTGCGAACGATCAAAGGACTTCTCCTGCACTTTCTCTTTGCCCTTATCCTTGCGCTTCTCATTGCACAACTCATGACACTGTGGTCTGATATGGCCCTTTTTCCCACAATGATGACAAGTGACATTAGCGTTGCGCCCACGCGACTTACTACGCGACTTTCCACGAGATTTAGACCGACCCTTCTGCGAGTCACATCCATGGTTATTACCATGATCATTCCTGTCATTCCTGCCTCTAACTGTCAAAGCATGTGAAACACGAGAGGCATCCAAGTTTTTGCGATTAACCTCTTCCTGCAGAAGAGCACTCTCAACATCATTCAGTTTCAGAGTAGCACTAGAGGCACATAGGGCAGTGCTGAATACATCCCATGACTCATTCAGAGTCCTAAGCAAGAAAAGAGGAGTTACTTCCTCTCCAAAGGTAATATCCTACGAAGTCAGGTTCTTCAGTATAGCATGGAACTGGCTCAAGTGAGCAGACATAGTCGCATTATCCTTCATGCGCAGATCCATAAGCTGCTTCAACCAGTACATCTGACTCGCCAGACTTTTCTTATCATAAAGATTCTTGATCTTATTCCATAGATCCCATGCACTCTGTGCTTCCTCAAATACATTATAATGTACCTGTTCAGTGAGAGACAATACAATCGTGGACTTGCATAGCTCATCAAGTTCAAGCCAGTCGTCATTGTCCATAGTTTCAGGCTGCTCCCCACTCAATCGAAGTGGCTTAATTTGAGATTTCTGCACCAAGACCTGCCAAATTTGACTCTTCCAATAAGAGTAGTTGGTACCATCCAACTTTGTGATGTTAAATATGGCATTATCAGTCGAAGAGGATGCCATAATGCAGGCTGGAAATGCACAGACAATGTAAAACTGCTGGCTGTTTTATTGCAAAAAATGCCCAAAATCCATTGAAATGAGCTCCAAATGGCAAGAAAAGTGTGCCAAAAGATGCTGCCCACTTAGTACTAGGTGCCATACACCAAATCAGGATATTTCAGCATAAAAAATATTGCTCAGTCCACCAATAAATGCTTGCTGTAATAAATTTCAGAATTGCAATAATGAGAGCAAACTATCCCAAAACTGGATCTAATGTCAACTAAACAATGCTAAGTCCAAAGCCGGCATAAAGAGGACAAAGCAAAGCCAAATGACAGTGAAAATACATGAGCATAACACCGAGAGATGTCAAATAGCATCTGCCAGTAAGAGGCACACCCTCAGACAATCTAGGCAAAATGTAGAACCAACTGCCAAAACCTGACACAAATAGGTGTCTGCTCAAAAGAAAGCGGATCCAAAATTGAGACTCAGCTCATAAGCATCCTGTGAACCAAGACATATACTCAATGCAACATCCAATTGTCGGAGTATAATCCCAAAGTCTCAATACATCCATAACTGCTCAATGACATAGACTGCTCCACTAGCATGTAATCCCTGCTCAAGGTCAAGTAAGCATGCAAGATGCTCCCACTGGCACAAAAGGCGTACAATTGAGTTAAGGGCTCAAGCAACCCAAGACAAAGTACCAGTGACAAGTGACCAAGTCAATGCATCATACACTTCCCAAGAGCATGACATACATGAAGCAACTGATGTAGCAACCACTAAGCAAGACATAATCCCAATGGCAAGATCTCTGTCAAGTCAATACATCCAGTAGCAAGCCAAAGTCAATATCCCTGTGAGTCGGAAGTGCTCAAAACATCCAAATCAGAGCTCCAAAATATCTGTCAAGCATGGACGAACTAAGAGGCATCAACCACGGACCAAAGCATGTAATGCATAGAGCTTATCCGTTAAGTACAGACAATAGGCATAAACGGCCCAAATGCCAGTCAAGTCGACCAAACTGCCAATGACAAACCAATAACAACGGAGCAAATGCGATGCTCAAAAGCATTCTGGAATCACAATCATGAGTTCGAAGTCGATCCCCAAAGTGTAATACATCATGACATAACCCATAGCATACATCCGGTATCGATAGAGAAGCAATACATGTGACAAATGAGCTTCAGCCCGCTCATATAAAGCAGCTCTAAACAGTCCAAAACTGTCAATTTCCAGCCCAAAAACAATGCCAAATCATGGGCAAATTGAATGCATACATTCCCAAGACATTAGGCATCATGTAGACCGCATACGGGCATCAAACAAGGTAACCGGAGTAGAGTATAAGCATCAAATGCCAATGCCAAGTGTGGCTGCCCTGTTTCCAGCACTGTATAACAGTAAATAACAGTCCCAAATCAGCCAATATTTCAGGCCAAAATCATGGCATAATCATGTGCATACATTCCCAAGGCACTAGGCATCATGTAGACCGCATACGGGCATCAAATAGCACAATCGGAATGGAGTATAAGCAACAAATGCTAATGCCAATGGTGCTGCCCTGTTTTCAGCCTGTTATGACAGTTTATGACAGTCCCAAATCTGAAGAAATCAGCCCCAAATGATCAAGACCAATGCCCAAAGCTTGAATGACATCAAACATGAAGTCTATAGCCCTCTTGATCAAGGTAGAGAGCAAGAAGCAATGGCCAAGTGTGGAGCTGAAGTAGACAAGTGCTAACAGCCTGAAAACAAATGGTGCAATCTGCCCTGTTGGTGCTGAACTTGCTGCTGCTCCACATGGGCTGAAAAGAGGGTAATGGGGGGCTCAAGAAGGGCCTATCAAAGGCCTATGACAAGCCTCTTTGAGCCTTGATAGGTGTAAGGCACAATATGAGGAGAATAAGCTTCAAGGGTTTGAAGCCATGGCTGCCCTTGCTGTTTGCAACCTGTAGACTAAAATAAAACCCTGAAAGAACGATTAAATACCTCAGTATCAATGCCTTGAAGGTGCCTCAATAGGCCGGGAAGGTGCTCGGGAAGCCGGGGAGTGACGGGAGCTCGGGGAGATCGGATATGGCTGCCGGGATGGAGATCCAATGCGTGAAGGAAGTCGATGCGAAGGTAGAGAAGCACCGAGTCGAGCTCGAGCAAGAGGAAGCCAAGCTCTGATACCAGTTGAAAGGTGAGAAGGATCGAAGCTTGCACACGAGCTATGGCGGGAGAGCAAGAGCAAGAAAGAGAGAGACAAGAAATGGGAACTCCAACAGTCACAATGTGTGACCGGGCCTTCCTTTATTTACTAGTCACTAAAAAATGAATGTAAAGAATAAAGTGACGTGACGGGCGCCCGCCACCTGCAGTGTGCAGTGGCGGGTACTGTCAGTGTAGTAATACACGGGGCGGCACGGCGGAGGCGCCTTTTGTCAAGATTGTGGGAGAGAAGGAAGGAGTCTCACTTGTAGCTTTCTTGCTTGCACAATGGGGGAATACACACAAGGGTGGAGGCTGAAAAACGTTTTCCTCTTCTTAGTTGTGTAAGCCAAAAGAACTCTCATACAAAGAAATAGAAGAACCCTATATATGGGTCTCAAACCAAACTCAACTAACTAAGGTGACATACTAACCAAGCCACGAACTAGAGTAGATAAGATACCTGTCATCTAGCTATTATTCATGGGCGGTGTACCAACCGCGTCTACAACTGACAAGTCGGTGACATAAATGCACAACGGTCACCCTGGCATATCATGAGTGGAGCTCGATATCTCAACACTCCCCCTCGAGCTCAATCCCAATTCCTACACACCAAGCAGGTCTCTGAACTTGCGCAGCTTCTCTGCGCCCAATGCCTTCGTAAATATGTCAGCTACCTGATCCTCTGTGCTGACATAAACTAGATCAATAAGACCTAGTAAAACCCTCTCCTGCACATAGTGATAATGCACCTCAATGTGCTTTGTTCTAGTATGATAGACTGGGTTATTTGCCAAGTGTATACTGCTCATGTTGTCACAATAAATGACAACTGGCCCATCTGTAGGCTGATGCATATCATAAAGTAGCTTACGCAACCAAGCTACCTCACATGCAGCCATTGCTGCGCCCCTGTACTCAGCCTCTGTGCTCGACAAGGCAACTGTAGGTTGTTTCTTGCTGCTCCAAGTGACTGCAGCACTCCCAAAAGAGAACACATATCCGCTGGTAGATCGTCTATCAGAAATACTACCAGCCCAATCAGCATCAGTGTATCCATGCAACTGTATCTGAACCCCAGTCTCATAAAGTAGTCCATACTGCAATGTGGACTTCACATACCTGAGTATGCGTCTAGCCGCATCCAAATGCGGTTTCCTTGGAGCCTGCATAAATTGACTTACCAGTCCAACAGCATAGCTCAAATCTGGCCTGGTAATAGTCATATAAATCAAGCTTCCTACTATGTATCTGTACATAGTAGGATCTTCCAGAAGCTCACCTGCATCTGCGCTCAGCTTCACATTCTGCTCCAAAGGAACTGAAATAGGCTTACAGCCTGTCATCCCATATTTGGACAGCATGTCCAATCCATACTGCCTCTGCAAGAGCTGTATCCCACTTGGTGATCTAATCACCTCAATGCCCAAGAAATAACGCAGCTCTCCCAAATCCTTCATCTCAAACTTTTGCTTCAATAGCATTTTCACATGAAGGATATCTTCATCACTGTCACCTGTCATAATCAAATCATCAACATAAATGACAAGCAGCATAATACCTTTCTCCGTTTTTCTCACATAAAGTGAGAAATCTGCCTTGGAAATCTGAAAGCCAATAGTGACAAGATACTGTCCTATCTTGTCAGACCATGCTCTAGGTGCTTGCTTCAAGCCATACAAGGCTTTCTTCAACCTACAAACAAACTCAGGATGAACAGCATGCACATAACCTGGTGGCTGCTCCATATAGACCTCTTCTTGCAAATCACCATACAAGAAGGCATTCTTTACATCCATCTGATGTAAAGACCATCCCTTTGATGCAGCCATAGCAATGACTGCTCTTACGGTTGCCATCCTTGCAACCGGACTGAATGTTTCTTCATAGTCAATGCCAAATGTTTGTGCATATCCCTTGACTACTAATCTTGCCTTGTATCTGTTCACAGAACCATCTGCATTGTGCTTCACCTTATAAACCCACTTACAGCCAATTGCATTCTTACCTTTAGGCAAAGGTACTAACTCCCATGTAGCATTTGCTTCCAAGGCATCCATTTCTTCATCCATGGCTTTCTCCCATTTTTCTTTTCCCATGGCTTGCTCAAAAGAAGTGGGTTCTGGTTCCTGTATCACTTTGACCATATATGCATAGTGAATGGCTGTAAATCCATCATATTTCAGCCTATCCACAGGATACCTAGCTCTCGTAGACCTACGCAAAATAGGTTCACTCCCAGGTGCTCTCAAAACATCCTGGTTTTCCTTACTCCAGGTGTAACAATAGAAGGAATACCCAACTCATCATCAATGCTCTGTTCTGAGCCACTGGATTCACCATCCACAAAAGAGTGACCTGCATTCACATCAAACATGGGCTGATCTACCTTCTCTTTTCCTTTTCGTGATACCTACATACCACTATTTGCACTGCCTTGAGAAGATTCTCCTGATCTCAATCTGCCTGTCCATGGCGAAGAATGTGAACCACTGCTAGAGGACGCTCCAGGTCCACTAATATTTTGTGACTGCTGTTATGAATTCTGTGCAGCATTACTGTTTTGTGCATCTACATCATCAATCACATTTACTGGTTTATACCAGCTACTCATCTCATCAAAGACAACATCTCTGCTCACTGTAAACTTACGAGTAGAAGGGTTATAGCATCTATACCCTTTTTGCTGCAGAGAGTAACCAATAAAGATGCACTTCTCAGCTTTTGGATCCAACTTGGATCTCAACTCATCTGGCACATGTACATAGGCAATGCAACCAAAAATTTTCAAATGAGAAATATCTGGTTTCCTACCAGTATACCTCTCCTCTAGAGTCATCCCATGTATTGCTGCAGTGGGAGTCCTGTTCATTATGTAGACTGCTGTAGCAACTGCTTCAGCCCAGTAAAAATCTGGCAGGTCTTTTTCATTGAGCATGGCATGAGATACCTCTCCAATATGCCTATTTTTCCTTTCTGCAATTCCATTTTGTTGTGGGGTATGACTGCATGAATATTGCTGCTTTATGCCATGCTCCTGCAAGAACCTTGCAAACTCATTTGAGAGGTACTCTCCCCCTCCATCTGACCTTAGGCATTTTATTTGTAGGCTTGTTTCTTTTTCAACCATAGCTTTAAGAGTTTTGAAATGCCCAAAAACTTCACTTTTCTTTTTCATAAAATACACCCAAACTTTTCTGCTATAGTCATCAATAAAAGTAACAAAATAATGACAGCCTCCAAGAGATGCAGCTTTAGTAGTCCACACATCAGAGTGGATTCATTCCAATGGCTTCTTACTCTCTTGAACATGTCTAGGAAATGGTTTCCTTGCCTGTTTTCCAAATTGACAGGCTTCACATATCTTATGCATTTGTGCAACCTTGAATTTGGGCAATCCTGCAATAATATTTTGGGCCTGCATTGATTTAAGTCGTTGTACATTAACATGACCAATGCGTTTATGCCAGATATCAATATCTGCAACTACACCAGTCCCATGTGCAAACATTGCTGCACTCAATTCAGACATGTCTGCATCCAATGTAAACATTCTGCCCTTCTTCTTTCCTTTTGCTATCAAGCGACCTTTATTTTTCATATACTCAACAAAGCATCCATGAGGATTAAATCTGACCTGCAAGCCCTGTTCAACCATTTGACCAACAGAAACTAAATTCTTGGTGATATTCGGGACATGAAATACATCGGACATGTATTTCTTTTTCCCATCCTGCATAGACAAAGGAAATTTTCCAATCTGCACAATAGGATGTGCAGTATCATCACCAGTCTCCACAAATCCTGGTTTTTCCATTTTCCTTGCATCCTCCATCCATTCTGCATGACCTGTCATGTGGTTTGATGCACCTGAGTCAACATACCATACATCGTTGCTTTCTTCTGCACTTGTCACAGAATTGTTCATGTGCTGCACCATAAACAAATGCTCATTTTTGTCATCACCCTGTCTACTAGAAGATGCATAATTTCCTTGTTGCAGTTTTCCATTCATGATGTCATTCTGCTTTTTATAGCAGTCTTTAGCCATATGACCCATTTTACCACAGTAGTAGCATTCAACATTGCTGTTTGCATTTTGCCGTCTTTGCCATCCACCACGACCTCTTTGCCTCCCCCTGCCTCTAGAGTTACCACATCCTCCTCCATAGGACTGGTTTTCTTGAGTTTGCTGCATATTCTGATTTCTACCACGGCCTCCAAATCGGCCTTCTCTACCTCTGCCTCTACCTCTTCCAACATTTGAGTAGAAGACAGTTTCTTTTGAAGTTCCTCCTGAAGAAGATGCACCACCATTTCTCTGCTCCTCAGAAATTAGAAGAGCAATCAACTCCTCAAAATCAGGAAATCTTTCAGAACTGAAATGGATGTCCGAAACTGTGCATAATCCTTTCCTAGACCATTCAAGGTCACAGAAACTAAATCATCATCTTCCACTGGCGACCCAATGGAAGTAAGTGCATCTGCAATCTTCTTCACCTTCATGTGGTAGTCATTGATGCTCATACTTTCTCTTTGCACATTATGCAACTCTTGCTTGATCTGCATTTTCCTGGCTTGCATATTTGTGCTATACATTTTTGACAAAGTATCCCATGCCTCCTTTGGCGTACTTGCATCCTGAATATGCACAATCATAAAGTCTGAAATACTGATAGACAGCCAGTACATAACTTTCTTGGCTCTCTCATGCCATGCTTTGAATGCCTGCATTTGCTGTTGATTGGGAACATCAGGAAGAACTGGTTCTTCTTCATTTCCTGCAACAAATTCCCAATATCCTTTTCCCATAAGGAAATTCGTCATTCTAAACTTCCATGCTTGGAAGTTGTTCTTGTCAAGCTTTTCAGTTACAATCTGTGAAAGAGAATCAGACGCCATTACAGAACACTGCAAAAATTATGTCACTGCAAAAAACACAGCTTCACCCTCACAAGGGCAAATATGCAAAACTGGCGAAAGTGGTATTTGACCACACAGTCACTTCCTAGTGACGATTTTGCATAAACAGGAACCAAGGATGATTCTGTAACTCCCAATGTCTCTGCACATAAGCATACGATACAATTTCTGTGGTAACTTTTCACCGAACTGTAGAACAGTGGTCGCACAGCATAAAACTGGGCCTTTTCCTGAGTGCGTGCAGAAAACTTTCGCCTCCAAAACAGGCCCCGAAATGGTCTCAAATCAAAAAAACAGGGTTGCCAAAGGCTAAAGCCCTATCCCGCAGAATATACTGCCCTCTTGCTTCACCGTGAAGGGCGTCTCAACCTGAGACAATGCACTCTTGCAATTTTCGGCTGTGCTACCTGCAGAGATCTGCTCCCAAAATAGAAAATGAAAGCAACACTGCTCCTCTTACCAGAACACCGCGAGCTTGGCTTGCTTTCTTGAGCTCCTTACCACGAACAAGGCTCTGATACCATGTCAAGATTGTGGGAGAGAAGGAAGGAGTCTCACTTGTAGCTTTCTTGCTTACACAATGGGGGAATACACACAAGGGTGGAGGCTGAAAAACGTTTTCCTCTTCTTAGTTGTGTAAGCCAAAAGAACTCTCATACAAAGAAATAGAAGAACCCTATATATGGGTCTCAAACCAAACTCAACTAACTAAGGTGGCATACTAACCAAGCCATGAACTAGAGTAGATAAGGATAGCTGTCATCTAGCTATTATTCATGGGCGGTGTACCAACCGCGTCTACAACTGACAAGTCGGTGACATAAATGCACAACGGTCACCCTGGCATATCATGAGTGGAGCTCGATATCTCAACACCTTTACCCCAACACCATGGGAGTGATGGGCAGCGATGATTAGATTCATTTCTTGATAGACCGCTAAAAGCGTGCCTAGACAGAGCACCTTACAAATTCCTTAAAGAAATATATTATGCTAAGAACTCAATGAGATGACTTATAGGACTCTGAAATAGACATTCTATTTTCATAACAAGCATTAGTCAACACTTAATCTTGTCGCATTTGACCATAATTATATTGAATGCACATAAAGACATATGTACAATAACCTTCGATAATTATTTCTAACATGATTCTACGATTTAGAATCTCAATTAATCTAGCTACAATTCATAATGATTGATCGTTTATGCTTGTACTAGTATGCTTTCTAGACGAAATTATCAATTCATGTAAGTGAAAAATATGAAAGCTAATATTTTATGTAATTATTTTATGTAGCGAAATAATAACCTAGTAATGAATAACCTAGTTTGGCAGCATGATAACATTGGGAATTTCATCTTTGCTTGCGCTTGCATGACCCACACCCGATGTTCCGCTAGTAGCGGCAACTCCAGTAGCCTTGGGCACTCCCGTATATTGACAGTACTTGTTGCTTGACTGGTTGCAGTGTTCCCATGGTCTTTCCACTTTGTTGCTTTGGAGCCATCGTTTGTGAGTGGTTAGAGTGATAGGGAAGGTGGAATAGATTCGAGATGAGAGAGCATAAGAGAAGTTGGCTTAGTCGAAGACCAAGACAGGGGAATTGAGCTAACTCCCTTCCTCGCAGCCTCTCGAGGTAAAATACAATGCTGACACTTCTTGGAAGATTGTGACTTGAACTTTCATTTTCTTATTTTTTTATGTTTGACTTTTCATTTCTCCCCTTTTCAATTTCCTCCTCTTTCTTAGGCAAGACTCAAATTTATCATATCTCTTTCCCCACTTCTTCTTTCTTGACGAAATTTTACAACCTCATTGTTGCTTGCCCTATCTGTAACCTTGTGAAATTTCATTTCCTCTATACAAACACAGAGTGAGTTTCACGTGTTTTATGAGAGCAGAGCTTTTTCTACCAAAGCCCTAAGATTTTCTTTACAAAACTTTATAGGTATATTGTTCTCTTCCATGGATGTTCTATGGTAAAGTTTTATCTCGTTTGGACAAAACTTGTGCAAGTTATGTGCATTCTCTGACATGTAATTTCTTTTGTTTTGGTACTGTAGGAGTCTCTTACAGTCAAGAACAATGATCTTTTGAACACTCAACTTCTTCTTCAACATCTTACGGTTTCTTTGTAAACAAAGTTACAGGTATGCTGTCTTGTTTTTTTGTTGCTCCTCCATAGTTAAAATTTATATCGTTTGGACAAAATTTATGCAAGCTATATGCATACTAAGTTTTCCTTTGTTTTTTTACTCCAAGAGTCTTCGAGGGTGGAGAACAATGATTTTTTAAAAACTCAACTTCTTCAACATCTTTGGGTTTCTTTGCAAAGAGAGCCATAATTATATTGCCACTTTTTTATGTTGCTCCATGGTTAAGTTTTAACTCATTTGGACAAAGCCTATGTAAGTTATACGTATGCTTTGACTTGCTATTTCTTTTGCTTTTGTACTCTAGGAATTTGTCAGTGAAGGAACAATGGTCTTCTTATAAGTCAACTTCTTGTTCTCAACATCTCTGGGCTTCTTTGTGAAAGGAATTACAAGCACAATGGATTTTTTAAATTGCTCCATTTAAATTCCATTTCATTTGGAGAGAACATTTGTAGATTATACACATGCTGATAGGTAACTTTTAAATTTGGTTATCATAGATGTCTTCATGAAGGAAAACATCAGTAACATACTTGCAGTGGAGGTCTTCAATAGGAAAGATAGAGGCGGTAATTGGATTTGTGATTAGTACTATAAGTTGGATTGGATTTTGATGCACCCAAGTACTCGAGGGAGTTTCAAGGTTAGGTGTAAGGATGTCGCAAACCCTAACAAACATTGGAAATGTAGAATTTTAGAGTTCTGGAAAAGTGTTTAATGGAACAAGTACAGTAACAGAAGTGTTGATCCAACATGTTTATACGCACACATACATAGGAGACCAGATATATCCTAGATTTTGCGCAACGTACCTTGAGTCTAGAGAGCTTGCTTTCCATCATAGACCCTAGCTCTAGTATACTGGCATCGTTTTGTGATGCGGCAAACCCTCTCACCTGCTCTATTCTAGACTCTGCTCTCAGATTGGTCTCCATAGATTTATTATATAGTTTACGTGCTAGATCAAGCCATGCAAAGGTAATAAATTGAGCCCTTGTGCATGTGGGGCAGCATCTCCGTGCCAGCCCACCTCATCCCAGGACCATGCCATGATGGATCTCATCGAGCGCGATGCAACATTTGCCATATATATTTTGTGTGTTGAGGTGCAAGAGGATAGTGAGAAAGACATCGACACACCCTCTTGGCCACCGCAGCTAGAGTATTTTGAGAGGGAGCCTGAGGAGATCACACTTGATCCGAGAGTAGAGGAAGCACAAAGCTTAGGCATTGTGTATCCACCTCCTTGCCCTGTTGAGACACTGACAAAGCGATGAGCCACCCCTCGCTTCTCTCCATGCTATCATCATTGAGGAGGTGGAATATTTACTTATGCAGGATGTACTAGAAGTTTTGGAGCTAAGAGAAGAAGAGCTATAGTGTATCATGGTGCGTGATGTACCTCATGATTTTATAGATTTTCATATACAAGATACGCCAACACATGTTGATGAGGTGACTTGATATGATGGCACGAGTGTCCATGACATCTCTGCTATTATGAGCATCCAAGAGCAGATTGAGAATGCGGTGCCGTAGTATGAGATCTCAGATGAGAAGTTCGAGCAGTTGCAAGAAAGCATTTTTGGACCTCGACCCGACTACGCAGCACCTTCCTAGAGAGACGAGGGTGGCCCAGTTGCAAGAGCAGACTTGGATGCTCCATTATAGTAGCAGACAATGATGTAGAGAAAGTAATATTATCAGATTTGCATAAAAATTTATGAGTAGGGCCTCTAGGACATCGGGAGTGTGCACATACAATTTTTCCTGGATCGGGCCCTCGGAGCTGCCCTGGAAGCCGGAGGCTGCGGATTCAGGCCCCCAGACACGAGCCTCTAGCCAAGGTAGCTTTGGGGGCCCGATCTTGACAAAATTTTATGTGTACACTCCAGATGCCCTAGAGGCCCTACTGGTAAATTTTTACGTGAATCCGATGTATATATCTTTAGCATACTCCATGCATAATGAGTCTGACACTGAACTTGTGTGATGTAGGACATTGTCTATATGGATAAATTTACATCTAGACAAGGTGGTTGATCTGGTAGCCAAGGAAGGGTGTAGAACTCAGTATTGAAGGAGTATATCGGCCAGCTTGTGAGCGACATTATTGTATTCCATAAGATATACTCTCGGTCTTTTGTGGAGAACTTCTTGAAGTTAAGGGCACTAATGAGAATGGGCCCTTCAAGACCATCCCAATGAACTCTAACTTGGAGAAAGTAGTGTTTCTTTGACGTTCGAAGCTCCTCTACTTATTCTCTAGTACTAGGTCTAGGCCACTTTTTTCGATGGTGGCCCATGGCATGGTTGCTAGTGTTGAAGACCCCAATGTCATTAGGCAGGAACTATTAGGGCAAAATGTGTTGCTGTCTATGATCAAGAATTACTCTAATCATGGGGAGTCTAGCTCAAAGAAGCCTAGGAGAGAGTAGATGTACTTAGTGTCAAATGATATCGCATCACCAATGTAATGTAATTTGTAATCTTCTCTTGAAATAATGAAAATCGGTATTTGTTGGATTTGCGTGCAATGTAGTTTGTCATATGCATCGTTTATTATTGTTTTTTACTTGAATGTTACGTTTATTTATCGGATTCATACACAACACTATTCGTACCCTAAATTTAATACATAGTGCTAATTTATTGAGTTCCTACGCAACATCTTTTCGTTACAACGCATGTAATGATAACTCAAAGATAGAAATAAAACAAATAACAAGTGAATAAATAAAAATAAGACATGCCAAACAAATTGTATTCATATTCATAACATTTTACATGGGATCCATTACAACTAGGGTTTTACAAAATCTCTTTGGAAGCTACATTCCATATATGTTTTAGTAGTACACCCCTATCATTGTTGATCTCCGCGGCATCTATCTTTTCATCATTGAAAGAACCTCAGATAACTATTATGTTTATCAATCCAATTCGGGGTGAGGCTAGATGCAAACAACAACTCTAGGCCTCAAAGGCAAGTAGAGAGCTCAAGGAATAGGAAACCCTAAGCCAAAGTAAAGGTCGATACGGTTATACTTGTTGGAAAGAATGTTGGGTTGTCAATCAATGTAAGTGATCAATAAGACTTGCAATTTGCACAATTGTATGAGACCTTAATATTTGCCTTAGCCAAAGAAAGGAAGTGTTAAGAAACATTTTGTATAGTATCGCTCTTAGATCCCATGGTGGGGGAGAGCAATTATGCGATGGAAATTTTATCACGTCTATTCTTGCATTTTTTGGGAAGAATGCAATAGTACTCTAAATGGTCTAACCTTCATTCCATTGGCTAGCCTGACATTAAACCTAGTAGTCTCCAAAGTGGATTACCCCAAGCCTACAGGACTGTATAGCTACGCACACTAACTCCCACTCTTGTATCTACAATTCCCTTCCTTGTAGCATCTCCTAATGTGTTGAAAAGTAAGATCGTGTGCATCTTTGTGCCTTCTCGAAAAGCATTTACGTACAAAGAATTAGGCATTGAGTTCAGGGTTAATCTCAATATGTGTGTTACTATGTCATGGTCATGGGAGTCAATCGCTCCATGCTCATCAAGTCTATCTACCCACTACTTCAACACTTGCCATAGTGTTGGGTTTTGCCTAAGTAGCTCTCCCAGAGATAGAGTCATAGGGACTAATATCAATGTCATGAGTAGGTTGCCAAATGCTTGCTTTTCATTAGTCTCTACACTCTTTTACTAGTGATCTTGACTAGTTTGCCTACTTGTAAAGTCTTGGCTTTGTCTGTGTAGTGCTACATGGGATGCAAATGCATCTCTCGATCTTAATCATGTACATGATAATAGTGTGCTCATGCTAGAGAGCTCATTGATCTCATCTTCTATGATAGACTCAACATCTTTTAGGTGCTCTTGGGCTTCTCTCACCCACTCCTTGACTTATCCACTACTTCCAATTGGTGCCTCGAGTCAAGATACTCCCTAATCTTGGCACTCCCCTTTTCTACCATCTTACAAGTAGATATCTTTGCCTTTATGCTTGTGACTTACTTTCCATTTTAGGGAAATGTGGTGGAACTATCTGTCTTAAGCATTACCTTCATCTCAACCCTCTTTCTCCTTCTCCTAAGACTCTTCTTTCCTACTAAAGCTACATCAATAGCTTTGAGTAATGAGATATTGGCCTGCTTTGTTTGTACTCGGTTGACATTCAATAAAATCAGCATGGCCTCACCATCAAGTGTCTCAACCCCAAATAGTTCAAATGGTATGGATGGCACAATTATGGAACTAGTGAAGGTTTTTCACCTAGGGCACTCGGCATATAAGTGTGTGATCTGGCACTCTGGACATCTCACATTGGCATTGTCTCGATTGGCTTGCTCCATTTTGGGGCAACAAGATGAGATGTGCCCTGGGTGACCGCACGCAAAGGGTTCTTGGTAATGTCCTCCTGGATCTCTACCTCTTCCCCTACCTAATGTCATCACTGGCACTAGTCTGAAATCCATCAAGGTGGGGTTACCCTCTTCATCATACGAGACATAAGGGCCCATGTATGTTTTTTCATTGTTTGGCTTCTCTATGTAATCCATCAGAGTGTTGCTTGATGGATAGGTCACGATGGGTCCATGTGGTCTAGGTATCCTTGTAGGGTTGATATCCATCCTAGAGATGGCTAGTTTTGAGTCATTGGGTGCTGGGAGAGCTAATGGAGCTCCCCTTTCAAAGTTTGGTGGCATATTCCCTAGATAGTACAATTGATTATACGGTTGCACGTATGGAAATCATCTTGGCAATCTATAATGCATCACATCATGGCCACACCTACCACAATTAGCACATGGTCTTGAACTAGGATCCAAGAACTCAACTGGGAGGTGATTTTCTGTGCAATGCATACATTGAACATGAGGTCATGTGGGCCTTCTCATAATCTCTTGAAGCTTAGCCAGCTCTAGCTTCATGTCTACTAACTCCTAGCTCTAGTCAACAGTCTTTCCCTTGTCTTGTGTGCTATGGCTAGGTCTCTCACTAATGGTTGTAGCTCTCTTTGAGAATCTAGAGGTAGTGCCATCTTAGGTCATGGTTCTAGAGCTTCTCTCCTTAAGTAGGTCATCCATGCATATGGCTTCTTCAAAGACCCTAGCTAGCATATCCCTTTGTACGTTCGAGTTGCTCATCAAGGCCTTGTAGATCTCTTCACTTCGGATTCCGTTTATAAATACAGTGGAGACCACTCATTCATTAGGTCATTCTACACTAGGATTCTCTTAAAGAGACTCTGTACATGGGTGATGTAGTCTTGGATATCCTTCTTATCCTTTTGACTGACATTTATTAACCTGACGATAAGATTGCCATACTATCCCACTTCAGAGAACCTCTTGAGGTTATTAAATTTATTACATTGAGCATTGTTTAGGCTAGTAGACCACGTCCATCCTTTGTCTCCCAGGCAAAGTTCGAAAGCTTGTGCTGGTTGTGCAAGGTCCATGAGTCTATTTTCCTTGCATACTTGCTCGAAGTGCTCCACAAAGCTACACCCATCATTAGCAAGATAATACCTATTGAATTACTGAGCAACTATAGATATTTTGATCTAGCTCTTAGGGTTTGGTGTGATTCCTAGTCTTGCTAGCAGTGTAGTCACTAGGGCTGCTATGCTTTGCTCTACAACTGTATTGTCTAAGACTCGCTTCATGAGAATCTTGCTTAACGTAAGATCCACCTCTAGTGCTCTCTTCCTCCATTTGGTCTTGCCCTAGTTTCATTGGTGAGAGCTAAGATGCACTAGACCTCACACATTTCTATGTATTGTCTCAATTTCTAAACTCGATGGTCTTAGTTGAGGTGGCTATGCTTTGCAGCACCTTACTTGCCAACTTTCTCTCTTCCTCAAGATCAGATATGATATCCTCGAGTGGTTTATCATGATGAACCATTTTTGTTCATATGTCATATTATTTTACCACTTGTTGAATGTGTTAGAATATCAAGCTCCCATTACTCTTCAGTTAGTCTATCTTTATATATGTGACCGACATTAGCTAAATATAGTTGTACACTTGTGTGACATTCAATAAGTTGGTGTAGTTAGTGACTTAACCACAATTAGTCTTGGTTAGTCATACCTATGTGTGCAAGTCTCTTTCAATTAGTATGATGGAAGAATAATGAAAGAAGAACAACAATGAGCTGAGACTCATCTTCCGCTCCACTCTGTCTCTCTCCCTCTCTTCCAACATGGTATCAGAGCTTGAACGCTTGAAGCCTGAAGGATTGGCAATGGCCATTTGACATCAAGACATCAGATATGAAGAAAACATCATCAAAGGAGACTGTGCCTGCAGCCCTTTCTTTTGCAGAAGTTATATCTTACTACAAAAATGGTTTATGGAGAAATGACCTATGGTTCCTGACCGATTCGACATGGTCTACAATTTTGCAAAAGAAAGTTTCTTCAAATTCCTCACAGATTTTGAGATATTTGGCACAAACCTGTGCAGACTGGCTGTTTACTGCAGTAAATAGCAGGTGATTACATGGTATTGGTGGCTTTCATCCTAACAATGTATATGCCCTTATTATCATGCATTTGAGCATGATATTGGAGTGTTAAATGCTCAATTTTGGAGCTCATTTGCAAGCTGGAAACAGTGAACTGACTGTCCTGAATTTGGAAACAATATACCTATAGGGTTGAAGTATCTGTGATGCCTATTTGCTACTAATAAATGCTTGGATCATACCACTTGAGTGGTAAATGCTTTTTGGAATATTTTGAGTGTTGAAAGTCTAAAGTTTGGACTGATTTGTTGTTGGTTATACCAGGGTATCAACTGGTTATTGTCTGCAGGAAGGATACCTATCATGTTCACTTGACATACATGCAATATATTTTGACCGATTGGACATGTATCAACTCTTGCATAGAGTGGCAAACTGAATGAGATGTTTTGGGGCTATTTTGAGATCTAAATACTCTTATTTTAATAGAGAAAATACTGTTGGTTATAGTAGTGGGCTGGTTGTATTTGGTACTACTACTTGCATACATTACAAACATTGATACTTGTATGGATATAGTTTGTTGTTGGGATGTTTTGCCACTACCATAGAATGTTTTGAACGGATTTGAGCTTGGTTTATGCTCAATTGACTGTGTTTTTTCATTGTTGGAATAAAATTTATAGCAAGCAGGTTATCAGGAAAACTGTCCTAAATTGTAGAAAACTGTTATGAATAGCAGGAAACTGGTCCTGAACTAAGGGAAAAGGAGTCAGATACTTACAGGTTGTATACATCACTGAATACCTAAGCTACAACTATGGAAAATGCTCAAGGCACTAATAATATCACTCAAATTGTGGCAGAAAATCTAGACAATTGTGGGAGCTTTCGCTCAACCGCCAAGACCCACAAACCACTTATTGCTTCAAGCGTTCCAAGCGAGCTCTAATGGCTACCTCTCACATAGCCGATGCACCGTTGATCCTATGAGTGTAGTGAGCTTACCTTGATACCGATATGAGTTGCCTTCTCTCTTGCACACACTGGTAGCTCCATGATCCTAGATGCTAGCTCAAGCATCCTCAAGCCTCCTCTATCTCCAAGCTCCATCCACCATAACTGCACATGCAAGAGAAGGGAAGAGAAGAGAAGAAGAGAAGAGGGGGATGGTGGAGAGCTTCACCCTCTTGATCCCTCACTCTCACACACTCACCCTCTCACACTCTCACACTCCCTCTCTCAAGAGCACACACAAGCAAGAAGAGGAGAGGAAGAGAAGAAGAGACGAGCTCTTGATAGCCACACACCAAAGAATGAGCTTCCATTCACTTTTTGAACTTTATATATACAAACCCTAAAACCCTGTGGGTGCCCATCCCTTTTTACATGATCGACCATTGTGGCAAGGTCCCTTTTTCTAATTCCTTCTTCTTGCTTCATGCCCTAATCCTATACACACCAAAGAATGAGCTTCCATTCACTTTTTGAACTTTATATATACAAACCCTAAAACCCTGTGGATGCCCATCCATTTTTACATGACCGACCATTGTGGCAAGGTCCCTTTTTCTAATTCCTTCTTCTTGCTTCATGCCCTAAGCCTATACCCATCTATTCTTTTACAAGTGGCATAGGAGGGAGCCTAGCGCTCTTTTACAAGAGTTTTTGGAGTTTTTGAGATGCCTTTTATTTAAAATTATGCTTTTGGCCCCGGCTTATCTTTAGAGTCCGACTGCGTGTCTTTGCTCCTCTTTCATCTTCTTCCCGCTTTTTCATTCATTCTTCCGCCTTCTTGGCTTGGGGTTAACATTACCCCCCTCTGAGACAAGTGCTAGTCCCATGGCACTCTTGGCAACTATTGGGGTTTAAGGGGCAGTTGGTGCAATAGTCGTGTAAGGACAGAGCCACATGTAGACTCAGGTGCTCGTGGAAGCTTGGTAATAAAGTTTGTTGGAGAAGTCGAAGGGATAACAAGTGGTTGACAAGGGCCTCCGAAGTCGGTGGGTGGTCGCTTTTGTGATGCTTGGAAGGGAAGGGTGTGGTGCTCATCCTAAGGGGGGTGTATACCTTATTGTGTAGTGCCTTGTGCTCGTGCTAGTGGAATGGAGAGTTGGGTCTAACCGTGGCCCGCGGGGGTGATATCCCATGCTTGGGGGTCCCATTCGTGCAAGAGGTGCAATGCAAGTAGTTAGGGTGACAGGTCTAACCATAGGCGAGTGTGACCTCCCTAGGTATGTCATGCCCTTGATGGACCCTAAGCGTAAAATGGGGAAGTAAAAAGGGGCTAGGGGATTAGGAGCGGAGCCGGCCAACTGAAGCCACTGGGCACGCCTAACTTGAGGACCCCTAGGTGCAGTGATCATGCTCTACGTGGTGCTAAGTGCTGTGGTGAATGAGTTGTTTGTCCATTCTATGTGTAATGTTCCGCTTGCTCTTCCTTGGATTTCTTTTTTTTTTTGGTAGTATTACACTTAGTAGAACGATAGCCTGTATCTAATCTTCCTCGTATGATTTAGGCGTAGAAGGGGGTCGGATGGATTTGCTAAAAAACTGATGGCTTTGCATGTACCCTTTGAGGTTCATGCAGAGATGGAGGGAGGTGGTGGAGAGGAAGGGATGGTTGCACCTAGTGAACTGGCTGTCATTCATATCCTCTAGGAGAGCTAGGCAAAAGGAGGGAAGAAGGCTAGCTCTCATCATTAAACGTGCCATGGCATAGCTGTCAATGGTGTTAGGGTCAAAAAAGAGGGGTGGCAAGCCACGCTCTTGTGGGGTCGGGTCCTGCTTGAGTAGCAGCTTAAGTAGCCTAAGATAGTTACAAGTAGTTATAAAGACTGGATCGGGGCATGAAGAGAAGTCTGTGAGAAAACGTGTCACGGAATCATTTTCGCTTCCCGAGTAAAAAAGGAGAGTATATTTGAAGGAGGCGGCAGTGGAGTTGTAGATGATGGGAAAATCATGACGCCCATGGAGGGTGGCAACAAAATCCACACCTACCCTACGAGGATACACCATATGGGGTCATTCCTCCCATAGGACAGGGTGTTACAAAAGGCCATCCGTGCGAGCAAGCTAATATCGCACACTCGCCTCCTCCATAGGGGTTGGCAGTTGTAGCCCTGTACAGTATGTGGCATTTCGAACACCTTGTCTTGCCAAAACTCTGCTTCTTCCCTTCCCCACAGAGTGGGGGTCCTCTCCCTTTCTTGTAGCCATTTTTGTCCCAGTCTGCCGCCAGTCTCACGATCACCTCCTCCATCACCTTGATTGGTAGGACCCTCTGCAGGCTGTTAGGCATGAGGAAGCTGAAGGTGAATGGGTTTTTTTCTTTTTCTTGCCATTCCCAAATCACCAGTTCCACGTGGAATCCAGTCGAGAGGTCATCGGGGCATGGTGGAAGGGGTGTGGATGGCTGCACAACCGGTTTGGCTCTTAACTGGTTCCTGGTTTCCTCAACTAATTTTCTTCGTCTCTCCCTTAGTGCGGCTTGTCTTTCCGTGGATGGATCAGTCTGTTGCTGTTCTTGGACATGCAGCGATGGGGGTTGTGGGATTACCTCTTCTCTGATTCTCCCCATAACGAACTCAAGGTCAGCCTCCTCTCCTGGCTAGTCTTCTAGTTGTGCTCCTTCTTCAAAGCCCAATGCATCCAATTCCTGGGGGGTTAGGCTAGCCAGTAGTAGGTACTTCCATTGCTCTTCTAAGCTTAGCCTAACCTCCACAGGTTGGGGTGGCATCTGAAGCCCCGTATGCAGCGCTCTACGTGCGATGCTCAATTTTTTCTGCACCACCTCCAATGACTCCTTTCCCTCTGGGCGGGTCGTGTCCAGCAATGTGTTGAGGAAGGCTTGTTGTTGGGCACTGAAGGTTGTCTGGGCGGCATATGCTTTACTTTCTGCAAGGATTTTTTCTTTCTCCACCAAAGCAAGGCACCATGCCATTGTCTTCACCCGTTTCTCGTTCTGTGGTGCCCATTCCTCTACTCTTTTGTTTATTCCCTCCATGCATTCCCCCTGCTTCTGTGCCACGGTTACGAGCTTCTGCTCCTGGTCTTTGAGTTCTCTGCTCATAGTCTCGTGCTCTTTCCTTCCCAAGTGTAGTCGATCAGTCATAGACTCGATCTCCTTTTGCTGTTGCTTCCTCTCTTGCTTTCTCTCCTCCTCTTTGGCATTTAATTCCTCCATCATTTGCTCGTTGTTGGCAGTTTTTGCCTCTAATTTCCCATGTTGCATCAAGAGGAGCTTATATTCCCGCTGCATCTGCACCAGTTCTTGATTCTCATCCTCGAGCCGTTGCTTGTAGCTTTCTTCCATGTCTTCCTTGGCTTTTAATTCCTACTTGAGTTCAAGGATCTGTCGTTGTTGCATGGCTATTGTGCGGGTTTTTTCAAGCTGGAAAGCGGCTACTGACTCCTTTTCCACCACCAACTCAGCCCATGCATCCTTTTTTCCTCCTTTGCCCACTCCAATTGGGAGAGCAACTCAGCGACGTATTTGTCGTAACTGGCTGGTGGCGTCATTGTTGCGTGGGTTGGGGTGGTCAAGGCTTCCACTCTCGGATGCTTCTAGTCCTGTCTCGACTCAGCATCTGCGGTTGGTCTCTTTTGCCTCGTGGCCATGGTTTCTGTGCTCTTTCTCTAGGCCATTTCTTTATTGATGAAATACTGCATCCAGGCCATGAAGTTGGAAACCCCCATGCTAGTGGGGATGCTAGGGGTGAGGGTGGTTGGTTCGGTGGAGGGCACCATGAGGGTGGGGATAGGATGGAGGAGGGCCTTGCCTTTGCCTTCAAAGATAGCGGGCGGCGTGACTTCTGGTACCTGTGTGCTAGAGTTAGGCCCTTCTTCCCTTAGCGGGCTCCAGGCTCCCAGATCATCAGCCCTGCACTGCTGCTCAATGGACCGTTGTGTGGCTTCAGCCAAGTCCTCCTTCTCCTTCCTTCTTAGTTGCTCTTCTTCCTCCGCAGCTCTTCTTTGCCTTTCTTCTTTAGCTTTCCTGTACTCTTCCTCCAGTTTCTCTTTTTCTTCCTACTCTTCTCTTTTTCTCTTCTCCACCTCCTGTTTTGACACCTTCTTAGCCCTCTTGACGTCTTTTTTTGTTTTTTCTTCTTATTCTCCCTCTCCTCAGCCTCCTTGAGGGATTGTCTTTTTGCCTTTTCCAAATCCTCTTTCTCCTTCCTGGGGCCTTCATCCTGCTTCTTTTTCTTCTGCGATGTCTTCTTCTTGGGTTCCTTGGCTTGCTTTTTGCCCGATTGTTCTTCTTGCCCCTGCCCTTCCTTATCAGTCTCAGTCTTGTCGCTGGACCTCTCTTGGTCCTGGTGAGGGGGTGACCTGTCGGGCGTTTCTCCTTCCCGTTCTTCTACATCCTGTGTCTCTTTCACTGCCTCCTAGATGAGCGCAGTCAAAATGCTTCCATAGGCAATAAATAAGGCCTTGGACGAGGCCTTCTTTCTTTCCATGGCCTTGGAAGTTGGGGACTCTCCTCATGTTGGTGTGCTTCCTAAAGCTAGTGCTTTAGCCGCCTGGTCGATAGTTTTGTGCACATAACAGTTCTAGTCAACTTCATGCAGGGTGTGGGCCGCTATGTTCTCCAGTGGAGGCACGCTAATTCGATGCATTAAGGCGTTGTAGTGCTGGCTGGAGAACAGTGCATGTACTAGTTTTGCTTGCAATCTGGCTTGCGCATCAGGGATGTCTTGGATGCTGATGCCATCGTTTGTTAGCACATCCTTCTTTCTCATTTTCAGCATGATGTATAGATCCCTCTTCTGCTTCTTCTCTATCTTTGGCTCCAGTCCCAATGCCTTCTCCACCAAGGTAGGGGTTAAGCGAACCTGTACCTGTTTGGCGTTTTCTCCCCTTTCTACCATGACGGTGCCGCACTCATTGTCAGGGTCGTAAGACCTGAGGAACTCCACACACTTTGTGTGGTCAGGTTCTTGCGTAAATTTGTCGAGATACTTGGTAAAGTTGAATTGTTCGATGACTTTCCTGGCCGCTTTCTCCTTGGCCACCACACCCTCTACATTGTGAATGGTTCGGAACTTAAGCTGGTTGTAGGTGCGGCTCTCCAAAGTGATGCTGTACTATGCTGGTGGTCATGGTCTTGATGCGACATCTTTTGTTCTTGTCATAATCCCAAGTTTCCATTAGTGCTTCCACATTTGACAATTCAAAAAGTCATAGTCTAGAAAGAAAGACTCTATATGTTTATTGAATGAAAGCATTAAAATCCTATCCAATGTGAAGTCTTCCCTTCCATCTTTAACTTTTTGCCCTTTATTTCAAAATTCTCTTGGCATTTTCCTACCTCGCTCGTTGTTTATGTGCTTCTGCGTTTTGCTTGATTTTCATTGGTTTCAATTGATTTAGGTCACTCCCCTTCCCCTACCAGCTCGAGAAGAATCCTTCCTAGGATTGAAGATTCTGGAGGTTGATGTCATTTGGCAATGGGTCAGGAGTTACCGGCATAGGAACCAAGTGTAGAAATCGGGGTTGTATTCTAACTGAGCTGTGCGGTCGAGATCAAAAGGGCGAGTGCCAACGTGTGTAATCTAAGTGAGAACATCTGTTAGAAAGTCACCGGAGGAACTGCGGCGGCTAGAAATATATAGCTCTTCCTCAGTCTTCAGTAGATGATCGAGGTAAGGCTATCCCTCGATGTGCTCTTCTAGGGGGCGGTCGCGAAGAGAGGTTAACACTCTATATGAGGTTGGCGCGATATAAGTGGGGTCGTACTCCACTGTTTTGATTGCACGACACTGCTCAGCGTTTGTCATGATTTGGCATCCCTCTACTTTCCATCGCAACCTAAGAGTGTACTAGTGCCACAAGAATGGGGATTCAGTCTCAGCAAGTTTGAATAATTCCATAATTTCTTGGTCGGTGATGGAAAAAGTGATTTGCTGATCATATGACATGATGAGGCGGTATTTGAGGGCTTACTCTTAAGAGATCTCATTGTTGAGCAATGCAGCAGCGGAGTTTGTTGCCTTTGCGAAGGCAAGTTCAAACGTCTCCCAAGAACAAGGCATCGTACGAACTTCAGTTGCAAAAGGTTCGGGCAACAAGCCTAAGTCCAAGCGGTCGTAGCTCAGAGCTACCTCTCTGAAGGTGGCATCGAGCCGTCTAATGCACTCAACCACATCATCCCCTGTATCTTTGGCTAGATCTGAGGCCAGTGTCAAAAATGATTTTTGCTCGTAGGAGGGTTTAAGACGTGTTGGTGGTTGGGGTTTGATAGCACTAGAGCCTTTGAGAATGGATAGTTGTGGTTGTGGATTCTTTTGAGGTTTCGATTGGGCTTCCTAGCTTAGGGACGGGGGAGTAGCAGTTACTTCTGATGGACGGCTGCCTTTAGATTAGATCATTGTAGTCGGATGGGTTCTAGTGCATGATGGCTCTTGTAACATTGTCTGTCGTTTGGGTCGATAGGCTTGTTCAACTCTCTTGGGCATGTGTATGGATGAGCTTGATGGATGTGGGCCTGGGGTGCACTGCGGTTTATGGTTTTGAGGTTCTATGGGGCTGGGGGTGATCAGGCTTGGGGGTAGCGTACGAGTGGTATTCTTTATCGTGTGAGATTTAGGGATCCATATCTAGGCATTTTCCTCATAGTAGCCTTGCGCGTGCAGGAGAGCTTTAGGGACCCACCTTTGCCTGATTATGTGTCGATTTTTGTAATTGCGCCTTGGTGTCCTAGGTTTAGAGCTTCGGGTCTTCTGAGGTTATGTGCGACGACTCCTAGGCACGGCGGTTGCGGCAGTTTAGGCCTCCATTGGACACTAGGCTGTTGAGCCTTAGCTTTTGCTATCACGAGCAGCAGGTCTTGAGAGCTGGTGGGTGGTGACCGAGCACTACCCTTCTCCTTAGATTTGGTAGCTAATGGTTCTATCGGTGGCTGTGCGGATTGTTTCATCGTGCAGCCCTTGCTGAAAGCTGTATTAATGCAGATGTTGCCTACGATGTGGTGAATGCACTGCAACTCATAATCAACGTTGCAATGAGTTTGCTTCTTGAAGGATCGCCTTAGCAGTATTTCCGTGCCTGCGTCCTTGGCATCTGGCAGTACGTAGAAGATTATTGGTATAGTTTCAGACTTGATAGAAATGGTGGGCCTGCACTTGTCGAGAAGTGCATATGAAGGGCCCCCATATGGGCTTAATTTAGCGTTAGTAGGTTGTAGTGGTGGTTTGCCAAGTTAGGTCCAATGATCATGAGTCAAGACATTGAAGTCCGCTCCCTCGTCAATTAAAGCATCGAAGACGCATGTTTGCTTCGCAGTGACCGTGATGTGTAGGTATGCAGGCTCCACGATTTCCTCATCCTCGTGATCGATTTCGGTGATGGCGGCTACTCGTACTTTGACAGGTGGTTCCAACATTGGTGGCTCATGCAAAGGATGCGTGGGAGGATAGTATTTCTTGACATGACTGCCATTGAAGAAGCCTATTCTGTCATCACCATCTAGAGTCTCGAGATCAACGTTGTCCATTCGGCTGATCGCACAGACTCTGAAAGGTCCAAGTCCCCTAAACTTCATTTTTTGCTTATGCCCCTTAACTGAGTATAGGAGCACTAAGTCGCCTTGTTCGAAGTCATGTTGCTTGACATGCTTGTCAAACCAGCTCTTATGTCGTGCCTTCTCACATATGAGTGCATGAGTGGCTAGAAGACATGTCTCTGAGAGGTGTTCGAGCTCAGCTAGGCATTGCGTCCATGCCTCCTTTCCTTCCCATCACTCCTAAAGTGAAATTTGCAGGCTAGGCAATAAGAATTCTACGGGGAAAATTGCTTCGGTTCCATAAGTCAACCTAAAGGGGGTCTGTGCGACAGTCGTTTTGTAAGCCGTGCGGTAAACCCACAAGGCTGCCATCAGCTTGTTATCCCAGTTGCTGCGTGAGGCCGAGACTACCTTGGTTAGGACATTGACAAGAATCTTATTCGTGGATTCTTCCTGGCCGTTTGCTTGAGGGTAGTATGGGGAAGATTTACGATGGATAATTAGGAAGGTGGATAGGAGATGAGCTATCACTTCATTGATGAAGTGTGTCCCCTGGTCTCACTGACTAGTTCAATGGGGCATTTGAATCGTGAGATCACTTACTCCCACAAGAACTTGGTAGTCATTCGAGCATCGTTCTTTCGTGTTGCCCTCGCCTTTGCCCACTTCGTTAGGTAGTTTGTGGCCACAATGATGTATTTTTCCTGAGAATACTATATGCAACGGGGCTGATGGGTCCTATGAAGTCGATTTTCCATTTTTCGAAGGGTTGTCGTGCAATGATTGGGATCAACTTCATTTGTCACAATGCCTAACAAGTCATGAGGCATCATGGAACAGCATTGGCCACCATAGTTGAGACTGCAACACCTTGCGGGCCATCGTGTCTCCGCTAAAGTATCCATCAGCAATCCCACTGTGTGCCTCCCAGAGCACGTCGTGCATCTCATATTCACACACGCATCTGTGCAGCAGTCTATCTTGCCCTAAGCAATACAGCTGGCCTGCTATCAACTGGTAGGGTTGGATTTTGAGAATAAGTCGCCTCAGCCTTGCCTTCTCTATTGGTCATTCAGGCAGTCCGTGCTCGAGCACTTGGACTATGTCATCTGCCCAATATGGCATTAGATCGGCCTTAATAAATCCCTCCCACTGGAGAGGTTAAAGAGGTGGGCATCTGGCAATTCATCGGTAATGCCTTCTCCAATGGGTTCTCCTGTGGGGACGTGTGACATATGATCAGCCATGTAGTACTATTTTCCCTTCCATACAACCACGGAGAAGTCAAACTCCAAAAGTAGAAGGAGCCACCGAGCTATGCATCTTGTAGTGCAAGGTTTGTTCACTAGGTAAAGCAAGGCTTGATGGTCCACAAAGAAGATGAAGGGTGTAGCCAATAGATAATGCCGGAACTTCTTTACAACAAACACCATGGCCAAGCCCTCTCTTTCTATCGTCGAGTAGTTCATTTCTGTCTCCGTGAGTTGTCTACTAGCAAAGCTCACTGGATAGTCTAGATTGTGCTTGCTAGCTTGGCACAACACTACCCCCACAGCAAATTTAGAAGCATCGATATGCACGTGGAAGGTTATTGTCTAGTCTGGGGCTCGTAGAATTGGTGCTGTGGTTAGAGCCTTCTTCAACTCTTCATATGCTCGTTGGCATGCTTCATTCCATTCAAAGACAATCAGCAGCCTATATAAAGGTCTAGCTATCAATGCATAATTCAGCACAAACCACCGATAGTATCACGTATGGCCTAAGAAGCATTGAACTCCCTTGTAGTTGGTTGGGGGTGGAAGGTCGACAATAACCCTAACCTTCGAGAAGTCAGTGGCAATTCCGTTCTTCGACACCACGTGGCCGAGGATGCATTCGTGCTTCACCCAAAAGTGGCATTTCAAGGGGTTCAAGGAGATATGATATAGGCGACACTGGTCAAAAACTGCTTGGAGTTTGTTTAAGTGTTCCATCTAGGTCGAGTGAACACAGAGGTCATCGATAAAAACTTCCAACTCCTTTTGAAGCATATCTTTAAATATGGTGCACATGAGACGTTGGAAGGTGGCAAGGGCATTAGTCAACCCGAAAGACATGACTATGTAAGCAAAGACGCCCCACTTGGTGGCAAAGGCAGTCTTATGCCTGTCGGCAAGATGCACTTGCACCTGATTGTATCCTGAGAAGCCATCACGAAAATTGTAGGCCTCCTTGCCCGCCACTCTTTCAAGCATGTGCTCAATGTATGGAAATGGATAATTGTCCCTTTTAGTAGCAGCGTTCACCTTCTTGTAATTGACATACACTCTAATTTTTCCATTTTTCTTAATCACGATGACTATGGGTGATACCCAGTCTGTGTGCTCAATTTTGTAAATGAATCCTGCTCTCATCAGCTTATCAATCTCTTCCTTGACAGCATGAGCGTGCTTTGGATTCATTTGGTACGGTCACTACTTTACCGACGCTGTGTCTGGTGTCATGGGTATATTGTGAGTCACTACACTCGAGTCTACCCCTTTAAGCTCTTCCGGGGACCATGCGAATACGTCTACGTACTCTCGCAAGAGAGCGACAAGACTCGTTTCTTCTTCCTCGGTCAAGTCATCAGCAATGAAGGCTGGTCAGGTTGTCTCCCCTTCTTGAGCTAAGTTCACCTCTTTGACCCTGGTTGGACCCTCGATGGGTTTGCTCGTTTGCCCCTGCCGTTTGGCACCCAACAAGATCACTACCCTATCTCCTTTCTTGAATTTCGTAAACCATTTAGGGACGTCCCATGGTTTTCTCTGTTCATCTATTCATGTGTCCCTGGGTTGGTTCACCCTTCCCTGCTTCAATCATCTGCGCCTCAGGTAGACGGGTAGGTCCCCAATGGTGCATTGGGTCTTGGGTGGCCTAGGTATTTTTGAGTCTCTATCCGAGCTTACCTCTGACTCAGAGTCGAACTCGCCGTCTTCCCTAGAAGAGGGGGTCTCCCTTGGTGGTCACAGTTCCGATGGTGATTCTTCCCTAAGCACCGATGTCGCTCCTGGTTGCACTAGGCCTACTTGCTCAAGGTCTATGGCTCCTACGTGTTCTAATCAGGCACGATCACAATTTATGTGCATGATTCCTTGCTCTATCCTGTAGGCACTTCTCTTTTGTGGCTTGGAGTCCGCCCGTATTTGTTCTATTTCATGTCCCTCAGTGTCGTATTCTACCATGTCCATCTCACCCTCACTTCCATCACTGAAGGATTGTCAGTCTTTGTACTCGTTGTCAGAGTCCTCTGGGTCAGACTGCTCATTGTCTCCTAGGGCTTGGTATATCTCTTGTCGTTGATCCAAGACTAACGCCCAGTTGTACATAAGGTTCAAGTCATGCACCCTGGTCCATTGCCACTTGGATTCGCCTAAGAGATCCTGGAGTGGCTTGAAGTTTGCTGCTGAATTGTTAGTCAGCTTTTCTGTTAAGTATTCCAGAGCCTCTTGGAGTTCTCGCTTGTTGCTTGGCACTTGGAAGGTGACGGGCTTAGGTTTCCCTAGAAGGGTTCCTACCATCATGAAAACCGGTACAGAGGGCGTTCCGTCGGTCATGCCCATCATCTTGATGGCTTGCTCATACGCCTCCTGATCCGAGAACGACAGGCCGACCGTAGCAAGGACATGCATCCAATCCCATTGATCCTCTAGGCATGGGATATACTTGGTCAATGACCCATACGACTTCTTGATTTGATCGTCACCCTTGAGCATCACGGAGATGGCATCCAAGTTGACTGGCAAGGTCCTCCAAGTGTCCATCTCTACCCTCACAGCTTTCATCTTGTTGCCTAAGAATATCAAGTTGTTACCCCAATCTTCGATAACTCTGGCATTGCGCATCCAAGGTTGGCCTAACAGGATATCGTAGTCCACCCCCTTCATGACTATAAAGTTGACAGAGAACTGGAAACCTGTGATTTTCACTAGCCAGCTTTCAAGTACCCCGAATGGCTTCACTCTCATGCCATTTGCTAATGTGACATTAAACCCAGCAGTCTCAATAGGTGGGTTTTCCCAAGTCTGTAGTATTGCGTGGCTTAGTACACTAACCCCGGCTCCCGTGTCTACGATCCCCTTTCTCATTGTGTCGCCTAAGGCTAGGATTGGTAGCATTGCATGCATCTTAGTGCCTTCCCAGAAAGCATTAACGTGCAAGGATTTTGGCACAGAGTGTAGCGTTAGACTTGGTATGCGAGTTTCTGCATCCTGATCACGCAGATCCGCAGCTTGCTCTCGTGACCTTTCAACCCACTGCTTAAGGTCTTGCCATAGGGTGGGATGCTACTTAAGCAGGTCTCCTAGGCTCAACGTCACAGGGGTGGTCAATAGCATGGTGAGGAGGTTGTCAGCTACTCGTCCCTCTCCTACACCGGATTATCCTAGCCAATGGCTGTGACTGATTTGCGGGCCTACAGCATCAAGGCTTGGCCTGAGGGGTACTACCTGCGGTGCGATTGCATCTCCTAACTTTGGTCGAGGGGGTGAGACCGTCATGTTCATGCTGGTGAGATCATCGATCGCATCTTCTAGGATGGGCTCAACATCCCTTAAGTGCTCTTGGGCCTCTTTTACCCAATCCTTCACTTTCTCTATGGCCTCGAGTTGGCGCTTCGGATGGGGGTACTCCCCCACCTTGGCACTTCCCTTTTCAGCCGTCTTGGGGGCTGAAGTTTCTACCTCTGCATTCGTGACTACCTTTTCAACAGGCAGAGTTGTAGCACTCTCAGTTCTCAGTGCGACCTTAGTCTCTGACCTCTTCTTCCTTCACCTACGACTCTTCTTCCCTATTGAGGCTGCATCGAGGTTGCTGGGCCCCGATAGTGATATGCTTGCCTGCTTCATCTGGGAACGGGTCATGACCCGCAACGGGATGGGTGTGACCTCCCCATCAAGGTTCTCGACACCAAACAACCCCAATGGAATAGATGGTACATTGGTTGAACTTGCAGAAGGTTTCCACTTTGGGAAATCGGTGAAGAGATGGGTGATTCTGCACTCAACGCACCTTAGGTCAGCTTTGTCTCGGTTTCTACTGCTCCCTCTCGGAGAAACATGATGAGACATGACCCGGGTGACCACAAGTCCAACAGATGATTGGATCCTATGTCTGCCCTCCTAGGTCTCTACCTCGTCCTCTCCCCAACGCCATCATTGGTACTGGGCAATAGTCCATAAGGACTATGTTGCCCTCGTCGTCATGAGAGACATAAGGGCATAAGTAAGTCTCTTCCTCATTTGGCTCTTCCACATATTGGACTAGAGCATCACTCGGTGGATGTGTCACATAGGGACCGAGTGGCCTAGGTATACCTGAGGGTTTATGTCCACCCTAGGGATAACCGGCTTAATGTCGTTAGGCACAGGAAGGGCCAATGGGACTCCCCTTCCGAAGAGTGGCTATGGCCTATTCACTAGGTAAGGCTAGTCGTATGGTTTGGAGTACGAAAGTCTCGTGGGCAATCTGCAATGCACGATGTCATGACCAAAACTGCCAGTTTAGCGCAAGGTCTCGATTGAGGGTCTTGACACTCGGCCGGCAAATGGTTTCTGCCACAGTACCGAGGGTCTTGACATCAGCCAAGTCTTGGTTTGTTTTGGTTGCCTTCCTCTTATCTTGGGATGATGGGACTGGTTGCTCACTAGAGGCCGATGCTCTTTCCGAGCTTTGCGAGATGGCTTCTTCTGAGTTGGAGCTCCTCTCTTTCAGTTGATCATCAACCCTGATAGCTTCCTCAAAAACCCTCGCTATCATGTCTCGCTGCAAGCTCGAGTTGGCTGCCAAAGCCTTATATAGTTCCTCGTTTCGAATTCCGCTGATGAACACAATTGAAACTACTCTTTCAGTCGGTCGCTCACCTGTAGGGATACTCTTGAAGAGGCTCCTCACATGGGTTACGTAATCGTGAATGTCCTCTTTCTGCTGGACATTCGTCAGTCGTACTAGCAGATTGTCGGAGTGTCCAGGCTCGAAAAATCTCTTAATGAAGAGGTTCTTGAGGCTATTGAAATTTGCTCGCTCTACAGTGTCTAAGCTTGTATACCAGGTCCTACCCTTGTCACCTAAGCAGAGCCCAAACGCTTGAGAGCATTGAGTCAGGTCCCTGAGGCCGTTGGCTTCATAGACTTGCTCGAACTGCTCTATAAAGCTATACGGGCCATCGTGGGGTTGATACTTGTCGAGCTGCTTTGCGACTATTGGGATTTTAGACTAGCTCTTAGAGCCTTAGTTTGCTCCTAACCCTGCCAACAGTGAGGTCACCAATGCTGCAGCACTTTGCTCTGCTACGGTGTTGTCTAACAATCGCTTCATGAGAAGCTCGCTCAGCGTTAAGTCTCCTTCTAGGGCTCTCTTGTGATCCGTTCGGTTTCTGCTGGCTAAGTTCGCTGCACCTCCCACAACTCCATGCTTTGCCTTTGACTCATGGCATGCTGGTCTCTATTGTATGCGGCTATGCTTTGCAATGTCTTGTGGGCTAGCTTCCTCTCTTCCTCTAAGTCTGCGATGATAGCATTTGCTGTCCGCAACTGCGGTGCTCATACCGGGCATGCGCATTGTAGCTGTTGACCAACTACTGAATAGCCTTTGGGAAGACGCCTAAGTCGAGTTCCTCATTAGACCTGCGGTCTGAGCTTTCCTCTGCCATAGTCGAGTTCTCATGCTTTGCCAAGAAATCGATCAGGTTGAGTAGGTTTGTCAAATCCCCTTCGTTTGCGCTGCTTGCTTGGTTCTACTTCGCGTGTTGATGGTTTGTCTCTATCTGAGAGCGGAATTTTAGCGCCGGCAATTGCTTAAAAATAGCTAAAAAATATGAATATCAAGGGAAAAATATCCAATGTCAAAGGCGGCGGCTCGACCTAGGACGATTTTAAGCGTCAAAGTGCTCTAAGGACGCCCGGGTAACACTTGCGGATTTTTAGTAAATTTTCCATGCGCCTGTGGCGGTCAGTGGAGCTATCAGTCAGTGCAGGATGCCGAGACGAGCTCACAGAAATTTTCAGACTGCGATTTGGATATTGTATGCGCGAGAGGCAGTGAAAAGGCCAAATGGCCGGGTCAAGAGTTGGGAGGGTGCCCAAAAATTGAGAAATGAGGGGGTGCCTTTGTGAAGGGGCACCCCCATTAAAAATCGTGATTTAGGAGGGGGGCGACGGCTGATCAGCACCGCGAGAAAAACGGCCCCCCCCACAAATCAAGGAGAGAGGCTGCAAGTAAGCCATGAATACAACTCCTCCAGGCCACTGCACTTGATCTTCGCTCCACATCGCTCCGATCCACGCGAGGAATGGCAGCCTGTAGAGGGAGAGAGAAAATCAGTATTTCTCTCTCCTCCCTCTCTCTCCTCTAAGAGGGAGTTCATGTGGGAAGAAGAAGGAAGAAGAAAGAATGATGGAGGCTTGTTCGGCATTGATCGGATTGCTCCAAGGGCTGGAAATGGTGACTTGTGATCGTGCTGAGCATGAAGTGCTGCTGATTTTCAGATTTGCAGCCATGGACATGAAACCCGAAACACGCAAATAAGCGGTAATTCAATTTTTTTCAAAGGAAATTTGAGATTTCATGGCTTTTGATTGATAAAATGTTGTTCATGTGGGCTAAAAATTGTTTATGTTGCTGTTTTCCATGAGTACTTGTTGATCATAATCAGAAAATTAGAAAAATATGCATCTTGTGGCTCAAAATAATACACTAAAACATGTAAAATATGGAAAATCAAGGGAAAATGATGTTTTTGGGCATAAAAATGGGGAAATGAATAGGAACACCAACTAAATTTTCATTTTTGCTACAAGAAGGAACTAAGGGCCACAGCCCATAACCTATTTTGAATTTTCAGTAATTAAATAATGCAAAAAATAAGGGAAAATACAAGGAAAATAGAGAAAAATCACTAAAAATAGGGAAAAAATGCATTTTGGGTGCGGAAAATTAATGAAAATTAAGAGCAATGTTTGTGAATGTTTGTGGGGATTGAAGCATGAGGATTTGCCTTAGTTCAACCCCACCTTCTTGTTCTAGTGTGTTTTTCCCGCTTTTTACACATAAAATGATGGCAAAATGCCCTATAAATCCATACCACAATGCAACATTTGATCGATGGGAGGGTAGAGTGGTTAAAATGTGTCCAAATGTGGAGTAACATGATGAAAAGATTTCTGGCTTTTGGTTGCATGCCATATAGGTCGGTGAATAATTATAAAATAAGAGCCTAGTAGCACGAGGGTTTCCTCGGTGCTAGGTTCGTGCAACGCCGCATAAGAATGGTAGTTGAAAATCATTGAAAGGATGTTTTCCATGTATGCACAATATTGATTTCATAACTGTTTGAGCACTTAGCATCCACAATATGCATAAATCATGGAAATATTTAAAGGTATCGGAAATCCTGGATGCACAGCAATTGTTTTCATTAGGATCTTGACCCACGTCCTAGTGCAAAACCAATCTTCGTTATGGCGCAGCCTATTGCAATTCCTGCAGGAACGACGGATTTGCCGGCTCTAGGTTACCCGCTACCCATTTTTAATGGGTTAGTTGAAGAAGATGCGGAACTCCACATTAGGGAGTTTCAAAAGCTGATGTTTAACTGTAGCATCCAAGAAGAAGGACATTTAATGATGTTCTTCAATATGACTCTCAAAGGAAGAGCTGCCATATGGTATCATGGTTTAGAAGCCGGAACCATATTGAATATTGATGCATTTTATGGAGCTTTTCGAAGGGAGTTTGCCCCTGAAAGGGGTAAACAATATTGGTTGCGTGTACTCAACGTGACCCGCCAAGAACCACACGAGGATATTCGTGCTTATGCGAAGAAAATAAAAGAGGTTTTCCGTAAGTTGGACACCTCTATTCCTATCCCCGCAACTGCCCAATTGCAATATTTCCTACATGGTTTGGACTTTAACATCCAATTGCAGTTGAGTAGTGTCCCCTTGGGGGATATAGATACTGCCATTACACGAGCACAAGAGGTGGAATCCCGACTACAAGCAGCCTATGCTTCTCGAGGCAATTTGAATATGGGTTTAGTATTGGGAAACAATGTGGAAATGGCCAATGGCAGTAGTGGCCAAGGGATAGCGATGGCTAACCCTAATGGGAGAGGGAACATGATGCAGAATGTCCCTTTATTACCAGCTCCCCCTAGCATGTCGATGCCTACGGGTAGTCAAATGGCTCCAAATGGTGGAGGCCAGGCAGTCAATTCTAATACCATGCCTGTGGCTCAACAACCAATGCCTAATCGAATTGTTAGGCCAGTGGAATGACATGGTAATGACCAAGGCTATGAGTCGAGCGCTTCCAATGTTCTTGGTGAGGTTAAGGACATGATGAAGCATTATACCGACATGATTACGGAGCAGTATCGACAAATAGCCGTTGATGTCAACTTCCTTAAAAAACAACAAAATTTGATAGGAAGTAGATACCCAGATGAGGGTGCACCTTCGAGGTTTAGTTGCAAATGGTGTGGTGGGCAGCACTATCCAAGAAATTGCCCAAATGTTAAGTGTGACATTTGTGCAAAATCCGGCCATTTAGCAGCTACTTGCTGGAGTAAGATCAGTTCCCTCCAGCGAGGAAGTCGGCAACCAGGGCCTGTTAATCATCGTATGCAAGGAAATGATTCCCAGCGAGAAGATGGGCCTAAACAAATACTTCAACGACCAAAGATTGCAGTGGAGGAGCTACCCAGTGGTAGTGGGGTTAGTTTGATTGAGGCTGTACGTGTTAATGATGCTGAAACCTCTAATCTCCGAGCTGTCCTTACAAGAGGTCAAAAGGGTAGAGAAGTCGACAAGGATAAGCCTATTGACGGAAACCCTAAACAAGGCGACAAAGGAACGCAAGTTTTGGATCCTGCCATGGAAGGGGGACCTTTGAAGCCCATAGAGAGTAAAGCCAATAAGGAACCACCAAAGAAGAAGGTGAAAGTTAAGAAAGAGGCAATAAAGCCGGTTCAGCAACCTAAAGAGCGGATGGTTTGGCGTGAAAAGCGAGCTCTATCGAACTATCATGAATTCGATTTGGCGAGCTCTCTTTGCGAAGTCAAGCCGGACGTGAACCTCTTACAGCTTATTAAGCTTTCCCCAGGAGTACGCAAGGAATTTAGGAAGATCCTACGTACCGGTTATATCGTAGAACCTTTGGGTATTGCGCGAGTTGGTGATGACTGGTTCGAGCATGCTGAGAAGCATTGCCCAAGGGTTGCAGCCTATGTTGATGGGATATTAGTAGATTATGCCATTGTCGACACGGGATCATTTGTTAACATTATGAATTCTGAACTGATGGAAAGGTTGGGTCTTGCGATCCAGAAAGATACCTCCACAATTCTCAGAATGGTAGATGATAGTTTGAGACAGCCGGAAGGCTGCATTACTAAGGTCCATGTCACTGTTGCAAATGTAGAATGCCTGTTGGACTTTAGGGTGATTCGTTTTGTAGGCCGTCCAAGTTACCAAGTATTACTCGGACGACCTTGGATCTTGCAAGCGGACTGCCAAGTAGATATACCCGCCGGTCGACTAATATTCGATAGAGGTGCCCAGTGTGTGGTGGTTGATGCTTATCCTGAGTCCCCGCAGAGTGAGAGAGCTCCTCTATCTTCTACAGAATTGGAGACATTAGAAGATTTATCTGCCAGTGAGACATCATCGAGTGATGAGTCCAAAGAGGGATCCACCACGGAAGACATTTATCAGATTACTTTGAATGAGCCGATAGAGGGCCAAGATCGTATAAGAGGTGCAGATGTTATCGAGCTAGACCTTGGTACGCCTGATGATTCACGGCCAATCAAATTAGGTTCTATGCTCAGCACAGCAGAAAGGGAGGACTATGTGGCCTTGATTCAGGAATTCCGGGATATCTTTGCCTGGATTTATGATGAACTGAGAGGCATTCCTCCTAGTCTTGCTGTTCATACAATTCCGTTGAAAGAGGGCAGTCGTCCTGTACGACAGAAAGTAAGGCGTATGCCTTTCGAACTAAGGGACGGGCTGTTTGAAGAGTTACAGAAGCTTCGGAAAGCGGGTTTGATTTTTCCTGTGCAACATACGGAATGCTATTCGCCGGTTGTGATAAGAAAGAAGAAGAATAATCAAATCTGATTGTGTGTAGACTTTAGAGAGCTGAATAAGCAGACAGTTAAGGACTACTACCCGTTGCCATTTATTGACCAGATTTTGGATCAATTAGCGGGTAGGGAAATATATTCGTTCATGGATTGCTTTGCAGGATATAACCAGATGGCAATTGCAGAAGAGGACAAGTTGAAAACAACTTTTATTACTGTATTTGGTACTTTTGCATACCATGTGATGGCCTTTGGTTTATGCAATGTGCCTGGTTCGTGGCAACGAACAGCAGATAAGACATTCGATGACATATCCCCTGAAGAGTTGAAGGTGTTTATTGATGACTTAGGGGCCGCCACCGTGAGAGAAAGGCAGTTGATCATTTTAAGAAAATGCTTTGAGCGCTGTAGACAATTCTGCATCGCCCTAAACCCACGGAAGTGTGTTTTTGGAGTACCTTATGGGCTATTACTGGGTCATGTGGTCAGTTCGGTAGGAATTGCGACAGATCCCGAGAAGGTCAAAATTATAGTTGCCATGGGTCCACCACGCACTCCGAAGGAAGTTCATAGCTTTCTATCTTCGGTTGGTTATTACCGTAGATTTATAAACGCCTTGGCAGAAAGAACGTTGCCGCTTACAAATTTATTGTCTTTTAACTGTTTGTTTGAATGGGGTGACCCTTGTAAGGTAGCATTTGAGGATGTGAAACAAGAGCTAGCAAGAGCTCCCGTTTTAAAAGCACCTAAAAGAGGTGAGGTGTTCTATATATTCTCGGCAGCCACCATGTATAGTATTAGCTGCTGTTTAGCCCAAATTTGGGAAGAGAAGTGGTACCACCCGGTTGCTTTTGCTAGCCGGAAGCTGGGGGTATCCGAAATCAATTATACTTACATGGAGAAGTTGTGTCTAGCGATGGTCTTTGGGACCAAGAAATTCAGGCATTACATTCTCTATGAGAAAGTCGTGCTTTATACGAAGGCGGAGGGACTTCCATTATTGATGAATAAGCTACAGCCGCCTGATCATCTAGCAAAGTGGTTGATCACTTTGCAGGAATTTGATTATGAAATCCGTAGTAAGCCACCAAGGTTGCAAGGCATCGTGGAATGTCTTGTGGACTTTGGGAAGCTGAAAGAATCTGTGGCTGAAGGTAGTGACATGGAGTTGTTATTTAAAATAGATACGGCATCTATTCCCTCCTGGTACGCTGCAATTATTTATCGACGGGAGAGACGGGATCCGAATTATCTAAAGCTGAGAGAAGGAAAATTAAGCAGCAAGTGTTAAAGTTTGCATTGATCGCAGGTACATTATATCGGCAAGGGGTTGATGACATCTATCGCCGATGTGTGATGCCTGACGAGGTGCCATTCATTTTGGAACAGTGCCATGATTCTGCTTGCGGTGGCCATTTTGTTGGACGGCTTACAGCACAAAAGGCTTTGAGAGCAGGTTATTGGTGGCCTGCCATCTTCCAGGATGCGTTTGCGTATGTCAAGAGATGCGATATTTGTCAACGACATAATAGTCGAGAGAATAGGAAACGACCACTCACCCCTATTATGGCAATACTTCCATTTGAGAAGTGGGGAATAGACTTTGTGGGTCCTATTACTCCGTTGTCGACTATGCAAAAGAGGTACATCATTGTAGCAATTGACTACTTCACAAAGTGGTCAGAAGCACGTGCAACAAGGAAAGATGATGCTAAAGAAACTGCTAGTTTCCTTTTAGAGCAGATAATATGCCGGTTTGGTCCGCCGAAAGAATTAGTGTCGGACCGCGGAACCCATTTCCTGAATAAGGTGATTAAAGGTTTGACAGAGATGTGGCAAATAAAGCATAACAAGACAACCCCATATAATCCGCAAGCCAATGGGCAAGTTGAAAGCACCAATAAGCAGCTTGTGGGCATCCTGTCCAAAATTGTATCCGAAAAGAAACGGGATTGGGATAAAAAGTTATACGTGGCAGTGTGGGCCTATAATACGACCTTCAAACGAGCCACTGGCCATACCCCGTTCAAGTTAGTATATGGGGAGGAGTGTGTCTTGCCTTTAGAGATTGAGCTGCTGACTATTCGGTTTGCCATCAATCATTCTTTGAGTGATGAAGACGCTCTTTTTGAGCGCTTGACGACACTGGCACATTTAGATGAGCTTAAGCTACAGAGCTTATTGCACCAAGAAGTGGCGAAGCGCTGAATGAAGCAGCTACACGACCTTAAAGCCAAGAAATACACCTTCAAGAAAGGACAGCTTGTTCTGTATTATGACACACGACGTGAATTATTTCCAGGCAGGCTAGAGCCCAAATGGGACGGGCCCTATAGGATCGTTAGAATAGGAAAGAATAAGTCCACAGTTTTATTAGCCGACCTTGAGGGGATAGAATTTAAAAATAAGGTTAATCTTAATAAGATTAAACCTTATTATTTTTGATTGCACTAATGCTATGACTGCCTTGCAGGTCTAGGCAAGATCGATCAAACATCTACAAGGAAATCGTGATAGAGGTTGATGGGTCGTCTGATCCCTTATTTAGAACACCCGTATTTAGAACAGAGGTATCATCAGGGAAAGCTCATTTGGTGGAGCAAAGGATACAAGGTGACTGAGCAAGAAGGCGGGACATTTATTTGGGAGATCAAGGTCTTCTGCCATCACTGCCTACAAATTTTGATGAGCATCCCTGTTGAATTCAATGATGATGGAGGGATGGAGCCTACAGTCCACCCGTTGAATATGCTGAATTTCGAATACCACAATTACGAGTAGAGTTCCGGATGGTGGGATATGTAAACCCTTTATGGACGTACACCTTGTACTTTGATGGGGCGTCCAGGGGTGCATGTAAAAAAGGAAGTGTAGGAGTTGCCATCCGAGACCCCCGACGGCACATTTTCATGAAGTTAGTTGCTTATCTCGGGGAGAATTTTACCAATAATATGGCAGAATACAAAGCCCTGATTATGGGTTTGAATATTGCAAAGAAGGGTACTATCCGCCAGTTATTGGTGAAAGGGGACTCTCAGTTGGTTTTAAATCAACTCAATGGGACGTACATGGTGCGAAACCCCATCCTTTGCATGTACCATCATACTGCCATAGCCCTGTTAGATGAATTTGATAGAGTGTCTTTTCAGCTGATTCCACGAAACTGGAATCAGTTTGCCGATTCATTGGCTAATTTTGCATATGAAGAAGACCTCTTCTTTAATTGTGGCCCTTGTCCCGATATATCTATTGATGGTGAGACAGGACCTGGTCGTTTGTGGGGTATGCTTTCTGAACATGCCCTCTTTGGTGGACGATGGTTGATCTGGGTGATGCAGAGGGTAAGCGAGACTCATCTGTCTTTATTATCTTGGACCCATAGACTGATTAGACGACATGTGATGCGAACACCTCTTGCGATATACGCAAGAGGGATGGGTCATAATCTAATGCACCTAGTTTAGGGCTTCGAGCCTCTGTTCCCCTGGGAATGGTATTCTTTGATGTCTATCATGGTTGTTTCCAGGTGGATGTTATGCGAAGTATTGTTGGATTTCATTAGGCCAAGAGGGCCGATTCAGTTTTGTAGTGAAGTGTTTTATTTCATTAGGCCAAGAGGGCCATTTCCCTGTCTAGTGCAGGTGCGTTTAATTGGGTTTTTGTTTTAAGTGTTGTGCTGGACAGGTTTCGTGATTCGTGGAACTTGGTGGAGCCTAGAGGAGCCTTTGCCGCGATGGAAGCTTCTTGTGGCCAATCCAGGTGATACCTCTCCTTTACGAGTACCTTTCTTTCCTGTTATATGTGTATTTGTACTTGTCGAGGGGATATATTTTTGTTGGGGATTGGCAACCAAGGCAGGAAGTCCCAGGTTCAGGCTAAGTATGTTTGAGGGAGGTCGGAGTAGTCATTGCCTCCTGTAAAGACATTGTCAGGCATTGAAAGACCTGTTTTAGAAGGAAGTCTTAGTGGCCCTGTTCTGCTAGCCTGCTGGGCAGCCGTTCCAAGAGTTCCTGTTAGTTGTGAGGCAGTTAGAGAAGCCTGCCAGAAGATAATAATGATGATGCCAAGAAACCCTGAACATCCTACAAGATGAATAAAAATACGAAGGTGTGTAAAAAGGGGGTCTAACCCCTATCAAAGAAAAGAAAAGGAATGAACATATATAAGCAGTTGATCATTGCCTTGCGAAGGCCTGGTAGGTTCCTGGGGACGAGTCAGACCCGGGGCCGATACCTTGTCTTCCTAGGGGTGGCTTCTTGCTGGAAAAATAACACCAAAACAAGGAAGGTTGGAGCGAAAATAAAAGTGAGCATTAGAAAAGGATTAAGTGTCGCCTTGCGAGGGCTTGGTAGGTTCTTGGGTGCCGAGACAGGTCCTGAGACCGATGCCCTGTTCTCCTTGGGTCACTACGCTCAGCTCCCTCCTTTTTACATGCCCAAGTATGTTCATCAAATAAAAACCCTAAAAGAAGAAATGTACTGAAAGAAAATACTCCTTGAGCAGGCTATAGGAGTCCTCGCCTTGTAGGAGCTCCTAGTTGTGTTGTCCTTAGTTGGTAAGTAGTTCAGACTACCACTTAGAGCAACCTCTTTGATAGGTTTTTTAGTTTGGCTGTGTTGGAGCAGTTGGTTAGTGACTCACTTTGTATCTTCTATTAAGTGATGCTAGGCCTACTCCTTGTGGATGTCATGCCTTGGTTCTATCCAGGGGTAGGGGGAGCATGGTGCTGAGTTTTATTATATATTTGTTTTGTATTAGCTTGATGCTTCTTTGGTTGTTTATGTGCAGATATGTTCGTGGATTCGACAGGCTGAGTTGCCCTATCCCGTGGTCGCCAATGAGAGCGGAATTTTAGCGCCGGCAATTGCTTAAAAATAGCTAAAAAATATGAATATCAAGGGAAAAATATCCAATGTCAAAGGCGACGGCTCGACCTAGGAAGATTTTAAGCGTCAAAGTACTCTAAGGATGCTCGGGCAACACTTGCAGATTTTTAGTAAATTTTCCATTTGCCTGTGGCGGTCAGTGGAGCTATCAGTCAGTGCGGGATGCCGAGACGAGCTCACAGAAATTTTCAGACTGCGATTTGGACATCGTATGCGCGAGAGGCAGTGAAAAGGCCAAACGGCCGGACAAGAGTTGGGAGGGTGCCCAAAAATTGAGAAATGAGGGGGTGCCTTTGTGAAGGGGCACCCCCCCATTAAAAATCGTGATTTAGGAGGGGGGCGGCGGCTAATCAGCACCGCGAGAAAAACGGCCCCCCCCACAAATCAAGGAGAGAGGCTGCAAGTAAGCCATGAATCCAACTCCTCCAGGCCACTGCACTTGATCTTCGCTCCACATCGCTCTGGTCCATGCGAGGAATGGCAGCCTGTAGAGGGAGAGAGAAAATCAGTCTTTCTCTCTCCTCCCTCTCTCTCCTCTAAGAGGGAGTTCATGTGGGAAGAAGAAGGAAGAAAAAAGAATGATGGAGGCTTGTCCGGCATTGATCGGATTGCTCCAAGGGCTGGAAATGGTGACTTGTGATCGTGCTGAGCATGAAGTGCTGCTGATTTTCAGATTTGCAGCCATGGACATGAAACCCGAAACACGCAAATAAGCGGTAATTCAATTTTTTTCAAAGGAAATTTGAGATTTCATGGCTTTTGATTGATAAAATGTTGTTCATGTGGGCTAAAAATTGTTTATGTTGCTGTTTTCCATGAGTACTTGTTGATCATAATCAGAAAATCAGAAAAATATGCATCTTGTGGCTCAAAATAATACACTAAAACACGTAAAATATGGAAAATCAAGGGAAAATGATGTTTTTGGGCATAAAAATGGGGAAATGAATAGGAACACCAACTAAATTTTCATTTTTGCTGCAAGAAGGAACTAAGGGCCACAGCCCATAACCTATTTTGAATTTTCAGTCATTAAATAATGCAAAAAATAAGGAAAAATACAAGAAAAATAGAGAAAAATCACTAAAAATAGGGGAAAAATGCATTTTGGGTGCGGAAAATTAATGAAAATTAAGAGCAATGTTTGTGAATGTTTGTGGGGACTGAAGCATGAGGATTTGCCTTAGTTCAACCCCACCTTCTTGTTCTAGTGTGTTTTTCCCGCTTTTTACACATAAAATGATGGCAAAATGCCCTATAAATCCATACCACAATGCAACATTTGATCGATGGGAGGGTAGAGTGGTTAAAATGTGTCCAAATGTGGAGTAACATGATGAAAAGATTGTTGGCTTTTGGTTACATGCCATATAGGTCGGTGAATAATTATAAAATAAGAGCCTAGTAGCACGAGGGTTTCCTCGGTGCTAGGTTCGTGCAACGCCGCATAAGAACGGTAGTTGAAAATCATTGAAATGATGTTTTCCATGTATGCACAATATTGATTTCATAACTGTTTGAGCACTTAGCATCCACATTATGCATAAATCATGGAAATATTTAAAGGTATCAGAAATCCTGGATGCACATCAATTGTTTTCATTAGGATCTTGACCCACGTTGAGTGAGAGACAGGACACCCTAAGCCATAGGCTAGTCGTGGGGTCTAGGGAAAAGAGAAGTAAGGACAATGGTACATTCCTGTATACGATTAAATGGTACCTTGAGTGGATTTTGTGCGACATGTTTATATGTTGAGTGACGCATCGAGGGGCCAATCCCCAAGGTGTAGGAGAGTCGCAGAGGGGTGGCAGCACTTAGCCGTTGCAGGACCCCCTATGTCTGTGCTTCGTGCCATTAGGCAATGTGTAAGGGACTCCCTCTGAGGAGTAGTGGGTGAGAGAAGAGTGGACTACAAACGACGTAATACAAATGTAAGACATTTAGGAAGGCAATGTATGTGTCATCAACGCTCCTGGCCGCGAGGCCGTGGGATTGTTGAGTGCGTGAGTTAGAGGTCCGGCTAGTGCACGAGCCAGTGCCGGCCCGTTTTAGGTTCCGTCACTATCTGTGGGTTCTCTCCTATTCGTGGGTTCCTTGAGTGGCTTATCTGAGTGAGTTCCTTGACTTATTAAATACAGTCCTCAATTTATCTTCACTCCGTGTGTGTGTTCTTCCTAGTGTACTTGTGCTCAATCAGGCTTTCAGTTTTCCTTAAGTGCACTTCAAGTGCGGAGCTTCAAGGTGAGTGCGGCAAACAGCCTCTAAGCATCTTACGCACCCTCGCTTTGTTTTGGGCATCATAGGCTTTGTCCATCAATTCTTTGGCCGTCTAAATGGAATCTAGGGATTTTCGGTTATGTTGCCTTGTCGTTTTTGAGTCCAATCAAGGTTTTATGGAATAGTGGGTTGCCCATAGGTCTCTAGGTTTCTAGGTATCGCAACAGTCCACTCATACCGTTAAGAGGCTGTGCCTTATGATTTTGTCTATTCCGTGTGTCAAAATCAGGTTTTGAGCATCAGGAGGGCTTACGCTGGTTTGCGCTGCTAAGCTCTAGCTAGGTTAGGTCAAACTTCTAAGAAATTGAGGCAAATACACACTCGATCCAAATGGTCCGAGTTGCAGGGGCCGAGTGGGTGAGTCGGACGGGCCGAATTGCACTGGTTCGAGTACAAAAAGTTTTTTGCAGGCTGAGGTCCAAGTGAGTGACTCGGACGACGGGCCGAGTCAAATTTTGGGCCGAGAGACATGCCTGAATTGAGTGCAGCAATGTTTGCACATGGGACCGATGTAGTTGCAGATGTTGATATCTGGCATAAACGCATTGGTCATGTTAATGTACAACGACTTAAATCAATGCAGGCCCAAAATATTGTTGCAGGATTGCCTAAATTCAAGGTTGCAGAAATGCATAAGGTATGTGAAGCCTGTCAATTTGGAAAACAGGCAAGAAAACCATTTCCTAGACATGTTCAAGAGAGTAAGAAGCCATTGGAATTAATCCACTCTGATGTGTGGACTACTAAAGCTGCGTCTCTTGGAGACTGTCATTATTTCGTCACTTTTATTGATGACTATAGCAGAAAACTTTGGGTGTATTTCATGAAAAAGAAAAGTGAAGTTTTTGGGCATTTCAAAACTCTTAAAGCTATGGTTGAAAAAGAAACAGGCCTACAAATAAAATGCCTAAGGTCAGATGGAGGGGGAGAGTACCTCTCAAATGAATTTGCAAGGTTCTTGCAGGAGCATGGCATAAAGCAGCAATATTCATGCAGTCATACCCCACAACAAAATGGAATTGCAGAAAGGAAAAACAGGCATATTGGAGAGGTATCTCGTGCCATGCTCAATGAAAAAGACTTGCCAGATTTTTACTGGGCTGAAGCAGTTGCTACAGCAGTCTACATAATGAACAGGACTCCCACTGCAGCAATACATAGGATGACTCCAAAGGAGAGGTATATTGGTAGGAAACCAGATATTTCTCATTTGAAGATTTTTGGTTGCATTGCCTATGTTCATGTGCCAGATGAGTTGAGATCCAAGTTGGATCCAAAAGCTGAGAAGTGCATCTTTATTGGTTACTCTCTGTAGAGCAGAAAGGGTATAGATGCTATAACCCTTCTACTCGTAAGTTTATAGTGAGCAAAGATGCTGTTTTTGATGAGATGAGTAGCTGGTATAAACCAGTAAATGTGATTGATGATGTAGATGCACAAAATGGTAATGCTGCACAGAATTCACAGCAGTAGTCACAAAATATTAGTGGACCTGGAGTATCCTCTAGCAGTGGTTCATATTCTTCGCTATGGACAGGCAGATTGAGATCAGGAGAATCTCCTCAAAACAATACAGATAGTGGTATGCAGGTTTCACGAAAAGGAAAAGAGAAGGTAGATCAGCCCATGTTTGATGTGAATGCATGTCACTCTTATGTGGATGGTGAATCCAGTGGCTCAGAACAGAGCATTGATGATGAATTCGGTATTCCTTCTGTTATTACACCTGGAGTAAGGAAGACTAGGGATGTTTTGAGAGCATCTGGAAGTGAGCCTACTTTGCACAGGTCTACCAAAGTTAGGTATCCTGTGGATAGGCTGAAATATGATGGATTTACAGCCATTCACTATGCCTATATGGTCAAAGTGATACAGGAACCAGAACCCACTTCTTTTGAGCAAGCCATGGGAAAAGAAAAATGGGAGAAAGCCATGGATGAAGAAATGGATGCCTTGGAAGCAAATGCTACATGGGAATTGGTACCTTTGCCTAAAGGTAAGAATGCAATCGGTTGTAAGTGGGTTTACAAGGTGAAGCATAATGTAGATGGTTCTGTGAACATATACAAGGCAAGATTACTAGTCAAGGGGTATGCACAAACATATGGCATTGATTATGAAGAAACATTCAGTCCGCTTGCAAGGATGGCAACCGTAAGAGCAGTCATTGCTATGGCTGCATCAAAGGAATGGTCTTTACATCAGATGGATGTAAAGAATGCCTTCTTGCATGGTGATTTGCAAGAAGAGGTATATATGGAGCAGCCACCAGGTTATGTGCATGCTGTTCATCCTGAGTTTGTTTGCAGGTTGAAGAAAGCCTTGTATGGCTTGAAGCAAGCACCTAGAGCATGGTCTGACAAGATAGGACAGTATCTTGTCACTATTGGCTTTCAGATTTCCAAGGCAGATTTCTCACTTTATGTGAGAAAAACAGAGAAAGGTATTACGCTACTTGTCATTTATGTTGATGATTTGATTATGATAGGTGACAGTGATGAAGATATCCTTCATGTGAAAATGCTATTGAAGCAGAAGTTTGAGATGAAGGATTTGGGAGAGTTACGTTATTTCTTGGGCATTGAGGTGATTAGATCACCAAGTGGGATACGGCTCTTGCAGAGGCAGTATGGATTGGACATGCTGTCCAAATATGGGATGACAGGCTATAAGCCTATTTCAGTTCCTTTGGAGCAGAATGTGAAGCTGAGTGCAGACGCAGGTGATCTTTTGGAAGATCCTACTATGTACAGACGCATAGTAGGAAGTTTGATTTATATAACTATTACCAGGCCAGATTTGAGCTATGCTATTGGATTGGTAAGTCAGTTTATGCAGGCTCCAAGGAAACCGCATTTGGATGTGGCTAGACACATACTCAGGTATGTGAAGTCCACATTGCAGTATGGACTACTCTATGAGACTGGGGTTCAGATACAGTTGCATGGATACACTGATGCTGATTGGACTGGTAGTATTTCTGATAGACGATCTATCAGTGGATATGTGTTCTCTTTTTGGAGTGCTGCAGTCACTTGGAGCAGCAAGAAACAGCCTACAGTTGCCTTGTCAAGCACAGAGGCTGAGTACACGGGCGCAACAATGGCTGCATGTGAGGTAGCTTGGTTGCATAAGCTACTTTATGATATGCATCAGCCTACAGATGGGCCAGTTGTTATTTATTGTGACAACATGAGTAGTATACACTTGGCAAATAACCCAGTCTATCATGCTAGAACAAAGCACATTGAGGTGCATTATCACTATGTGCGAGAGAGGGTTTTACTAGGTCTTATTGATCTAGTTTATGTCAGCACAGAGGATCAGGTAGCTGATATATTTACGAAGGCATTGGGCGCAGAGAAGCTACGCAAGTTCAGAGACCTGCTTGGTGTGCAGGAATTGGGATTGAGCTCGAGGGGGAGTGTTGAGATATCGAGCTTCACTCATGATATGCCAGGGTGACCGTTGTGCATTTATGTCACCGACTTGTCAGTTGCAGATGCGGTTGGTACACCTCCCATGAATAATAGCTAGATGACAGCTATCCTTATCTACTCTAGTTCGTGGCCCAGTTAGTATGCCACCTTAGTTAGTTGAGTTTGGTTTGAGATCCATATATAGGGTTCTTCTATTTCTTTGTACTAGACTTTTTTGGCTTACACAACTAAGAAGAGGAAAATTGTTTTCAGCCTCCACCTTTGTGTGTATTCCCCCATTGTGCAAGCAAGAAAGCTACAAGTGAGACTCCTTCCTTCTCTCTCACAATCTTGACAAGCCGCACGCGCAAGAGAAGGGAAGAGAAGAGAAGAAGAGAAGAGGGGGATGATGGAGAGCTTCACCCTCTTGATCCCTCACTCTCACACACTCACCCTCTCACACTCTCACACCCTCTCTCAAGAGCACACATAAGCAAGAAGAGGAGAGGAAGAGAAGAAGAGACGAGCTCTTGTTAGCCACACACCAAATAATGACCTTCCATTCACTTTTTGAACTTTATATATGCAAACCCTAAAACCCCATGGGCGTCCATCTCTTTTTACATGACCAGCCATTGTGGCAAGGTCCCTTTTTCTAATTTCTTCTTCTTGCTTCATGCCCTAAGCCTATACCTGTCTATTCTTTTACAAGTGGCACAAGAGGGATCCTGGCGCTCTTTTACAAGAGTTTTTGGAGTTTTTGAGGCGCCTTTTATTTAAAATTATGCTTTTGGCCCCGGCTTATCTTTAGAGGCCGACTACGTGTCTTTGCTCCTCTTTCATCTTCTTCCTGCTTTTTCATTCATTCTTCCGCCTTCTTGGCTTGGGGTTAAAAACAACAAAAATTTTGCTTTATGGAAGGTATGAAGAATTTTTTGGTTGGCAGAGGTTATTGGGACTTATGTACAGGTAATGAGGCTGAACTTGGAATACATGAAAGGAATCCAACAAATGATCAGAAAATGGCTCATAAGCTATGGGGACTGAGAGAGCATGCAAGGTGTTACATTGGTTTTCCTTATGTATATCAGATGCTATGGTTATACAGACTACTAGATGCAGTTCTCCAAAGGGTGCATGGAACATACTCATGAAGAATTATGGAAATATAACGCATGCAAGAAAGATTCAGGTAAAGCAATAGTTCAATAACATGTCTAGGAATGACAAAAGCATTTAGGTCTACACTACAGAGATAAGGAATATAGCAGATCAACTTGCCACCATTAGATCTTCAGTGTCTGAGGATGATATGAATGTAGTGACATTGAATGGACTTGGCAAAGAGTATAAAGCATTTGATACGTCTATTTTTGTGAGAGCTGAATTCTCTGATTGGGATGAGCTGATTGCTTTGTTGTTGCATGAGGAAGTTAAGCTTGGGTTGAATATAGGTTCTAGTATGTCTCAAAGCAGAGACACTGTTCTTTACTCTAGCTAGCATGGTAGAGGTGGCAGAGGCCGTTGTCGTGCTGCTGCACATTCGAGTCGTATACACCTCCATTTCTTTTGTTGTGCATTTGTGTTATTTTCTGCGTGTGATTCATTGTTTGTGTGATGCATTTTGATAATCCACATCCAATGTATATATTCCCTTAGTGCATGTGTATGATTTTTTTTGGATGCATGATGTGTGTGTGTTAGAAAAATATGAAAAACTGATGCCAAAGGACATTATCAAGCTGATAATTTCAATGAAGATCTCTCAGAAAAGTGCAGGGAATTGTGGAAACAAAGGAAGCTTTGTGGAAGCCGATCATCTAATGAAATAGAGTTGAAGAAAGTCTCTCAAAAGCTGCTTAAGCGAGTAAAGGAATCCTTCAATGGGGCTATTGACAGCACTAGTGAAGCACTGAGGGAGCATTTTGCCACCCAATCCTCAAGGCTGAAGTCGAAGTTTGTGCGCAGATCATCGTAAAGTTGACTGTTAACGGGGGGGGGCAATTCATGACTCCAAAGATACCCTACGTTAGTCCTTAAGGTCAAAATTAAAGTGGGTGCATAGATCTTCTATGGGTGTAAAGAAATGAGAGTTATTCTTGTCAAAGAGGAGGTTTTCTTTTCCGCTCAGCTAAAAGAAGAGAAAAGGGAATCTAATTGAGGGGATGCTGCTGGAAAAAGAGAGGAAGTCGTGGAAGAAGGAAAAACAAGGATTTGGGAGGGAAAATAGACACGAGTGTTAAAAAAAGAAAAGGATAGCTTTTGATTATTTTTTGGGGGAAAAAAAAAGCACCTGTGGAGTGAAGAACAGGAGGAGATGAATCGATGCCTTAGGCGGCCATAGATGTTCCTCAGATGGAGAAAAATAGGCTTTAACTGTGGAAGATTGAGAGGATATGTTCAGGAGGGAGGGGAGAGGATCATTGTTCGGAAGTAGCAGGCCTCGCAGAAGATGTAGCTACAAGTGTGGGTACTTTGCGAAGAGCTGAGCTAGAAGATTTTTGTAGTGCCGGACTATTGTAAAGCATCAACAGGCGTTCTAAGGAAAGCAAAGGCTGAAGTTGTTGCACATGCTGAAGAAAAGAACAAGGAAGAGGAGCAGATACACAAACAGGCTTGCTGAAGAGAGGCTGAAGCCGATCAAAAGGCAGCTCTAATTCCTGGGGAGCCATCAATAGATGACGAAATTGCTGTGACACTACTGTGGTGGAGCCAGCCGGAGTAGAATATGAATCATCTTCACACGCCTATAAGTCCAGCGCCGACCATTTGGAGCAGAAGAAGGGGAGCTTCATCAACAGGTAGATTCGATGTAGATTTGCCATAACAAGCGCAGGCACCTCAATAACAGCACTAGTAAATACATCAGTATTAGCAGAACAGATTGCTCGTCTGACCAATCAGTCATGGAGAAACCCTCCAAAGAACATGGGCACGATGATTACTGCAGAAGAACGACAAACTTGAAGTCAGCGAAGGCGAGCCTGGAGGAATAGTGCATTGACAGATGCTGCGGCCAGTACTCGCTGTAGATGAAGAAGAGTCGAGGAGGAGACAGACAAAAGAATGCGCTGCCACCTCGCCAGCATGGCATCAACTTCTCACAGTGTGATTATCACACTCATACGCTACTTTACAGGATGCCTGGTTTCCTACCCATGTCGTAAACAAATTGCCACTGGTTCTGTTTCTAAAATCAGAATTTTCCCATATATGTATTATCCAACATTCAGAAGTTAAAGTGCAGACAGATCTAGTTCCTATTTGTTGTCATCAATTTGGGTGCATTCAAACACTTGGTCTTGATCAGTGCCTGCCTATTCTCTCTCAGAAATGGTATGATCTTTATAACAAGTGGCTAACAGAGGCAAGGATGCTTGAAGCTGAAAGGGTCTATTGACCATTCTCAAATTGTTCAGCTCTTATGAGCAGGCGATTTCTATTGTTGGCAAAACTGAATTTGAACATTTGAATGTAAAACTGGATATGTACAGCTTTTTCTGAACATGGACCACATGTAACTCACTTGACAAGAAATATAGTGTACTTTGGCTTCAACAATTCAATTTTCTTCTTGATAGTCTCTTTCATTGCTGTACCTTGAACCCCGTGTTCAGCAGCCTTTGTGTGAACTCTACGACATTTCTGGTGAACCCGACGTGAAAGTGCTGCGTCATTTTTCAGCAAGATGGGAGACTCGCAAGAAGAGATGACATATGATAATGTCATGAAGAACATGTTTCAGTCATTTACCATGTATATGCAGCAGCAAGCTCACGCAAAACGTGACAGTGATGCTATGGATGCCTTGAAAGCTGTCCAACAGGAGATGAAGCAGTTTAATGGCCAGCAAGTGTCAACTTACCTGCATTTGTATGAAGAAAAGATGAAGTTTTTTGGGGTTTCTCAAGATGTTTGGAGCCACTACTTCTTGCGGATCGTGGTGCGCGCTCTTGAAGTCCGAATTTAAGAAATTCAAGAAACACATGCAGGTTTGGCAGAATTTAAGAAGGCATTAAAAGATGAATATTTCCTGGAGGATACAAGTCTTATGAATCACAGGAATTTCTTAGCATGGGTTTCTATGCCTAATAAGGGACTTTCTGTTACCGCTCTTCTGCGAGAGTTTGAGAGCCGCTATGATCAGTTGGATGGGACTGAGCAGCAAGCTTTGGAGATGCAGAAAGTGGAGTTATTTTTACAAGCTGCTGATACTGATTTACAAGAAAAGTTGGATGATCTTTTGGAAGATCAAGCTACTGATTCAGGTTTAAAGACCGAGTGGAGACATGTCATTGATGCTGTGAATGCTCTTGTTAAGAAGCAGCGCAGGAGAGTACGATTGCATCGTAATACAGGATCAGTTTCTGAAAAATCCTTGGAGACTTCTACTTCTACCCCTGCTGCAACTTCTTTGCCTAAGCCTACTCCTCCTGCTGTGAATCCACCAGTTCCTGCTGCTCCAGTGCCCTTATCTGTAGATGATGTTATTAAAGGCTTAGCAGATTTGACGATTGAAGCAGTTAAAGCTGAAGTTGGTAAGTTAAAGGAGCAACTTATGTCAGTACCTGCTGTAGCACCTGCTCCAGCGACTGCTTTTCCAGCTGGTCAAAGAAAAGGGCGACGATGTATTTGGTGCGATAGTACAGAGCACCAACACTGTAGAGATTGTGATGCTTTTCAGGAAACACGTAAGAAGAATGTAGTGTTCTGGGGACAAGATGGGAAGATATGGCTGACAGAGACTGGTGCTCCTCTTGACACGAACTTCAGTAAGGGAGGCATGAAGAAGCTTGTTGATGATATGGCTGCGCGATCAGCTTATGTGAGTGTTAGAGGAGATGCTTCAGCTTTTGGAGTCCAGCTTGAGCAGAAATCTGATGGAGACTCTGCTTTATGGTCCTCTGCCTTGGAGATAGCGAGAAGAGGGAAAGTTCAGGCATCTACTATGACTTGTGTGGGCTCCAGCATCCGAGGAGAAACAGGATGGGATTCTCCTGTTGACAGGTATTCTATTTTTGCTTATATGGCTAAAACGCAGGGTTTAGATGCCATGGTTGAGGAAAAGAGAAGAAGAGATGAGGAGGGTCCCAGCACATCCAAAAAGACTAGAGGGGGGTGACTTTGTTTCACCACCTGTTACAGCTCCACTTATGTCAAGTTCTCCAGCTCAATCAGGTCCTGAACAACCAATGGGAGACAAGCAGAAAGAAAAGAGGCAACCAAGAAAAGAGCCAGGATTCAAGCTCTTGTCAGACCTTGATATGCAAACGGATATGAGTAAGATTTTTCATGAAAGAATTTTGAATAGTGATGTCACTTTTACTGTTGGAGAAGCTCTTGGGATTGCTAGAAGAGAAATACAAGATGAGATGCAGGATCTTTTGCGGAGGAAACGACATGTGATGGAGGGACCTGCTTTACAGGGATTGTGGCATGGAGCTCTTGGAGAAGAGCATGATGATGCAGTGAAGGTTGAGAATGCTTCTGTTAATCCGCAATTGGAGAAAATAGTTCAGCCTATGCAGTATGAAGATGAGGATACCCCTATTCTCATTCCTCGCAGCCATTTTTCACGAAGTCATTGGGCTAGAGCAACCACTGAGACAGTGGTAAGGATTGGAGAGAAAAAAATTCCTTTGATCGCTTTAGTCGATCATGGTTCTGAGATTAATCTTATTGCTCGAGGCGTTTATGAGAGTGGCAAGTGGCCTATGGATGCAGAGCATGGCTGGCGCATGAGAGCCGCCAATAATACTTCTGGTGATATGTATGCTGCTTGTCCGAGTATCAGAATTTCTATTGGTAATGTTGAAGAGGATTATCATTGCTTTGTTCAGGATTCATGCTCTTATCCTATTATTCTTGGACAGCCTTTCATTACAGAAGCAAGAATGGAAACGAAAGTGATGGATGACGGGTCAGCTTATGCACGGATACGCAGTAAAGATGGTATGCGAGCTTTTCAGTTTATGACTGTTGGGGTAAATCATCCGTGAAACAGGGACTCCTTGCGTGAGGCACCACTACCTGCAAAGGAGTTGGATTTTCATTAGGTACCGCTGTCTTGCGAGACGCCAGTGGTACGGAGCGGAGAAAAGAGGAGATCTCGCCTCCTGGCAGCCAGTCTTTCTCCAATAATTTTGTTGGTTTTTCTTCAGATAGTTCAGTGAGTTATCAGAAAATTTCAGATTTGCCTAGAGCTGCCAGGCAGTACATTGGTCGTAAGGAGAAAGAGTTGAAGAATGCAGGTATTTTGCAAGCAGAAGAGCATGTAGATGGATTGTATGAAGGAATGTCTTATGCAGATACTTTGTTTGAGATGGGAGCAATGCTGAAAACTGATATATGTAAGGGTTCAAAGATCATACCTGTGCAAACCTTGGATATGTTTTAGGAAATTTCTGGTTTTATGCTGAAAACAGAGTTAGAGGCTGAGAAAACTCAGCAAACTGAATTTATGGCTGATCTTGATCAGCTAACAGAATTGCAGAGGGCTGAATCCATTAAGCCAATAGAGTTGAATGCAGAAAAATTTCTGCATACAGAGTTTCAGGCTGCACCCATGCAGTCCATAGAGCGAAAGGCTGAAATTTTTCAGCCAACAGAGTTGAAAGTTGCTGAAAATTTGCAGAAATTGCAGCAAAGAAAAGAGTGCTTGAATGATGCCAAGGTTGACACAAAATATAAAACAGTTGATAAGAAGGTTAAGCCGGTTGCAGGCCCGCTTCCTTCTGATAGTGATGAACAGATTGAAAAAGCTATGAAGCAGCCTATGTTGAGAGACCCTGCAAATATTGGACATAAGTTTACAGCTGAAACTCTTGCAGAATTGAAGATTGGAAATGATGATTTTTTGCTTCCAGTGAAAAAAGAATGTTTTAGAGAGATGTTTGGACGTCATGGTAAGGCATTTGCTTTCTTTCCACATGAAATTGGCTGCATTAGTCCCGAATTGGTTGCACCTATGGTCATCTTCACTGTTCCTCATGTACCATGGAATATACGTCCTATACCTGTGCCTAAAGCACACTTGCCAAAGCTGATAGAGTTGCTGAATGAGAAGATTAAAATGGGGATTTTGGAACCCTCTTCTGCACCCTATTCTAACAGGTAGTTTACTATACCAAAGAAGAATGGTACTTTGAGATTTATTCAGGATATGCAGCCCGTGAACAAAGTGACAATCAGGAATGTGGGAACAGGTCCAGTTGTGGATGAATTTGCTGAGGCTTTTGCAGGACGAGCCATCTATTCTCTAGGTGACTTGTATTCAGGTTATGATCAGTTTCAGCTTGCCTTGGAAAACAGGGATATTACTACTATGCGGACACCTATTGGTCTTGTGAGGATGTGTACCTTGCCTCAAGGTGCCACAAACTCAGTTGCTCATATGATGAATGCTATGCATAGAGTTCTACGAGACTATATTCCGCAGTATACCATGCCTTTTCTAGATGATGTGCCTATTAAGGGTTGTGCAGAAGAAGAAAAGAATGAAAGTCTTGATTTGCGTGGATGTAGACAGTTTGTGGCTGACCACTTGATTGCTTGTGAGCAAATATTGACACGATTAGAGGAGGTAAATTTGACACTTTCAGGGCTGAAATCTGTCTTTGGTGTTAATGAAGTCATCATAGTTGGGCATATGGTTGGATATTATGGCAGGAAGCCTTCTCCTGCAAAGGTGGATGCCATAAACAGGATTGCAGAGTATTGCTCGACTACTTCAGAGGTGCGGAGATTTGTGGGAGCTTGTGTATTTTACATGATTTGGATTCCTCATTTTGCTCACATAGCAGATGTTCTCTATCAGCTGCTTCGAAAGGGGCAGAAATTTCATTGGGATAAGAAGCATTCAAAAGCCATGCGTAAGCTCAAGAAGCTGTTGCAATCAGCTCCTACTCTATGCAAGGCGGATTATCAGTGTGGACGGCCGATCATGTTGATAGTTGATACTAGCCCTATTGGCATAGGTTGGGCTGTGGGACAGGATGATGCTGATGGAAATAGGTATGCAATCCGCTTTGGAGCTAAAGTTCTTAATGAGCGACAGAGGAGATATCCGCAGATCAAAAGAGAATTGTGGGGAGTAGTCACTGCACTGAAGTGTGACAAAGGGTATTTTATTGGAGTTTCAGTTGTTGTGGAAACAGATTGTTTGCCTTTGCTTGGCATGATTACTAGTTGCTCGACTCCAGATATAGCGATGCTTCGGTGGATTGCCTATATCAAATCATTGAATCTAGAATTTCGACACATAGCAGGGAAAGATAATCCAGTTGCTGACATGCTATCTAGAGCGAGATATGAGGATGAGGAGTCAATGCTTGCAGAAGATGATGAGACAGAGTTTGCTGCTTCTGTCCTTGTTCATGATTGTCATGTATCCACTGTTGAAGCCTTTATTGAAGAACTTTATGTTGACGAGTGGCTGCAAATTGGACAGTATCTAAGTTCATTGACTCGAAGAGCTGATTGGACAGATGATGAATTCAAGAAAATCAAAAGGAAGGCTTATGGGTATTTCTTGAAAGATGGTTTTCTTTGGAAGCATCCAAAGAAGAGAGGAGGCTTGCCCTTGAGAGTAGTTTGTGATATAGCGATGCAGATACAGATTATGCGAGAGTTTCATGAGAGGTCATGGGCTGGACATAGAGGTGTGTGGGCTACCTATGAGAAAATCAAAGAAAGATACTGGTGGAAAGGGATGTATAAAGATGTTTCTCATTTTGTGGAGACTTGCAGGGACTGCCAGCTTTACTCTTTAGTGCGACATCGTGATGAGTTGCATCCGACTTATCCACTATGTATGCATTATAAGTGGGTGGTAGACTTGGTTACTTTGCCAGTGGGACTTTGGCAGATGAGATATCTTGTCTTGGCTAGGGAGGATCTCACAAACTAGGTTGAAGGCAGATCTTTGCGGACAAAGACCACCACTACAGTATGTAAATTCTTGTTGGAAGAAATATTTTGCAGGTATGGATGTATAGGCAAGATTACAGCTGATCGTGGAGAGCTAGATGCAGATGAAGCTAGAGAATTCTTCTCACGGCTTGGGATTAAATTGGCTCTTACTACTGCCTATAATCCAGAGGGAAATGGCAAGAGTGAAAGAGGACATCCGCCAATAGTTAAAGCATTGGCAAAAGCTTGTAGAGGTTGGATTGGGGATTGGCCGAGATTACTACCTTTTGCGTTGTGGACTGATCGCTCTACACATAGTGTGACTACTAGATACATGCCTGCAGAGTTGATGTATGGGCAAAAACCTGTCATGCCTACACAAATTTGTGCTCTCACTTGGAGTGTTCTTCCGTGGCATGAGAATTTATCAAGGGAAGAGCTTCTAGCTCTTCGGATTCGTCAACTAGAGAGAAGGACAGAAGATGTGCAGCTAGCAGTTGATCGTTTGAAGGCATCCCATCTCAGAAACAAGGACAGGTTTGATTTAAGGCATCGCTTGAGGCCTAGAGCCATAAAAGAAGGAGATTGGGTTCTAGTCTACGGAGAATCAGCATAGTAGCATGAGAAAAATGGTTCAAAGATGGTTTGGACCGTATGAGGTGAAACAGGTTTTTGACAATGGTACCTATGAGTTGGCTGAATTAGATGGAACAGTATTGAGGGTGCCCATTGCTGGAAAACGAGTCAAGATTTTCAAGAGAAGAGAAGATGAGGAATATGCACTTGAAGCGTTGACAGACGAAGAGCAGGTAGAAGAAAGACAAGCAGAAGAAACAGAGAACATAGATGATGAAGCTGATGGAGAAACAGGTCTACTAGAAACAGATGATGGACTCGACCTGTTTGTGGATTTGAATGATCCTGGATAGTTGGCACATCCGGAGGATGCGCAGGTTTAGAGGGGGTGGATGTCGTGCTGCTGCGCATCCGAGTCGTATACACCTCCATTTCTTTTGTTGTGCATTTGTGTTATTTTCTGCGTGTGATTCATTGTTTGTGTGATGCATTTCGATAATCCGCATCCAATGTATATATTCCCTTAGTGCATGTGTATGATTTTGTTTGGATGCATGATGTGTGTGTGTTAGAAAAATATGAAAAACTGATGCCAAAGGACATTATCAAGCTGATAATTTCAATGAAGATCTCTCAGAAAAGTGCAGGGAATTGTGGAAACAAAGGAAGCTTTGTGGAAGCCGATCATCTAATGAAATAGAGTTGAAGAAAGTCTCTCAAAAGCTGCTTAAGCGAGTAAAGGAATCCTTCAATGGGGCTATTGACAGCACTAGTGAAGCACTGAGGGAGCATTTTGCCACCCAATCCTCAAGGCTGAAGTCAAAGTTTGTGCGCAGATCATCGTAAAGCTGACTGTTAACGGGGGGGGGGGGGGGCAATTCATGACTCCAAAGATACCCTACGTTAGTCCTTAAGGTCAAAATTAAAGTGGGTGCATAGATCTTCTATGGGTGTAAAGAAATGAGAGTTATTCTTGTCAAAGAGGAGTTTTTCTTTTCCGCTCAGCTAAAAGAAGAGAAAAGGGAATCTAGTTGAGGGGATGCTGCTGGAAAAAGAGAGGAAGTCGTGGAAGAAGGAAAAACAAGGATTTGGGAGGGAAAATAGACACGAGTGTTAAAAAAAGAAAAGGATAGCTTTTGATTATTTTTGGGGGGAAAAAAAAAGCACCTGTGGAGTGAAGAACAGGAGGAGATGAATCGATGCCTTAGGCGGCCATAGATGTTCCTCAGATGGAGAAAAATAGGCTTTAACTGTGGAAGATTGAGAGGATATGTTCAGGAGGGAGGGGAGAGGATCATTGTTCGGAAGTAGCAGGCCTCGCAGAAGATGTAGCTACAAGTGTGGGGACTTTGCGAAGAGCTGAGCTAGAAGATTTTTGCAGTGCCGGACTATTGCAAAGCATCAACAGGCGTTCTAAGGAAAGAAAAGGCTGAAGTTGCTGCACATGCTGAAGAAAAGAACAGGGAAGAGGAGCAGATACACAAACAGGCTTGCTGAAGAGAGGCTGAAGCCGATCAAAAGGCAGCTCTAATTCCTAGGGAGCCATCAATAGATGACAAAACTGCTGTGACGCTACTGTCGTGGAGCCAGCCGGAGTAGAATATGAATCATCTTCACACGCCTATACGTCCAGCGCCGACCATTTGGAGCAGAAGAAGGGGAGCTTCATCAACAGGTAGATTCGATGTAGATTTGCCATAACAAGCGCAGGCACCTCAATAACAGCACTAGTAAATACATCAGTATTAGCAGAACAGATTGCTCGTCTGATCAATCAGTCATGGAGAAACCCTCCAAAGAACATGGGCACGATGATTACTGCAGAAGAACGACAAACTTGAAGTCAGCGAAGGCGAGCCTGGAGGAATAGTGCATTGACAGATGCTGCGGCCAGTACTCGCTGTAGATGAAGAAGAGTCGAGGAGGAGACAGACAAAAGAATGCGCTGCCACCTCGCCAGCATGGCATCAACTTCTCACAGTGTGATTATCACACTCATACGCTACTTTACAGGATGCCTGGTTTCCTACCCATGTCGTAAACAAATTGCCACTGGTTCTGTTTCTAAAATCAGAATTTTCCCATATATGTATTATCCAACATTCAGAAGTTAAAGTGCAGACAGATCTAGTTCCTATTTGTTGTCATCAATTTGGGTGCATTCAAACACTTGGTCTTGATCAGTGCCTGCCTATTCTCTCTCAGAAATGGTATGATCTTTATAACAAGTGGCTAACAGAGGCAAGGATGCTTGAAGCTGAAAGGGTCTATTGACCATTCTCAAATTGTTCAGCTCTTATGAGCAGGCGATTTCTATTGTTGGCAAAACTGAATTTGAACATTTGAATGTAAAACTGGATATGTACAGCTTTTTCTGAACATGGACCACATGTAACTCACTTGACAAGAAATATAGTGTACTTTGGCTTCAACAATTCAATTTTCTTCTTGATAGTCTCTTTCATTGCTGTACCTTGAACCCCGTGTTCAGCAGCCTTTGTGTGAACTCTACGACACCGTGGCTCTTTTCGAGGTCAAAGAGACAGTCGAAATGGTTATGGACAGCATTAACAAAATGCCTGGCATGGCACAAATACACAGGGCCAGCGTGGATCTCGTGGCTTTAGAGGTAGAGAGAGATTACCCCATGGTAGAGGTGGTGGATCTGGTTCATGGCAGTCAAATGATCAGTCAAACGGAGATAAGGAATGTCATTATTGCGGTAAATATGGACACATTGCAAAGAATTGTTACAAGAAGTAGGGAGATATGAAGACAAAGGGCAAATAGCATGGGCATTATGCATCTTCTAGCACTACTCATGCTGAGCGGTTGACAGATTGTTTGGTATGCAGCATGTGCCTAAGAATGCATCTAGGTAGAACAGAGATGAGATATGGTACATTGATTCAGGGGCTTCAAATCATATGATACCCCATGAACAATGATTTGATGAGATGGTTGCAAGTTCACATGGTTATGTGTGTACTAGGGATGACACCCAACATGACATTCAGCACACATGAATTGTTTCGTTATTGATGCCTGATGGCAAGTAAAAGAGCCTGCATGATGTACTACATGTACCTACAATAACCAAGAATCTTTTGTCAATTGGATAGATAGCAGAACAGAATCTGCAGGTGAGATCTAATAGAGATGGATACTTTGTTGAAGAATATAGTAATGGCTGCAAATTGATTACTAGAGACCGAAGAGATGGCATAATGTTTACTCTTGATGCGTCAATTTCAGAATTGAAAGCAGCCACGTTTGCACATGATGGTGGTGCTATACAGGATGTTGACATATGGCATAAGCAGATTTGCCATGTGAATGTACAAAAGCTAAAATCTATGCAGAAGGAGATTGTGCTTGGACTTCCTAAGTTCAAGTATTATGACTTTGGACATGTATGTGATGCATGTCAGTTTGGAAAGCAAGCATAGTTTCCATTTATGAGACATGTACAAAATAGCTCACGACCCTTGCAGTTGGTATATTTAGATGTATGGGGTCCATCTCATAATGCTTCGTTTGGTGGTGCTCATTACTATGTATCCTTCATTGATGATTTCAGCATGTATACTTGGCTTTACATACTAAAACATAAGGATGGTATGTTTGATGCATTCAAGGTCTTAGATCAAATGGAGATGGAGAATATGTCTCTAATTACTTTGACATGGAATCAGAAGACTGTTAACTTGCAGCTATACACCACAACAAAATGGTGTAGTAGAAAAGAAAAATAGGATACTGATGGAATCAGCAAGAGCTATGCTGAATGAGAAGAGTTTGCCAAATGGTTATTGGACTGAAGCAGTAGTGGTTGTTGTCTATGTGCTGAATATGACTCCTACAGCAGGGATTCATGATCTAACTCCATATGAGAGGTTGTATGGTCATAAGCCTGACATTTCACACTTGAAGGTGTTTGGCAGCATTGCATATATGTATGTTCCTAATGAAAAGAGGAAGAAATTGGATCCTAAAGCTGTCAAGAGTGTGTTTCTTAGTTATGCACAAGACGGGAAAGCTTACAAGTGTTATGTCTCGTCTACACATGAGACATTGATTAGCAGAGGTGTTATTTTTTATGAGCTAGCATCATCGTATGATAATCCTATTGCAGTGGCTATTGATGGATCAACTAGCACTAGTAATGCTGAAAATTTACCTACAATGAGTACATCTATGAGTGGTCCTACAAATGATGGGTTATCTATAGTAAGTCCTTGGTTAGAATGCTTGCGGAGTCGTACTCCTACGTCCACTGACACAGATATGTCAGTGAGGGGGAGATTGAATAAGGAAAAAGAAAATATGTTTGAGGATGTGACATGTCCACTTACAGTAGGTTATGAGTCGTCTAACAGTGACAATTTGGATAATGAGTTGGGCATTCTGTCTATTATGACGCCTAGAGCAAGGCAGAATCGTTATGTACCCCCTCATGAGAGGCATGCTCAGAGTAAGCCACAGTTACGGAGATCTCGGAGAGTCAAAAAACGAATTGACAGGTTTACATACACTGGTTATTCAACCTGTCAATATGCATATATGGCTAGTGTGACAGGTTACAAATAACCTAAAAAGTTTGATGATGCCGTTACAAATGATAACTAGTGTACTGCCACGGATGAGGAGTATGCAGCCCTGGCTAAAAATGAGACATGGAAATTGGTTGAGTTTCTTGAAGGCAAAGTCCCCATTGGCTGCAAATGGGTGTACAAGGTTAAGTGTAAGTCAGATGGTTCGTTATGTTGAGATGACAAGCTCAACACATGCGGACATTAATGATGGACTGCCCGGTTAGATGGGTCCACACGTCTACACTTAGCACGTTGGTGGTCACTATGACTCTCACATGGCCACTGAATCATCACTTATTATATTCAGGTTGTTACACCTATTTACACAGCTGGCATAGTTATAGCACCAATCAAATAGTGTAGTCGGTTATGCATTGTTTGACTTAGTAGGCCACTTTCCTTTATGTTGTATCTTATCTATACTTTGTGTACATTGTAAAGTGTATGAAAGAAGAAGAAGAAACCAGCAAAAAAACGTTCTGGCTTCCATCTCTCTTTTTGTCTCTTGAGTGAGCTTCTACTTGTGCATTCTGTGTGTGTTCAATGCAGCATCTTGAGCAAGCCCCCCCACCACGTGATTCGTGACATGGTATCAGAGCTGCACCACTGATTGAGGCTGGTTTTGAAGGCTAAAGCAAAGGAGAGGAGCCAAGGATTCGAGCAAGCAAGCAATAGGTAAGAAGCTCTTCCATTCTCTACTTCTTCTCTTGGACAGTGCCTGTGGAGGCATCGGAAGCAAGGCAGAGCAAAAATCTCAGATTGCAGTGAGATTTGGTGTGTGCGAAGATTACAATGAGATTTGGTGTGCACGAAGAGCTGCTATTTTGGCCATCCGAGGTCATTTCAGGTCCCGTTTTAGACTTGCAAGGTTGCGGACAGCAGTTCGAGATACCCTGCAATTTCAGCTGTGTCTCCCATATACATGTGCACATGTTACAAATTTAAGATCTGTAAGTTCATTACCAGTGAATAAACACAAGGTTTATATGCAAACTGGTTGCAGATTGCATGTATTGTTGAGCAGACAGTGAAAAAAGACTGTCTGGTGTATTGTTGTGCACTATAGGTCGAGGTTTGCAGAAGATTTGCTTGCTGTTTGGTATTAGTTTTGTGATAATGGTAGAGAATAGTAGAAACCCCATCATTGAGAAGCTCGACAAGAACAACTAACCTTCATGGAAGTTTCGTGTCACGAAATTCCTTATTGGAAATGGCCTCTACGAGTTTGTTTCAGGTGAAGAAAAGGAGCCGGAGGTGAGTGATCCTCCAACTGCAGAAGAGACAAAGGCACGGAAGGAATGGAATGCAAAAGACAAAAAGGTCATGTATTGGCTATCTGCAGTAATTGACAATAATATGCTAGGACATATTAGAAATGCAGAGAATTCATATGCAGCTTGGACCATACTTGAAAGTATGTTTTCCGTAAATACAAAGGCACGGAAGATTTAACTCAAGCAAGAGTTGAATACATTGAAGAAAGGGATGTAGAGTTGGACGTATGTTTACTCTGGATGCTGGAATTCCTACTATGAATGCTGCTATGTATGCTAAAGGAAAAGGTGTTGTTGCAGATATTGAAATTTGGCACAAACGCATTGGGCATGCAAATGTATAAAGGCTGAACAAAGGGTTGGTTGCCTACATTTAGAATTGCAGAATTTCATAAGGTATGCGAAGCATGTTAGTTTGGTAAGCAGGTAAGACAACCCTTTTCACATGGCAGAGATGTAAGCAGAAATATCCTTGATATTGTGCATACAAATATTTGGGGGCCTGCACAAAATGTATCTCTTGGAGGCAGTTCATACTTTGTCACATTCATTGATGATTATTCTTGAAAGCTGTGGGTATATTTTATGAAGGAAAAGAGTGAAGCATTTGAGCACTTTAGAACTTTCAAGGCTGCAGTTGAAAGAGAAACATCCTTGAAAATAAAGTGCTTGAGGTCAGATGGAGGGGGAGAGTACCTCTCGAATGAGTTCAATGATTTTTTGAGATCTCATGGGATAAAGAGACAGTTCACATGCAGGTATACCCCACAACAAAATGGGATTGCAGAAAGGAAAAACAGGCATATTGCAGAAGTTGCACGTGCCTTGATGGCTGAAAAGAATATGCCTAAGCATTTTTGGTCTGAGGTTGTCCATACTGCTGTTTACATTATGAATAGAACTCCCACAGCTGCAGTTCATGGGATGACTCCTGAAGAATGCTTTACTAGCAAGAAGCCTGATGTATCGCACTTGAAGGTATTTGGCTGTGTTGCACATGTTCATGTGCCAGATGAGCTACATAAGAAGCTTAACCCAAAGGCAGAAAAATGTGTCTTTATTGGATACTCTTGAGAGAAAAAAGGGTATCGTTGTTATAACCATGTCACATGTAAGTTTAGAGTGAGTAGGATGTCATCTTTGATGAAATGAGCAGTTGGTATGCATCTAGTGGTGATGCATCGGATGATGATGATGATCACGACACTCATGTACAGGTTGAAAAGCAAGAATCACGGACGCTTAGTGGACCAAAGACATTATCTAGTAGTCCTTGGTCTGGGAGACTAAGGAGTAGCTCTACATCTTCAGGTGCATATAGTAGCACTACAGGTAAAGACAAAGGAAAGAATAAAGTGTCAGATGGCATTTATATAGTTCTTAATGGAGACTCCAGTGGCTCAAAGAGCTTGGATCATGAGCTTGGCATTCCTTCAGTGAGGACTCCAGGTGTGCAAAGAGCACGTGTCAATGCAAAGACTCCATTGAGTCATCCAGTGGTACGCAAGTCTAGCAGGGTGAGATACCCTGTTAACAGATTTGGTTTTGAAGGTTATGCAGCTCACCATTATGCTTATATGGTGAAAGTGATTGAGGATGTTGAGCCCACATGTTTTGAGGAGGCTGTTGGTCATGCTCATTGGGATGCAGCAATGGATGAGGAGATGGTTGCATTAGAGGCCAATAAGACTTGGGATCTAGTATCATTGCCGAAGGGCAAGAAAGATATTGGATGTAAGTGGGTTTATAAGCTTAAGCACAATGCAGATGGTTCTATTAGTAGGTACAAAGCTAGGCTGGTTGCAAAAGGCTATGCCCTGACATATGGCATAGATTATGAAGAAACCTTCAGTCCAGTTGCTAGGATGGCAACTGTCAGATGTGTGATTGCTTTGGCAGCAGCCAAAGGTTGGAGGTTGCAGCAAATGGATGTGAAGAATGTTCTTCTTGCATGGTGATTTGCAGGAAGAAGTGTATATGGATCAACGAGCAGATTATGAAGATTTAGAGCATCCCACGTATGTGTGCAGGTTGAAGAAGATGCTCTATGGGCTCAAGCAAGCACCTAGAGCATGGTCTGACAAGATCATAGAGTATCTTGTCAATATTGGCTTTTATGTTTCTGATGCTAGTCACTCACTTTATGTGAGAAAGGGAGATGCAGGTTTGGTCATCATAGTCATCTACGTGGATGACTTGATTATTACAGGTGATAGTGATAGTGGGATTGCTGAAGTCAAGGACTTTTTGAAGAAGAAGTTTGAGATGAAGGATTTAGGTGAGCTAAGGTACTTCCTTGGCATTGAGGTGATTAGATGTGATGTTGGTATATGGCTATCCCAAAGACAGTATGGCTTGGACATGTTGTCCAAGTATGGTATGACAGCATGCAAACCACTTTCAGTCCCGTTGGAGCAGAATGTAAAGTTGAGTGCCGACGTTAGGGATGAGATAGAAGACCCTACTATGTTCAGGAGGATAGTGGGGAGTTTGATCTACATGACCATTACAAGGCCAGACTTGAGCTACGCATTGGTCTTGTGAGTTAGTTTATGCAAGTACCTAGAAAGCCACATTTGGATGCAGTCAAACACATATTGAGATATTGAAGTCCACATTACATTATGGGCTTTTCTATGAGGCAGGTACAGATGTACAGGTGTTTGGATACACAGATGCAGATTGGGCTGGTAGTATGTCTAATAGAAGATCTACCAGCGGATACATGTTCTCTCTTGGTAGTGCAGTAGTTACTTAGAGCAACAAAAAGCAATCTACAGTTGCTTTGTCGAGTACAGAGGAGGCTGAGTATAGAGGTGCTGCTATTGCAGCATGTGAGGTAGTATGCCTGCAAAAGTTATTGGCTGATTTAGATGTGCAAGTGGAAGGTCCAGTTGTCATTTATTGTGACAACATGAGCAGTATACAGTTGGCTAGGAATCCTGTGTTCCATGCCATGACAAAACATATTGAGGTACACTACCACTTTGTGAGAGAGAAGGTACTAGCAGGTGAGATTGATTTGGTGTATGTCAGCACATAGGATTAGATAGCTGACATCTTCACGAAGGCATTGGGTACAGAGAAGCTTCAAAAGTTTCGAAGCTTACTTGGAGTTGCAGAGATGCAGTTGAGCTTGAGGGGGAGTGTTGAGATGACAAGCTCAACACATACGGACATTAATGATGGACCGCCTGGTTAGATGGGTCCACACATCTACACTTAGCATGTTGGTGGTCATTATGACTCTCACATGGCCACTATTTGTTTGACTTAGTAGGCCACTTTCCTTTATGTTGTATCTTATCTATACTTTTTGTACATTGTAAAGTGTGTGAAAGAAGAAGAAGAAACCAGCAAGAAAACGTTTTGGCCTCTATCTCTCTTCTTGTCTCTTGAGTGAGCTTCTCCTTGTGCATTCTGTGTGCGTTCGGCGCAGCATCTTGAGCAAGTCCCCCCACCACGCAATTCGTGACACGTTAGAATGTTATAAGGCTAGGCTGGTTACAAAAGGGTATGCATAGCAATATGGCCTTGACTATGAGGAGACTTTCAGTCCGATGGCTAAAATGGAAACAGTCAAAACTGTCGTTGCTTTGGCAGCATGCGAAGACTAGAAATTATGGTAAATGGACGTCAAGAATGCTTTCTTGAATGGTGATTTGGTTGAGGAAGTATATATGGAGCAGCTTGAAGGCTATGTTCACCCGGACTTTTCTACACATGTATGTAAGCTAAAAAAGAATTTATATGGACTGAAACAAGCACCAAGAGCGTGGAATGCTCGGATCAACAGTTATTTACAGTAACATAGATTTAGATTGGGTGATACATGTCACAGTCTATTCACGAAGAAGACAGATCATGGATATGTGTTTCTAGTGGTTTATGTAGATGATCTTATCATCACTGGAGATGATGAAGAGGGCATTGCTGAAATTAAATCATGTTTGTAGGCTGAATTCATAGTTAAAGACCTAGGTGAACTAAAGTATTTTCTTGGGATTGAGGTAGTCTCTACGCCTCAAGATATATGGCTACTACAAAAGCAGTATGCTCATGATATGTTACAAAAGTATGGTATGGCTGAATGCAAGCCTATGGAGACCCCTCTTGATCAGAATGTCAAGCTACAGATTGATGTTGGAAATGACATAGAGAATGTGACCATGTATCGACAGATGGTGGGTAGGTTGATATACTTGACTATTACCTGTCTTGACTTATGTTATGCAGTGGGGCTGATTAGTCATTTCATGCAGAAGCCTCGCAAACCACATTTAGATGCAATTAGGAGGATCATGAGATATGTAAAGGGTACTACAGATTATGGATTGTTTTATGCATATGGAAAATCTCTTGACTTCACAGGGTTTACTGATGTTGATTGGGCTGGTTGTGCCTATGATAGGAGGTTAACTAGTGGTTATGCATTTGGATTGGGCAGCAGTATGATCAGTTTTGGTAGAGTAAGAAACAACCTATTGTTGCATTGTCCAGTACAGAAGCTGAGTACAGAGGAGCTGCCTTAGCGGCTTGCGAAGCAGTTTGGTTGATGAAATTGCTTAAAGACTTGGGAATACAGCTGGAAAGCATAGTGAGATTGCATTGTGATAACCTCAGCAATGTTATGTTAGCTAGCAATCCTCTTTACCATGCTACACCTAAACATATTGAGGTTCACTACCATTTCATCAGAGAAATGGTTCTTACACAGCAGATTGACTTGATTCATGTGAAGACTGAAGACCAAGTAGCAAATATATTTACTAAGTCTCCTGGTAAAGAAAAGTTTATATATTTCAGACATCTACTTGGAGTTTATCAGATGGTTTGAGCTTGAGGGGGAGTGTTAGAATATCAAGCTCTAGTTACTCTTCAACCAGTCTATCTTTATGTGTGTGACCGACATTAGTTGGATACAGCTGTATACGTGTGTGACATTCAATAAGTCGGTGTAGTCAGTGACTTAACCAGCCTTGGGTAGTCATACCTATGTGCATAAGTCTCTTTCAGTTAGTATGATGGAAGAATAATGAAAGAAGAACAACAATGAGTTGAGACTCATCTTCCTCTTCACTTTGTCTCTCTCCCTCTCTTCCAACAAAATGTTGACTAGGAATTCTCCCAAGTCAAGCTCATTGTCTATAGGGTTGGTGTTGGCTCTTGATATGCCAACAATTTCTTGAGCAACTAGGGTGTTGATCATATTGATTAGACCGGGTAAAGCTACATCCTAAATCGTGTTGATTCTCTTTCCCTTCTTCATTACTTGTGATAGTTTGCAATTGTTCATTTCAAATTCTGGTTCTTAGGTTGTATTTGGCTTCTCGGGGTTTGCTCCTATTAGTGGGTATGTCCTTAGATTGTATCTAGCTTCTCGGGGTTTTCTCCTATTAGTGGGTCTAGTTCTTAGGTTGTATCCGGATTCTCGAGATTTGCTCCTATTAGTGGGTCTGTTCCTTACTTTGACCCTGTTAGTGTGTTCCTTGTTACACAAGTCAGTTTGCAATGTTATATGAAGTGGATACATGAGTGCTAGAGTGAACTTGTACCAAATCAAACTTTCTATCTTTCCTTGTGTACTTCAAGCGTTTATGTGATAAATTGTGTGAGTTCAATCATAATCCATGCAGATCATACTCCCTTTAGTTAATTTCGGCTAGTTGTAGCTCTCCTGTACAAGTGGCGACCACTTGTAATGATCCACTCTAGGTCCCTGCCTATACGATTGATGCATGGTCTTAAGGGTAGCGGGTTTAGGTTGTCAGTTCAGGCCTCTATTGGGGTTTGGTCAGTGATCATAATCACTCCTAGACTGTTGGGCCTCAACCCTCAAGTCAGTCGGCTGCTCTATTGGCCTATGCACTCACTTGGGGATCTACTAGGATGTGCTATAGCTAGGGTTTTGACCCCTACATGGTCTGGGAAGGTCAGAAATGGCTAGAAACTAATGCTCTAGTCTCTTTTTCGATTTATAGGCTTTAGTCCGATTCCTAGAATCAAATATCCAATTATGGACTGTCCAATTCTTGTGTCCGATTCTCGACTGTTCAATTTACCTGAATCGAATGGTCAAAGCTATCTAATTTTTGGCTGACCAAGTGTTGTCTAATCGAATGATCTGATGTGTCCAAATAATGAAAATTGGATGGCTTTTGATAGTTGAATGAATGTGACGGTGAAAACATGTGCAAACTTGACGAAAGATGGTTCAACTCTCTTAATACTTCCTCCTAGTCTCTGGCAAGCTCCAAGATCAAATCACAATGTGTCAACAATCACAACAACTCACGTGTAGCCTCTAAATGCACTTGGCTACACAAACCAAAGCTCTCCTTGCCTCCCTATTGCCTTGCAATAAACCTATCCAGCTCTCTCTCTCTCTAAATCCCTGAGTGTAGAAATGAGCTCCCCTTGCTCCCTCTGCCTTTTAAACCCCCCTATCTTCCAGTCTTCCACTCCCCTTCTCTCTCTCTTTCCTCTCTTAATGCATTGAAGCCCCTTTTTCTCCCTATTTTACCATATTTTACAGTAGTAACTATATTGTTTGTTTCCCTTTTTTTCCTTAGTTTTCCCTACCTAAATGCATCCAAATCACAAGCCAACACTTAAGCTAATCCAACTACTGCCTAAACCTTAAAAACCAAAAAACTTAGGTACAAAAGAGATTGAATGCCCTCTAACTCCCTCACTTCCTACCTATCTCAAGCATTGGTTTAGGGATAACCTTACTTCAATGCTGGATTCAAAGTGTGCAAGAACTCAAAGCTTGAATCCGTGGTCCCAGCAATGGAACCAAAATGTGGGAGCCCTTGCTCAATCGCCAAGACCCACAGACAACTTATTGTTTCAAGAGTTTCAAGCGAAGTTCAATGGCTACCTCTCACATAGTTGTGCACACTCTCACTTACCTTCATGCCTAATTAAGTTGCCTTCTCCCATGAGCTCTCTGGTAGCTCCATGATCCAAGGTGCAAGCTCAAGCAAGATTGATCCTCAATCTCCAAGCTCCAAGCTCCATTGTTGCACACAAGAGAAGAGAAGAGAAGAAAAAGAGAGGAGAAGATGGAGAGCTTCTCCACCACAATCTCTCACCCTCATACACTCACTCCCTCTCTCAAGCACAAGCACAAGTAAGAACAACAAGAAGAAGAGGAGAGCTAGTTTTGACCACACATGAGGATGAGCTTCTTCATTCACTTTTTGCCTTTTATTCATGCCCTAATCCTCTTTGGGCACCCATTCGTTTTTACATGACCAGCCATTTAGCCTAGGTCCTCTTTCCCTATTTCCTTCCTATTTACATTATTCCTTCACCCGTACTTGTCTACATTTATAAATTGCACAAGAGGGAGCCGGGTGCTCTTTTACAAGGATTTAGGGTGCCCTTTTATATTTAAGATGCGCCTTTCCCCTTTTGCACTTGCCCTAGACTTTTAAATTTACTTCTTGCGTTTTTGGCCCCTTTCCTCCTATTTTTTCATTGGGCCACCTTTTTTACTTTGTCTTGCATCATTTTTTATTTTATTTTGCTTTCTTTAGACTAGGATTAACATCAAACATGATCATGCCAGTAAAGTTACTATGATGGTTTTGGAACTTGATCAACCATATCTATATGTAGTCAAATTTAGTAGAGCAATTGGTTTCTTGATGGTTTGACCACTACACCTTGCCTGGGTGACACTCAATTGTGGCATTACTATTATTAACAACAACAGATTGATGGCTTCATGAGAAAAATAGAATAGATTTCATCGTATGAACATTTTGAATAGGGTGGATGGACTTTCTCATTCTATTATGCACAAGTCAAATTGCTAGCATAACCAAGTTACACCTTAGAATTCAAGATGCTTTGGCAACACAAAATGCTTTGCATAATGGGTCTATAACTCTTGATGCACGGCAAGATAACTTACACTATTGGTCCAGGATTGCATGGGCACAAATGCAGACAACTCCTTAAGTTAGCAAACCAATTGAGATATTAAGTGGTGAAGGGGGACTATCATTCCATCTTGGGCGCTTCACTATATGTACACCCTCTATATCACATACATTCAATGCCTATTTATAAATATATTCATTTGTGAATTTTTCCTTAATAAAATATAACCCTTTTCTATTCAATCTATAAGTAACCCCTTTATATGGGACCCTTTTGTATGGAAATGTATAAAAATAATATTTATAAAATTCCTTATATTGAACTTATGTGATACATACATATCTTTATGACTAACCACCCTGGATATTCCATGCAACAGATTGCTCTTGTTTTGAGAGGATCTCAGATATCAAAGAGACTAGTCATTAACATGTATTTTGGGTGCTTATAGAAGCATCTTTTGTGTATGCAGAGAGCACCATGGATTGGTGGTACTAGAGACTAAAGGGAGACTTGGAAGATTTGTTTCTTCTCAAGGAAATGTGTTTCCTTTGATCTCAAGTACTTGAAGATTCGGTTTTGACTTTTTATGGGATGCATACTTCCGACTAAGTATTTAGGTTTTTATGTTGATGCCTAACTTCTTTCTCTATGTTTAGGAGCTAGATTACTACAGTTATATACAACTCATTGAGTGTAAGTTCTCATTAATCTTCACTTAAGAATGACTATGAATTCCCTATCTAATTTCTTACTTAGAGATTCCCTATAAGATTTCCTAGTTAAACATTCAAATTTATAGGCATATATAGAGAATTTGGGACATTTCCTACTTAGAAGCAATTACGAAATCACCTTGAAACTTTTTCCTATATAGGTAATTATTGTTTCCTACATAGGAAATATTCAAGATGATTCCATTTTCCTACTTAACGTCCCATTTTCCCTACTTTGAGACATTTCCCTACTTAATGTGTGTTTCTTACTAGGGGATTCCATGGGGAATCCTCTTTTCTGTCTACTTGGGGAATGATTAAAAGTTCCTTGTGCGTTTGGAGCCTTGAAGAGGAGGAGAAGCGTTCCGCCACGGCTGGAGGCATACGACAACACGCATCCTCCTGCGCATCATGCCAAAGGCGTTTGGAGCCCTGAGGAGGAGAAGCCAGCGTCACAACATAAGAAGTGTCTGCCATAGCCAGAGGTGCAAGGCTTGGAAGTCCGGACGGGCGTAGCATGGAGCAGGTAGCATCCATAATTTTTGGCATGATGTGCAGGATGTCGATTGCCTCCCTTCCTCGCCCTCTCTCCCCCGCCATCTCTTCCCACCTATCTTTCCTCGAGTCCCTCTGTGAGCTCGAGAGCACTCCTCAAGATGATGTTGCTTCTCTTCCTTTCTCCTCCGAGTCCACGTGCTCCCACGAGCTTCTTTTGGCTGAGATGATGCATAGCCTCGAGGAGGTCATAGGTGACGGTGGAGCTGATGCAAAGGATTTTGGTTATGAGCCGTTACAAAGACCAACAGATTGCAGCCCCAGTCCATCTCCTTCAAATGGCAAAGAAAGCGAAATGCAAACAAGGATTAGGCACCTTTTGGAAGTCTCAAATGATGAGCTTGGCCTCTTGGAGAGCAGTGTCTCAGACGATGTTGCCATGCAGGTCTGTAATGGCGAGCCTGCGGCTGTTCCCTCTTCTTCTCCACACACAAGTGGAGATGAAGAAGACTGGTCCGCTCTTGATGATGATGATGAAGTGCAGCAGGTTTACAGTGTAGGAGCCTGGTGGCTCGATGAAGCCTTTGAGCACGGCCAAAATTCTGAAACACCTGCGAGTGGCTGCCTTCCAATGGTGGATCTATAGATCTTTTTCAGGATGTGAATCTCGGTAAGCTCTTGGAGCTTGCTAAAAGACGGAAACCCCCAATGTTTTGCAAATACGGATGGCTATTTTGGTAGCCTTTCACAGAATGCAAACCACAGCGGAAAACATTGGTTGTTATAGTTACTCTACTGTCATGCAACAATGGTTGTTTTTCCTTTCCATTGCTGTTTATTGTGTATTGATGGTATGTGGATCTTACACGACTCTGCAATTCTGCAACAACAATTGTTGTATTTTCTCTTCACTGCTGTTTAAATGTGTGCTGATGGTGTTAGGATGTAATGTAACATGATGTCTGTTTACTAGGTGCTTTTCCTATACGGATGTACATGACATAACCTGCGAGAGTCGCCCCGCCCCCCACCCAAAGAAAAAAATGAAAGAAAAACAGCACATATGGGCAATGCTCTAGTGCAATTATGCACTTGTGAGAATGTTGAAACTTCTCATGAGTATTGTTAGAATGTGAAGACTTCTTATGAGTTATGAGTAATGCTTTTTATTCACTTACAAGCATGTGGATACTTCCTTGTAATGTTTTTAATGCTCTTCCTAGTATGTGGAGACTTCTAATGAGTACTTGGAGACTTGTTGCGAGTGATATATGGGAACATTAGAATTTTAAGTGGAAATTGTTAAAGTTGTGATGAGTAATGCTTTTGGTGCACTTATAAGTATGTGGAGGCTTCTTATGAGTATTGTTAGAATGTGGGGACTTCTTGAAGTGGAAAAGTTCGAAGTCATAATTGGGAAATTCTACACTACAAAATGATATATGGGAACATTAGAATTTTAAGTGGAGAATGCTAAATGTTGTTATAAGTAATGCTTTATATGCACTTGCCAGTATGTGGAGACTTCTTATGAGTATTATTAGAATGTGGAGACTTCTTTTGAGTTGCTTTTTGAGTGGAGAAGTTTGAAGTCGTGATTGGGAAATTCTACACTACAAAATGTGTGATTGATAGAATAAAGTGGCTTCGCATGCCATTGTAGTATAAAATGAAAGGTATCAAATTGTCTAGTTCTCTTAACAATTGATCCATAAAGACATGATTGGTTGTAATTGATCTAGTGTCTTGATGGGTAAAACCATGATAATTGAACTTTTACTAGTATCTTGTTTGATAAAAACATGATTGATTGAACTTTGAGGTAGTGCCTTGATGGATAAAAATCATGATACTTGGACTTTTAATAGTGTCTTGTTTGAAGGATCCTTGGTTGATTGATTGTGGTCACCATGATTGGATTCTAAACTAGTCTTGCATGGATGACCCTCTTAGTGTCGATTGGTTGATTGATTAAGATCGTGCTCCCATCTTGTCACTTAAGCATCAACCGTCCTTTAAATCAATGGCACATGTTTAATGCATCTATAAAATTTAAACTTTGATTAACCTTGAAAATTTCTAAAAATTGGGCACACATTCCAATTACTATTCGTCATATGAATGGTTGATGGAGAGAGAGAGAGAGAGAGAGAGAGAGAGAGAGAGAGAGAGAGAGATTCAACTAGTTAGATGGAGTTAAGGGCACATTCAAGATTTTGGAGAGCAAAGTGAAAGATACACATATTAGAGAATGGCTTTTAGGTATTAAGATTCTAGTGTTTTTGAGGGTCGAGTATATGAACTAGGTCTAAGAGAGTGGAAGAATGACAATAGAGTACTAGTGGATGAGTCGGCACTAGAGTGGCCGCATTCAATGTATTACATGTATCCCTTTGCCAATACAAAGAGAGACCAAGTAATGCATTGCTTTGCTAAAAGGTCCCAATGTTGATGTTAAAGAGCTATTGTTTGAACTTCTCTAACACTTTCTCTAAAAAGGTCACTGCATGAAATTTCCTCTAGTCTTTATCATTAGTGCTCCAATAGCAGGCACAATGGCTTCATCGTTAAGACTCAAAGAAGTTTCATATATTTGACTTTTCAAGTGCTTATTTAGTCTTAATCTCTTACTAGTAAAACCCAACGATCCATATCATGAAGAGTTATAATCATCAAGAAAGCTAAACCTTAGCTTTGAGCTTTGTTGTGTGAAGTTTCTTCTTGTTCATAACTTAGCTTATGCTTAGTGCATACATCCATCTAATTAAGTGATTTAGCGATATCGTTATTAAGTCATTGTTTGCAACAAATAAATGTATTGATCAGTTAAAGTCATTGATTAAGTTCAAATTCGAGCATCTTGAGTTTAAAAAATACTCTCATTAGCTCATTTTAAGGAGATATACACTATGGATGCTTATATGAGTTGACCCCTTGATTAAACATTATTGCAATTGCACATGTAATTGACAGATTTAGAGGATCTTGATTTTATACGAAGATTATGTATCTATTTATATGAAAGAGCCTATGGGACTATGCTCGTCATCAAAAGAGACGTGATAACAAGCTTACGAGACCACTATGACTAAAACAATGAGACCACTATGACTAATTCATTGCTATGCTACAAGGTCCACTATGACTAATGCATTGCTATGACTAAAATAAGCTTACGAGACCACTATGACTAAAACAATGAGACCACTATGACTAATGCATTGCTATGCTACAAGGTCCAATGTTGATGATAAAGAGCTACCATTTGAACTTCTCTCATCATTTCTCTAAAAATATCATAGCATGAGATTCCCTCTAGTCTTTATCATCTTAGGTAAGTTACTCATGAATATATGTGTGTATCACGTGGGTTCAAAACAAGGTATTTTTAAAATACAATTTTTATATAATTTTTACATATACAAGGGTGTAATATAAAATCATTATTTACAAATTGAATAGAAAAGGGTTATGTTTTATTCATGAAAATTTTACAAATAAGGATATTTATAAATAGGCCTTGAACACACGTGATGTAGAGGATATACATATTGTAACTTCCCTGAATTTATCATTAGTGCTCCAATAGTATGCATAGTAGCTTCATCATTAAAGCTCAAAAAAGTTTCATGTATTTGACTTTTCAAGTGCTTATTTAGTCTTAATCTCTTATTAGTAAAATCCAATTATCCATATCACGAAGAGTTATAATCATCAAGAAAGCTAAACCTTAGCTTTGAGCTCTATTGTGTGAAGTTTCTTCTTGTTTATAAGTTAGCTTGTGCTTAGTGCATACATATATCTAATCAAGTGATTTATCGATATCGTTAAGGGAAACAAATAAATAACTTGATCAGTTAAAGTCATTGATTAATTCATTCTAATGAGATATACGCTGTGGATGCTTATCTTGATTAAACATGATTGCAAGTGCACATGTAATTGAGAGGTTGAAAGGATTTTGATTTTATATGAAGATTATGTATCTACTTATATTAAAGAGGCTATGGGGCTATGCTTGTCATAAAAAGAGATGTGTTAGCAAGCTTACGAGACCACTATGACTAAAATAACGGGAAGCCTAAAAGTACATAGGTATAGACTTGGGAGATACATAAATAAGATCTACCTTACCTCCAAGTACCATTTCCTTAATGAAATGGTAATGCGCTTTGATCTTGCATGATAAATATGATAACTAGCAACCATGTGTACTCATTTAACTTGTATATCATGTAACTCATGGATCTAGTGCCATGAATTCTTGCAAACAATAAATGAATGATAGATCTTGGTAACAAATAAAGCAACCCATGCGATCAAGAGTCATGAATTCACCCTAAACCCCAAATAAGCAATGCTCAAATATACAATATCAACATCCTATATCTAGATGTCAGCAAGGGGGTGATCACTTGTCCATCATGAGACGTGAGGGAGAAATGCCACTCCTCATAAGGGTCCGTGTAGATACAATCTGAAATAGTGAGAGTTCCACTATACACCTCATCATAGACTCGCACCAATCTACCTACCAAGATCGATGTCGTATCACGTGGAGCATGTCGTAAGGTGAGAGGGAGCAAAGCATGGCACATATAGCATGAAAAAATGACTATAGATTCGACCAAGATTTTTTGTGTGTAGGAGTGAGTGCAATATATGTGAGGTTTGGTACTGAACTCAGCCCCTTCCTCTTTGATGCTTGCGCTTTAGCACACTTGTGACAAAAGGACACATGGGTTGCATGGAAGAACCTAACTCCTCATTTGGGTGAGGGTGAGATTTCTTGCCATGGCCTAGGTGTGTCTGTGTCACATTCACTTGGATTTGATGGACCCCACCCTTTGTCGGCATATCAATCTCCATAGGGGCAAACATGTGATCAAGAGAGATCTTGACACTCTGTAGTTGCCACAAGCCTCTCTCTATGATAAGTTGTATGAAGGAATCTCATCCTCAATCTTCTCGAAAAGCCTCCTTAGGTCCTTTATAGAGGACACGAGATCCTTCTCAGGCACCTCCTCTTTTGAAGGAAGCTCCTCTAAATTAGGACCTTTGGATGTAGATACACCAACTAGTGTGTCACCAATTGCCTATAAGTTATTGATGATGGGTGTCTCTCCAAGATCAGCCTCAAGCCGTATAAGTGTTTGCAGTCAGTGACGCAATCAACACAATCACAATAATTTGACTACATACTCACATGGTATCATTTCTCTTGTTGTGTTGTACTGGCCATCTTGAAGACCATCATTCCATTGTTCATGACTTGAAGAGAGGACTGATCCCTCTCATAGCATTGTAGTATCCTCTCCTCCACAACCAGCCTAGCAATGTAACTCTTGCTCGATCCATAGACGACAAGAAAGTGCTTGGAGTCACCTGTTAACAAGTAATCATGTAAGACACTCAATCACACATAGTCATAAAATAAGCTCTATTATAGGTTGAATACGCTACCTATCTCCTACTTTTGTATGAAAAACTCCATTGTGGTTTCACCCATCCTAGACCGGGAGTTGAGCTTCCTGCAAGGGCGTGTAGCAGATCGAAGGCAGACCTATTGATCTACATATCAAGGAGCATGTATTTTACGAATTGCCATATTCTCTCAATGAGATTAGTGGTGTCTACATTGCCATGGGGAAACATCTGGCTAAACTTGGACCACCTTCTTTGCCAAATGCACGCATGCCCAGACCATCCGTTGGTCACATATCGCACCACATTTTGGAAAGAGGAATAACAATGCACCAACTAATCTAATAGTTTGGCAAATCGTAGCTCCGTTGGGCAATTCATTAGATTGCATAGGGATGCGTAAACATGGTCACACTTATCCATTAAGAACCTTCATTCATGGCCACACTCTGGTGCGCAAATCGAATGCTGGATGTGTATGTAATGAGCACCGAAAGGTCCCGAAGAACAAAGAACTCTACTTAAGCTCAAAAAGCAAGAAGATAGATTTGCACGACATGAGGCAAAAAGACAAATTGGGTACATTCTCCCCCAATGCCTTGTGTGAGCACTTCACAAGGCATGTATCTATAAATTTATTCATCTGAAAGCTCAAAAATAAGCTATCTTTAGCTTTTGTGTTTGCTTTTGTCCAAATAAAGAATAAAGCGGTTGGGTGGCCCAAAAGTTGGACTGTGCTCAAATACAATATCCAATAATGAAATATTTAAATCGTGTGCCCATGCACATACAAAATAATAAATATTTATTAAGTACTTAAATAAATCAGCACACCTAAATAGATATTAGCACCACGCCTTTAATAATAAGACGCACGCCCATCAAAATTGATAATTTCTTCTAAATAATTTGAATATACGATATCACCCAGTGCTTCCCAACGCCACCTCCGCCTGCTCTACACATCAACTGAAGCATTCACAATTATTAGAAAATAACAAAATTAAACCAACAAAAGTAAATACGTAGCAGTCTTCAGCTACAAAATAAATAAATAGGTTGGAACACTATCCTAACCTTAATTTAATACGAGTGCATACTAAACTCATAAACGTCCACTAATTTAAATATGTATTTTGTGGAATCACCCACTATGGAGTCACCCACGTGTACATTAAATTAACATGATTCCCGAAAAGGACAAGCGTCCTCGTCAACTTCTCGCACAAGGAATCCACCTTGTGTACGAGCCCCAACAAATAAATATAATTTTACGGAATCCACCGCAAAACCTCACGGAATCCACCCTGGAATAAAAACTCACGGAATCCACTGTGGAATATGCCTCCTGGCATCATATCCCCTGGGTAGGATAGCAATTGTCCTCAATTGCTATGAGCTCAATGTGGAGCGAGTAGTGAGGGGTAAGTACTTAGATCACTAGCGTGCATCCATTGGGCCTCTTCAATAGGATGATTTTTAAACTTAACCAAATATCTAGAGTATCTATGGCCACTTCTAGTGGTCATAAAGTCAGTGTCTAGATTAGTTTTGGGTTTAAGGATTTCAGTTTCTTCTTCTAACAAAGGAGGGTTTTCATAGACTTGGTGAATAGGTAATTGCCCTTTAAAAGGTCGTAACAAACTGATATGAAAAGTATCATGGATTTTCTAGTGTTGGGGTAATTCTAATTTAAATGCATTGTCATTGATTTTGTGAATTATTTTGAAAGGTTCATAAAATCTAAGGGCTAGCTTAACAACAGGGTGTTTCTCAACACTTTGTAATCTTCTCTTTTCAATGCGTAACCAAATATAATCATCAACTTTGAAACTCATAGGTTTTTTTTTTCTTGTTAGCTTGCTTAGTATATGATTGCTGGGCTTTCACAATCATGTCTTTGACTTCAGCAAAAATTGTAGCATGCATATTGGCAATATCATCAGCAGCTTTAACTTTGTTTGATAATGATATAACACGTGTAGGCAATCTATGTCCATAAATGATTTCAAAAGGTGCTTTCTGTGTAGCTGTATGTGGTGTATTATTGTATGCAAACTAAAGTAAATGCAAGTGTGTATTCCATGTTTGTGGTTTTGAAATTGTGTATGCACGCAAAAGATCTAAATTTGCATTGTTAGTATCTTCTGTTTACCCATTTGTTTCAAGATGAGATGCAGATGAAAAATCAATATTTGTACCTAAACTAGCAAACAAAGTAGTCCAAATATTATTGCAGAATCTAGAATCACGATCAGAAATAATAACTTTTGACAAACCATGGTTGGTGAATACAATTTTCAAAAACAATTGAGCAGCTTGAGATGTAGTTAATGTTTTCTTGTATGGAATAAAATATGCTTGTTTGCTAAATCGATCTACAATGGTCCAAATCATATCATGATTAGCTTGGGTGTTAGGCAAACCCGTTATAAAATCCATTGAAATATGTTCCCATGGTCATTCAGGAATCGGTAAATGCATTAATAAACCATATTGCTTACCATAGTATCGCTTAACTCTTTGACAAATTAAACACTCAGATACAAAGTTAGAAACATCAGATTCCATCTGTGGCCAGTAAATATCTTCAATCAATATACGCAAAGTAGAAATAATACCTCTATGGCCTTGATATGGGGAAAATGAATTTCGTGCAACACAAATGATCGAAATGGAACAGTTACACTCAACCTTTTCTCATAAAACATAAATCCATCAGTATAAGACAATGAATCTATTGGAATCTAGTTATTTGCAGCTAATTTATTCCAATCAGCATGAAAAATGGGGTCTTAATCATAGGTATCTTCCATAGGGATAAGGGAATCAAAAGATATAACGGAGATATTATGGATACTTGGTATTCTATTTAAGGCATCAGCAACAACAAATTTCTCTTTTTCGGGTTGATATTGGATAAGTGGATGAAAACTTTGAATAAAAGCAGCCCACTCAATATGACAGTCAAAAATTTGTGGCTGACTAAGGAGATATTTGATACTTTGTTGGTTAGTTTTGATCATGAATTCAGATCCCATTAAATAGTGTTTCCATTGACGTAGGGCTTATACTACAGCTAGCAATTCCTTATCATAGGTAGAATACTTGAGTTCATATGGTTTAAGTTTGCAGCTAGAGTAGGCTATGGGATGTGAATCTTGGATAAGGACAACTCCTATTCCAGATCCACTAGCATCAGTATGACTACTAGGAAGAATGGTCTATTAAAGTCAGGTAATTGCAAAATAGGGGCATGTGTTAAGGCATGTTTCAGTAAATCAAAAGACTTTTGCTTATTATCATACCAATGATACACAATACATTTCTTTAATAATTTTGTCACAGGCAATGCAAGCAATGAAAAATTTCTCACAAATTTTTTGTAAAAGCTGGCAAGTCCTAAGAAAAAACATAATTCATACACATTTTTAGGTATCGGCCAATTCGAAATTGCTTCTACCTTTTTAGGATCAACTTTAATACCATCAAATGAAACAATATATCCTAAGTATTCAATTTGTGTTTGGAAAAAATCACTCTTTTCAAGATTAGCATATAATTGATTCTCTTTCAATAATTTGAAAACCAAAGATAAATGTTCATAATGCTCATTCTCATTCTTACTGAAAACCAACATGTCATCAAAGAAAATAATTGCACAATGCTGATAATTCAAAAATATGCAATTCATCATATGACTGAATGTGACTGGTGCATTAGTTAAACCAAAAGGCACAACAAGGAATTCATAATGTCCAAATTGAGTCCTAAATCCAGTTTTGAGAATATCAGGTGTATCTAGTCGTACTTGATGATATCCAAAGTTAAAATCTATCTTGCTAAATATTGTGGCCCCTTGTAGTTTATCCATGAGATCGTCTACTCTAGGAATCGGATATCTATTCTTGACACTAATCTTGTTTAGGGTATGATAATCAATGCACATCCTATAAGTGTTTTTTTTAAAAAAACTAATAGGATAGGGGCACCAAAAGGAGAACTACTGGGCCTAATGAGTCCTCAGGTTAACAATCACTACAAGGAATTGGGCCTATAGCGACACCGATTAGCGACGGCGGATATCGGCGTCGCTATAGGCATCGCTATTGGTGTCGCAATTGGCGTCGCTATTTGCGTCGCAAATAGCGACGCCAATAGTGACGCCGCAGGGAAAAAAAGCGCGGCCGAAACCAGAGAGCCGTTTTCATTTTCTTTTCTTTGCCTTTTGAGAGCGAGAGCGAGGGAGAGAGCGAGGGAGAGAGCCAAGGCTTTGTGAGAGAAGAAGAGGAAGAGACTTGCTGCCACCGCCGCCGCCGCCGCCGCCACCGCCACCGCCGTTGTTCGCGAAGGAGAGGAGGAGCCCTCGTTGCAAAGAGAAGCCGCCCACGCTCGGCATATCTCATTGGTGAGTCTCCCTCTCTCTTTCTTTTACTTGTTGAAGGTTTAAATCGTTCTCTTTTGTTTGTTTAGGAGAGGAGATGAAAGAGAAGGAGAGGGAGAGGGAGAGAGAGGGAGAGGGAGAGGGAGAGGGAGAGAAAGAGAGGGAGAGTGCATTCTCTCTCTCTCTCTCCCTTTTCCTTGTTTAATGTTTAAATTACTTTCTTTTTTGCTTGTTTAGGAGAGGAAACGAGAGAGTAAGAGAGAAAGAGAGGGAGAGGAAGAGGGAGAGAGAAAGAAAGAGAAAGATAAAGAGAAATAGAGGGAGAGGGAGGGGGAGGAAATAGGAGAGGGAGAGAAAGAGAAAGAGAGGAAGAAGGAGGGAGAGTGCATTCTCTCTCTCCCTCCCTCTCCCTTTTGCTTGTTTAATGTCTGAATCACTTTATTTTTTGCTTGTTTAGGAGAGGAAATGAGAGAGAAAGAGAGTGAGAGGGAGAGGAAGGGGAAGGAAATGAGAGAGGGATAGAAAGAGAAAGAGAGGGAGAGTGCATTGTGTCTCTCCCTCTCCCTTTTGCTTGGAGGATGTTTAAATCACTTTATTTTTTGCTTGTTTAGGAAATGAGAGAGAAAGAGAGATAGAGAGGGAGAGGGAGAAAAAGAGAAAGAGAGGGAGAGGGAGAGGGAGAGGGAGGGGGAGGGGAAGGAAATGAGAGAGGGAGAGAAAGAGGGAGGGGGAGGGAGAGGGAGGGAGGGAGAGGGAGAAAGAGGGAGGGAGAGGGAGAGGGAGGGGGAGGGAGGAAATGAGAGAGGGAGAGAAAGAGAACGAGAGGGAGAGGGAGAGGGTGAGAGAAAGAGAGGAAGAGAGGGAGAGGGAGAGGGAGAGAAAGAGAGGGAAAGGGAGGGGAAGGAAATTTAAGATAATATACGTATTGATAATGGTACGCAATGTGCTTTGCATACGGCCACGTACTTCATCAAAATGAACCCAAAATTATTGTTATAGAAGAAGAAACCCTTAAATTGAGTATATGATAATTTCTCTCAGGTCTTATGACTATGAGTAGAATTGATTGAAATAAATTTTATTACTATAGTTATAAAATTTCATAGATGGCGCGCATTAATTTTAAAATGGATTACTTATACTCAAAGCCGAGATACAACAAAAAATTATCTACCGGGACAAACAAATCGTTGAGCATGATACAAGGCCGAGATATAACATCGGAAAATCTCTCGACTACTATATACAATGCAAGGTCTATGGTCAACTTGCAACTTGACGTACATCTCCATAAAGCTATCCATTTAAGCCTCGTTTGCTGTAATGTAGATAAGATGGCAAACGAAGAAGGTCTTATTGTTTAAGACCGTGAGTCGTATCTTAATCAGCGTGTCCCATGTCCTTGCTCTCAATGCAAGTTGGCAATTAGACGAAAACGCCGATTGTCTATAGAACATGTACGACGATTTGGCGAGTTTCAATCTGAGATCATTGATCAGGCGATTGCAGATTTTCAGCAAACGGTAATTTCAAGTTAGCATTTTTCATGCATTGTACTCTCAAGCTAATTGAAAACCATACACACTAAGATTGGGTCTTGTTGGCAAATTTTGTATCCAGGGGGGTGATGTCTTGACCCAAGGGGGAGTGCACCCTTTGCGGCCAATTAGAAGAGTTCGTGGACGTGCGATGGATGGATTGCAGGAGCCAATCGACCACTCGCAAGGCCCATCTATACCGTCAATGCCAGAGGAGATAGACAACCTTCCCGACTTGCCTACAATCTTGGAGCCTGAGATGGAGGCAATGATCGATGCATTGATTCCCATGGATGTTGAGACATCTGACCCACTTAGAGAGGAAGCATCCATACCATTATATGATGGGTGCCGAGTATCTCGGTTGAAGACATTGCTTGCACTCTTAAGTGTGCAAGCAAAATACGGTTGGAGCGATACGAGTGTGACTGAGTTATTCAGGTACCTTGCACACAGACTTCATTGTTTTTTTTTTAAAACAGTATTATTGCAAACATGGATGGATTTTTCAAGGTGTTTTATGATTTTTTCAGGTTATTGAAATATCATATATTGCCACCTGCAAACACCATGCCCGAGTCTCGTGATGATGCACGACATGTTTTACGGAAGCTTGGCATGGACTACAATAACATCCATGCATGTATCAACGACTACATATTGTTTCGAGATGAATACGAGACTATGGAGACATGTCCAAAGTGTGGTGCTCACAGGTATCGACAGGACTTGCAAGGGCAGACCATCCCTCAAAAAGTCCTCAGACACTTTCCGCTCATCCCCCGCATAAACCACATGTTTCGCACGTATGCCATGGCAAGCTTGACAACGTGGCATGTGCAGAATAGGTCCACGGATGGAGCGCAACGAATATCAGCAGATTCGCGCGCATGGAGCCACATTGACTCTACCTTCCCAGGCTTTGCGCAAGAGCCAAGGAATCTTCGGCTCGGTCTCGCCATGGATGGTGTGAACCCATTCAGTCTGCGCTCGACTTCTTACAGTGTGTGGCCTATAGTGCTTGTCAACTACAACATTCCTCCATGGCTTTCTACGAAGAAAGGACATCTCATCCTTAGCTTGCTCGTCCCGGGCCGCTACAAAGTAAAAAATATGGACGTGTATCTTCGTCCATTAGTCGATGAGCTTAAGATTTTGTGGGAGGAGGGGGTCACGGTGCAAGATATGAGCAGGCGCGAAGGTCGGCGGTCAGCCAACATTCGAGCCATTCTCATGTGGACGATGCATGACTTTCCGGGATTGGGAGAGTGCTCAGGTGAGCAGACCTTTGTTCTCACCGGTAATATCTATATTTTATTTCATTCAATCAAGTATTCACTAGGTCGTGGATCGCCTTGCAGGTCTCGTTACCTCAGGTTATCATGCATGTCCATTGTGTGGGCCACAGTTAGACTCCCGAAGGTCACGAACCATGAAGAAGATGGTATATCAAGGACACGCCGCTTTCTTGCCGGAGGATCATGAACTCAGGGAAGGTTTTCTTGGACGACCTCCAGCACGTATGAACGCTGCAAGCTGGTACGAGCTGAAAATGGTAAACCCGGAATCACATCCAAATGGAATGCGACGGTTCTCAATTTTCTACGAGTTGCCATATTGGACCCACTTACAGGTCAACCACTTGTTGGATCCGATGCATATTTTCAAAAATGTGGGCAGCTTGCTATGGGACCACATCACAGGAAAGAGAGACACTATAGGGTCACGAATGGATTTAAAGGAGGTAGGTAAGATGGAGGCGCTTTGGCCGCAGTCGAATGCTGAAGGGGGAGTGCAGCTTCCTCGCGCTCCCTAGGTTTTGTCTACCAAAGAAGAGCGCATTGTGAAGCAAGTAATCAAGTCTATCCGCACTCCGACGGGTATGATGCGTTCTCTCAGGTCCGCATTTTCTAAAGATGACCAAATGTCTGGGCTAAAATCCCATGATTGGCATAAGATATGTCAGGTTTGTGAACAGAATGGATTTTAATTAGCGTGGACATTTTGAAATTTGAAAAGTGACCATTATTCTTAATGCTTTCTCATTTGTGGCAGTTTGTCCTACCGATCGCGATCGCAGGATGCCTAACTCCAGAAATTCGCGGGGCCATTTACAAGTTGTCGACTTTGGTGCAATGGATCTCACAGAAAGAGATTAAGACGTCCTCTATTGAATCCGCAAGGCGGGGAGCAGTTGAGACGGTCTGTCTCTTTGAGAAATACCTGCCCACTAGCATGCTCACGATACAAGTTCACCTTCTTGTGCATCTTGTGGACGAAGTGGAGATTGCTGGACCTGTCCATACGCGATGGATGTTCTTCTTGGAGCGCTTCATGAAAACCCTGAAAGGCTTTGTGCGACAACGAGCTCGTCCGGAAGGTAGCATGGCGGAAGGTTGGTTGGTGTCAGAGGCGTTAGTGCATATCTCACAATGGCTACCAACGGTGGAACCAGACAATGAAATGCTATGGATGCTGAAGAACGATGACAGGCTGACTGGAGATGTGGTGGTTGGAAATGGGGTAGAAAAAAGAATGGATGCCTCAATGGAAGAGAAGGTGAATCGCTTTTGTATGTTGCACCATGCCTCCATGGAGGCGTGGATCGCCAACTACCAGATTGCAAGGCAAGATCGAGAGGAAGCGCGAGCTGAATTTCGACGCAGTACGCGTCACCGACCGATTCGATATCCCGAAGGCATGGAGGAGATGCCGCGGTTTATGTCAACACGATGGTTGCATGGAGCCTTGACCGCAGCATCCAGCGAAGGGACAGAGGTCTCAATGGAGGAGTGGGAGTTCTCGAGGGGATGTAGTCCAAAGGTAATAAGGGGTTTAGAATGTGTCGTATCTAAATATGCTTGCTACATCTAATTTGAGTGTTTCAATGTGCAGTACAAAATATATAGTGCAACGTGGTCGTGCGGACGGCATTTTCGGGTGGAGCGTATTGATCAAATGCGCTCCACAATGGACTGTGGTGTCATGGCAAGGTTTGAGCAAGAGAGCCGGCGACGAGCAACGGATCCGAACACGGTTGTGGATGAGATGGAGTATTTTGGGAACTTGCAAAGTATTATTACGGTGGATTACCGTAGCTTCTCCATGATAATATTCGATGTGCAGTGGTTCAAAGTGGTACTTGGAGGAGCTGGCGCAACAGTTCGACGAGGTCCATCTGGATTTCTCGAAATAGATTCCGAAAAAAAATGGATGGATTTGCGCGACACCTTTGTGTTGCCGGCCCATTGTGAACAGGTACAACTAGTCATTTGCTTGCTAATTGTAATACGACATGGTTTATGTCACAATGGTTTGAAGCCGCTTTGTAAGTGTTTGTGAACAGGTAATCTTCTATCCAAATCCCCGACAACCTCGATGGTGGTATGTTATACCTTCAACTCCTCGAGGTGCGAGAATATACGATCAAAACGATGTTTCAGGCATAGATGAAGAAAATATGCAAATAGAGGGGTCGATATTACAAGGGGTGGAGGCCACCGCAAGCTTGGAGCCCGCATCGGCTAACAATGATGGAAATACAGAAGTCGTAGAATTTTTTGAGAACGAGGCAGACTCGTTCTTTTGTGGTGACATGTTTATCGACCTTCCAGTGTATGCAGAGTTGTGTCAGGAGATTAACATGGGACCATAGAATACTTCATTCTTGGAGAATTGTATTACTCAATTCGTTGTTTAGATCTTCCATAAAGGTAGATAAGATATGCATTTTAAGAGGGATTTTTCAAAAATGATTTATATTAATGTGCTTTGTATAGTTTAAATTGATTATTCTAACATCATTTTTTATCTGTGCAGGTATCGACATTTTCAGGATGAGTCGAGGGATGAGCGATGAGGAGTTTCAGGACATGATGGCACGCATGTCTCTAGATCAGCTCGCGAGATTCAGAGAGATGGCAGATCAGGAGCTGTCTCGTTCTTCGTCAGGGCGCTCTGCTAGATCAGCTTCAGCGCGATCAGATGCTTCAGCTTCGAGCAGACGATCTCGACGCTCGCGACTTGGGCCAGAGGAAGGGACTGCGACTGCAGGAGGATCAGGGGGGTGCTGCTGTGGAGACACGGACGCGGTGTCTCCGTCTCGTCGTTCAGCTAGAGCTCGGTCACCTCCAGGATTTGTCACACTTGTGGGGACATCCACTTCAGTTACTCCGGCCGATGCGACGCACATAGACGATCCGACGCACGCAAGGCAATCAAGAGTGGGGCTCCAAAGCCCAAGTGGTTAGATGCAGACGACTGGCGCCGATTGAGGGAGGAGGCTACAAATTCGCCAGGACGTTGGAGTCAGCAGCGGGAGGCGGCGAGGGCACGAATCGAGGCCGGATCGGTACATCATCTTGGGAGTGGCGGCCACAGGACATATTTGGAGGACTTTGTAAGTTTCTCTTTTGTTTTGCTTATTTGTTTTTTTGAGATATTCTTTGTACTGGCAATCATGTTTCTAACAGTTAGCATTTTGTTTTCTTTGCAGCACTCCATTACAAATCGCGATCCGCAAGGCCTTGAGACTCGATATGCAGAGAGGCACGGTCTCAGATCATTGATCGACCGATTGTATAGACGCGGCGGCCCAATAAGTCACTCATCTTTCTTGTCCGTAGTTACCATGAGATATTTGAATGCATTATTGTATGGTGGATTGATATGTTGTTTCTTTTTCTGCAGAATCCATTTGATGCTCCTTTGCAGTGGGAAGAGCTTTCGGGGGACGACGATTTGTAGCTCGCCCTTGGATCCTTAGAGCTCACATACATTTAGTTTTTAGTCGCCCGATCTATGTAGACATTTTCTATGTATTAGTGATATTGTTTTATGATTGTACCAATCGCATTTTATGCGATATCATGTATTTATTTCATCTATCAGTTTTATGATTTCAGTATACATTCTTTTTGTTTGCAAACGCTTTGTATGCAGCAGTGCAGAAACTATTTTGTATGGCTCTCATACAGCACACAGTGCTATATGTGGCAGGGCAGCTTGCTGCCCTGCCACAAATTTTTTTTTCTCTGTTACCGTCGCTATTTGCGTCGCAAATTTACTGCACGCGTCGCTATTGTCGTCGCTATAAGCGTCGCAAATTCTCTGTAACCGTCGCTATATGCGTTGCATTTGCGACGCATATAGCGACGTATATAGCGACGCATATAGCGACGCATATAGCAACGATTCTATGGCGTCGTCAATAACGACTCTTTTTGTGACGACGGGGGCAAATTTTGTTGTTTGTATTTTCGTCGCTTTAAACGTCGCTATAAGGTCTATATCTTGTAGTGAATTCTTTAACTTGGATTTGAATTTCTTTCTGTTCAATTTGATTATGTCGATAAGGTGCTTTAAATCGTGGTTGTGAACCTGGAATTAAGTCTATTTTATGATCATTAGGACATGTAGATGGTAAGCCAGGTGGTAAGTTAGCAACAAAACAATCTTTAAATTGTGAAAGGAATTGTGAGTGCCTAGGATGCATTTGATTTTCCTAAGCTTCAATTTCATTCACCCATATTGTGTGTGCTCCTGTCATCATATAAAACAATATTTTCTTTACCATACACAAGATATTTCATCGTTAATAAAGAATGAGGATTTGGCATACCTGGTAAAGTATTTGAAGTAGTACAGATATCGTCATCATCTTTTGTGAAATCGGGCATTTCCTCATGGTCTTTATCTTCAGTCTCTCCCAAGTAGTTGATGTGAATAGTTGGCTTTTTGGATTGATAATTCACCACTAGATGTTCAGGTTGGTGGCACTTGTAGTAGACTATGGGTTTGGCTTTGGAAACATTATTGGTAATAGCGGGGAGTTTAGGGATGTTGGGGTTTGGTTGGAAAGATGGCTTAGGATTTGGATTTGTGTTTGGTGGTGAAGCAGGGGGTCCTGTCCAAGATTTACGGAGAGAAGATGGAACAAAGCGATTTTGATTGAATCTTTGAAAGTTAGAATTGAATTGCTTTGTATTGAAGTTACCGTTAGTTGGGAATTGTTGTGGTCACTTCTCTTGTCCTCGAAATTTGTCTTCAGTAGCATGATGGGCCAATGAAATCACATCCTTGAGAGTCGTTGGCTTGAACATGTTCACCTACACATAAAAGTGACCAAGCAAACCAGACATAAACTTCGCTTGTGGATCATCTCAGGTACATCTTTTAGTATTCAAAGTTGCAATAATGCATTCCAGAAACGCTCGGTATGTTGTTAAATAGGCTCACGATCTCTTTGTTGCTGAAGATCCCACTATTTGATTGCTTTTTCGTGGAATTCAGGTGGAAGAAAATTCTGCAAAAATTTCTTTTGAAAAGCCTCCCAAGTAGTAGGACAATCAATACTTTTGCAGACAATAGTCCACCATAGCGATGCTCTGTCCACTAAATGGTTAGTGCACAGTTGAGTTTGTCTTTTTTAGAATACTTTTCTTCATGGAAATAATCATCAAACCGACTGATAAAAGCGAGAGTAGTCTTTCCGTCACGCAACCCATTAAAAGTACGGAATTTGAAATTTCTTTTACTTATCTTGGCTTCTTTCCTCATAGATTGTGCTTCGAGTGTCAATTGATCATACGTCATATAACATCTTTGGGTTGTAGTCCATCTTGTTCGACAGTAGATCATTGAAGAGTGCCCAGTTGAGCTTGCAAAATTTGATGTGCTCTTTGTTTCTCTTGAAACTGCATCATAATTAGGTCCATTTTTTGCTCCATTGTTGGTTTTGGTAAATCGCCTTCAGCCATAAAATCTTCCATATTTTGATTGGACATCCTGTAAAATTTCAAACAACCTCACACACTCGAAATCTTGTTAGCGGGATGCGTGTAGCTCAAAGTTGGGTTTACAAGGCTTGCTTCTTCTTATTTTTTAAATGACTTTTTGCGATCTTTCTTCTTTTTGCGGGTACGAAAATTGATGAAATCCTTCTTCCAAGCGGAAAATATACTACATGTATCAGTTTACTTGCTGGAAACTATCTCTGTCAGAGTGTAGATACGAACAGGAGCTTGCTGAAGGTTGAAAGCCGATTTGAGAATATAATAATGGGAACATCTACTATGTAGGAGGTTATTAATAAAACTTCTAAATTTTAATTAAGCTTAGTATTAAGCTTTTGAACATAAAGCTTATGCGATTCATCAACAAACAGCCAGGACGAGAGGACGTTGATGCTGTCCAAGACGTGATGCTTTTTTTTAAAGCTTATTAATCTTTTAAGCTTAAATTGACTTATATCTCTTCTTTGCTACTCTGAGGAAAAAACGTGTTGATGAAGGAGCTTTGGAAGTGGTCCTCCGCCGTTTGGAAGTGGTCCTTCGCGATCCAACATCACAACAAGGGGTTCTTCACCGCCAGGAACATGCTAGTATTGACGGTTCCTCGCGAGATTGACTGTAGATCCCGTTCGTTCTAGGATCTTCGCCTTCATGTGAGATGGTAAGCGATTGGAAGTCCTTGATCTCAGCTTCGCGCTGATACCATTGGTGCGCAAAACAGATATTGGGTGTGTACATAGCGAGCGCTAGAAGGTCCCCAAGAACAAAGAACTCTACTTAAACTCAAAAAGCAAGAAGATAGACTTGCACGCCATGAGGCAAAAAGATAAATTGGATACAATCTCCCCCCATGCCTTGTGTGAGCCCTTCACACAGCATGTATTTATAAATTTCTTCATCTCAAAGCTCAAAAATAGGCAAAATTTTACAATAAGCATGCTTTAGTTTTTGTGTTTGCTTTTGTTCAAGTAAAGAATAAAGTAGTTGGGCGGCCCAAAATTCCAGCTGTGCCCAAATACAATATCCAATAATGAAATATTTAAACCGTGCATCCATACATATACAAAATAATAAATATTTGTCAAGTGCTTCAATAAATAAGCGCACTTAAATAGATATTAGCGCCACGCCTTTAATAATAAGACTCGTGCCCATCAAAAGTGATAGTTTTTTCTAAATAATTTGAATACGCGCTATCGCTTAGTGCTTTCCAATGCCACCGCCGCCTACTCTACACATCAACTAAAGCATTCACAATTGTTAAAAAATAATAAAATTAAACCAACAAAAGTGAATACCTAGCAGTCTTTAGCTACAAAATAAATAAATAGGTTGGAACTTTTTCCTAACCTTAATTAATACGAGTGCACTCTAAACTCATAAACCTCCATTAATTTAAATATGTAATTTGCGGAATCACCCGCTGTGGAGTCACCCACGTGCACATTAAATTAACATGATGCCCGAAAAGGACAGGCGTCCCCATCAACTTCTCGCACAAGGAATCCACCTTATGTACGAGCCCCAACAAATAAATATAGTTTTATGAAATCCACCGCAAAACCTCGCAGAATCCACTGTGGAATAAAAACTCATGGAATCCATCGTGGAATATGTCTCCTGGCTTCACAGAGTGGCCACATAAGTATGAACCTCGAAGTATAGTCTCTAAAATATAATCCCCAAGCTAATCAACCTGCATCAAATGAAGCTAATGCATACCTGGGGGAGGAGATTCTCAATCCTTGCCTTCTTTGTGTGAAACCAACAAAGTATTATGTGGCACACAACCTAACATCTACCACCATCAAGGTTGCTCATACGCCAACAGAAAGGATAATCCAAAACAATGCTAGAGAGGGCCTCTAGCTCTTGTTGGGACTTGTCAATGATAGAAGCGGCTGGGCAAATATCACCCATCCTAGAGAGAACTACCTGCATTGTAATTTGCAATGCCATGATCTCCTAGTTGGAATCGTTGTCGCTCATGCATAACATGAACCAAATGGAAACACCCATTCCATGTTAGTTCGGTAGAACGACGGCATAAAGTCGTAGACCAAACACATTGGTCTTAAAGGTACTGTCAATCACCCATACATTGTTTCTTGAGAATATTTTGCTCATCTCCAACATCCATTCGTCTTGGATAACCAATATGAATGGTTTATCCTTGTCCTCTTTCGCATGGGTATTGTAAGGTTGACAGTACAACACCTATATGATCCAAAGTTGCTTCATCACACATGCACAATGATTGTTGTAATATACTAATGTGAAAAGCGATAAGTGCAATACATTTTTCAAGTCCTGTAGACAAACTGCTTCCATTATGTGCATAGATGTCCAATCGCCCTTAGAAAGTTTACTTACAATATACCATATCCAATTGGTGTCGACAGTAATTGATTGGCATAGAGCCGAAGTTTCAATAAATGCAACATACCTTCGAGGCGCTGAAATTGTTCCTTTGAAAGACTCATCTTGGCAACATGTCGGCACCTCCCAACACGAAACATGTCCTCTTTGCAGCAATCAATGACGCAAGGATGCACTGGTAAGTGATACAAATCTATAAGCACGAGAACCAGGAAGATGCCCCTCATGTAGGGCATGAACCCTTATAGTGACTTCTTGTGCGGCATCTTTATACTCCACTTGCACCTTGAATGGGCAACCACACTTCTTCGATGTTCTCAACCTACGAATTTAGGAGCCCTTGAAGTGGCACTACCACCACGATGGCATGCAAACTCCATAATCACCTTAGATGGACCGTGCTTTTTGGTCGACTGAAGCTTGTGCAACCTAACCTTGTGCTCAACCATGATTTCCTTCAACTTGCACTCCACAAGCGATCTATATGACACAAGCTCTATGATAGGCAATGTTTCCTTTCTATTGCATGAAATGGATACAAGGAAACTCCATCAAATCGATGGAACTTTGTGATAGCCTTGGAAGCACACAAATTGATAAGCTCCTTGACATAGGGGAGAGGAATGTCGTGGCTCCACACATCAGTGCACCACCTTGATTTGATAGATGCAATTGTCACACTGACACCTTCGTGAGCACCTATAACCCTATTTATATGATTTTCAATGGATATGCTCTCCCAATCCTCCAAGCATGCAATGTGGAGTGAGGGCTTCGATCTCAAGGCGAGCACAACCTGACCTGCATCATCTGTGACAATGCAAAGAGTTTCTTTGATCCTTTTCCATCTCTTCAAGTCTAGCAACTCTCTCCTGTTTAGTTGCTAAAGCACATCCAGTGTGATAGCTCTTTCCTCATTCGATTCACTCACCAGCATCAACATGTAGCTCTTTTAGTCGAACGAGATGTACTTTGGTGAGGTAAAATTTAGTGGATTCGGCCCAAAGCTACCACTTTCTTGTGGTGTTCTATCATTCTCTCCAGCATAAGAATCATGTATCTCATCCTCCTTGCTCAATGTTTCATCTGATGTTTCCTCATTGGTATCATCGTCATCAATCTCAACATCGCACTCTAGAATCCATTGCCATTGACTAAACAAGCACACATCACCAATCTGTTATCACAATATTACAATACATATAGTATGAGCATGAACGGAAGAGATAGAGTGAAATGCACCTTGATGCGGAGGCCATCGTTGGAGAAACATAGAGATTTCCACTTCTTGGGCAAATGTGTTGTTGTAGTATGGGTCTTGTATCTTCACACGAGTCGTTCCCTTAGCATGCCTTGCCTACAGGGCATTTTTTCTAGTTATACCGAGAGCAAAAAGGGCACCCACAATCCTTGATCGAATTTGCACACTTCGTAAGCAGGGTTTTTTTGTTTTTTGGGTTTGCTTTTGGTCATGGTCAGAATCCATGATTTTGAGAGGGACACCCCATCTGCCAACACCATTCAATGGCAATGTGGACCCACGAAATTTTAGATGTAGCCTAACAACACATCACCACCTAGGTTCAGTGGATTCCATGAAGTTATTCCTCTTTTCAGGTGCATTGTCCATTGTTGATCCCATTTCCCCGGGTCATAAAGACCCCGTGGGAGATAGTCCTGAGGGTTTTATGGGATGCATACTTTTGACTAAGTATTTAGGTTTTTATGTTGATGCCTACCTTCTTTCTCTATGTTTAGGACCTAGACTACACTAATATACAACTCATTGAGTGTGAGTTCTCATTGATCTTCACTTAAGAATGACTATGAATTCCCTATCTAATTTCCTACTTAGAGATTCCCTATACAATTTCCAAGTTAAACATTCAATTTGATAGGCATATATAGAGAATTTGGGACATTTCCTACTTAGAAGAAATTAGGAAATCACCTTGAAACTTTTTCCCTCTATAGGGAATTATTTCCTACATAGGAAATATTCAAGATAATTCCCTAGTTACTTTAAGTGGAAAATATCCCATTTGCCCTACTTTGGGACATTTCCCGGCTTAATGTGTGTTTGTTACTAGGGGATTCCATGGGGAATTCTCTTTTCTGCCTATTTAGGGAATGATTAAAAGTTAATTGTGTTACGGATGCTACCCGCTCCATGGTACGCCTGCTGGCCGGACTTCCATCTTCTTTCTGAAAAGGGGCTGTCATCACAGCCACTTACATCCAGAATTGGGTGTACCATCGCGCATGTTGATGCCATACCGTACACCCTCTGGCTCGGCCACCCACCAAGAGACAGTTAGGACGAAGCTCACACATATATGGCCGTTGCGATCCTTGTTGCCAACCTCGTGTCTCCATCACACGCGCCATTCGCGTATTCTTCTCTGAAGACCAACGGCACCTGGACTCTTGTCCCGCTTCAGCCTTCAGGTTGCTCGCCGGTACTCCAAAACCTGCAAGTGGAATATTCTTCGTCACAAGTATTGGCCTGACGGTTCCATGGCTTCACAGTACAAGGCGCGTTTGGTGCCTCGTGGCTTTAATCAAGTGGAAGGCCTTGATAACAGTGAGACCTTCTTCCCTGTCCTGTGGATGGCAGCTTCCTTTGCATATCCTCCTTGCTCTGGCTACCACGTTGGACCTGGAGATACATGACTTAGATGTACAAACGGCGTTACTGCATGGCAAGCTTCCCAAGGATATCTACATGTAACAACCACCTCAGTTTGTCTCCCGCAACTACCCTTCCTATTTTTACCGCCTACATAGGTCCCTCTATGGCCTTAAGCAATCACGAAGGCTATGGTTTCAGAAATTTAATACTTTTATGGTTACTAAAGGCTATGTTAGACTAACTACAAAACCTAACGTCTACATATGCCATACATCCTCTCCTTTTTTGGTGGTTGCCTACATCCTCTGCTTTTCGGTGGTTGCCTTGTATGTTGATGACATTCCTTTACTTGGCTCTAATCTTTTTGTCATCAATGAGGGCAAAGATGAATTGAGATCGGTAGTTGCTACTTGGCATCTTAAAGTCCTTTGGTCTAGCCAATTGTCCCAAACCCTCTCTCTCCTACGTGCAAACTGTCCCTAGATGACTATCCCAAACAGTCCCACGAAATACAATGTATGGCTCAATTTCCTTATTTTATATTGCCAGTAATCCAAAACACTCAAAAAAGGTGAAGCATGTGGATTTTTAAAAGAGTTCAACAACAATTCTCTTCAAGGTTTTACATATTTCCCAAGATCCTTCTAGCTAACTCCATGCTCCTTATCTCCATGTAGATGGAGGCTTCTTTCTTTTTTTTCCTTTCAAGATCATGCCTAGTGAGTGCCTATTCACACTTATAGACACCCATATAAACATTGTCTATATACACTAATAAGACACATTTATATATATGCATAAAAATCTAACACTCTCACTAACCTTCCATACTCTAGGTTACACTCACACAAACATCTTATACAACTAAATTGATGCTCCCATCTCATTCAAACTCTCTTGAGTATCATTTTAAACATATTAAATGCATTAAGAAGGCCCCTATCCAAGCAGTTCAATGGAAAAATTATACATACATACATACATACATACATACATACATACATACATACATACATACATACGTTGTCGTGCCACTACGCCGACACGGTGTGAAAAACTCTAGAGTGCATCATCATCTGACTTTCTTATTGATCAAGAGAGTCAATGACATCTGAGTCATTAGTGCTAGTGTGACTGGCATGGATGGTCCAAAAATACTAGATTCTAATGCTTGGAGATTGCTTTTGAGTAGTGCCAGACAAGAAATTTCAGGTTCTGTCAATACTTATTGATTCGATTCATTTTGATTTGTCTTTATCGTGTTTACCTCTTGTCTATTCTTTTTCTTCTCTTCCATCTCCTATCTCTACTTCTACCTTTGATCCTTGGTGGATACGACCTTTTGATAAAAACCCCTCTGACATTGATGAACCTAACATGAAGGGTCGTTAGAAGGAAAGACAAGATGGGAGAACCTTCGATCACAATTTCTTATGATGTTTTGCAATAGTTGGTGCACAATATGAATATACTTATGCAGGTACAACAACAGCAATAGGTGATGCAAGCTTATACTCAAACAAAGAGTGCTGTGATGAATGCACTACAAGCAGTTGAGCATGAGATGAAGTTATTCAATGGCAAGAATGTATCTGCATATGTACATACCTATGCTCAAAAGATGGAATTCTTTGGGGTGGCTCAACTTACATGGAGCCAATATTTTGTACATGTTACTGTACATGAACTAAAAGCGTGAATTATTGAATTATACATGCAGGATGTTGACTGGGTAGCTTTCAAGAAAACATTTAGGGAAGAATTTTACATTGAAGATACCAGTTTGATTACGTACAAGACTTTTCAAGAGTGGGTTTTACAACCCAATAAGGGTCTTATGGCTACAGAATTGTTACAGGGGATTCACTAGTAGTAATAAGGAGACGTCACATGAGTGCAAGAAATATATGAAAATACCCCTTATCTATCCCCTATTTATGGGACCTTACCTTATAAAATGTACCTTCCTTCCCTTAAATAACCCCCTCCCTTACACTCACGTGGTACTATACGGTAAACCCTAGTGGACATTAACAATACCTCAGTACATTAACAAAGAGAGATGAATGGTCAGATGAGGAGTTTAAGAAGATCAAGAGGAAAGCCTATGGGTTTTTTTAAAAAGATGGATACTTATGAAAACATGCTAAAAAGAAATAAGGTATGCCATTGCGAGTTTTGGGTGATAGAGCTTCACAAGTAAATGTTATGCAAGAATTTCATGAAATCTTGTGTGCTGGCCATAGGGGTGTTTGGGATACTTTTAAAAAGATCAAAAAAATATATTGGTGGTAGGGTATATATAAGGATGTTGCTCACTTTGTGGAAACATGTATGACATGTCAAATGTATTCATCTGTAAGACATTGGGATGGATTGCAACCCATATATCCATTATCTATTCACTTTAAATGGGTGGTGGATTTAGTCATGATGCCTATAGGTCTTTGGCAAATGAGATGTCTTGTGCTTGCCTATGAAGACTTGAATAATCAAGTGGAAGGGAGAGCTCTACGTGCTAAGACAATAAATGCCATGTGTACTTTTCTCTTAGAAGAGATCTTTTGTTGGTATGGCTATGTGGGAAAAAATACTGCAGATAGGGGTGAGCTGGATGCAGATGAAGCTCATGATTTCTTTGCATGGTTGGGGGATAAAGCTTGCTTTAACTCCATCCTATAACCTTGAAGGAAATGACAAAAGTGAAAGAGATCATCCACCTATTGTGAAGGCATTGGCAAAAGCATGTGGAGAGAAGGTAAAAGAGTGGCCACGATTGCTCCCTTATGCCTTGTGGGCTGGCATAACAACTCATAGTGTTGTTACATGATATATTCTTGCAAAATTGATGTATGGTCAAAAACCTATCATGCCGATAGAAGAGATGACAGTCACATGGAGTATGCTATCTTGGGAGGAGAAGTTGAATCGAGAGGAGTTGTTGGCCTTATGCATTAGACAGTTGGAAAGAAAGTCAAAAGACATAGAGGCAACAATTGCAAAGGTTAAGGGCAGTAAGGATATAGAACAAAAGACATAGATTGAGGCCAAGAACCATACAAGATGGTTTGACAAAAGACATAGATTGAGGGCAAGAACCATACAAGATGGGGATTGGGTATTGGTTTATGATAGCAGTTTAGACAATTAGCATAGTGCTATGCCTAAAGTTTCCAAAGGTGGTTTGGATCCTATGTGGTAAGACAAGTGTTTGATAATGCTACTTATGCATTAAATGAGTTGGATGGGATAGACATAAAACTTCCGGTAGTAGGGAAAAGAATCAAATTATTCAAGAGGCAAGAATCTAATGCCTATGAGTTGCCAGAATTGGAAGAAAATAGTGGCCATGATATAGGAGGTAGCCGTGAAGATATGAAAGATGAAGAAGCAAAGGATATGGTTACAAAGGATGAAGGGGACTCAGAATCTGATGATAAGTAGGATTTTGGCACATACCGAAGGATGTGCAAATTCAGAGGGGGTGGATGTCATGCCACTACATGGACATGGTGTGAAAAACTCTAGAGTGCATCATCATCCGACTTTCTTATTGATCAAGAGAGTCAATGACATCTGAGTCATTAGTGCTAGTGTGAGTGGCATGGATGGTCCAAAAATACTAGAATTTTGAACAATTTTAGCCTATTTTAGATATGTTGGATATTATTTATTGTAAATATAAAAAAAAACTAGGAGAACTTCTAAATTAGGATGGCATGCAAAAAGCAAGTTACTTTTTTAGTCAGTTTTGGGATTTTTATAAAAAAGAAAGATGGGCAAAATCGCACACGTTGCGATCGTAGTTGATAGTCAGAAAATAACACTTTGAACTGGAAGAAGAAGGAGTGAATTGGGGGATCTTGGACCAAGTGTCCTGGTGTCTTGGGGTTTTACCCCTCTTTTGAAGCCAATGTAGCCATCAAAATTGGGTTTCGAGTAGCAGAGAGGAAGCTGTTGTTTGATACACATTTTTGGTCTACGAGGGAGCTCCAGGAGATCTAATGCTTGGAGATTGCTTCTGAGTAGTGCCAGACAATGAATTTTTGGTCTACGAGGGAGCTCCAGGAGATCTTATGCTTGGAGATTGCTTCTGAGTAGTGCCAGACAATGAATTTTAGGTTCTGTCAATACATCTTGATTCGATTCATTGTGCTTTTTCTTTATTGTGTTGACCTCTTGTCTATTCTTTTTCTTCTCTTCCATCTCCTATCTCTACTTCCTTCTACCTCTGATCCCCGATGGACACAACCTTTCGACAAAAACCCCTCCAACAATGTACGTACGTACATACATACATACATACATATGTAGATATCATTGCATAACACATGTGGTCCCTATTTACTTAGATATCCCAAAAAAAGAACAAATAAAGTTTGCATTATTCTCAACCTCTCCTCTCTTAATAATGAATAAAACTAAGGCTCACCCCCAAAACCCCTTACAATGCTTTTTCTTCAAAGAAGAAACTCAACATCTCACACTAGTGGCCATTGCACAAGCTACCTCACAACCCTTGTGCATATAATTTAATACATGCATATACAATTGATGTATAAATTCTCAAACTCTCATGCTTCCTTGGAAAGATGTAATTTTGGATCATGCCATATACTCCAACCATTCATTTACACCAAGAAAAGATGAATGCGTTGAGAAATTAGTACCTACTATAAGCTAGTATCAATGCTTCATGCATATATGTATACACATAGATTCTTTGATTAAAGTATGGTCCTTTAACACTCTTAGAACCTCACCTCATAGAATGATGTAGAGATAGAACTCTGCCCCCCCACTCTCAAGCACTCATGATGGTACTTTGAAATTAAACAACCTCTTTCATTGCCATTGGAGTCCTACAACCTTCCACCCCAAACACTATCTCCAAGGTTTCTAGAGTGAGTTGTAGATTATCCCCTTAGAGCAATGTAAATAAGTGCATGCTCAATAATTATTGGGATAAAGGGCAGTGCACGTGTCCGCCCGTAAGGCTAGGTTATACATAGTACATATACTTATCTAAAATCATTATTGAGGTACACTCTTCAATACAACAAATCGTGTGTCTCTATCTCTTCTCTCTCTCAACCTGCATCTCTACACAGAAGCTCCATTGCATCTAACTCAACAAAGTGGTATTAGATCTTGGTTCAGGCAATCAGGAGCTTGGAAAATCTTTAGTGCAGGAGCTTAAAGTTGAAGAAGAGTTCATTGTGATAATTCTATAGGCAGATCAACAAGGTTTGAAGTTCTTCTTGAAGCTTGAAGCTTCCCTCTTCATTTGAGCTTATTGGCAACCATCATTGGCCACTTGGGGATCCTCTGCATCATCTCCAACACTTGAACTAGCATTCCAATCTCTTCAAGGCTGAAGGCCCATCAGCATGGGTATGCAAATCTGGTTTTCAGCATGCTCAGGACCTACAACAACTACTCCTCTTCATTTGGCATCACAAATGTGCTCTAGACTTTGCATCTAATGCTTAGCATTGAGCATTGAAGTGTAGTATTACACTTGGGGGACTGATATACATTTAGCTTCAAGTCTGAAATACACAGTATTCGGATTTGTAATAAACAGGGCAACAACTATTTCTTGAGTGAATAATGCTCATGATTCACTAATGTGATGATTATCTTATGCCCATTTGGTGCTACATGACTTGGAGATGTTATGTCCATGATTAGAGATCATTTTGTGGCGATTAGAGTCATCATTTTGGGGCGATTAGAGTCATCATTTTTCCTGTTTTTGACAAAGATTTGACTGTTGGAATAATAGGGTTGAATGACATTTTTGACTGTGTATGCATTATGTCTTGCTTCTAGACTTGATCTCGGGCATTCTAAACCAAGTATTCATGCTTATGATTGATGTTAAATGCTTGGATTTGATTTCAGAATGCATTTGAGTAGCGATTAAAGCTCATTTTTTGGATCAGATTTACCTACATGTCTATTGATGTTTATTCATGATAGTTTCCTGCATATTCAGGACATCATACCTCATTGTCAAGAAATTTGATATGTTTTTGTGCAAGAACATTATGGTGTTGTTTTGAGCAAATTTGCATGATCTTTAGAGCTCAATCTCAGTTAATTTGAGAGGTTATTTCAGTTTTGAATTTTCAGGACATGAATGTCAGGACTGCACTCCTAAATTGCAGGACAGTCACCTATATTGTGAGGAATTTCAGGATTGCACTCCTGAATTGCAGGATACCCATCTATATTGTCAAGAATTTCAGGTTTGCACTCTGTTTTTGTTAGGAAATTGGTATGTTTACTATTGTTGAATGCTTTTAGGCATTTTAGACAATGAACTTATGTATGTTCTTGCTACTACATACTTGGGGATATTCCTAACATACTACTGAGTGGATTTTGGAGCTTCCATTGCTTGGTATTAGCTGTCATTTATTGTCATCCAGTTATTTGGCTATGAATCATGGCTAGCAGTAGTGACAATCATCTTATGCGTATCAAGAAGCTTGAAGGAACACACAACTTTGTAGTTTGGCAAAAGCAGTGCTATAATATCTTGTTGCAAAAGAAGCAAGCAAAGCGATTAAAGTAAAGGGAACAAAACTAGTTGATGTAGAGTAGGACAATCAAGATGAGCTAAAAAATCTTGCACGCTCGTCGACCATTGAGCTATCGATTTCGAATGCCTTGTTGTTTAACATTGAAGGGTTAGATTCTGCTTATGACATTTGCAAGTGATAGGAAGAATTGTATGCTCATAAGAGTGTTGTAAGCAAAGCCTACTGGCTGAAGAAACTCACAGATTTGAGTATTAAAGAGGGTACTGAAATGTCTACTCACATTATTGAGTTTAACTTCATTTTCAACTAGCTTGCTGCTTTGAAGTTCAGTATTGATGATGAGTTCAAAGCTGCATTCTTGATTTGCACTCTGCCAAAGATCTAGGATACCTTTAGGACTGTTATGAGCAATTCTAATGCTATGTTTTTGTATGCTGATGTAGAGAATGCTCTACTCATTGAAGAAATGAATCGGTAGAACAATGCATCTAGTAGGTCTAGTGCTTTGCATAGTAGAGGCATATCACAACAGAAAGGAAAATCTGATAGGAAGGGATGTAGTAAATCACATAATAAGAATGTTGAATGCCATTATTGTGGCAAGAAGGGTCACCTCAAATGTGACTACTATAAATGGAAGAAAGAGAAAGAGAAGGCCAAGAAGACAGATGATAGAAAAGAAGAGAAGAAAGAGAGTTAGGCTACTAAGAAGAGCAGTGTAAAGATCAAAGAGGTGAATGTAGTTAGCCATGAGAGCAACTGTGGGAATGATGTTCTCTTTGTCTCTTCATGTTTCAGTGCACATGCTTTGATAGCCGATATGGATGATGACATGCACACTTGGATTTTGGATTCAAGTGTCTCTTTTCATGTCACCCCTCACTGTGAGTGGTTTACAGACTATACAAGAGGTGGACATGGTGCTGTCCATCTTGGGGACAATTATCATGTGACATTGCAGGCATTGGCAGTGTGCAATTGCAGTTTCAACATGGATCAATCTTCACTCTTTAGAATGTAAGGCATGTACTACAGCTCAAGAAGAGCTTGATTAGTACTAGACAACTGGATGACAATGGATTTCATACCACCTTTGGTGATGGGAAATGGAAGATCTGCAGAGGATCTAGGGCTATTGCTAGAGGCTCAAAGAGCGATACTTTGTATCCTCTCCATGTATCTAGTGTGCGTAACCATGTTGTTGCCGTGACTGAGCAACCAAGTGTTTCCTTGTGGTATGGTTGGTTAGGACACATGAGTCAAACAGGAATGAAAGTACTTTCTCATTTGGATTACTTGCCTTGTCTTCATTATGCTAATTTTGAGCACTATGATCATTGTGTTTATGGCAAGCATGCACAAACATCTCATAAAAAATCTCTTTTATTGAAATCTTTACCTCTAGAGTTAGTGCATTCCGATGTATGTCAGATGTTAGGGTTATCTCTAGGGGAAAACAAATACTTTTTCACATTTGTTAATGATGCTAGACGAAAGGTATGGGTTTACCCTATTCATAGCAAGGACGAATTGCTTGACATGTTTCAAAAATTCTTGGCATTGGTTGAGAACTAGACTAATAAGACACTTAAGTGTCTTCACTCTGACAATGGTGGGGAGTACATGTCCAAAGCCTTTCAGGCATTTTGTGACAGCAAGGGGATAAAGAGGGAGCTCACTGCCCCTCATAATCCACCACAGAACGGAGTTGTAGAGCACATGAATCGGACTATATAGGAAAAGGTCCATACAATGCTATCTCATGCTACATTACCCCATGGCTTTTGGGCAGAGACTGTTATGGCAGCAAATCATCTGATTAACAGGTCAATGAATAGTTCTTTGGGGGGAGACTCCCTCAAGAAGAATGGTCGGGCAAGCCACCTTCTTATGCTCATTTGTGAGTGTTTGGCTATGAGGCTTTTGTGCACATATGGAAAGAAGAACACAATAAACTGGAACCAAAGTCTTTTAAATGCATATTCCTAGGATACGGTGATGAGGGTGAGATGAGGTATAGACTTTGGGATCCCGAGAAAAGAAAGATAATACATAACAATGATATCATCTTCCATGAACATCGCAAGCATAAGAAGCCCGAGAAGATTGAGAAAGTCAAGAGGGTTGTTTTGAGGGAGGATGTATCATTTAGATAGCCATTTGTGCCTAGTGGATAGCAGTGTATACCTGTTGTAAATACTCTTGAAAATGCAAGAAATGGTGCTAGAAATGGCCAGCAAGGTATTGCCCATGATACACCACAGTTTTAGCCTGAAAACATGGACTTAGGATTGCCTGAACAGTCACGATACCATACTGAAATGTCAGGACAACAACCTATACATGCAAAATTGCAGGCCCATATTTCAGGACAGTAACTTGTACATGCAAAAATACAGGCCCGTATTATTGACAACAACCTATAAATGCAGATTTGTAGGCCCATCAAAGCCAACAAATGCAGAACCTTCACTGCGTAGGTCAACCCAACCTTTAAGGTAGCCAAATAGGTTTGTTCCTGGTGCATAGTATGCTGCAGATTATTTCATGGTTACTGGCTGTGGTGAGCCATCATGCTTCAAGGAAGCAATGGCTAGACCGGACAACAAGAAGTGGTTCAAGGTCATGCTATAAAAAATGGAATCACTTGATAAGAATGGTACTTGGGACTTGGTACACCTGCCTAAAGGGCAAAAAACCTCTTCCATGCAAGTGGGTTTACAAGATGAAGGTCACTTTTGGTTCTTCACCAAAGTACGAAGCACGGTTAGTTGCAAAGGGGTACAAGCATGAACATGGAATTGACTTTGACGAGATCTTCTCTCCCATAGTCAAGATGACTACTATAAGAACCATTTTGGGCTTTGTTGCAGTAGTAGCTGAACATATGGAGCTCATACAGATGGATGTAAAGACTGCATTCTTATACATGGTGATTTGCATGAGGACATATATATGTAGGAGCTTGAGGGTTTTGTTGCTAAAGGCAAAGAGACGATGGTCTGTAAACTAAAACGGAGTTTGTATGGGTTGAAACAGGCACAGAGGGAATGGTATCATAAGTTTGATACTTTCATGCAATCTCAAGGATTTCAGAGAAGTCAAGTTGATCATTGCTTGTACACAAGAAGATAGCAGATGGTAGCCTAATTATCTTGGTTTTGTTTGTTGATGACATGTTGTTGATGACATGTTGATTTGTGGCAGGGATACTCATGCCTTGGATTCACTGAAGCATTTTCTTCATGGTAGCTTTGACATGAAGGATCTTGATGATGCCAATTACATTCTTGGGATACGGATACTCGGAGATAGATAGAAGGGGTTACTCTATCTACCTTAGCAAGAGTATGTATCCAAGATTTTGCAACATTTCAATATGGAGGGGGGAAAGAAATCAGAGTTCCATTGCCTCCATATATGAAGACATCCCTACATCTGATGATGAGGACGTTGAAATGGCCAAGATTCTATATGCTTCATCAGTTGGCAGTTTGATGGATGCTATGGTTGCTACATGTCCTAACATTACCTTTGCAGTGGGAGTGGTTAGTAGGTACATGACAAACCCTAGCAAGAAGCATTGAGAAGCAGTGAAAGGTATTACGAGATACCTCAAGGGCACAAAGGATTTGTGCGTCTGCTTTGGTAAGCAAATGACATCTATCATTAGCTTTATGGATACATACTATGTTAGACATGTGGACTACAGGAAGTCCACTATAGGGTATGTGTTTACCTTCATAGGGCGATCTGTCTCTTGGATATCCAACTATAGAAGTGTGTTGCATTGTCTACTATGGAGGTAGAGCATGTGGCTGCCATTGAGGCATGCAAAGAAGCCTTATGGCTGTCATGTTTGGCTATTGAGCTTAGGATTACTAAGATTTTTGTTCTCCACTGTGATAGTTAGAGTGCTATCATGTTAGCACAAAACCTTGTCTTTCATGCAAAGACAAAACACATAAAAGCGAAGTATCATTTCATCAGAGAGGTACTTGACAGCAAGAGTATTGAGTTGGTCAAGGTGCAGACTGATGAGAACCCTATAGACCTTTTCATGAAAGGTCTTCCAAGTAGAGAGGTTTGGCCATTGTCGACAGATGATGGGTATTGGATAGGTATAGTCTCTTCAACTTTATACATACTTAGACTTAGCTGATTCTTTTCCTCTACCTTTGGGCATTGCCTTTAGGGGGGAGGTTTGTGGAATAAAGGGTAGTGTGCGTGTCCGCCTGAAGTGATAGGTTGTACATAGTACATATACCTATCTAAAATTGTTATTGAGGTACACTCTTCATAGTACCACAAATCTTGTGTCTCTATCTCTTCTCTCTCTCAATCTGCATCTCTACACAGAAGCTCCATTGCAGCTAACTCAACAATAATGGTGCTCTCTCTCATACAAGTCATTAGGGGGGGATTTGAGGTCTTGAAAATGCCTTTTAAGATGTAGAGAGAGAGAGAGAGTACTCTAGACCAATGAGAGAAAAACCTCTGTAACAACAGTAGTTTTATTTTTAAAAAAAGTAAAATATAATTTTATAAATAGACAAGGATACAATATTACTATGATTTTTTATTATAAATATTTATTTCATCATCTCACGATTATGATTATGACATCCTTTACATTAATGACATAGAATCCCAATCACTTTGCATTAATGACATATCTAGAATTGTATGATAATGACAGTTAAAACTAAATTTAAATTACCAAAAAGCTTAGCGTTTATCTTTTTTCCCTTCCTTGTTTTGTTGTTCTCATCTCTTTCCTTCCTCAGTGTGGTTGCTTGTTTCTCTTTCTACCCTCTCTTTGTCATCATGGATACAAAAATTTGACCTTCAATAAGGTGCATAAGCTCTGAGATCATATCCATATTTGTATTTAATTCATTCCAAATAGATGGAAGGTGGATTCCTACCATTATTAGAAAAGGTAGTTGGATTACCGTACAACAAGCAAAACGAAGGAAAAGACAAAGATGTGAAAGCTCCTTCATCTCTCCTTGGAAGGGTAGGATCAAAGATTTTTGACTTTGAGAAAACAAGAAAAGCATAAAAGAGGTTTTAATATAATATGTATTTATACATAGAGAGTTACATTTGGAACTTGAGTTTCAAGTCTTTCATTGCATAGACCGAATTATAAGTATTTTATTCTCAATGATTTTCTTTTATTAAACTTGGTGCTGGGCATTACTCTAACAAGTTTTATTTTTACTTGCAGATGTCTTTCCTTCTAATCTTGAGGAATGGCAATCTGTCAAGTCTATTATTGATGTTATTGATGTTATGCATGGTTTGATTGGATAATAAATGTAGAAAGGGGGGAGAAAAACGTAGCTCATAGAGAATAGCTTTTTAAAAAACCATTCTTATATTATCCCATGCATAATGGGTAATAGGAAGTAACTTATCCCTACTTCCTTTGCCTGATTTTACAAGCCTTGATTGGTCGTTACCAAGTCTAATCACTAGTGAGAGCTATAGATGTAAAATCTTTTCTGAGATATAGAAAACATTGAAACCTAAATCTCAAGTAGGCTAAGCAAGATTACTTTGTTTATGCTTATAAATGTGTTTATTGATTTTTTTTCCAATGCAAAGATATGAAGATCAAATGCCATGCTGTCAGTCAAGAGGTTGGCATATGATCATGTCCTACAATTTGTTGATGATGAGGGGTGGGATACAACTTGTAAGATAGATCAAGATTCTCTTGCTTGCAAATACATGCTTGCTTCTCAAAATTTTATCCTTAGATTTTATTACAATAGATGGCATTATGTTGGTAGTAGTCTAGTTGGTTTGGATCAAAATCTTGACGATTTTAGCAAAGATTCTATAGTGGACATTAATATTTGACTCAATGAGTTATTATAATACTAAAGGCTAGACCATCATATAAACTACATCAAGTGAGACTGTGATTATAGAATAAATATATCAAATTACCATGTTCATTTGCATTCTAGCTTAACAATAAATGAGTAAGTTTGTACATCAAGTCATATATAGCATATATATATATATATATATATTTGATTCCACTCCTTGAATGGTAAACACTTATGCTAATTTTTTTAAGATATCAAAGAGAAGAGAGAGAAAGATATAGTGTAAGGATATTGAATAAAATATCTCTTTATTTTAAATATAAATACATGCTCAAATATTATAGTAAATTTGTATTTCTTTATGATCTATATATATGATGTTGTAAAACACAATATACAAAGGTTGCTATTTCTCTTTGTGAGACGAATCTTCTTTTTAGGAGTTATTTTTCCCTTCTTTGATGCTTTGGTTGCCCTAGGTGTTGAGTGGCCCTCCTCCTCTATCTCCACAGTCTCTACCTCCTTCTCTATCCCCTCTTTATATGTGGCCTCCTTGTCTTCTTATTCTTCTTGTATACAGTTGACAAGTATGCATTTAAAAATCTTTGCTCGTATATATTAAACGTGCTAACTATTGCAACAATCATTGAAAAATTGTCAAACTTTTGAATGAAAGGAATGTTAGTTTATTGCTATTTTGCAATACACTCACTTTTGAGTGAGACAATATCTTAAAATTAAGCATTTCTACATTACTTTGATAAATTTGTCATCATTGAGCTAAATAAACTTGACTAATCTTTTGGCATTTTATAATTACCCTCCAACTATAAGAATGATTATCATCTTGATGAGGAATCCAAATAACAACACAAAGAAAAATTAAAAAATGTTTTTATGGTAGTTTATAGAATTGATTATCTTGAGGTAAAAGGCTTACCACAACTTGTCTATACTCCATTTGTGCAAGTAAATCAAAAAGCATAGGAGACTTTTTTTAGTAAAATTTCAATTAATATTTTTATTTATCTATATAAAAAATAAATAAAATTTAGAGTTCTTACAATAGATAAATGTTCAAATGATCAATGAGCCTTGGAAAAATTCAACTTACATCTTAGCATTTTCATGTATTCCTTTTAAAGAATCAATTTAAAAAACACTACTTATCTACAATCTATGACACTCATGCTACAATGAGATTTGAGAATAATCATACTTAAATAATTTAGTATAATAAACTCTTTTGAAAGTATAAAAAATATCAAAAAACTTTTTTTTCATGAAATGGAATCATAATAATCTCCAAGGTATCAAAATGAAGTCTGCTGAGCTAATGGTCAAATGTATTTGCTTTAAGCTCACTTAGCCTCATGTAATGGAAGATTGAAGGATTAAGAATCTCAACCTTTTGTTGTATATCAAAAGGGAATTCATGCATCATATACCTTGTAAAAGCAGTCAAATAGTGAGTATATGGGAAAATTTTATAGATTGAAAAATGTCATTCTTAAGACCAAACAAATTTAGATATAACATACCTTAATCTAGCAAGAAGGATGGAGTTATTTACTTCTCTCCTCTTATCCTTAAGGATCTATAAGGCAAGGAATATGCAACATCCTAGAAGAACTATTTTGTATCTCGTAGGCATAGTAGAAAAAAGTGAAACTATCTTGCAATTATAAAGTAATGTACTTGATAATCATTTGATAAGAATGCTATTGTACTTTGTACTTTCAGTATTATCCATGTCTACTTAAGATTGTGTTAATGAGTCTAAGATAATCTATCCTGGAACCTAATTCAGTTGAGTAATACTCTGAGTTATCATGCTTCTTCTTATCCATGAATTCCAACCATCGTAGCCAAACCTTGCATAAGGATATGTGTTTCTCAACATGGCATCAAAGCCATGGTTCAAATCAGCTCATTGCTCCTCCAGCTCCCCACAACCTCTAGTCACCTTAGCTACACAAGATGACTTCATCTCTTACTCCATTTTCACTCTACCTCTCTTGAGTGCCATAACTAGCTAGTACCCTGCTCTTTTAGAGCTCTTGGATCTCTCCATATTAGCAATATATTTACAAGAATTCTTTTAGAGATCTTTCCCTATACTCAAGGCACTGTTTCTCATCACCTCAAACCATGATATTATATGCTCCCTGCCCAAGCATTGCTTGTTTTATCTATCATTACCCAGTTTTTGCCTACTACTGGTCATACAGTTCTTATCATATCACATACTCCGATGTCACCTATGACCATGGAGCATTCAAAGCCTATGATTTAAACTACTTACCTACCAAATATCTTGAATAATGGTCACTTGCACACATCGTTGTAAGCAAAAGACTAGTTTAGTTGAGAAACCCTAAAGAGGAAGCCATAGCCATTTGACCTCAAGCTCATAAATCTCTTCATTTTCTCACTCCTCTCAGATCAAACGTCACTAACATTCTGATATGTTGTAATATCAACAAGGAGGGAATTCAACTCAAAGGTCAAGCATCAAAGTTCAACATTAGGCTCAACAAACATAGTATCTTTTGATACTCCTTTAGTGCTTTTAGGCACTAGTACTTCTTGTGTCTCTTAACACATCCAAGTTCAACTCACTTTTTGGTTATTTGTTGCTCCTCAAACATCTAGTATGGGCAAAGATTCACCATCATGATACTTCAAAGGAACTGGCTTCCATACATCGCAGACAAGGATAAAGCTAATCCTCATGAAGAAAGGTCTATGGTCAATAACTAGTGGATAGGAGAAGAGACTTAGAGATGCTAATCTTGCAACAATATGGCAAAAGAGTGATGACAAAGTCCAAGAAATCATTAAGCTTGCTTATGGTTTTCTTCTTCTTTGACAGTTGTGGGGTAGGCCTTCTGTGATACTTCATTTACAAAAGTCACAAACAATGTCTTCCTTACCTTTGTACTTGTTGTTAACATAGAGCACCTATTCTTCTTTTGAAGTGCTTTCTTTCTCTTTACCTTTGAGCTTCTTCTCTTCTTCAAGGAGTGATGCTTTGATGTCTACCATCTTTGGATTTGGCATATTAATTAGTGTTGTGGATACATTACCAAATTCTAGAGGAAGACTCTTAAGCAAGACTCAAATGCATATGTCTTGTTCCATTTTTAAGTTAATCCCTTCAAGTTGAGTTGGTAGACTTTCCATATAATTAAGGTGAGTTGCAAGGGATGTATTAGCCATCATATCCAATAAGAAAAACTCAATCAACAATCTATATTTTGAAGATTTATATTGGGCACCAAACAATGTGTGCAACTGTTTTCAAGTGGCATGAAATGTATCACGTGTCTACATGGTGGATATAATTGTGAAAAAGAAGAAAGAGACACTCAAGAGAAGAAGGACAAGCCTCATCAGTCCTTCTATTCCTACTACTTGGACAGAATTTTTAAATCCTTCTATGTACTTGCATTAATGCTCCAGTCATAAGCCTTGTAACCCTCATGTTACCTATGCACTACAACCTTCACACACTTAGTGAGACGTTGTGATAGCCTCCAGCTTTATATGGTTGTTTTTTTCCATGTCTACACTTAATAAGGTTCTACTCATGATAGCCTCTGTACACCCAATGTTTTTATGGTTATGATTGAGGAAGGGTATTGAGAAATATTCAATCACACTCCTATGATAGCCTCTTTGTATGGAGCAATAAGGCAAGGAACATGCAACAGCCTAAAAGAATTGTCATGTATCCCATGGGCACAATAGAGAAAAGTAGAACTATCTTACAACTATAAAGCAATGTACTTGACAATCATTTGATGAGAATGCTATTGTACTTTGTACTGTCAGTATTGCCACGTCTACTCAGGATTATGTTTATGAGTCCAAGCTAATCTATCTTGCAACCTAATTTACTTGAGTAATACTCTTAAGTTATCATGCTTCTTCTTGTCCATGAATTCCAACTACCATAGCTAAACCTTGCTCAAGGATTTGTGTTTCTCAACAGTCTTTTGTCTTTCTCATGTGTGACATCTTCCCCTTTAGGGCTTGTGTCCTCATTCTTATTCTTGTATGGTAGTACATTAAGAATATTATATGTCTTATCATTATCCTTAAGGATTTACATACATTTTTAGTCCAAAAAAATAATATAATTTCTCTTACCTATGTCACTAAACAAGAAGAAATATACACTAAAACCTATTAGGTTGACCATCTCAAGCATGTCAAAAAACTCATCCTCTAGAGGTCGTAGTTGCTCTACTCCTTTTTTTTCTACTTTCTTCCTTTTATACTCCCTTCATTTCTTCGCTTTTTCTTTGTAGCTTTTTTCTCATTTTCATGCTATCTTGTGTCTCTCTCAAGTGTGACATCCTTCACTTTAGGACCTATATCCTCCTTCTTCTTCATGTATAGTGGCTCATTATGAATATTATATATCTTCTTATCTGTAAGAGGAACTGACTGTAAAACCTTGGAGAATCTATATCTCAATCTTCATAGGATAATGATATCCTTATCCATAAATGTCACCCTATGTGCATGGGCAAGACAAATGCATGCATCTTAGAAAAGTTCAATCAAGAAGTCCTTTGTAGCCTCTTAGATGTAAATAAGGGTAATTCTTGTCAACTAAAGTCATTTAGACTATGTTTGTTACATATCTCCCTCTGACCAGTCTGTGGAATGGCGGCTTTGAAACTATAGTATCAAGAGCTTTCATTGCCTTATTGATTTCCCTAAGATATCTTATACCTTGTGAAAATCTCATTTTATGATTTTTTGATAGCTTGGATGGCTTAGAGGACTGGTGGAACTTCTTAGTAATGTTTCTAGGATCAAGGTCCTACTTCTACCCATCCTACTAGCTAGTAAATTGATATAATAATATATAAAATAAAAAATCAATGACTCCAATAATATGAAATCATACATATCACATTTTATTTGATAAATAATAGAATTTAAACATAAACGTATGAAACTCAAAAATCAACTAGTGAAACTATGATCCTTGCAACTAAATTTGTGTTTCTCATAAAAGAGCTTCAAAGTAGGCACCAATGACTCACCTTTGCCATCAAAGATAGTGACGTAAGAGAAAACATATGAAATGTAAGTTGATTATAGTGTAATTGGAAATCATGCAACAACTCTTGTATTATATATGACATTGAAATGTGAAGCAACCGGCAATAGGACATAAGGAAAAACATATCCAAAATGCTATTCTAGGTTAATAGAATTCAAAAAAGCACAACAACTAATCTCAAATTCCATACAATATTAGAATGTCAAGCATTTAAGGATAGGGAATAGAAAGAAAACAAATGAAATACGAGTTTAAGTCAATGGTATAAGAAGGAGGGCAACTAATTTCACAATTAAAACGACATTGAATGTCACATTTCAGCATAATAATGAAGATAAGTAGTTAAGAAGCATTTAATCCAATAAGTTGATAGAAAAGAATCCAAAAATATAGATGCAAAGTCTCTCTTAATTTGATAATTATCTATTATATTTGAATGGTGTGATCCAAGCAACCAATGCTCCCATGACAACTTTGATTACCATGTATTATCTTATTAACAAAGTGGAGCCTCAAAAGGAACACTAAGAAAATGGGAAAACTACTATAAGAAAATCTATCTTGTCACACCAATAAGCATGTTCTTCACACTTTAATCAACCCCACAAGAAGAAAAAGAATACCAATCTTCACACATCACATAGTAAATCTCCCATGGGTTTATCACAACAAGGCTTCAACATATTCTTGATAGAAACCATTAAAGAACCACAATGAAACAAATGAATTATCAACTTTGAATGGAATTCATCACATAGTATTCATCTTTCATCATGTTCACATTCTTCATAGCCTTTCTCTGAGTCTCTCTCATGTAGATAAAATGTTTCTTCATAGAAAATTGGCTATATCTCATACTCTATCTCTCTCACATATGCTCTCTCTCAAATAGTACATTGAAATAATCAATAATTACTATCAATAATCCTCTCTCAGCCGTGGATATCCCTCCCAAGAAGTATGTTTGATATGAAGAGTCACCAAAGAAGGCAGTACAGTGCTCCTTGAAAGCTCACCAATGTCATTGTCACTGCAGTCTTCACTTTAGCTACTTCTTCAAGTTGTTTTGAGCTTGTATTATTCCTCTTTCAAGATTACAAAACATTCCCCAAGCTAAACGTCCATTCATTAGGGTACTTATAGAAGCAAACAGAGGCTTACAGACTAGATACAAAAGCTATACAAAACACTATAGAAGGTCTACAAAAGGTATAAAAACCATATAGCTTAAACCAAAACTACTTCAAACCATTGAAATCCTTCTAGCACACTCTCAATCATTCCTCTCAAGACTCATTCACAATCTCAACCTTGCAAATGAAAAGAAAACAGACCAAAACAAACCCTATCAAAACCAAACAAACACATCACAAAACCTATCAGAAATCACTATATCTCAACCAAAAACCATCATGAGCGTCTCAAAATTTCTCCACCCATCCCAACACTTCCAAAATCAACAATAATCAATTAATCCATCACAAAATTAACCATTCACCTTACAAAAATAACAAAATTCAGTTCAAAAAACAAGTCAATTTAGCCCACAATATATCCATGCACTTAATTAGGGAGAATCCTTGCAACCTTGAAACAAGGAAGAATACTAAGCCCAAAAAACTAGCTCAACACTTCTATCTTGAACTTCAATCAATCAATATCTGGAAATCAAGCTCAATCCCATCAAGCTCCAAAATAACCTAGATCTATAAAAAATATTGATGAAAGAAAAACACTTTGAAGCATGAACCAATTCTTAGCTTTTAAAATATAACCAAATTTTTTTTGTAAAGGATATAAAAGGTTCTTCCATTCCTTTGCAAGTCTTTGTAACTCCTCCTTGGATTGCTATATCTCCTCTCATAAAGAAGAGTACAATTGCTAAACACTGGCTATAAGTGATATTTTTATGGAACTCTGAATGTCCTTGCACAGGAAATGAATGATGTCTCCTATCCCTAGGTAATGTAGAGAAGGAATTTATATGTCCAAACCAATATCTCTATGTGTCCCCTAAATAAATTGGTAGTAGTAAGATATGCAAGAAGGATATATCTTGATATACCAAGAATTGACATTGGAGAAACTAAGACATATTTGTTTCAGCTATATGCTTAATTAATCACTTCTTCTGAAGGACCAGAGGAGGAGGGGAGTCACGATCTTTAGGGATAGATTCTGAATCTTCAATACAAGGAGGGGGAACCATTGGAGGATTTTCAAGAGGTGATGGAACTTCCTTTGCATGGATAGAGTATGCCAGGAAAACATACAAGTAAGAACCATATGTAATATTAGTCACATTGGCCCTAGTCACCCTGACAAAGTGTTGATCCATTTTGGCAAGAAGATAAGAACTCCAATCAATGGCCGTGCCCTTGAGCACCATTCTAGAAGTAGTGAATAATTCCTTGGACACATAATTAGATGGAGTCTTGAAAAGCATAAAGTTATCCTTTTCAAGGAACTGACACAACCATTGTCATGCTGCTACGTGCACACCGTGTAAAAAAAATCTAGAGTGTGGCTTCCTTTTAGATTTAGAGAGCCAATGCCACTTTAGGCATTAGTGTTAGTGTCCATGGTTCAAAATATTAGATTTTTTTGGACAAGTTTTTAGCCAATTTTTAATATTCTAGATATTATCTCTTGTAAAAAACCATAAAACTACAGACAACTTCTAGATTAGGATGACATGTAAAAGAAAGCATGTAGCTTTTAGCCAATTTGAGAGCATTTTATGTAAAAAGAGAGATTGACAAAATCGCACAAGTGCAATCACTGTTTTTAGGCAGTAAACAACACTCCGAAGGGGGAGATGAAGAAGGAGTGATCTAGCAGAATTCTGGCCAAGTGTACTGGTATTTTAACCCCCTTTGAGAGCCAATGGAAGCATCAGATTGGCAATCTCAACAGCATAGAGGAAGGTATTATTTTATACACGTTTTTGTCTATTAGAGTTATATCTTTCATAATACTGAAAGAAACTGATAGGCTTCATCTCTCTTAGTATTCTTCTACATTTTCTATTTTTTTAAAGTATTCTTCTACGTCTTCAATTTCTTTGAGCCCCTTCTCTTCCATCTACTCCTCTTCCTAAATCTACCTTCACCCTACTCTCTTATCTTCAAGAACTTGGATTGAAACCTTTAACCCTTCTCTTATCTCTACCATCTCTGGAGTCTAAGCTAAATCCCATACATTCTTCTCTTGCCAAATGCCTGTGGTGACCTTCAACCCTATGCACTGCGACATTGGTGAACCCGACGTGAAGGTTGGTGTGTAAGAGAACTCCAGGATGGGGGATTCTTCAGGAGATACTCTACAACAATTTGTGTGCACATTGTAGTAGACTCAGTAACAACAAATCCAAATGTTACAACAACAACAACAAAGGCAAGACAAAGAGAAGATTGATTCCATAGCTATCAAGGCCCTAGAGAAAATTGGGCGAGAATTAAAAAAATTTAATGGCCAAAATGTCTATGTTTTTATTCGCTTGTATGTTGAAAAAATGCTCTTCTTTGGTGTACCACAACATGCATGGAGTCACTATTTTGCTAGACTAGCCAAGCATAGTCTTCAAGAGAGAATCCATGGTCTTTTTCAGCAAGATGCAAATTGGGCTGCATTCAAAAAATCCCTACGTGAAGAATTCTTCTTAGAAGACTCTGGCCTAATGACAAAGAAAAGTTTCACTGATTAGGTTGAGAAACCCCCAACAAAGGTTTAGTTGCAATAGCTTTAGAAACCCCCAACAAAGGTTTAGCTACAACAGCTTTATACCATGAATTTGAAAGTAAATTTGGACCACTTGATACTGAAGACCAACAAAGTATGGAAGGTTAGAAGATTGAATTATTCCTTAGGGCTATAGATCCCATTCTGCAAGAGAAGCTTGTTGATCACCTAGAAGATGCTACCTCCGAATCAAGAGTCAGGACTACATGGACAAATTTTATTGATGCAATTAACATGATTGCTCCAAGAGAGTGGATGCAACTAAGATTGGGCTCTACTTCAACTTCAACAACTCCATTGATGGAGCTTGTTCCACCTTAAAAATCCCCTATTTCTTTGACTAATCAACCAACTCTTTCTTCTTGTATTCCTTCTAAAAATGATGTCATGGATGAACTCATTAAAAGCATGTGTGACCTTCATCTGAATCTTACAAAAATTAGTTCCAAGATGGAGAAGCTAGATGTCAAAGTTGAAGAACAAGGATGTTCATCAACTCAAAGACCCATGAGAGAAGGTTTTAAGAGGCGTTGTATTTGGTGTGATAGCCAACAACAAGACAAGAGGGAGTATTCTGCCTTCCGTGAGATTGAAGCACAGAAGCTCGTCTTTTGGAAAGACGAAAAAATTCATATAGATGAAATTGGTCTTCCACTGGAACTAAATTTTGGCAATGGTGGAATGAAGAAAATATTAGAATATTTAGCTGTAAAGAATGCCTATGTAGCAATTGATGCAGCTACATATGGGCTGCAAATTGAGCCAATTAAATCAAGTTTGAAAGCATGTAAAGCTAATGTGCAATCTAAAGTATGGATGTAGGCACTAGATCAAATGAAACATGGTAACGCAGCCAAAGAAGATTTGGCTAATGCTAGTCAGTGCATTCGAGGAATAACTGGTTGGAAAGAACCGGTAGATTCTATTTCTGCCTTTGCATATTTGCTGACGTCAATCATAAAGAAGTCTTGATTAAAGAAAAGAGAAGATGAACTAGGGCCTTCATCTTTTGGCCCTCCGAAACGGGTAACTAGAAGAATGCCTGAAAAACCAAAGCTTGCTGAAAATATAACCCCAGATCAAGAGATGGAAGATGCGCTACAAACAAAGAAGATCGAAGGAAAGAAGAAAGGCAAGCAGATAGGCTACAAATTGCAATCTGACATAGAATCTGCAATGATCTCAAACGAATCCTAGAAGAACAAATTTTGGGAAGCAAAATTGAATTTACCTTAGGCAAAAATCTTGGAATTGCCAAATGTGAATTCCATTATGTAATTATTCATGTAATCAAAAGGGAAAGACAATATATTGGTGATGAAGCTGAAGAAACAGTGCATGCTTTTTTGTAAGTTCTTTGAGTTTTTGTACAGGATGAAGAGAAGGTGACTTCATAAGAAATTCATCTTGAAGCAGTTAAAGAATTAATTGCAGCAAGTGAAGCTAAAGATAAAGAAAGCATGAATGTAAAAATTAAAGAAGTGAAAGCAAAAAATGTAATGGTCGGCTAGTCCAAACCAGCTGGACAGCCCACCTCTCAAAAAGAAGGCTGTCTACAGTACATGCATAAGGAGAAAGAGGCTCGATTCATTCCAAGCAGTCACTACTCCCATAGGCATTGGGCAAGAGCAACAACGGAGACAGTCATAAAAATTGGAGAAAAAGAAACACCATGTATTGCACTCTTAGACCATGACTCGGAGATAAACGTCATGGCAAGGAGTCTCTATGAAAGTAGCAGATGGCCCATAGATATTAATCCAGGTTGGCGAATGAGAGCTACAAACAACTCTTTTAGAGAGTTATATGCTACATGTCCTAATGTGTAGGTAACTATTGGAGACATAAAAGACAATTTTCACTTTTTTGTTCAAGACTCTTGTAGTTACCCTATCATTCTTGGGTAATCTTACATTTCTGAAGCCCGCTTGAAAACAAAAGCTCTTAATGATGGTTCTTCCTATGCTCGAATATGAAGCAATGATAATGAACGAAATATCCAATTTCTTACTGTGTGTGTTAACCATCATCGAAACAGAGATCGACTGCATGATTATCCTGTGCCTCCTAATGCCCAAGAATTCAAGGGTTTTCAGGCTGCACTGTTATAAAAGGAGGCTATGGCAGTGTGTCATGTAAAAAGATTGAACCTCCTTATGCTGCAAAAACTATGTCTCTAGCAAATCTGTATGTATGTATAGCCAATAGTATGGGCTATTATAAGTCTCTTCTAGCCATTACTAAAGTTGAAAGAAAATATTTATGTCATGTAAAAAGGGAGCTGAAAAATTATGACATGATGGCTGAAAATGAAGATATTTCGGGCATTTGTTTTGGATTGATTACTACTAACACATTGGTGGCTGAAATATCTGCAGCTGCTCATACAGAAAGTCAGGCTGAAAATCACTCCATAGAAGTATGTATATTGGATTTTTATCATACAATTTAAGAATTTGTTGAGCATGAAGACATTGGTTTACTTAACAAGGCTGAAGCGCAAGTGGAGATAAAATACAAGACAATGGATAAGAAAGTCAAGCCTGTGGCAGTCCCACTGCCTCTTGAAAGTGAAGGGCTAGCTAATAGGGCACCAAATTAGCCAAGTCTTTGTGATCCTTCCAACATTGGTCACAAGTTCTCATATGAAAGTATAAAAGAGCTCAAAATATGTGAAAATTCTTTCCTTTCGTCGGGCTGAAAAACACTCTTTTACGCAAAGACTAATGAAACATGAAAATTTTTTGCATTTCAACCAAGTGAAATAGGTTGTGTGGATCCAAATATTGTGTCTCCTATGGTCATTTTTACGGTCCCACATGTGCCTTGGACCCTCAAGCCTATTCATGTTCCAAGGGCACATTTGCCCAAATTATTGGAACTTATAAATGAGAAGATCAGAATGAATATTTTAGAAAATTCTTTAGCAGCTGACGCAAATTGATGGTTTGCCATGCCCAAGAAAAATGAATCTTTACGATTCATTCAAGATCTACAGCCTGTTAATCGTATCGCAATCTAAAATTTTGGTTCGGATCCAATTGTTGATGAATTTGCTAAAGCTTTTGCAGGTAGAGCAATTTATTCTATGGGCGACCTATATTCAAGATATGACCAATTTCAAATTTCATTAGAAAGCCAAGACATTACCACAATGAAGACACCTCTTGGATTGGTCCGCATGTGCACTCTACCACAAGGTGCAACAAACTCTGTAGCCCATATGATGAATGACATGCACAAAGTCTTAAGGGACTTTATTCCACAACTTACTCTTCCATTTCTTGATGATGTACCTATCAAGGGATGTGAAGTCAATGAAAAGAATGAGGAGCTTGACGAAGATGGTTGCAGGACATTTGTAGTTAACCATATTCATGATTGTGATAGGATTTTAACAAGGCTAGAAGAGGTACATCTTACCCTTTCTGGAGCTAAGTGGATTTTTGGAGTAGAAGAAGTCCTAGTGGTCGGTCATCTATGTGGCCCCTATGGACGCAAACCTTCGCCAATCAAGATAGATGCCATAAGTAGAATGCAAGAAAAATGCACAAATGTTTCAGAAGTAAGAAGATTTATTGGCGCATGCGTATTCTATCTCATATGGATACCATATTTTGCTCATGTAGCTGAAATTCTTTATCAATTATTATGAAAAGGCCAAAGATCCTCTAGGGGTAATGAGCATACTCTCACTATGCGTAAATTAGAGAAGCTGTTAATTTTAGCCCCCACTCTCAAAAGGGCTGATTATTCAAATGGTCAACCCATCATCCTTACTGTGGATACAAGTCCCATTGGGATAGGATGGACTGTTGGCCAAGAGGATCTTGAAGGTAACAAGTATGCAATTCGTTTTGGCAAAAGTTCTCAATGAACATCAAAGAAGGTATGCAAAAGTAAAAAGGGAATTATGGGGAGTTGTAACAGCATTAAAGTGTGATCGTAAATACTTTATAGGTGCTTCCATAGTGGTAGAAAGTGATTGTCTTCCACTCTTGGGCATGATTGCCAACAACTGCTCTACACCCGAGATTGTTATGCTAAGATGGATTGCATATATTAAATCTCTCAACCCTGAATTAAAGCATATTGCAGGAAAGACGAATCCAGTTGCTGACATGCTATCACATGCAAGATTTGACAATGAAGAAGAGCTGATGGAAGAAGTTGAAGCTGAAGAATCTATACTTGCTGAATTTCATTCCGTGGCTGCTGAAAATAAATTTTTAGTTACTGCATATACTGGTCCAAAGCTGAAAACAACAAGGTGGTCAACTAGAAGCCATCATGCTCATTGAATTGCTCAAGTTCTAGTTTATTTCCTTGAAGAAGATTATGAAGACGATTGACTAAAGATCCACCAATATTTGAGCACAATGAAGAATAAGGAGACTTGGACTGATGAGGAGTTTAAGCATATCAAGAGGAAAGCTTATGGTCTTTTTCTTAAAGAATGACATCTACGGAAGCACGCAAAGAAGAAGAAAGGAGCGCATGTCCGAGTTTTAGGTAACAAAAGATTCCAACAATAGGTAATGAAGGAATTTCATGAAAGCTGATGGTTTGGCCATAGAGGCATATGGGGAACCTTTAGTAAAGTCAAAGAAAAATATTGGTGGCAAAACATGTGTCGGAACATAGCATATTTTGTTGAAACCTGTTATGTGTGTCAGATGTATTCTATGGTCAAGCATCAATATGGGTTACAACCGACTTATCCATATCTATACATTACAGATGGGTTATTGATCTTGTAACCATGCCTATAGGAATATGGAATATGCAATATTTAGTGCTTACAAGAGAGGATCTAACCAATCAAGTTGAAGGCAAAGTTTTTTCCTGAAGTTGTGTTTTGCAAATATGGTTGTGTGGGCAAAGTAACTGCAGATAGAGGAGAATTGGATGCTGATGAGGCACGCAACTTCTTTGCTCAGTTGGGTATCAAGTTGGCTTTGACATCACCCTACAATTTTGAAGGCAATGGAAAGAGTGAGTGGTGCGCAGATCGGATGCCGTAAGCACGCGTAGTGAGCGTCAGAAGGTCCCCAAGAACAAAAGAACTCTACTTTTTGCACAAAACTCAATGTAAAAAGCATGCACGACATGAACAAGAGACCAATTGGGTGCAATCTCCCCCCATGCCTTGTGTGAGCGCTCCACAAAGCATGTATTTTATGTATTAGTCATCTTCAAGCTCAAATAATAGCCCAAATTACAATATAGCACGCTTTTGGCTTTTGCGTTTGCTTTAGTGCCAAATAGAAATAAAGTTAATGGGCGGGCGCCCAAGAAGTTAAGCATACCCAATACAATGCCCAAATACAAATATCATAATCGTGTATCCATGTGCATACAAGAATAAATAAATATCCAACGCCTTAATAAATATGCACAACAAAATATAAGTGCCATGCCTAAGGTATGCGCCCATCAAAATATAGATGATAACTCGAAAACACACTATCCTCCAATGCTTTCCTCCGCCACTGCTGCTATCTCTACACATCAACTGAAGCATTCATAATCGTTAGTAAAATAATACAATTAAACCGACAAAAGTGAATACCTAGCAGTCTTCAGCTACATAAATAAATCAATTGGTTAGAAATCAATCCTAACCTTAATTTATCATGAGTGCGCACTCTAAACTCATAAATGTTTATTAATTTAATATGTATTTTGCGGAATCACCCGCTATGGAATCACTCACGTACACACTAAATTAACGAAACGCCCGAAAAGGATAGGTGTCCCCATCAACTTCTCGCACAAAGAATCCACTTTGTGTATGAGCCCCGGTAATCAAAGTTTACAGAATCCACCGTAAAGCCTCACGGAATCCATCGTGAAATATGCCTCCTGGCATCATACCCCCGGGGTGGGATAGCGATTGTCCTCAATTGCTACTAACTCAATGTGGAGCTAACAGAGTGGGGAAAGCATTCAAGTCTCTAGCGTGCATCCATTGGGCCTCTTCAACAGGATGGTTCTTAAACTTGACCAAATATCTAGAATATCTACGGCCAATTCTAGTGGTCATAAAGTCAGTATCTATAATAGCTTCAGGCTCAAGGATTTCAATCTCTTCATCTAACAAAGGTGGGTTTTCATAGACAGGGTGTACAGGTAATTGGCCTCTAAAGGGTCGTAATAAACTAATATGAAAGGTGTTGTGAATTTTCCAATGTGGTGGTAGTTCTAACTTAAATGCATTGTCATTGATTTTGTGAATGATCTTGAATGGTCCATAGAATCTAGGTGCTAATTTCACAACTGGGTGTTTATCTATACTTTGTAATCTACGTTTTTCTATTCTTAACCAAACATAGTCATCAACTTTGAAATTCATGGCTTGTCTTTTCTTATTTGCTTGCTTTGTATATGATTGCTGGGCTTTGGCAATCATATCTTTAACTTTGTCAAAAATAGTAGCGCGCATGTTAGCAATATCATCAGCACTCTGAATTTTATTTGATAAAGATGCAACAGGTGTAGGCAATCTACAACCATAAATCATTTCAAACGGTGCTTTCTTTGTAGCTGTGTGTGGTGTATTGTTATATGCAAACTGAAGTAAATGTAGATATGTATCCCATGTGTGTGGTTTTGAAATAGTGTAAGCACGTAAAAGATCTAAGATAGTACTATTAGTAGCTTCTGTTTGACCATTGGTTTCAGGATGAAATGCAGATGAAAAATCAATCTTTGTTCCTAAGTTAGCAAACAAAGTAATCCAAAAATTATTACAAAATCTAGAATCACGATAAAAAATAATAACTTTTGGTAAACCATGATTAGTAAAAACAGTTTTAAAAAACAACTGAGCTGCTTGAGATGCAGTTAGAGTTTTCTTGCATGGAATGAAATATGCTTGTTTGCTAGACCTGTCTACAACAGTCCAAATCATATCATGGTTAGTTTTAGTGTTAGATAAACCAGTAATAAAATCCATAGAAATCTGTTCCCATGGTCATGATGGAATAGATAAAGGCATTAGTAAACCATACTGTTTACCATGATGTCTTTTAACTCTTTGACAAACTAAACATTCAGAAACAAAGTTAGATACATCGGTGGGCATCACTAGAAATTCATAATGCCCAAATTGTGTTCTAAATGCAGTTTTGAATATATCAGATTTATCTAATCTCACTTGATGATAACCAGATTTAAGATCTATCTTACTGAATATGGCAGAACCTTGTAGTTTATCCATAAGATCATCTACCCTAGGAATCAGATATATTTTCTTAACAATAATCTTATTCAGGGCACGATAATCAATGCACATACGATAAGTATTATTATTCTTCTTTACTAACAAAACATGTGCGCCAAATGGAGAACTACTAGGTCTAATTAATCCTCTATTTAACAATTCTTCTACTTGATTTTGAATTTCTTTCTGTTCAATTTGGTTATGCCTATATGGTGCTTTACATGGTGGTTGCGTACCAGGAATTAAATCTATTTTGTGATCTTCAAGACGTGAAGGTGGTAGTCCAGGTGGTAAATCATCAGCAAAACAATCTTTAAATTGAGCAAGAAATTTTTTATGCTTAGGATGCATATGTTTTTCTTTAGCTTGAAGTTCATTCACCCAAATTAAATAAGATTTACTACTTTTACGCAATGCACATTTAGCTTGAGTATGAGTAAGCAGTGGAAAATTATTAGATGCGTGCATACCATTCAATGTAATTTTTTTTCCTTGAAAATGAATTTTAATTGAATGCATGGAATAATCTATGTCAGGATTATACTGATGACGCCAAGGAATACCTAGGATAATATCACTGGACTGCAAAGGTACAACTAGAAAATTCCTTCGTTCAGTGTATTCACCAATTTTAATTTCTAAGTCATGCACCTCTTGTGTTCCATTATATCTTGTGCCTAAGAATGCTGCTTTAATGCGATAATGCGTAGAAACGGTTTGTAAATTCAATTCTTTCACTAACTTGGCAGAAATAAAATCATGTGTACTACCATCATCATGCAAAATAATCTTTTCTATACCATGCACAAAACATTTCATTGTCAACAAAGAATGTGGAGTTGGCATACCTGGTAAAGTATCTGAAGGAGTAGCAATGTCATCTTCATCTTTCGTAAAGTCAGGCATTTTCTCACGTTCTTCATCTTCCATTGCTCCAAGATAATTGATATGGACAGGTGGCTTCTTCGATTGGCAATTGGCTACTAGATGTCTAGGTTGATGGCATTTGTAACAAACTATAGGTTTAGCTTTGGATACATTGTTGGCAATGGCAGGAAGTCTAGGAATATTAGGATTTGGTTGTGAGGATGGCTTAGGGTTTTGATTGGTATTTGATGGCAAAGCAGGTGGTTTTTTCCAATACTTATGAAAAGATGATAAAGGAAAACGACTTTGATTGAATCTTCTAAAATTTGAATTGAATTGCTTGGAACCATAGTTACCATTTGCTTGAAATTGTTGTGGACGCTTGTCTCTTCCACGAATCTTGTCTTCAGTGTCATGAGCCAAAGAAATTGCATCTTCAAGGGTTGTAGGCTTGAACATATTAACTTCAGCGTAGTAATGCCCAAGTAAACCAGACATAAACTTGCGTTTGTGAGTCGCTTCAGGTACATCTTCTAGCATGCGTAGTTGCAGTAGGGCATTCCAAAAACATTCGGTGTATTGGAAAATAGGCTCATGATCTCTTTGCTGTAGAAGATCCCATTGCTTTATGGATTTTTCATGGAATTGAGGAGGAAGGAAATTCTGCAGAAACTTCTTTTTGAAACTCTCCCAGGTAGTAGGACAATCAATGCTCTTGCAAACCACGGTCCACCAAAGAGATGCTCGATCGACTAAATGATTAGTGACACATTTAATTTTGTCTTTTTCAGCATATGTCTCTTCATGAAAGTAGTCATCAAACTGACTGATAAATGCAAGTATAGTCTTTTCATCTCAAGTTCCATTGAAAGTACGGAATTTGAAATTTCTTTTACTTATCTTTGTTTCTTTGCGGATGGATTGAGCTTCGAGCATCGCATCGATGGTTCGTCGAATAAGATCTTCGGGTTATGGTCCATCTTTGTCGATAGTAGATCGTTGTAAATTGGCCAATTGAGCTTGCAAATCTTGTCGGGCTCTTCGTTCTTCATCAAGCTGCATCATAATAAAATTCAATTTTTGTTTCATCGTAGGTTCAGGAAGATCACCTTCAGCCATTAAATCATCCATATTTTGTTCCGTCATCCTGTAAAAATCCAAAAGACCTCACTCTCTCAAAATCTGATTAGTGGGATGAACGTAGCTCAAAGTCGCGTATACAAGGCTTATAGATTTTTGCTTGGCTTTCACGGTCTTCATCCTTTGGGGTTGCGGGATTTGTAGTCTTCGTAGAAACTGTGTATGACCTTCTGCGTGTGAAACTGGTTTAGCAAGTCTACGTATGTGAACAGAGTCTTCCAGGGAACAATTTTGTAGTTCTGTGCTTCTGCACAAGAACAGCCTTTATGGGACTAATTGAGATAAGTCTATTTTGATCCTCTGTGGACTTGATTGACCTTTGTGGCTTGCAGAATAATAAGACTTGCAAAACTTGGATGATTACCCTTAGTAGACTTTGAGAATTAATAAGATTTAAGCTTCTGAAACTGATCGTCAATTTTTGAGGGGGGCATTTTTTACGCCGAATTTTACGCCAGTATGCCGCCCGTTCAGAATTCGTTGATTTTAGGGGGACCTTAAGCTTTATAATAAGCTTATCAAGCTTTTAAGATAAAGCTTCTAGACTTTGAAGATATGGAACTTATCTATTGTTGACTGTGGAAAAACGACTTGTAGTGAGAGATGTAGGAGTGGTCCTCCACTTCCTCAGGCCGGTCCTTCGCAATGAGAGGCTATAGACAGAGGTTCTTGACCACTAGGAATCCACCCGTATCAACCGTTTGCGATGAAACTCATTATAGAGCTCGATCGTTCCAGGAGCTCCGCCTTCGCACAATATGGGTAGCGACTGGAAGCTCTCGATCTCAGCTTCGCTCTAATACCACTGGTGCACAGATCGGATGCCATAAGCGCGCGCAGTGAGCGTTAGAAGGTCCCCAAGGACAAAAGAACTCTACTTTTTGCACAAAACTCAATGTAGAAAGCATGCACGACATGAACAAGAGACCAATTGGGTGCAATCTCTCCCCATGCCTTGTGTGAGCGCTCCACAAAGCATGTATTTTATGTATTAATCATCTTCAAGCTCAAATAATAGCCCAAATCACAAAATAGCACGCTTTTGGCTTTTGAGTTTGCTTTAGTGCCAAATAGAAATAAAGCTAATGGGCGGGCGCCCAAGAAGTCAGGCATACCCAATACAATGTCCAAATACAAATATCATAATCGTGCGCCCATGTGCATACTAGAATAATAAATAAATATCCAACGCCTTAATAAATAGATGCGACAAAATATAGGCGCCATGCCTAAGGTATGCGCCCATCAAAATATAGATGATAACTCAAATACACGCTATCCTCCAATGCTTTCCTCCGCTACTGCTGCTATCTCTATACATCAACTAAAGCATTCACAATCGTTAGTAAAATAATACTATTAAACCGATAAAAGTGAATACCTAGCAATCTTCAGCTACATAAATAAATCAATTGGTTAGAAATCAATCCTAACCTTAATTTATCATGAGTGCGCACTCTAAAATCATAAACGTTTATTAATTTAATATGTATTTTGCGGAATCACCCGCTATGGAATCACCCACGTATACACTAAATTAACAAAATGCCCGAAAAGGATAGGCGTCCCCATCAACTTCTCACACAAAGAATCCACTTTGTGTATGAGCCCCGGTAATCAAAGTTTACGGAATCCACCGTAAAACCTCACGGAATCCACCGTGGCATGGAATCCACCGTGAAATATGCCTCCTGGCATCAATGAGAGAGGTTATTAGCCTATACTCAAAGCTCTAGCAAAGTCTTGTAGAGGAAAGATCAAAGAATGGCCTAAAATGCTACCTTTTGCATTATGGGCTAACCGGACTACTCACAGTTCAGTGACTGGATATATGCCAGCTAAACTTATGCATGGACAACAACCAATTATGCCCATTGAAGAATCTATTCTCACATGGGGTCTTCTACCTTGGGAGGAAGGCATCAGTAAGAAGAGTTTCTGACTTTGCGCATATGGCAGTTAGAAAGAAGGCTTGAAGATGCTCAATCAGCTATTGAGAAGCTAAAGACAGCAAGACTAAAGAAAAAAAGAAGATTTGATAAGTGACATCGACTTCAACCAAGAGCAATTCAAGAAAATGACTAGGCTCTTGTCTATGATAACAGCCTAGACAATCAATACAGTGCTTCAAGGAAGATAGTAAAGCATTAGTTTGGCCCGTATGTGGTAAAGGTCATTCATGACAATGCCACATATTCATTGGCTAAATTGGATGGGATAAGCATAAAGATACACGTAGCTGGAAAAAGAATCAAGCTCTTCAAACGAAGAGAAAGTTCAACATATGAGTTAGAAGACTTGAATATAAAACAAGAGCATGAAGACATAGAGTAAGAAGAAGAGGTAAAAGATGAAGATAGTGACATGGTAGAAGATACTTTTGACACTACAAATCCGTAAGACTTTGGCACATGCTAGAGGATGTGCAAGTTAGGAGGGGGTGGATGTCGTGCCGCTATGCGCACACCGTGTAAAAAAAATCTAGAGTGTGGCTTTTTTTTAGATTTAGAGAGCCAATGCCACTTTAGGCAATAGTGTTAGTGTCCATGGTTCAAAATATTAGATTTTTTTGGACAAGTTTTTAGCCAATCTTTGATATTCTAGATATTATCTCTTGTAAAAAACCATAAAACCATAGACAACTTCTAAATTAGGATGACATGTAAAAGAAAGCATGATGGCTTTCAACCAATTTGAGAGGATTTTATGTAAAAAGAGAGATTGACGAAATCGTGCGACATGCGATCGCTATTTTCAGGCAGTGAACAGCACTTTGAAGAGGGAGATGAAGAAGTGATCTGACAGAATTCTGGCCAGGTGTGCTGGTGTTTTACCCCTCTTTCGGAGCCAATGGAAGCATCAAACTGGCAATCTAAGCAGCATAGAGGAAGGTATTATTTTATACACGTTTTTATCTATTAGAGTTATGTCTTCTCATAATGCTAATAGAAACTGACAAGCTTCATCTATGTTAGTATTCTTCTACATTTTCTAATTATTTTTTTATTTACTATTATTCTACATCTTCAATTTCTTCGAATCCCTTCTCTTTTGACTACTCCTCTTCCTAAATCCACCTTCATCCTATTGTCTCTTATCTTCAAGAACTTGGCTTGAAACCTTCAACCCTTCTCTTATCTCTACCTTCTCTTGCCAAACCCCTGTGGTGACCTTCAACTCTACGTGCTGCGACACTATTTCCAAAAGGCATGAGAGATAATGGAAACACAAACTCTAGATGTAGTAATGACCCATTTAGCATCCAATAAGTAATTGGTCTGTCTCTGAAGGAGCTTCATAATGTCTGCATTGGAAAAGAACTGGTGGGCTACTAGAAAGGTCTCTCAACAATGATAGAGAAGAAACAAAGACTTTTCTAATCCTTGAGGTGTCATTAGAACGGTGGTACCACAAACAAAGCCACTACTAGCTACTCAGGTAAGTTACTCATGAATATATGCATGCATCACGTGGGTTCAAAATAAGGTATTTTTAAAATACTATTTTTATACATTTTTTACTTATAGAAGGGTGTAATATAAAGGGGTTATTTACAGATTGAATAGAAAATGGTTATGTTTTATTCAAGAAAAAATCATAGATAAGGATATTTACAAATAGGCCTTGAACACACGTGATGTAGAGGATATACATATAGTAACTTCCTCGAGGCTGGCTACTATAAGATGTTAAAAATTCATCAACAAAGTAGGATCATAAAAAATGAGTGGCAATGAGAGAGCCACAAAATGTGATAGGCTGGTCTTTGTAATAAGGTCCCATTTTGATGATTAAAATAGCCCTGACTGATTAAAGGAGCATATTGGATTGGGAAAGGAGTTTGAGGTGCCATTTAGATAAGAACAAAACACACACACCACATAAATAGACACAAATGAGGCCTATAAAAAAACAGAACAAAAATAAATAAGATTTCATCAAAGTATTAACTCGTACACAACATAAAAGACTACCCCAAGCAAACTACATCCTAGAAAAAATTTAAGTGACCTACCTACACATGAGACCAATAGCTTTATGAGATGAAAACATACAAGCACCCTAACCCATTTTTCAAGCAAGAAAATAATTTAAAAATATACATACCGTAGCCCAAACTACATCAGCATGACCATCAAAACCCACAAGCTTCACTATAGTGACACAATTGAACCACGACCACACACTACACCTGACAATAGAAATTGAGTAAGTGACTGCATCACCTTTATTTCCATATAGCACACTCATTTATTAGGTGATGGATGTGCAATGAAGATGGATTTAGATTTAATGGTAGGTGAATTTTACCAATTATTATCAATGAGAGAATTTTACTAATTATTATTAATGAGTGAATTTTTTATTAGATGATTAATCTTAAAAAGAAAATCATGATTCAATTTATCCATTAAGAAAAAATATTATATATTCATGGTATATTAAACGAACCTCGACCTTTGAACTCGACTCTAAGGTCTCTAAATGCATGTTCATTTTATGAATTATTGTGTGTCGAGCATTTTTTTAACAGCATGTGCAAAAGTGATGGCTAGTTCATTTTATTATACATTAAAAATAGGCATGTTTAGTGCATGAAGCGTATGTAATGTGAACGATATTTTTATATTATTTTATTTAAATGATGTGTTTTGAGCATGAATGTGTATAAAAAAGGTGATCAATTGGTTTCTTTTAGTAATTAGATGTGGTCTATGGTGCACCAAAAAGAAAATAAAATTTTGATACTTGTAGGGTGTATGAATGTACTCTATTTTGAATGAGCACCACTACAAGGATATAGGGGCATAGTGTTGGGTGTTTGCGATGCAGACAGCGATGGCACTCAGAGAAAAAAAAAAGCGAGCGAAACCCAAATACAACATTTTGCCGCAAAGAGTTTGAGAGAGAGAGAAAGAGATTGTGGCTTTGGGAGGGAGAGGGAGAGGAAGAGAGAGAAGGAGAGCTTCTCACCGCCGCCGCCGTTGCGGTTTGTGAAGAAGAGGGGGAAGTGCACGAAAGAAGAATAGGGGCCATCACGAAGAGGAGACGAAGAATCCATCCTTGGGCCTTTGCGGTGAGTATATTGCCCCATCTTGGTTTGTTCTTGTTCTTTCTTCTTTTCTTTTGTTTGTTTTTCTTGAGAATGAGGTGCATTGAGTGAGAGAGGGAGAAGAAGAAAGGAAAATCAACAGAGAATGAGAGAGAGAGAGAATAAATATGAAAGATAACAAAGAAAGAGAGAAAGAGAGAGGGAAGGAGAGATGAGAATGAGGGAGAAAACAGGAGGGGGTGGAGAGAAACAAAGGGAGGGTTTGTCATGAATAGGAGACAAAGAATCCATCCTCCTCTTGGTTTATTTTTATTATTTCTTCTTTTTTTTGTTTGTTTGTTTTTTTAGAATGAGGTGCATTGAGGGAGAAAGAGAGAAAATAAGAGAGGGAGAAGAAGAAAAGTGGTCTTGCTTAACCAAGGGAATTCCATTAAAAATCTAAAATGCTAAATTACGTCAAGTTAGGAATGATTGAATGTAAACTATCCTAGTGTGTCATCCTAGATTCAAATCAATGTTATTTTAGGGGCCTAAGTTGAGACTATACCTTATTAATAAAGTGGTTGATGCATATTACTCCCCTCATTTCTCACTCTCTTTAAACCAATGCAATGTTATACTTAATTTTGAGAGATGATAGCAAAGTAGTTATCTTAAGCTAATATTAGATAACCATGGTAGGAGACTATAGTCACGATTAAGGCTTGTTGCTTTAGGTTGATCCTTGTGGGGTTGAGATGGGACTTTCCCTATGAAGTAGACTTAATTTGTATGGAAAGGGATCAATTGATGCATACCTAAGATTAACTTTATGATCTTTTTGCATTATAAAAGGTTTTGGATATGGAATGGCATATATTGTTTTATCAAAGCTGATCATCTTCACTATATTAGAGCCAACATTAAGTAGATATAGTGGATAGAAAATCTAAAAGTTGTTTAATGTTTATTTTGAAGGAATCTATGATAACCATACTATTAATGTGTCTAATTTCCATGTATATAAAGTTGTTATGTTTTGTAAACCAAGATGTTTCAGTTGATGTTAATTTTATTGAGTTACAAGAGAAGACATTACTTCTCAAACAAATTAAAAAAGAAAAAGAGTCTGAGAACAAAAACCAATTGTTTTTTGTAACATAGACAAAATGGAAAATGATGATAGTCGTGATGTTAAAGATTGCGAGGTGTATCTTAATTAGCATGTCCTGTGTCCTTGCTCTCAATGAAAGCTGGCAATTTGACGAAAGCATCGCTTGTCTATAGAACATGTACAACGCTTTGACAAGTTCCAATTAGAGATCATTGATAAGGCGATCTCAGACTTTGAGCAAATGGTAAGAAAAATGTGTATCAACCATGTCTTATATTCTCAAACTAATTGAATATCATATATAAAAACATTAGACGTGGCCGTAAAATTTATACAGGGAGGTGACGTCATCCCAAGGAGGAATGCACCTATTGCAACTGGTTAGAAGAGTTTATGGGTGTGTGATGGATGGAGTGCTTAAGCCAATCCACCACTTGGAAGGCACGACCTAGTCTATATCGTCAATACCAGAGGAGATAGGTAGCCTTTCAAGCTTTCCTACAATCTTGAAGCCTGAGATAGAGGCAATGATCGATGCATTGATGCCCATGGACGGAGAGACATATGATCCGCTAAGAAGGGAAGCATCCATACCATTATATGATGGGTACCGAGTATCTTGCATGAAGACACTTCTTGCACTCCTAAGTGTGCAAGAAAAATATAGGTGGAGGGATGCGAGTGTGACCAACTTGTTCAGATACATTCTACGTGCGCTTTGTTGATTTCTTTTCAACACCATTATTAAAAAAAATTATGTTTTTTCAAGGTGTTTTATGATTTCTTTTTAGGTTGCTAAAGTATCATATATTACCACTTGAGAATACCATGCCTAGGTCTCATGATGATGCGCGACATGTTTTACAAAAGCTTGGCATGGACTACAATAGCATTCATACATGTGTCAATGATTATGTGTTATTTCGAGGAGAGTACGGGACTATGGAGACATGTCCAAAGCGTGGTGCTCACAGGTATCAAAAGGACTTGCAAGGGCAAGCCACCCCTCGGAAAGTTCTTAGACACTTTCCACTTATCCCCCGTATACGTCACATGTTTCGTATTGCGGACATGGCATGCTTGACAACGTGGCATGCGTAGAATATATCCACAGATGGAATCCAATGAATATCAACAAATTCACACGCATGGAGCCACATTGACTCTACCTTTCCAAGCTTTGCACGAGAGCCAAGGAATCTTCAGCTCAGTCTTTGCTAGAGATGGCATGAACACAATTGGTCTTTGCTCACCTTCATACATTGTGTGGCCTATAGTCCTTGTTAACTAGAACATCTCGCCATGGCTTTCTACGAAAAAAGGACACCTGATTGCTTGTTCCTGGCTACTACAAAGTCAAGAATATGGATGTCTATCTCTGTCCATTAGTTGATGAGCTTAAGATTTTGTGGGAGGAGGGGGTCGCCATGGAAGATATGAGCAAGTGTGATGGTCGATGGTCTGCCAATATACGAGCAATTCTCATGTGGACCATGCATGACTTTTTGAGATTCAGGGAGTGCTCATGTAAGTAGGCTTTTGTTCTCGTTGGTCATATCTATCATAGCTCTTTCAAGTTTATGTTTACTAAATAGGAGTGTTAGGACATGTCTAGTTACCTTAGGTTATCATGTCTGTCCATTGTGTGACCCAGAGTTAACTCTCGAAGGTCACAAACCATGAAGAAGATGGTATATCAAGGACATGCCTCTTTCTTTCCGGAGGGTCATGAACTGAGGGAAGGTTTTCTTGAACGACCTCCAACAGAATGAATACCCAAAGCTAGTATGAGTTGAAAATGGTCCACACGGAGTCACATCCAAACGAAATGTGACGGTTCTCGATTTTCTATGAGTTGTTGTATTGGACCCACTTAAAGATCAACCACTTGTTGGTTCCCATGCATATTGTTGCACCATGCATCCATGGAGACGTGGCTTGCTAGATACGAGCAAGCCAAGAAAGATCAAGAAGAAGCGCGATCAGAATTTCGACGCAGTACTCACCATCGACCGATTCAATATCTCGAGGGCATGGAGGAGATTCCACAGTTTATGTCTATGCGATGGTTACATGGATCTTTGATCACAGCCTCTCGTGAAGAGGTGGAGGTCTCTACTGAGGAGTGGGAATTCTCGAGGGAATGTAGTCTAAAGGTGACCACATGTTTTATAAGCTGTCATATCTAGATTTTATATGTGACAACTAATCTAACTGTTCCAATGTACATACAATACAAAATATACAGTGCGACATGGTCGCTCATGGGTGACATTTCCACATCGAACTCATTGAATGCATCGACAAAATGTGTTGCACAAAGGATTGTGGTGTCATGGCAAAGTTTGAGCAAGAGAGCCAACGGCGAGCCACGGATCCAAACACCGTTATAGATGAGATGGACTATTTTGGGAACTTGCAAAGTGTTATCTCAGTGGATTACCGTAGCTTCTCCATGATCATATTCGATATGCAGTGGTTGAAAGTGGTACTAGAAGGAGCCATGGCAACCGTTCAACGAGGTCCATCTAGATTTCTCAAAATAGATTGGACAGATCTATGTGACACGTTTGTCTTACTGGCCCATTGTGAACAAATGCATGAAGAACTTTTTTAAATTTTATCAAAGGTTGAATCTCTCTTGTATGTGATTTGAAATATGTAAATTTCTATCCAAACCCTCGACAACCTTGATGGTAGTATGTTGTGCTTTCAGCTCCCTGAACTGCGAGTGTATGATGAAAGCAATGTTTCCAACATAGTTGAGGACAATATACAGATGGAGGGGTCGATATTGCAAGGGGTGGAGATTGAAGATGGCTTGGAGTGTGTAGAGAAGTCAGAATCGGGTAATGATGACGAAAAGATAAGAGGCTAAAATTCTTTGAGAATGAGGTAGACTTATCCTTTTGTGGTGACTTGTCTATCGACCTTTTAGTGTATACGGAGTTGTGCCAAGAGATTGACATGGAACCATAGGCTACATCATTCTTGCAACATCTGCCTACTCAATTCATTGATGAATCGCTTATAAGGGTGCTCTAGAATATGTATTTCAAGTAATATCATTTTTTAAAGAGTTATATTACCATGCTTTGCTTGAATCTTTATATTGATTATGCTAACATCACTTTTTGTCTGTGTAGGTGACCTTTGACAATATTTGGAGAGCACGATGAGTCGAGGGATGAGTGACAAGGAGTTGCAGAAGATATTCACACATATGTCTCCAGATCAGATGGCTCAATTCAAAGATATGGCCGACTAGGAGCTGTCTTAGACACCATCAGGCCATTCCATTAGATGAGTTCAACGCTCAGAGGGAGTGGTTCTGGGGGATACTGCAAAGACATGGATGCGGTAAGCCCGAGATTGACTAGAGATACAGGTGCTACTCCTCGCTCTCGTGCAAGTTTGAGAGAGGGTGGCTTAGGTGGTTGTTGTGGAGGCATCGATGCAGTGTCTCCGTCTCATCGTTTTGGTGGAGTTGCATCACTTGTAGGATTTGTCACACTTGTGGAGACGTCTACTCTAGTGACTCCAATTTTGCTCAGTTTTCTACAAGTGGCAGCCTTAAGGGTGCTATTTGGAGAGATACCATCCCTATGGGTACACCAGATGTACAGGGGTCTCCTGGTTATGCTCAGGTGCACAATCATATGTGGGAGAGGACACATCTTAGACATATCCCAAAGGGGTATGGATACCTTGTAGATGATAGGACATGAGTCGTGATCATGAATGATGAGAGGAGGAGGGTGATGTCTTACGAGAGAGTTGTGCAAATAAGTTTTTTGGCACAACATCTTGGACCATTGGAAGAACATACTCGAGGGGGGCAAGGACTACATAGTAGTATCCTTGCATGAGGATTTTCTGGTACCCACCACGACAAAGAGGTTTTTCACACAGGCTGGTGGATGATGGAGTGCATGCGTGCATACATGTCATACAGATGATCAGGGACGCATGCAAGGCACTCAAGAGTGGCGCCTTGCCGAGTAGCTAGATGCAAATGACTGGCAGAGACTCAAGGAGGAGGCTACAGATTCTTCAAGACATTGGAGATAGCAGTGAGGGCACGATTGGAGGCAGACGATTGGAGACAGGGGTGGTTCATCATCTTGGGAGTGGCGCCCGGCCACAGGACTTATCTAGAGAACTTTGTAAGTTTTTCTTTTGTTCTTCTCACTTTCTTTTTTGCAATATCGCTTGTACTAACAACTGTGTTTCTAACAGTTGTATTTTGTTTTCTTTGCAGCACTCCATTACAAACCACGATCCCACTGCCTAGAGACTCGATATACAAAGAGACACGGTCTCACTACATTGATTGATAGATTGTATGCACATGGTGGTCCAGTAAGTCACTCATCTTTCTTGTCCATAGTTACTATTTTTATTAAAATGCATTATGTATGGTGGACTGATGTGTACTTTTATTTTTTGTAGACTCCGTTCGATAGTCCTTTGCGTCGGAATGAGTTTTCAAATGGTGAGGATCTATAGCTCACGCTTGGATTCGTGGAGTGCACATCCTCTTCCTTTTTGATACTATGATTTATACAAGCATCTTCTATGTACTATGTTATTATCATCATTTATATCATGCCATGATTCCATGAGTTTTCATCAGCAATCTTATATTTATTCTATGTATCAGTCTTGTGGATTCAAGTATATTTTGCACTCATTTTGACAACCATTGCATACTTAACATGTAATCCATTTGTAGAATATAAATGCAACACATAGTGCTACATTTTTTTTCCTCTGTAAACTGTCACTATTTGTAACGTGTCCACCTGTTCGCTTCCAGGACACGTCTTAGCAGTCCATCAGAAAGAGGGTCTAGAAAGCTCCGCTCGGCACTCCCATGGAATGTTACGGGATTTGGGATCTAGGTCTTTCCGAGTCTGCCACGTAGCGGAAGTATTCCGATTGTCCCCACTTAGGATCGACCCGAATCATGGTTTCCCTAATGGCCAAGTTCCTAGAGAGTAACTAGCGTCGAACCCCAGGTGAACTACTTTACGTAGAAATGTCAGGGTCCAAGCGGATTCATGCTACACTTGGTTCAAGGAGAATGGGAAACGAGAGGGATGCAAAGCTCGACTCTCTGTCCGTAAGACATAGTCCCATTCCGTTCCCCTAAAATAGCATAAATCGGGATTCCAGTAACCTGAACTCTAGGTCAACATTGCCTGCTATTCATTTTCTTCGAAAAACGTTCCTTGCTATCCATTTCGCTTGAGAAAAGTTCCCGCTGTCCATTTCGTTTGAGAAAAGTTCCCGGCCAACCGAGACCACCCATCCGTAGGACAAACCCATGGGCACAATTAATTAGCCAGTTACACATCGGTTCCTTCACGTAATCTTAGCACTGACATAGAAAAGCAGTGTCAACCAAGTTCCTTTTCAACAGTTGATCTTATTTATCTTTGAAAAACATCATATAATCCAGCCCGTAGGCTAATCCATAATCTGCTCGAAGGCAATCCATGATTCGCCCGAAGGCAATCCAGCAATCCACACGGATTACTAATCCAAGATTCCACCTATAGACTAGTATGTGGGCGTGGAGATCCAATCCCGAGTCACATTGGCCTCTTGTGCAGGGCCCGGAAGGCAAGGGATTTACGGCCAGTGCCCCCCCTGGCACTTTTTACAAGCATCCTCCTTCTCCAAGTAGCATCCAACGTAGAGACCTCTCGTGGCAGGTTCGGTCCATGTTCCCAACGTGGCTAACAACCCCCTTGGTTAGGGTCAGGCAGACAGTCGGGGGTAACCGATACTACCTCTCCCTTCAGGCCTTCAACCTAAAGCATTAGTTATCTTTCCATCTTTAGTTCCTTGAGCAAACAATGCAAACCGTGCTCCTAACTTCTACAAGCACAAACAATCTAGTGGTCGTTTTATTTGGCCAACTGCTAAGGAGTGAATCCTTATCTTCGAATGCATCCAGCATTCGATCCGGGATCAATTGCAACTTGGCAAGATCCCCAAGGGTTTTTTTGTTCACCCTTTTGTCCTTGGGTTAGCGACATACCCTGTTAACCCAACTTAACCAACACCTTAGGTTTCATAAATTAACGTCATGTGTGGGAGCACAAGGAGGGAGGGGCATGCTTAAGCCACGTGCTGGCTATCGTCTCCCCCCCAAAGCTATAACAACCCCCCCTATGATCAAGTGGGGAAAGGATAGAGGATAGAGGAGAGAGGCTGTTGTATTGAGGATGAAGGAGGCAACATCACCTTGTTGCAGGAGCAATTGGCATACTGCCGTGAAGCCTTGGTGCTTCTCACAAACAAGCTCAATGCTTTCGTTCGGCGTCGGCACCTAGCAAAGCTTATCAGGGGGACTTGCTCAGGAGGGAAGGAGGAGGAGCTAGGGAAATGCTGCCGTGCTGTGAAGAAGACCACCAGCTGCCATGCGTGCTGCCGTTGCCATCGCCATTCCGCTGCCACCACATGCTTGCTGCCACCGTCGCAGCATTGTCATTGCCCTTAGCTCCACGTTGCCGCCATCAAGTCAATCTCCCCCATTGATCTTCCTCTTCCCACCAAATTATTACCCCTCCACGTCTTCTGGATAAGACAAAAGCTCTTTAAAAGCTTCTTAGAAGCTTCTAAAGGCAAGGCCTTAAGCCTTGTGCACACGAATTGTCCCCGAGAGGAAAAAATCCCGGCCTCCTTAGACCCTCTGCATACAGCTCATCCCCGGGGCTCAAGATCCAAGCTTGCAAGGGCCGTGTCCCACGCAGAATTGAAAGACGAGGGTAGGGAGGAAGTCGATACGCGGAAGAGTTAAAGAAGAGTTGCTGAGCCAAATTCTATGGCTCCCAAGAAGACGCAAGGTGCACCCATGGGAGACTCTTCCCCAAACATACACATGGACATCTCCCTGAGCCCACAAGCCCAGGTTTTACGATTTTAATCCCACGTATAAGAAATGCTTTAAGCACGCTTAATTCCATAGGGAGAATGCATTTTACGCTTATCGTTAATTCATATGGGAGTGATAAAAGTACATTTGATAAATTAACTCTTTGAATGATGGACAAGGGTCGATGCATGTCATGAAAATTGGATCGTTTGCATTTCCAAAAGTTGCAAACATAAACTACTTGTCCATCTTAGGAGCTTAGCTGCATGTTGCTTTTTCATGCACTTCAAAGGTAACAAGCCTAAGCGCATATTGCCTAGCATTAAAAGGTTGAAATTGTTAAGTGCATCCTTGATTGGCCGTGAAAGAACAAGTGTATTTTGCGTTTAGTTAATAACTTCCTTGTTATGCCTTGCATGGAAAGAGTTGTTAACATCCGTTGCACGGCATGAAAATGAAACCCTGGACAATTGCATAGTATGGGAATGGGACCACGGACTTGTAAGTTGCATGAAAAAGATGCTTGGAAATGGATTAACTCAACACTAACCTTAGTCTTGCATGAACTTCATTTATGATGTTGTATCTAAGGGTCGCATATTACATATTTGTCATGCGTAAATTTCATTTCATCGAGTTGCATTTGCAAAAGATTGCATGGCTTATCAAAGCATGAAATTCTAAAGCTTAGACAAAAGGGTTGTAGGCATGATTCCTTGATGTAAACCCTAGTAGGTTTCATAAAAGTTATCATTCGTCGTGACTTTAGTAAGAAAAGTAAAGGGTTATTGCATACCTTATAGAACATAGATGTAACAAATCGTATACTTACACGAAATGTGGTATCTAGCATCTGTTTACACCTTTAGAACAAGGTTAGCATCTCTACAAAAGGATCGCCCTTGTCGCAAGACAAGTAGATCAATTTATCTAAATCACCTAACCCGCAAGGGATTCATATCGGTATAACTGGTTGATACGATAAATACCTCAAGTACTAGCTAGGGCTTGGCACTTCAGAAATGCATCCAGGTATTGTACTTGGATGCCAAGTCGAAACCCTCAAACCCAAAGGTCCCACCTACATTCACGGAGTGTTTGGGTCAATTAGACGCTCATGCAAACAATGATCTAGGGTTTCTACCCTAAGGATCGTTCAACCTAATGCTAAAACTCGGATTGAGTTTGGAAACCCTAGGACCGAACTTTGTCGGTCTAGTACAATTAGGGTTGGGTTGGTAAGAAGACACCCCAAACCCTGCATCTCATCTAAACATAATTCCTTGACTAGGAAACGCCGTTCAAAGGGATAAATGATCCCATGAGCTAGATGCAACACTTGTGCAACAAGCTGCAACGTCGCATGGCCTTGTGGTTTAATCATAAGATAGATTTTCCATTCCTTGGAACGAGGTTGGCAGGTTCTAGCGTAAGTGTAACTTGCAAGAGGATGAGTAGTCATCCTGCTACATCACCTTTCTTGGGCAGATTTACCAAGTTAAGGGAAGTTATGTATTTTCTTGGTAAGCAAAGGATCAATCAAGTGAGAGCGACATGGTCACCAGGATTTATAAACTCTGCCTGCTGGAAAGAAGGTTTCACATGTAGAGGCAGAGATTTCGGCCCCTCTTCTTTTTGGGCTTCTTGGTTGTCTTTTTGCTTGTCTGTTCTTCCCCTTCTTCCTCTGTCTCAGTTCTATCGGTGGACCTATCCATGTCCTGGTGAGGAGGCGACCTTTTTGGCGTTTCTCCTTCGCCTTCTTCTGCATCTTGTGCTTCCTTGACTGCCTCATGGATGAGCGCAGTCAAGACACCTCCATACCCGATGAAGGAGGCTTTGGAGGAGGCTTTCTTTCTTTCTGTAGCTTTAGATACGAGAGGAGGTGCGTAGGTATATGATTGAAGCACAGTCATCTATTCAGATTACATTTCCAGTGATTCTGAAGGGTCCAAATGTGATGGAAGAGGCTGGTTTTGAGGTACACAAAAGAGCTTAACAACATTATTGCAGATCTGCTGGTTGCTGATGGTATGTTGAGTGAAAAGCTCCAAAATACAAATATGAGGTCTTTGAAGCATGGGAGGAAGCATGTCTCTATAGTGCAATCCTAACTGATGCGGTGGTTTCTGTACTTCCAAAGACCTTCCTATCCAATGTAAATTATGAGGTCTTCCTAGCATGAGAGTGGGCTTTGGTGTGACATATGTTTTGCATGTGCAGATCTGGAGGCTTGAAAAACATTCTTTCAGGTTGTAATGCAGTCTATCAGAGAGTCCTTTGTTAGACATACCTTTTTGTGGGAAAACCATGACTCCTTTGCTGAGTGTATTGGGTTCAAATCATACAGCTGAAGTGTTTCCATTCTCGGCTGTCCACTGCTATTGTGTTCTCCTGTGGCAATCTCTGAAATCTGAATGCTGAAAACAGCATTGAATTGGTGTTGAATGTTGGGCAGATTTATGGGTTGATTGCTCAATGTTTAAATCGAGCAAAAGCTTAGAATTGCTGCCCAGCAGAACTCATTCCAACAAAACTCTTCAAGTCTCCTCAAGCTTATGTGCCAAAGGCATAACTGTCTTCAAACACCTGAATGCATAACAATTTATGAGATACTACAGATTTTTCTGAACATGGACCTCATGTAATTTACTTGACAAGGAATATAGTGAACTTTGGCATCAAAAATTTGATTTCTTCTTGTTAGTCTCTTTCCTTGTTGGAACTTAAACTTTGTGTTCAGCAGCCCTTACACGAAATCTACGACATTTCTGGTGAACCCGACGTGAAAGTGTTGCGTCAATTTTTAGCAAGATGGGAGACTCGCAAGAAGAGATGACAGATGAGAATGTCATGAAGAACCTGCTTTAGTCATTTACAACCTATATGCAGCAGCAAGCTCACACGAAACGTGATAGTGATGCCATGGATGCCTTGAAAGATGTCCAACAGGAGATGAAGCAGTTCAATGGCCAACAAGTGTCAACTTACCTGCATTTATATGAAGAAAAGATAAAGTTTTTTGGGGTTTCTCAAGATGTTTGGAGCCGCTACTTCTTGCGGATCGTAGTACGCGCTCTTGAAGTCCGAATTTCAGAAATTCAAGAAACACATGCTGGTTGGGCAGAGTTTAAGAAGGCATTAAAAGATGAATATTTCCTGGAGGATACAGGTCTTATGAACCGCAGGAATTTCTTAGCATGGGTTTCTATGCCTAATAAGGGACTTTCAGTTACCGCCCTTCTGCGAGAATTTGAGAGCCGCTATGATCAGTTGGATGGAACTGAACAGCAAGCTTTGGAGATGCAAAAGGTGGAATTATTTTTACAAGCCGCTGATGCTGATTTACAGGAAAAGTTGGATGATCTTTTGGAAGATCAAGCTACTGATTCAGGTTTAAAGACCGAGTGGAGACATGTCATTGATGCTGTGAATGCTCTTGCTAAGAAGCAGCACAGGAGAGTACGATTGCATCGTAATACAGGATCTGCTTCTGAAAAATCCTTGGAGATCTCTTCTTCTGCCCCTGCTGCAAGTTCTATGCCTAAGCCTACTCCTCCTGTTGTAAATCCACCAGTTCCTGCTGCTCCAGTGCCCTTATCCATAGATGATATTATTAAAGGCTTGGCAGATTTGACGATTGAAGCAGTCAAAGCTGAAGTTGGTAAGTTAAAAGAGCAACTTATGTCAGTACCTGCTATAGCACTTGCTCCAACAACTGCTTTTCCAGCTGTCCAAAGAAAAGGGAGACGATGTATTTGGTGCGATAGTACAGAGCACCAACACTGCAGAGATTGTGATGCTTTTAAGGAAGCACGTAAGAAGAATGTAGTGTTCTGGGGACAAGATGGGAAGATATGGCTGACAGAGACTGGTGCTCCACTTGACACGAACTTTGGTAAGGGAGGCATGAAGAAGCTCGTTGATGATATGGCTGCGCGATCAGCTTATGTGAGTGTTAGAGGAGATGCTTCAGCTTATGGAGTCCATCTTGAGCAAAAATCAGATGGAGACTCTGCTTTATAGTCCTCTGCCTTGGAGATAGCGAGAAGAGGGAAAGTTCAGGCATCTACTATGACTTGTGTGGGATCCAACATCCGAGAAGAAACAAGATGGGATTCTCCTGTTGACAGGTATTCTATTTTTGCTTATATGGCGAAAACACAGGGTTTAGATGCCATGGTTGAGGAAAAGAGAAGAAGAGATGAGGAGGGTCTCAGCACCTCCAAAAAGACTAGAGGGGGTGACTTTGTTTCACCACCTGTTACAGCTCCACCTATGACAAGTTCTCCAGCTCAATCAGGTCCTGAACAACCTATGGGAGACAAGCAGATGAAAGAGAAGAGGCAACCAAGAAAGGAGCCAGGATTCAAGCTCTTCTCAGACCTTGATATGCAGACGGATATGAGTAAGATTTTTCATGAAAGAATTTTGAATAGTGAAGTCACTTTTACTATTGGAGAAGCTCTTGGGATTGCTAGAAGAGAAATACATGATCAGATGCAGGATCTTTTGTGGAGGAAACAACATGCGATGGAAGGACCTCCTTTACAGGGATTATGGCATGGAGCTCTTGGGGAAGAGCATGATGATGCAGTGATGGTTGAGAATGCTTCTGTCAATCCGCAATTGGAGAAAATAGTTCAACCTATGCAGTATGAAGATGATGATACCCCTATTCTCATTCCTCGTAGCCATTTTTCACGTAGTCATTGGGCTAGAGCAACCACTAAGACGGTGGTAAGGATTGGAGAGAAACAGATTCCTTTGGTCGCTTTAGTTGATCATGGTTCCGAGATTAATCTTATTGCTCGAGGTGTTTATGAGAGTGGCAAGTGGCCTATGGATGCAGAGCATGGTTGGCGCATGAGAGCCGCCAATAATACTTCTGGTGATATGTATGCTGCTTGTCCGAGCATCAGAATTTCTATTGGTAATGTTGAAGAGGATTATCATTGCTTTGTTCAGGATTCTTGCTCTTATCCGATTATTCTTGGACAGCCTTTCATTACAGAAGCAAGAATGGAGACGAAAGTGATGGATGACGGCTCAGGCTATGCACGGATACGCAGTAAGGATGGTATGCGAGCTGTTCAGTTTATGACTATTGGGGTAAATCATCCGAGAAACAGGGACTCCTTGCGTAAGGCACCACTACCTACGAAGGAGTTGGATTTTCATTAGGTACCGCTGTCTTGTAAGACGTCAGTGGTACGGAGCGGAGAAAAGAGGAGATCTCGCCTCCTGGCAACCAATCTTTCTCCACTAATTTTGTTGGTTTTTCTTCAGATAGTTCTGTGAGTTATCAGAAAATTTCAGATTTGTCTAGAGCTGCCAGGTAGTACATTGGTCGTAAGGAGAAAGAGTTGAAGATTGTAGGTATTTTGCAAGCAGAAGAGCATGTAGATGGACTGTATGAAGGGATGTCTTATGCAGATACATTGTTTGAGATGGGAACAATGCTGAAAACTGATGTATGTAAGGGTTCAAAGATCATACCTGTGCAAACCTTGGATATGTTTCAGGAAATTTTTGATTTTATGCTGAAAACAGAGCTAGAGGCTGAGAAAACTCAGCAAACTGAATTTATGGCTGATCTTGATCAGCTTACAGAATTGCAGAGGGTTGAAACCTTTCAGCCAGCAGAGTTAAATGCTGGAAAAATTCAGCATATGGAGTATGAGGCTGCACCCATGTAGTCCATAGAGCCGAGGGCTGAATCCATTCAGCCAACAGAGTTTAATGCTGAAAAATTTCAGCATACAGAGTTTCAGGCTGCACCCATGCAGTCCATAGAGTAAAGGGATGAAATCTTTCAGCAACAGAGTTGAGAGTTGCTGAAAATTTGCAGAAATTGCAGCAAAGAAAAGAGTGCCTGACTAATGCCAAGGTTGACACGAAGTATAAAACAGTTGATAAGAAGGTTAAGCCGGTTGCAGGGCCGCTTCCTCCTGATACTGATGAGCAAATAGAAAAAGCTATGAAGTAGCCTATGTTGAGAGATTCTGCAAATATTTGACATAAATTTACAGCTGAAACTCTTGCAGAATTGAAGATTGGAAATAATGAATTCTTGCTTCCAGTGGAAAAAGAATGTTTTAGAGAGATGCTTGGACGTCATGGTAAGGCATTTGCTTTCTTTCCTCATGAAATTGGCTGCATTAGTCCCGAATTGGTTGCGCCTATGGTCATCTTCACTGTCCCTCATGTACCATGGAATATACGTCCTATACCTGTGCCTAAAGCACACTTGCCAAAGCTGATAGAGTTGCTGAATGAGAAGATTAAGATGGGGATTTTGGAACCCTCTTCTGCGCCCTATTCTAACAGGTGGTTTACTGTACCAAAGAAGAATGGTACTTTGAGATTTATTCAGGATATGCAGCCCGTGAACAAAGTGACAATCAGGAATGTGGAAACAGGTCCAATTGTGGATGAATTTGTTGAGGCTTTTGCAGGACGAGCCATCTATTCTCTAGGTGACTTGTATTCAGGTTATGATCAGTTTCAGCTTGCCTTGGAAAGCAGGGATATTACTACTATGCGGACACCTATTGGTCTTGTGAGGATGTGTACCTTGCCTCAAGGTGCCACCAACTCAGTTGCTCATATGATGAATGCTATGCATAGAGTTCTACGAGACTATATTCCGCAGTATACCATGCCTTTCCTAGATGATGTGCCTATTAAGGGTTGTGCATAAGAAGAAAAGAATGAAAGTCTTGATTTGCGAGGATATAGACAGTTTGTGGCTGAACACTTAGTTGCTTGTGAGCAAATATTGACACGATTAGAGGAGGTGAACTTGACTCTTTCAGGGCTGAAATCTGTCTTTGGTATTAATGAAGTCATCATAGTTGGGCATATGGTTGGTTATTATGGCAGGAAGCCTTCACCTGTGCAAAGGTGGATGCCATAAGCAGGATTGCAGAGTATTGCTCGACTACTTCAGAGGTGCGGAGATTTGTGGGAGCTTGTGTATTTTACATGATTTGGATTCCTCATTTTGCTCACATAGTAGATGTTCTCTATCAGCTGCTTTAAAAGGGGTAGAAATTTCATTGGGATGAGTAGCATTCGAAAGCCATGCGTAAACTCAAGAAGCTGTTGCAGTCATCTCCTCCTACTCTTCGCAAGGCGGATTATCAATGTGGACAGCCAATCATGTTGACAGATGATACTAGCCCTATTGGCATAGGCTGGGTAGTGGGACAGGATGATGCTGATGGAAATAGATATGCAATCCGCTTTGGAGCTAAAGTTCTTAATGAGCGACAGAGGAGATATCCGCAGATTAAAAGAGAGTTGTGGGGAGTAGTCACTGCACTGAAGTGTGATAAAGGGTATTTTATTGGAGCTTCAGTTGTTGTGGAAACATATTGTTTGCCTTTGCTTGGCATGATTACTACCTGTTCAACTCCAGATATAGCGATGCTTCGGTGGATTGCCTACATCAAATCATTGAATCCAGAATTTTGACACATAGCAGGGAAAGATAATCCAGTTGCTGACATGCTATCTAGAACGAGATATGAGGATGAGGAGTCAATGCTTGCAGAAGATGATGATACAGAGTTTGCAGCTTCTTTCCTTGTTCATGATTGTCATGTATCTACTGTTGAAGCCTTTATTGAAGAACTTTATGTTGACGAGTGGCTGCAAATTGGACAGTATCTAAGTTCATTGACTCGAAGAGTTGATTGGACAGATGATGAATTCAAGAAAATCAGAAGAAAGGCTTATGGGTATTTCTTGAAAGATGGTTTTCTTTGGAAGCATCCAAAGAAGAGAGGCGGCTTACCCTTGAGAGTAGTTTGTGAGGTAGCGATGCAAATACAGATTATGCGAGAGTTTCATGAGAGTTCATGGGCTGGTCATAGAGGTGTGTGGGCTACCTATGAGAAAATCAAAGAAAGATACTGGTGGAAAGGGATGTATAAAGATTTTTCCCACTTTGTGGAGACTTGCAGGGACTATCAGCTTTACTCTTTAGTGTGGCATCATGATGAGTTGCATCCGACCTATCCACTATGTATGCATTATAAGTGGGTGGTAGACTTGGTTACTTTGCCAGTGGGACTTTGGCAAATGAGATATCTTGTCTTGGCTAGGGAGGATCTTAGAAACTATGTTGAAGGCAGATCTTTGCGGTCAAAGACCACCACTACAGTATATGTAAATTCTTGTTGGAAGAAATATTTTGCAGGTATGGATGTATAGGCAAGATTACAGCTGATCGTGGAGAGCTAGATGCAGATGAAGCTAGAGAATTTTTCTCACGGCTTGGGATTAAGTTGGCTCTTACTACTGCCTACAATCCAGAGGGAAATGGCAAGAACGAAAGAGGACATCTGCCGATAGTTAAAGCATTGGCAAAAGCTTGTAGAGGTCGGATTGGAGATTGGCCGAGATTACTACCTTTTGCATTGTGGGCAGACCGCTCTACACATAGCGTGACTACTGGATATATGCCTACAGAGTTGATGCATGGGCAAAAACCTGTCATGCCTACAGAAATCTATGCTCACGCGGAGTGTTCTTCCATGGCATGAGAATTTATCAAGGGAGAAGCTTCTAGCTCTTTGCATTCATCAACTAGAGAGAAGGACAGAAGATGTGCAGCTAGCAGTTGATCGTTTGAAGGCAGCCCGACTCAGAAACAAGGACAGGTTTGATTTGAGGCATCGCTTGAGGCCTAGAGCCATAAAAGAAGGAGATTGGGTTCTAGTCTATGACAGTAGTCAAGAGAATCAGCATAGTAGCATGAGAAAAATGGTTCAAAGATGGTTTGGACCGTATGAGGTGAAACAAGTTTTTGATAATGCTACCTATGAGTTGGCTGAATTAGATGGAGCAGTATTGAGGGTGCCCATTGCTGGAAAACGAGTCAAGATTTTCAAGAGAAGAGAAGATGAAGAATATTCACTTGAAGCATTGGCAGAAGAAGAGCAGGTAGAAGAAAGTCAAGCAGAAGAAGCAGAGAATATGGATGATGAAGCTGATGGAGAAACAGGTCTACTAGAAACTGATGAAGGACTTGACCTATTTGTGGACTTGAATGATCCTGGATAGTTGGCTCATCCGGAGGATGTGCAGGTTTAGAGGGGGTGGATGTCGTGCTGCTGTGCATCCGAGCCGTAAACACCTCCATTTTTATTGTGCATTTGTGTTATCTTTTCGCGTGTGATTCATTGTGTGTGATTGATGCATTAAGATAATCCGTCCTTTCAGTACCAGCATCCAATGTACATACTCCACTTGTGTGTTTGTGTTTATGTGTGTTTCAGTTTGTTTGGTGTGACAGAAAAATATGAAAAACTGATGCCAAAAGACATTATCAAGCTAATAATTTCAATGATGATCTCTAAGAAAAGTGCAGGAAATCATGGAATCAAAGGAAGCTTTGTAGAAGCCGATCATCTAAGTTCAATAGTTCCCATGAAATAGAGTTGAAGGAAGTCTCTCAAAAGCTGCTTGAGCGAGTAAAGGTACATATTAGTGATATCATTCTAAAAGGGTGCAGAAACTCAGGCTCAGCGGCTTCTTCAGTCATCAATAAACCAGGTCTGAGCCAAAGGATAGGCCCTTGCTAATGGGAATGGTGAAGATTTGTCAGTGACAGAAAAATGAAACTAGCAAACAAGAGCGTCTCAAGGCATTGACCCTTACTTACAAAGATGGATGTAATTAAATTTGTTGGGCTTTTTTTTGTCAAGCTATTCTTGTCAAAGAGGAGTTTTTTTTCGCTCAGCTAAAAAAAAAGAAAGTTGAGGACGAAAGCAGAGGACAGAAGGCCAACTCAATTGGAGGAGCTTGACAAGGAGTTTTTGCTCCGTCAGAAGGAACCATCCGACTGCAATGAATAAGGGGTGGTCTGAGTCGTAGCTATGATGGGGAAGCTGCTGTTCCTTTTCTTCTTCGAATAGGAACACAACTACACAAGAACTGTCTACTGGCTGCAGTTTGCCAGTCAGAGCAGCGACCAAAATCAAGAGCAAAGTGACCATCTGCTGTCCTACCCTGCACCCAGCTTGTGTTCATCCAAATCTGAGCATGTTTCGCGGAGATTGCCTTCACCTGGCTGAAACTGAGGGTGGTTGGATTCTGGGAATCCCTGCATTGGCAGCCTGATTTGACTGCAGATCTTTGGCAGGCAGGAGCTGGAGCGCAGATCGTCTCTTTGACAAACCGAGATTGATCATAAGATGCTGCCACGACTGCTACCATGGTGCTCTCTCAGAAGGAATCCGACATCCAGCTAATGTTCGCCGTCGATGTGCATCTCAGCACCAAGAATTGCAACTTTCAGATGGAGCAATACGTGTGGTAGAGGCATGCTAATGGTATATTTATCATCAATGTCGGTAAGACTTGGGAGATAGCATGGACTTGGTGCTGACAACATGGGAAATAGCTTGAAGCTTGTGCTTGTCAACTTCAGGCTAATTACATAATTTCTATGCACAGTGCGGGAGATCAGGAGTTTAAGGCTTCATTTGGAAGGTTGGTTTGAAAGTATAAGATTAGTGCTCTGCTTGGAAGAGGTTCACTTCACTGGGTTCATCTGTAAGCTGCTAGAAACCAAGTTAATGCAAGTCCTTCGTTTTAAGCATGGACAGGTTTACTCTGCTGCTGTTACAGTTTTCCTGGGAGGAAACAAACCTTCAAGGTCTAGGAAAGTGGTGACATTGCCATTAGTTTTTCATGTGATCCTGAAAGCTCCTGGAAACTGGTTGATCTCGCTCTTGATGAGGTTACTGCTCTCCAGGAGGGTGGGCTTTTGAATGAAGACATTACCACGATTTTGGAACTAGAATAGAGGACATTTGAAAATGATCAGCAAGAAAATAGCTACTGGTTAGCCTTTTCTTTTCCGGATGGTGTTATACGAGAGGAGGTGAGTAGGCATATGATTGAAGCACAGTCATCTGTTCAGATTACATTTCCAGTGATTCTGAAGGGTCCAAATGTGATGGAAGAGGCTGGTTTTGAGGTACACAAAAGAGCTTAACAACATTATTGTAGATCTGCTGGTTGCTGATGGTATGTTGAGTGAAAGGCTCCAAAATGCAAATATGAGGTCTTTGAAGCATGGGAGGAAGCATGTCTCTATAGTGCAATCCTAACTGATGCGGTGGTTTCTGTACTTCCAAAGACCTTCCTATCCAATGTAAATTATGAGGTCTTCCTAGCATGAGAGTGGGCTTTGGTGTGACATATGTTTTGCATGTGCAGATCTGGAGGCTTGAAAAACATTCTTTCAGGTTGTAATGCAGTCTATCAGAGAGTCCTTTGTTAGACATACCTTTTTGTGGGAAAACCATGACTCCTTTGCTGAGTGTATTGGGTTCAAATCATACAGCTGAAGTGTTTCCATTCTCGGCTATCCACTGCTATTGTGTTCTCCTGTGGCAATCTCTGAAATCTGAATGCTGAAAACAGCATTGAATTGGTGTTGAATGTTGGGCAGATTTATGGGTTGATTGCTCAATGTTTAAATCGAGAAAAAGCTCAGAATTGCTGCCCAGCAGAACTCATTCCAGCAAAACTCTTCAAGTCTCCTCAAGCTTATGTGCCAAAGGCATAACTGTCTTCAAACACCTGAATGCATAACAATTTATGAGATACTACAGATTTTTCTGAACATGGACCTCATGTAATTTACTTGACAAGGAATATAGTGAACTTTGGCATCAAAAAATCGATTTCTTCTTGTTAGTCTCTTTCCTTGTTGCAACTTGAACTCTGTGTTCAGTAGCCCTTACACGAAATCTACGACAGCGCACGCAACTATGGTGGATGGAGCTCAATGGAGGAGGCTTAAGGATGCTTGAGCTAGCATCTAGGATTGTGAAGCTACCGGAGTGTGTGAGGGAGAAGGCAACTCATTTTGGCATTGAGGTAAGATAAATACACTTCTAGGTTCAAAGGTGCATTGGCTAGGTGAGAGATAGCCATTAGAGCTCACTTGAAATGCTTGAAACAATAAGCAGTTCATGGGTCTTGGCAATTGAGTTTGAGCACTCTCCACAACAAGGGTTGTATCACTTCTTCTATCACGGAAGGTACATCCACCTCTTCTTTCTCTTGGATCTTTGGTCCTATTACTCTAATGGTCTCTCCGTACTGTTGTGGCACTAGGCTGCTTTGTACTATACTATTTTGTTTTGTAGTACTATTCTATTTCTCTATTGAAAGAGTGAACTTATAGTTTTGGTAGGATAATGTTATCTTTTAGGATCTTGGTTCTCTTTTCTTGGTATGCATTGTTCTTTCTTTTGTAGTGCCACCTTCTCCTTTGCACCGACTACATAAGGGCTTGTAGTCCATGGTCCTTCTAGGGTTTGGACAATTTGGTGAGATATGTCCCTTTTCTCTACATCTGTAATACTCCACTATTGATCTCTGGCCATCACCAGACTATCTTTCTTTGTAACTTTGGACAAGAAACCTCCTTGGGCCAAAATTAGAACTGAATTCTACAAGCTTTGCATTGATATCCTAGGTTGTCATCTTGGAATCTAGCAGATTGAATATTGCTTCTTCATCTCTTTTCCTTCTGTTGTACATCTCCCCTAGAGAACATATGTCTTCTTTATGATTGTTTCTTAAACAATACAAATAGAAGGCTCCAGGAATAGTTGGTTTTTGGATACATTCAATGGCTAAATGTCGTGCCTAATGGAACCCTAGAGAACATATGTCTTCTTTATGATTGTTTCTTAAACAATACAAATAGAAGGCTATAGGGGTAGTTGGTTTTGGATACATTCAATGGCTAAATGTCCTGCCTGATGGAACTTTTTACACCATGTATTTGATCGTATCACATCTTTTCCACCTCTTGCAATATTGGATATGCTAGTGGTACTCACTCTTTTAGCGTTTGCAATTGTTCTACAATCACATCCATCAACTCTTTCTTGATGCTTACAACAATTGAATTGGACAAATAGTCCTTCAAATTTTCTCCTCCTAGAGTACTCATGCAATAGGGTTTTAGAAAGTCTCTGTGATCATTGCATAGATTGTTGAGTTGTCCAAAGGGACATCTATTCTAATTCTGATTTAGAGCTCCTGTTAGTTGTTGGTTCCAGTTGGTAGGATTCCACTATTATTGCTGAGTTGCAATTGGGGAAACTATTTGAGGCCATTATTTTTGTGGCTGAACTATCATTTGAGGCATTGTTGTCTACAAGGGCCACTATGGATTCAGTGCACTATACTATGATACTGTTTGCATATGAGGGTAGGGATAGGGAACGATCCCTAGGACTGCATTTGGTAGGTATATCATTCCTAGCATGGGAGGAGGTAAGACTCCTCTTCCTGAGGTCATCAACAACCTTGCTTCAACTTCATCATACAATCTTGTACCTTCCATTGCAGCTTTAGGTTGACTGGTCTTCTCAGCTCCATAAACTTACAAACTTCTGGTTGTAGGCCTCAAAGAAAAAATCAAATTTGAATGCCTTCATCCAAGTGATGGTTGGTCCATCTATTTAGTATGGATTCCATTTTAGAGAGATATTCTTTCACTTGTTCTACAAAGGATTTAGATTCATAAACTCCTCTTGCATTCACTCTTCAAAAACTTCATGCTTGAATTTGTTGAGAAAGGCCACCTTCGTCCCATGTGCTATACACAACAACTTGGTTACATTGCTCTTAAAGATTGGCAATGGGTCTACATTTGTTGGCCTATTATCAATATTTCGAGAATGGATCTACCTAGGAAGGGGACCTTGATTTGTTATTGGGACTTTTGTAAAGAGTGCCACAAAGGCCTCAAAAGAGGCTTCTACTACTAGTTGGTTCTCAGCTTTTATTTTTGCATTCTTTCTTCTTACATATCTCTAGATTTGTTCTAGTTATTGCCTCTTAATTGTGTCATTCATTACGGAGCTAGCTTCACTCAATTTTTGTACACTCAACAGAAGGGAATCAGTCTCTAGAGGACTCTCTTGGTAACATTTCTTCTTACTTCTTTTCAATGTCTCTGAATTTGGCTTTCATTCCACTATAGAAAGGAAGATATTTGGTTCTAAAGATATCAAAATTCATTCTTCTGAGGATTGCCATAGTGCAATTGTCTTTATACTACCTACTTTGGAGGGCTTCAATAGCATAAATAGAAGGTTGTCAATGCCACGTATCTTGCTCTTGAGCATCTAAGAATAGATCCCAGCTCTTTTCCTTCTTAATCTTGTGAACCTCAATAGACCATGACTCCTGAAGCTTCTTCATGATCTCCCATTTGAGGATGTCTAGAAATTCTTCAATGAAGATCAAATCTCCCATGGATGGTCATTCTCTTTGCAGTTTTTCCCTTCAATTTTGTGGGAAACAATTGGCTATAGTGATACAACTTTTTGTTGCTTCAGAAGATAGTGGAATCAATTTGTTTTAACAAAGAGCCCACATTAGGATAGTGACATGTTTTTGCCATTGAGGAATGAACTTCTTGTAGAAAGTGGCTTTGGCAATGAAGATCTTCAATTCTTCAATAGTAGTAATAATTTTACAATCTTTCATTACTTTTCTTCCTCTTCAACAATTCCTTTTCTTTCATTTTCAACCTCTATTGGTACTTATGGATAGCAGCCTAGTTGCACACAAAAAACATGGAGCCACAAAAGGAACACCAAGAAAATGGGAAACTACTGCAATAAAATCTATCTTGTCACGCCAACAAGCATGTTCTTTGTACTTTAATCAACTACAAGAGAAAAAAGAACACCAATCTTCACAGATCTTAACGCAACATAACATAGTATCCATTTATCACAAGAAATCTTCAACATATTCTTCATAGTGATAACATTTTATCTTGAGCTATTTTTACACTATTTTTCATGCAAATTAAAGGGCTCTTGCTCTATATTATGCTATATTTTTCATAAAAAATTAATTAAAAAAAGATGATAAAGCTGTGTTTGATCATGCTAAGATGGATTTAGAAGTAAAGAGTTGGGATATTTTAGATGGGAAATTTTAGGAAGCAAAAAAGTAGTAAGTGGTAGAAGGCAAATACGAGGAGTGATTTTTAGTGGAAGGGGTGGATATTTTAGAGACGGGAAGAAATGCGGATATAATTTAGCATGTATGTATAGAATTTGGGTCGAGAAGTCATGGGTAGGGTCAAAAATAGACCAAAGATGTGGAAGGGTGTCAGAAAGATCCTATTCAAGTGGGAAAACCTTAAAATTTGAAAAGGGATAATCAAGAAATTGGAGGAGGATGTCACGGAAAGAAGGATGTTGAAAAAGAGATAAAAAATCATAAAAAATTGGGCACCATATTCTAGGAGTGTGTTGATGGATTATCTTTAGCATTTGTCATCATTCTCAACATCGTTTGGCCGCAAATAATCACTTGTCTCATCTCCTTCCTCATCATTCCATCCTTGAAGACTATTCTTCAATGTAGATAGAGAGAATTACAAAAGGATTAAGGGAGAATTACAGAATGTTAGTGAAAAAAGAGGGAGATTAGAAGACTTGAAGATTGCTGAGCGTAAAGGGAGAGGAGAAGCAAGCACTAGCATAATCAATATATGGTTGAAAATCTTCCTTTTCTACATTAATTAGGTATATCAATTTCTATTCAAAATTGAAGAAAAATGTGTAGTTTGAATGGATTTGGTATTGAATGTACTGAAACTATGAGATTTGAGTTTTAAATGGCTGGAAAGGAATTGAAATCTTGCATTTCATGAATTGAAATGATAACAAAATGAGAAAAATAGGCTAAAAACTATATTTTTAGGCCCTAATTAAGGAATATTAAGGGCCGGGGATACCAAATTAATGGATGGGAGAAAACACTTTTTGGACCTCAATTGTGGGTTGATGTCAAGCAATTATACACTTGGAATTGGATGTTTTAAGATGAAGCAAATGGGATTATGTTGTTAGCATTACACTTTAAGTTAGTCAATGAAATCCAACTTAACACCATTAGTGTGAAACACTATTACAACTAGTTTTCTAATGAAGCATATAAGTCTTTTAGAAGAATAAACTGAACTCATGTGTCTTAGTGGTGGATAGTAATAACTAAGGGAGTCAAAGTAACATTTGATACAAAGGAAGCAAGGAAAGTGGCTGAGATTTTAGGTTTAGTAGAAAAGCCCTAGTGATGGTATACTTTGTGGGGTTGCGAATAAGGAACTACCTAACATTCTTTGGAAGTTGATTTTACATACACAAGGGCTCTTACAATAGAGAGTGATAGGAGGATGTGCATGGTAGAGAAATTTGTCACACACCATAGTGAATGAGTGAAAGTCAAAAGTTAGCATGAGATGAGAGAGTAAAAAGAAGATTCGAAAAGAAAGTTGAGCAAATAGTGGAGCAATTAGAAAAATTGAACGTTGAGCTACAAAATACTTTGCAAGGTAGGGTGAATTTGTAATTAGAAACTAGAAAAGTCAATAGAGATCTGTCTTCTATTGAAACCGAGTCAAATTATGACTAGGAGAGGCAAGCAAGAAGTTGCAAGGGAACGAGTGGTACCAATAAGGGTAGCTCGAAGAAGGGGCCAACTGTTAGTGAGAAAAAATAAGAAGACACAAAAGTAGAGGGTTGAAACAATGAATATTTTGTGGGTTATGATAACTTTTTCACTAAAATGGTAGGATATAGGACACAAATGGAGACTTTGCTGATCATATGATAGAGGACCATAGTATATATAGTTTTTCAAAATATTGGGGTTTTAGTAGATTATTTGCCGATCCAAAAGAGCGAGTTCCAATCTTCGAGGACCTAGAGGAAGTGCTAAGAGTGTTATATATGGTTGTGAGAGTGTTTGTGTGACTTACAGATTTCACAAAATATTCTTGTCATTGGGATGACGATCTTGACATGAATGTCGAGCAGTTTGAAGTGACATGTATAGTGAATGAGATTATTGATGACAATTAGAAACTTCAACTATTCCCACAGCCATGTCCTCTTGCTTCTTGTGATGCCTACTCTCTACCGGTGACTCTCTACCAGTGACTTTGCCCTTCAAAAGGGAGCTCCTAAGGTTCCTTGACTACTCTCCCAACCTTGCCTTGAACTTTTCCGGCCCTTCCATAGGCCTCAAATCAGTTTGGACCAACTTGAAGACCTGCAAAAAATTCTTTTTTTACTTCATTCCTCCCTTGGCATTCATTGACACCTTGAAAACACTTCATTTGGCACTTGGGAACACCCCCTTGATGCTCGACATTAGTGGTTATCATTGGCATTGATTTATGGATTGATTTACCTCAGTCCAGGATTGTTTTCCATAGTCCACAGGTAGCCACAAATAGTGTTACATTAGCACTTTATGTTTATGCTTGGTTGGCATTGACATTGGTTGCTCGATTGGTCCTGAATGCTCCTCGAATGCTAGAGGAATGTATGTTTATGATATGAGATGCTTTTGGGGCTGAATTTTCTTAGTCGTTGACTATTTTACACAGTCCGTAGGCATCCCAAAATAGGGCATCCCTCTGTCATTACACTTTATGCTCATGCTACATAGTCATTTGATGCCCGATTGGTGCCTATACATATGGGAAAGTATGCCTATGGTTTGCCTATGGCTTTAAGCTTGGATTGAGCCAGTGTTTGCTCAGTTTTGGACGTTTATTTGCTGCTGGGATATTCGAGGCTGAAGCTTATTTTCTTATGTTTGGATATGCCTATTGGATTCGGGCTATACCTTAGATGTATACATTGATGTAGTGACTCTCGGGGATCAACATAGAGCTTGGATTTGCTCTCGAATCATTGGTTGAGATTGAGTTCACTTCACATAGCATTTGGATCTTCATCTCTGATGTATTTATGGCATGTACTTTGCTTATGTCTGACCAGTCTTGACATGCTTGGCCTATGCCACTACTACATGCTCGTTACATTGTTTGGAGTTGGATGCTACTAAGCCTTGCTTTGGCTTGTGATTTTTCGGAGCTTACATTGGCTATCTCTCGGCTTGCCAGAGTTACAGTTTGGATATACTTGATGTCTATAGATGCTATGTACGGATGCTACACGGCCTAGATGCTCATGAGGTCTTATTGATGCTTGATCTTGGATCTTTTGGCATTGGTGCTATCATATGCCTTTGTTGAGCTTCTTTGCTTGATATTTACAGCTTTTGTGCCAGTGGGAGTGTCTTGATATGCTTGACAGGCAGTTTATGCTACTTATACATTTAGATACTTGAGACTAGGATCTTCAATTGCATGTTGCATGGTTGATATGTGGTGGTCCTCACAGATGTACTTGGGCTGATTTGGGCTTTGCACTCCCTGAGCATACACCTCTTTGTGTCAGGTCTTGCCAGTGTTATGTACAATTTTCCCTATTACATGGGGGGTGTGTCAGCTTATTGATAGTTACATTTGACATGCTTGGGTGTCTACTCTATGTCTGTATGATTGTCACATGTTGATTTATGCCTGCTTGATGTTGGTTATGCTTTGACAGTCAACGATTGACTTGGTACATACATTTTGCCTACAATTTGCTCTTATCGTACCTATCAGTAATTTATTACAAGAAGTAGTTATGCATGGGGGACTGATGTGGAATTTTCATGATAAATCATATTGATTTTATGTACTTTTGATGGTACTTGGTGGGCAGCATCATTAGCTATCTTCTTCTACTAATAGTGCTATCTTCAATATCACTAAGCTTGATGATATGAATTATGCCTACTGGAAGAGCCAAGTTTGGCAGGTATTGGTGCAAAAATCTCAGATCAAGCCACTAAGGATGCATGACAAGCAGCCTGAAACTATGACTCATAATGAATGGGATGAGCTTGATGAGTTATGCAAGTCCACCCTCATCTTGTCTCTCACTGGACATGTGCATTACAATGTGGTTGAGGACGCATAGAGTGCTTGGCAACTTTGGGATAAAATTAAGAACCTCTATGACAAGACAAGTCCAGCAAGTTAGATGTATTGGCTGAAGTAACTTATGGACCTGCGCATGAAGGAGAATATGACAATGCCTACTCATTTGAGCCAGTTCCATGCTATTCTCAAGAACTTGACTATGCAAGGCATTACCTTTAATGATGAGGTTACTCCATTGTTTTTGCTTGGGACTCTAAGTGAGTCATGGGATGTATTCCACACTACCTTATGTGCTCCTGCTACTATTTTGAACTTGCCTGATGTAGAGAGTGCTCTTGTGCAGGAAGATATCAATGGTAAGAACTTAGATCTCTCTCGTGTATCGCATTCTTTGACTATTAGAGACAGAGGTGGTAATGGAAAGAATGACCATGGGTATGGACATGGCAAAGACTCGCAGAAGTCTAGGTCTAAGTCACGTGGTAAGTCGCATAGCAAGTCCCATGGAAGAAATGCTAATGTGACATGTCATCATTGCGGCAAGAAGGGTCACATACACCCACAATGTCATGAGTTGTGCAATTAGAAGCGCAAATAGAAGGGGAAAGACAAAATACAAGAAAAGTCCTCTGATCACGCCATTATGCCTATGAAATCCAGTGTGAAAATTGAGGAGATAAATGTCATGCAGATTGAGGACTCCGATGGGGAGTACATACTTGCAGCTAGTTCTTGTGATGCTACGCCATTGACCGAGGTTCACTCTATGTATGTGCAACAGTGAATGATTTGGGATTCTAGTGATTCATTTCATGTTACACCATGTCGTGAGTGGTTCCATTCCTAACGCATTGTCTTTGGTTCAATTTGCTTGGGTGATGAAAGGTCACTTGCTATTGTTGGCATTGGGGATATACAGCTACAGTCTCTACTAGCAGTACTGTTTTGTTATAGGATGTACATCATGTACCTGCACTTACATGTAGTATTATGTCTACCTGGAAGATCACCCGTGGCAAACTTGTGCTTGCTAGAGGTGCCAAGGCTAGTAGCCTCTATCCTCTTGTAGTTGATGGGTCCTTTGTTGACTAGGTTTTCTCAGTCAGTTCCATCCCACATGTATCTCTTTGGCATGCCTGTTTGGGCCATATGTCCTTGAAGAAAATGAAAATTCTTTCTACTTTGCAGGACTTACCACCCCTTCACTATGCATGTTTTGATTCATGTGAGCATTGTCTTTATGGCGGCAGACAGACTAGGAATATGCATAAGAAGTCTGGTAGGACATGCATGAGTGAGCCCTTAGCATTGGTACATTCGGATGTCTATGGGTCCATGCCCTGTCAGTCATGGGTGGTGAAAAGTATTTTGTGATGTTCATTGATGATTTTTTGCATAAATTCTAGGCTTACCCCATAAGGCTTAAGTTGGAGCTTAAGTCAAATGTCTTGGCTGTGTTTCAAAGATGGCTTGCATTAGTTGAGAACCAAGCTGGGCATAGGTTGAAATGCCTTAGGACTGACAATGGGGGAGAATATGTGTCACATGCCTTTGAGCAACTATGTGAGGAGAGGGGTATTAAGCATCAGTTGACCCCCCCCTATACCCCACCCCAAAATGGTTAGGCTGAGTGGATGAATAGAACCATCCAGGAGCATGTACACAGTATGCTTAGCCATGCAAGCCTACCAGAGCTTTTGGGTTGAGACAGTTAGTACAACTGTGCATGTCATCAATAGATTACCTTCCAATGGTTTGGATTTCTAGATTGCAGAGGAGGTATGGACTCGGGAAATATCTATCTTATGCGCATCTACATGTCTTTGGATCTAAGGCATTCTGCCATGTTCCCAAGGACAAGGGACTAAGTTAAGTAGACCAAGAAAGCATTCTTGACATCCATTTGCCATAATTTCTAGCCTTTGCATGGTGCCAAAGCAATAATAGTTCTGACTATTGCCATTTTAGCCACTGGATTGAAAGTCTTCTCATAGTCAAGGCCATATTGCTGTGCATACCCTTTTGCAACTAGCCTGGCCTTATAGCATTCTAACGAACCATTTGACTTGCACTTAACATTTTACACCCAGTTGCAGCTAATGGGGACTTTTCCTTCAGGTAACTCAACCAATTACCATGTGTCATTTTTAGTCAAGGCCTGCATACTCCTCATCCATGGCAACACACCAGTTATCATCTGTAAGTGCATCATCAAACTTTGTAGGTTCTTTGTAACCTATCACACTAGCCATATATCCATAATGGTGAGCTGAATAACCAATGTATGTAAAGCTTTCAACTAGTTTTCTGACTCTCTCTATTCGTAACTGTGGCTCACTCTGAGCTTGCCTCTCATAAGGCGGTACATCGACTTTGCCTTGCTCCAGGCGTCATAACAGACGGAATGTCCAACTCACTATCCAAAGTATCATTGCCGGATGACTCATAACATGTTGTAAGTGACCTATCACATCTTCAAGCATCTTTTCTTTTCCCTTATCCAATCTCCCCCTCACTGACATATCCGTGTCAGTGGATGTAGGAGTACAACTCTACAAGCGTCCTGACCAAGGACTTAGTGTAGGTGACCCATCACCTATAGGACCACTCATAGATGTACTCATTAGGTGTATTTTAAGGATTACTATTGCCGGTTGATCCATAAGTAGCCACTACAATAGGATTACCATACCACAATGCCAGCTCATAAAAAACAACATCTCTGCTAATCAATGTCCCATGTGTAGACAATACATAACACTTGTAAGCTTTCTGGTCTTGTGCATAGCCAAGAAACACACTCTTGACAGATTTAGGATCCAATTTCTTCCTTTTTTCATCAGAAACATGTACATATGCAAGGCTGTGAAATACCTTCACGTGTGAAATGTCAGGCTTATGACCATACAACCTCTCATATGGAGTTACATCATGAATCCCTGTTGTAGGGGTTATGTTCAGCACATAAACAACAGTCACTACTGCTTCAGCCCAATAACCATTTGGCAAACTCTTCTCATTCAGCATAGTTCTTGCCGATTCCATCGCTACCCTATTTTTCCTTTCTGCTACACCATTTTGCTATGGTGTATAGCTGCAAGTTAACTGTCTTTTGATCCCATGTTTAGTAAGGTAGATGTCAAAGTAATTAGAGACATACTCTCCACCTCCATCTGATCGAAGACATGAAATTTTACAGCTCAACTCATTTTTAGCATGCTTCTTGAAGTCCTTGAATGCATCAAATACATCATCCTTATGTTTCAGTATGTAAAGCCAAGTGTACCTGTTGAAATCATCAATGAAGGATACATAGTAATGTGCACCACCAAACAAAGCATTATGAGATGGACCCCATACATCTAAATGTACCAACTACAAGGGTCATGAGCTATTCTGTGTATGTCTCATAGATGGAAACCGTGTTTGGTTTCCAAACTGACATGCATCACATGCATGTCCAAAGTCATGATACTTCAGCTTTTGTACATTCACATGGCCAATCTGCTTATGTCATATCTCAACGTCCCATATAGCACCATCATCATGTGCAAACATGGCTACTTTCAATTCTAGAATTGACGAATCAAGTGTAAACATTCTGCCATCTCTTTGGCCTCTATCAATCAATTTGCAACCATTACCATATTCTTCAACAAAGCATCCATCTCTATTAAATCTCACCTGCAGATTTTGTTCTGCCATCTGTCTAACAACTGACAAAAGATTCTTGGTTATTGTAGGTACATGTAGTACATGATGCAGGCTCTTTTTCTTGCCATCACGCATCAACAATGGAACAATTCATGTGTGCTAAATGTCATGTTGGGTGTCATCCCCAGTACACACATAACCATGTGGACCTACAACTATCTCATCAAACCATTCTCCATGGGGTGTCATATGATTTGAAGCCCCTCCATCAATGTACCATCTCTCATCTCTGTTCTACCTAGGTGCATTCTTAGACACATGCTGCATGGCAAACAATCTGTCAACCTGCTCATCATGAGTGCTGCTAGAAGATGCATAGCGCCCATGCTGTTTGCCCTTTGCCTTCATATCTCCCTACTTCTTGTAACAATCCTTTATAATGTGTCCATATCTGCCATATTAATGACAGTCCTTATCTCTATTTGACTGATCATTTGACTGCCATGAACCAGATCCACCACCTCTACCATGGGGTGATCTCCCCCTGCCTTTAAAGCCGCCAAATCCATGCGAGCCCTATGCATTTGTGCCATGCCAGCCATTCTGCTGATGCTGTCCATAAGCATTTTGAGTGTCTCCTCGACCTCGAAAAGAGCCACGGCCTATGTCGCCTCTACCATGTTGGCTAGAGTAAAGAACAATGTCTCTGCTTTGAGACGCACTAAAACCTATATTCAGCCCAAGCTTAACTTCCTCATGCAGCAACAAAGCAATTAGCTCATCCCAATCAAGGGATTCAATTCTCACAGAAATAGACGTATCAAATGCTTTATACTCTTTGCCAAGTCCATTCAATGTCACTGCAATCATATCATCCTCAGACACTAAAGATCCAATGGTGGCAAGCTGATCCACTATGTTCTTGACTCTGTATTGTAGGCCTGAATGCTTCTACCATTCCTAGACATGTTATTGAACTGTTTCTTTAGTTGAATCTTTCTTTCATGTGTTATATTTCCATAATTCTTCACGAGTATGTCCCATGCATCCTTTGGAAAATTGCATCCAGTAATTTGTATAACCATAGCATCTGATATACATAAGGAAAACCAATGTAACACCTTGCATGCTCTCTCAGTCCATAGCTTATGAGCCCTTTTCTGATCATTTGTCGGATTCCTTTCATGCATTTCAAGTTCAGCCTCATCACCTGTACATAAGTCCCAATAACATCTGCCAACCAAAAAATTCTTCATACAGAACTTCCATAAAGCAAAATTTTTGTTGTCCAGCTTTTCTCCCATAATTTGAGTGATATTGTTAGTGTCTTGAGTATTTGCCATAGTTGTAGCTTAGGTATTCAGTGATGTATACAACTTGTAAGTATCTAACTCCTTTTCCTACAGTTCAAGACCAGTTTCTACTATTCAGGACAGTTTCTTGCAATTCACGACAGTTTTCCTAACAACCTGCTTGCTATAAACCGTATTCCAACAATGAAAAAAAACAGTCAACTGAGCACAAACCAAGGTCAAATCAGTTTAAAACATTCTATGGTAGTGGCAAAACATCCCAACAACAAATTATGTCCATACAAGTATCAATGTTTATATTGTATGCAAGTAATAGTACCAAATACAGCCAGTCCGCTGCTATAACGAGCAGTATTTTCTTTATTAAAACATGAGTATTCAGACCTCAAAACAGCCCCAAAACATCTCATTTATTTGCCACTCTATGCAGAATTTGATACATGCCCAACCAGTCAGAATATATTGCATGTATGTCAAGTGAAGATGATAGGTATCCTTCCTGCAAAAAATAGCTAATCAATACCCTGGTATAACCAGCAACAAATCAGTCCAAATTTTAGACTTTGAGCACTCACAATATCCCAAAAAGTATCTACCACTCAAATTATATGATCCAAGCATTTGTCAGTAGCAAACAAGCATCACAGATACTTCAAACCTGTAGGTATATTGTTTTCAAATTTAGGACAGCAACTAGTTCACTGTTTTCAACTTGCAAATAAGCTTCAAAACTGAGCATTTAACACTCCAATATCATACTCAAATGCATGATAATAAGGGCAAATACATTGTTGGGATGAAAGCCACCAGTGCCCTGGAATCACCTGTTGTTTACTGCAGTAAATAGCCAATCTGCACAGGTCTGTGCTGAATATCTCAAAATCTAAGCAATTTGAAAAAACTTTCTTCTACAAAGTTGTAGACCACGTCAAAATTGTTAGGTTGCGTGGGCCGTTTCTCCAAAAACCATTTATGCAGCAAGATATAGCTTCTACAAAAAAACAGGCTACAAGCACAATCTCCTTTGAGGATGTTTTCTTCAGATTTGATGTCTTGATGTCAAATGACCACTGCCAAGCCTTTAGGCTTCAGGCATTCAAGCTTTGATACCATGTTGGAAGAGAGGGAGAGAGACATAGTGGAGCGGAAGATGAGCCTCAACTCATGGTTGTTCTTCTTCGATTATTCTTCCATCATACTAACTAAAAGAGACTTACACACATAGGTATGACTAACCAAGGCTAACTGTGGTTAAGTCACTGACTACACTGACTTATTGAATGCCACACATGTGTGCAACTGTATCTAGCTAATGTCAGTAATACACATAAAGATAGACTGACTGAAGAGTAGATATTCTAGAAAATTTGAGCCCTTGATGCATTATGTCTTGGTTATAGATACAGGAGAGCCTCTCACCTATGATGAGGCTATGTGCAGGGGAGACAGTCACTCTTGGGAGAGGGCTATGCACTCTGAGATGGACTCCTTGCATAAGAATATGACTTGGGATTTGGTTGCATTGCCTAACAGCAAGAAGGCTTTGCCATGCAAATGGGTGTACAAGCTGAAAAGTACCCCTGGGTACCCCAAGTCGGCTTATAAGGCAAGACTTGTTGCTAAGGGTTTTAAGCAGGAGCATGGAGTTGACTTTGATGAAGTATTTTCTCATGTGGTCAACATGACCACCGTATGCTTGGTTTTGGCCTTAGTTGCGTAGCTTGACTTGGACATGTATCAAATGGATGTCAAGACTTCATTCTTGCATGGGGATTTGCATGATGAGATATACATGGAGCAGCCTAAGGGCTTTGCAAAACTTGGTAGGGATCACCTAGTGTGCAAGTTGAGGAAAAGTCTTTATGGCTTGAAGCAAGCACCTAAGGAGTGGTAACATAATTTTGATCCCTTTATGCAGTCACAGGGCTACAATAGAAGTGCTATGGATCAGTATCTTTACATGAAGATAGCCCGTGATGGCTCATTGCTTATTTTCTTACTTTATGTGGATGATATGTTGATAGTAGGGAAAGCTCATGATGAGCTAGATGCTCTTAAATCTCAGCTGAAGAAGAGCTTTGAGATGAAGGATTTGGGACATACCTCTCACATTCTTGGTATGCACATTAAGCACGACAGGCATCAGGGACTACTCTACCTCTCACAGAGGGAGTACATTCATAAAGTCCTTGAACGTTTCCGCATGCAGAGGACGTAAAGCCTTTTGGATGTCCATTACCTTCTTATGTGAAGGTCTCACAAGATGATTGTCCGTAGACAGATGAGCAGAGGGCGGAGATGGCTAAGATCCCTTATGCATCAGCCATGGGCAATTTGATGTATGCCATGATAGCCACTTGTTCAGATATTGCCTTTGCAGTTGGTGTTGTGGTATGCTATATGGATACACCTAGCAAGAAACATTGGGATTCCGTGAAGGGTATCATGAGATACCTAAAGGGCACAATAGATATGTGTATTTGCTATGGTAGCCATGATACAAGAGTTGTGGGGTACACAAACTCCGATTATGCAAGAAATGCAGATAGTAGGAAGTCCACTTCTAGCTATGTATTCACCCATATTGGAGGTGTTGTCTCTTGGATGTCCAGGGTTCAGAAGTGTATGGCTCTCTCTATCACCAAGTTCAAGTATGTTGTAGCCATTGAGGCTTGCAAAGAGGCCATATGGCTGGGCAGTTTGGTTCATGACCTTGGGATTGATTCTATACCTATGCTGCATTTGGATTCTCTGAGTGCTATCCAATTAGCCAAGAATCCGATCTTCCATGCAAAGACGAAATACATTGAGAAGAGGTATCACTTCCTACATCGGGTCGTGGAGGACAAGTCTGTTGACCTTGTCAAGATCTCCACTTACAAAAATCTTGTCGATCTACTCATGAAAAGCCTCACTACTGAGCACTTTTCCTTCGTTAGGAGATTGATGGGCGTTGGATGGGATGACATTTTTCCTCATCTTGTTGTACATGTGTACATTGTATTGTCTTTTCTTTTTCTTTTTCACTCCTCACTGGGGTAGATTTACCTTTAAGTGGGAGGTTGTTGGGGATAAAGGCACCTCTGCCCTAGCCGCTTGTGTATTACTATACTAACAGTACCCGCAACTGCACACTGCAGGTGGTGGGTGCCCATCACCATCACTTTATTCTTTATTCTTTTAGTGATAGTTTGAATAAAGGAAGGCCTGGTCACACATTGTGACTGTTGGAGTTCCCATTCGATCTCTCTTTCTTTCTTGCTCTTGCTCTCCTGCCATAGCTCTTCCAAGCAAGCTTTGATCCTTCTCACATTTCATCCATTTTTTTGTTTTTTTTTTCATTTCATGGGGTTAAAAGAATATATATATTTATTCTCCATCCCAAAAGGTCCCACCCCAAAGAGATGCGAGGCATTAGATGTAGGGCACTCCTCAAGGAAATCCCTACAGCGTACTAGGACCTCAGAGGTGATGGTTATCTTCTTTTGGTTTTTTAATAAAAACCCATTAGTATTTAGGGTGTTTTTTTTTCTTTCGTTCTTTGGAATAATAAATAGATAGACTCTCCCAAACTTACTTTATGTTAATTTGAGTTTAAGTATATTTTCTTAAAGGAAGCAACTAGAAGGCTAGGAAGTGATCACTAAATTGAACATTCAAACATTTCAACTCAATAATTTCACTCAAGGAATCGAATCTAGCACACAATATTAGTTGCTTCACCTAGGCAAATGAAATATAAATATATCCACCATCTCAAAATCTCTCATCCATGCTACCTCTAGTCAAAATTTTGTGGAGAGAATCTTGTTGCCTAGCTACCCTACATCACTAAAATTAGTAATAAAGAGAATGAAATAAACTCTATTAGATCCTAGGCACCACATACAATGAAAGTCACTAGGTCATGTACACACACCACCCCGTTCAATCACTTCTTAGTGCTAATATCTCGTCCCCTATTGGTGTAACTCACTTGTATACTAAATCCTTGTATGTGTTTAGGTTTTTTTTATAAATAATGATCTATTCCTAAATACTTAATCATTCCAACCAATTGGTATGTCCTTATGTGTTCTCTATTTCAAAAGAGTATAGATGCATTTAGGTTAAGTAACAAAACAACGTGTACATAAAAGGAAACATTGCAACTCCAAAGTATTGCTAAGATAAGCACGTAGTGGTTTTCAAATTGTAACAATAATCAAATCTGCACAAATTTCAACTGCTAACCACTAAACCCTTAACTGGTTAGATTGATAAAGAGGGAAACTCCCTTACAAAAGTGGCTGCCTAGCCAAACTTACTTGCCATAAACTTATAGCACTGAAGGAGTATCGCATGCAACTAACTACCTAACTATGTGGACACTAACTAAACTAAAGTGCATGAGAACCTAAAAATCAAAGAGCATAAACAAATATGGATAGAGATTTTGAGTTTGAAAGTTTTTTTTAATTAAGTAAAAATAAACGCAAAAGAATCTAAGAAAGTAAAATATCTAAACAAAAATCCTCACACTCTCTAGGATCCTCTAATATAAATAGTAAGCTTAGCCCAAAATCATCTACACTATCAAAATCAAACCTATCAACTAAAGTACTAGCTATAGGATCCTCCTGAATGGCCTTCAATATACAGGCACATCAAATGTCATAGATCCATTATTAGGTGCATCACTAGAATTCTACAACATCTCATGGAGCAGAGCATAAATTGTATCATCAACATAAGGCATAGGTGCCCCAGGTAAACATCCCAAAGAGAAATCTACTATCACATCCATGTACTAACAAATATGGTCCCAATAAGGATAGCTATCATCTAATTGAAGGTCTAAATATGATGGAGTCAGATGGTAGATAGCAGCTTGATATCTGGCAAACTCTTCTTGCTCTCTATCCATCCAGTATTGATGAATACCATGCTCATGGAAAAAAATCTAGCATAATCATGATGTTGATAAGTGAAACCAATAGCTTTTTGCATGGCAGTCATATCATAGCATCAAAAATATGTTCCACACTGCCAACATAGTAGCTGAGCATGTACATAAAGATACATGTGACATGGTCAACAACTAAACTGAGGGTGATATTGTAAACAAAAGATAGTCACAAAATATACACCACAACACATCTCACTGTGTGGAGCATACAAAAACCTCTTGAGGAATACTATAAGGTTCTGCATGTATAGGATCAGAACTATCGACATTGAGGTGAGGTCTGAGGGTATCCATCTACAAAATCTCTACACTTGCATCCCATGAAAAATCCCCCCCACCCCCAATAAAACAAAATAAAACACCAAATTGAGCAAGGAAAACATTCTAAATATTTTATCTACACCACATTTGACCCAAACTTTCCAATTAAGTCACAAAAGGTTTCAAGGAAAGACTATTAACTCGAAAGGGTTCATGTACTATCTCTAAGTCTTGAATATTCATCCATTGAACCATTATCATAAACCTCTTTAACTTAAAATGGACCTAACCATCGAGTGCAAAGTTTCCCTGCAAATTTATAGTAACAACTATCATACAATGAAATGCTAGGCTTTTTGTCATTTATAATGTGCCTTAATATGTTGTAAAGCAATATATGATCCTTGTCAAGATTAACTAATTTACACAAGCAATTTGTAAGCAATTCCCACTCTCTAAGGCAATTAGATAATGCAACATGCAAAGTAGGAACTTCTAATTCAATAGAAAACATAGCTTCTGTCCCATAAATCAAACTAAAAGAGGTGTCATTAGTCGTTACCATGTAGGTAGTCCGATATACCCAAAGTGCCTTTGGCAAGTGCTCATCCCAATCACATACCTTTTGGGCTCTACTTTTTTGGTTAAGATTGTCATCAAAATATGATTAGTAACATCTATAGCACCATTGGCTCAAGGATAATAAGGGGTAGAATGTCAATGTTTAATTTTATAGAGATCCATCAATTTCAAAATTAAATTATTCAAGAAATTAGATCCATGGTCACTAACTCTAGTAGAAAACCAAAGTGAATAATAATATTCTCATAAAGAGATAGAGCAACATCCTTACCCTGATCAGTCTAAAGCGCTTTAGCTGTCACTCATTTAGTTGCATAATTAGTACATACCAAAATATATCTATTAGAACGATATCATGTATGTGGATGAATTGGACCAATGAAATCTATACCCCACTTCTCAAAAGGTATAAGGGCTAATATGGGGGTTAATGGCACTGCAAAGCATTTGGTTGGTCTCCTAGTACATTGACATTTATCACATTTCCTACAATGTTCATATGTATCCTTATATAAGGTAGGCCACCAGTAACCACCAACAAAAAACACTTTTCTTGTTGCTGTCAAATCTCCTACAAAATGGCCACCACAAGGTTCATCATGTGACACAATTTAGATCAATGGTACCTCATCTTCACGAATACACCTTTGATAAATTTCCTCTCATGAGGAAAATACTATATACATAGCTTGACATCAAAAAATAAGATTGCGACTCCAATAAAATATGACAATGTTCATGCTTAGTTATAGTTTGTAGGTATTTAGCCATACTAAGAAAATTGGCAATATCTGCATACCATAGTATTGTGATAGAAACTTCAAACAATTGAGCATCAGGTAGATCATCATCTACACCTTTCTCTTTATCATCAGTAATTAACTGAGACATATGATTTGTAAGAACATGCAATTGATTGACACAAGTAATTACTTCAAAATCAAATTCTTGAAAAAGCAGCATCCATCTCGTAACTCAACCACTAAGTTCAGGTTTATTTAACAAATACTTCAATGCTTCACGATCCACATAGAAGATAAACTTGTTGCCCAATGAATAATGTCAAATTTTAGTAATGGCAAACACCATCGATAAGCACTCTTTCTCAATTGTGGTGTAATTTTTCTCTGCATCACTTAAATTACAACTAGGTTGATAAATTGGACGATCAATGTTCTTATTGTCTAATTGGCACACAATAACTCCCATTGTATCCATAGAAGTATTGGCATGAATATGAAACTCTTTAGTCCAATCAGGTGAAACCAAAGTTGGTCCTTCAAAAACCAACTTAATTTTTAGTTTCTCAAATACAGCTTGACATGCGGAATCCAATCGTAAGGTTGATTCTTTTTAAGTAAGGTGATTAAAGGTGAAGCTCATCATTGCTCACACTGAAAAGTAGTTGATGCATTACACAAACCAAATGGCATTACCTTATGACAAAAGTCTCCCACTCTATAGTGAATGTAGTTTTGGGTTGATCTTTGTGGTTAATTAGAATTTGATTATAGCTACTAAGCCCATCCATAAAAGAGTATAATTGGTATCCTATCACTCGATCTAATAACTACTTTGAAAAAGGCAAAGGAAAATTATCTTTACGAGTATGCTTATTTAGTGTGCGATAATCCACACATATGCAAATTTTATTAGAGTTATTCTTAGGAAAAATGACTAAAGCTGAAACCCAATCACTATATGTGACAAGATAAATAAAACCCACATCTAACATCTTAGTAATTTCAATATACACTTTGTTCGCATAATTAGGATTTGTGCACCATTGACGTTGGCGTATAGGTTTGACACTAGGTTCAACATCAATATAATATTGGCACATTTCAAGTTTCATGCCTTTCAAATTAAAATAGCTCCAAGTGAATATATGAGAATATTTCTTAAGAACATTATGTAATTTCTCCAAAGAAACACCTTGTAATTGACTACTCAATAATAGAAACTTATTGGGCCCCTCTTCATAACGTGTTGTTTTATTTTCAAATTTGTGCACATAAGTTGTCTGAACCCTATTAGGCTTGATAATTGGTACCTTATTAGATCTCTTGATGGTACATGATATAGCCTATTATCCACTCCTATAGATTGCCCATCATTAACCTCAGATAGTGAATCTCGAGATGGAGGTCTAAAGGATGTTTGATACACAACTAATACCTTGGAAGGCTCCTTTGGTGGTGAAAACTTAGTGATCTCAACCATGTGATCATCTAACATATCTTGCTTTCCCATTGATTCTTGTGAATCCTTTAAATAATACTTTGTACCTATGTGTTTATTCTTACTTTGGTCATGCAAATTCTGGCGACAACATCATAGAATCTAATTGTGACACTCAAGGCATTGTTGATCCTGATATCTCCATGTCCATCCCTTTTGTTGTAGCTTAAGTATCAACAAGTGAAGATTTTCATTTGCTTCTCCTTGTATACAATAGCATAAATAGTGAGTGATTCTCTTAATCTTTGTGAAATTTGTTGGAGCCACTGGTTCATGCCACAAAAGATGTGGTTTAAACCTGTCACCATAAACTATAAAGTCCATAATATTTTTGATAGGATGTGGTAAAATCATTTTCGTACCACACTCGTCACTTACTCATAAAGATAAATTTCTTGTCCTCGATCTTAAGGACAGTCCCCATTTGGGATAATTAATTTAACGTAGTTAATGATAGAGCCAAGGGACATTTGTAGCCCCCTGTCCCCTATGAGTAGATATAATGACTCTTCCATTTCTTAATGTTGAGTTCACTCTTGCTTGCAAAGCACTAATTGTTGCATCCCTCATAGTTAATTTTTCCATCAATTGAAATTATACTTGTTCCATATTTTACTTTTCTTGTAACACTTCCTTGAAAAAATTCTTAGTTTGAATTACAAAATCTTCTAAATGATTCATCTCTTTGCTATAATATAATTATAAATATTGAGTGAACTTTTTGTTCTTTAACACTTCATGCTCTACAATAGCTTTATCTATTTATAATTGCACGATTTAATTCAATAGTGGTTGAATGAGATCAATATCCTTTACAAACTCATCTTTATTACATAAAATTTCATCCTCCAACACATTCGCTAAATAAGACGTAATTTCTTGAGGCATATCCATTGCTTTATGGTGAGAACCAAGCTCATCGCTCCGTTTCTCTTCCCAATCTATCATTGTAACATAACACAAGACAATTTTTCCATTCAAAGGATCATTGTTATCTTCTTTACAAGATAGAGATTGGAAAGACCTATAGCTCCTATTACTATGGGATTCTCGTATTCTCTCTCTCCGAAAACGGAAGTACAGTCGTTGAATAGACAAAGGTAATTGATCAAACCCAAATGGAATCTCATCTATCTTCATATGAGCAAAGGTAATAGGTGGATTCTCTATTGCCATTTAATTAATCTCCAAAACTTTTGTAGATTATTTAATATATGTTTCATCACCTATCTCCTCTATTTCACCCTTTGATTCTTCTTATTGTGTAATGACTTGAGAATTAAACTCAAAGAAGAAATCCTGGAAATGATCATTCTATTATATTCCATTAATAGTTGACCTTGTACACTCCCTCACTAACCTTCTAGCATAAAGACTAGAAATCTCCCATGTCTCAACTATACCCAATCCTGCTTATGTCCTATCGTTATAATACCTTTGTGCCAACTTTGGTCGCACTGGGACTACAACAACCAAGGTCTGCCCAAAAGAATTGGGTATGAAGTATCTCCTTGAATAGGTCACACTACCAAAAATTTAATGCTAAAGTCCAACCCCACGATCACAGTCAGAATTTGATGTAAGAAACCTAAGGGGGTCACTTTTTGTTTATCAACAAATTGTAGAACAATACTTGTAATCTCCTTCTTGTCATTCAACCCTAACTTAAGCATAATTTAAATTCACTGCCACTCCACCATCTAACTTCGCCCCAAATATCATGTGCTTCATCACTTTCATGTCTACAACTAGAGCCCCTGGATCCAATAATAAATATGTGATTCTTACAGATCGAACACCTTTATCCATATTAGCAACTTTTGTATTTGGTAAGATAGTCATAGGATTTCTCCTTTTAGCACTTCACCGTACTAATCTACGATATGTCTCTCTTCTACAAGTAAGAGAAATTTCTAGTAATTGTCTCAAGTTAATAGAAAATTGTAAAATTTCTAGTTCATCCCATACATCAAAAGATTTTCGTTTCTCCTTGTCATTATCTTTAAATGTTTTTTATGCTCTCAATCTTTGAGGAAGTGGAGTCATTCCTTTCTTAATCTTTGGGAAGTTTAAAGAAATGGGCAAAGCATGGCTGATCTTTTGAATTAAGTGGTGAATCTATCGCTTCTTTTTCTTGAGCATGTGGTCGAGAAGCCATGGGTGGGGTAAAAAATAGACCAGAGATGTGGAAGGGTGTCATAAAGTTCCGATTCAAGTGGAAAAACCTTAAATTTTAAAAAGGGAATAATCAAGAACTTGGAGGAGGATGTCATGGAAATAAGGAAGTTGAGAAAGAAAAGAAAAAACATAATAAAAAATTGGGTGCCATATTCTAGGAGCGTGTTGATTGATTCTTTACAACATTTGGCATCATTCTCAGCATCATGAGTGCAAACAATTACTTCTCTCATCTCCTTCCTCATTATTCTATTCTTTAAAACTATTCTTCGGCATAGATAGAGAGAATTATAGAAGGATTAAGGGAGAATTAGAGAATATTAGTGAAAAGTGAGAGAGATTATGAGACTTGGAGATTTCTGAGCATAAAGGGCAAGGAGGAGCAAGCACTAGCATCATCAAACGGCTGAAGATATTTCCTTTCTTCATTAATCAAGTATGTCAATTTCTATTCAAAATTGAAGAAAAATAAATAATTTGAATGAATTTGGCATTGAATGTATTGAAATTATGATCTTTAATTTCAAATGGATGGAAAGGAATTAAATTATTATATTGTATGTATTGAAATAATTAAAAAAGATAAAAAAAAATAGGTTAAAAACTACATTTTAGACCCCTACTTGAAGAAATTAAGAATTTTGAGTAGTATTAATGGAAAGTGGGTTGAAAAAAAGTAAAAATATAAAAGAATAAACTTACAAATGAAATATTAACATTTGGAAATGAACTCATTAAAAAATATAAGCACTTTAGTGGTAAAAATGATCATTTTTAATTGTAATTAGAGATCATAAGGAATATTAATAAAGGATTAAATATGAAACATAGAAATAGAGTTGAATCATAGTAAAATAGATATCTTTACCAAATTTTATCTATAATGGATCTCTAGATTTAGAGATACCTAAAATTTTAAGGTTGAAAATGCTAGTTTTAGGTATTGTTATGAGGTAATTAGTGAGTATTAGAAGTAAATGAGGGTATTTACTAATGTCAAATGGTGTATGGGATAAATTTATTATAGAGAATATTTGGTTAAGAGGGTTTAAGGTTTTATGTCTGAACATAATTATTATGAATATTTTTATTTTTTGTATAAAAATCAAGAAGAATTAATAAGTCTGGATAAGGAAGAAATTTGTGGAAAGATAGAAAAGAGACTCTAGTTTATTTCTTGTTTAGAGTTTGTTGTTAAAATTTTGTGGTTAATAGAATCCATTTACAAGTACTTCCTTTGTAAAATTATGTTCAAGGATGAAGTAATGATTAGTATATGTTAGTGGTTTTACTTGAATATTAACAAAGATTAGTGATTAGTTAATTTTTTCAATAATTAATTTCTTTGATTTAAATGTTGAACGAATTGGGTTTGATATGTTAGGGGTTTTAGTTCAAATTGAGAGTTAAATAGTAACATTTCAAAGATTGCAAGCAACTTGAATGAGTCTATTGGGTGAGATGATAGTTGGACTATATAAGGGAAAGTTAGGATGTCTTTTATACTATTAATTTGAGGTTAAAAGAGTATATAAATCCACTTCCAATCCTTAATTAACACAATGGCTTTACACATAGTTATCTTGCTTGTTTATCTAGGGGGCCATCACATAGTAACCATCAAAGAAACACAATAACACAAGGAAAGATCAAATTTGAATTGAATTCATCACATAGTATTCATCTTCACAATCTTCATAGTCTTTCTCTCAGTCTCTCTCATGTAGATACAATGTTTCTTCATAGAAAATTGACACGTGCTAAACTCTCTCTCTCTCACCACACACATGCTCTTTCTCAATAACACATTGAAATAACCAAGAATTACTCTCAATAGTCCTCTCTTGGTTGTGGATACCCCTCCCAAGAGGTATGCCTGATATGAAGAGTCACCAAAGCCATTAAAGCTGTCCCTTGGAAGCTCATCAATGTCACTATCACTGCACTCTTAACTTCAAGTCTTCTTCAGCTATACTACTACTTCAGCTTCTTCGAGTTAGTTTGAACTTGTATTAGTCCTCTTTCAAGATTTTAAACCATTCCCCAAGCTAAAAATCCATCCGTCTCAAAACACATATAGAAGCAAACATAGGATTGCACACTAGATATAGAAGCCTTATAGAACACTATAAAAGGCCTACAAAAGGTATAAAAACAATAAAGCTCAAACCAAAACTACTTTAAACCATTAAAAACCTTCTAACACACTCTTAATCATTCCTCTCAAGACTTATTCACAACCCCGATCTCACAAACAAATAGAAAACCAAAACAAATGCTATTAAAACTAAACAAACATATCACATAATCTATTAAAACATCATATCTAAACCAAAAAGCATCATGAGCTTCTCAAACCTACTCAACCCATCCCAACACACTCCAAACCCTTCCAAACTCAATGAAAATGAATTATTCCATTAAAAATCAACCATTTAGCTCATAAAAATAACAAAAATCAATCCAAAAAATTATCCATTTTAGCCCTTAACATATCCCCATACTTAATTAGCGAGTGTCCTCGTGACCTTAAAACAAGGAAGAATACTAATTCCAAAAAACTAGCTCAATAATTCTAGCTTGAACTTCAATCAATTAGCATCCACAAATCAACCTTGACCCTATCAGGCTCTAAAATAACATGGATTTATAAAAAAAGATTGATGAAAGGAAAACACCCTGAAGCATGAGCCAATTCTTAGCTTTCAAAATATAACAAAACAAATTAGTGAAGGATCATATAAAAGGTTCTTCCATTCCTTCACAAGTCTTCAAAACTTTAGCCAAATCCATAAATCAGCATCTTTTAATCTTTTCAACTTTCTCGAACCATGTCTCTAGAAGAACACAAATCAAACACACCCACACACAAACACATAACACATAGAAATCTGAATGACACCCCAAAAAGGAAGGATGAAAATAAATTCCATTAAATATCAATCACCAATTACATCCAGAAAGAAATCATCAATGAAGATGTTCTCTTTTAAAGGCCTGATGATTTCGAAACCTATCCATGGAAAGCGATTTATCCACAAATATCTTAGGAGGATTTTGAAAGAATTACAAATAGCATATTCTCTCCACAAGGACAAGATATCTACTCGGGAGAAAAAGAGTATGGAAATAAAAGATATCCAACTGACAACTATCAACATCCACATCAAAATTCATGCACAACTTTGATATTGGCTTCTGATCATTATGAGAATGATAATGCATGTATGCTAAGTACCAAGAAAAATGAGCAGTTAATCTAACTGAAGGATCATTAGATTGAGGACAGATCTAGGAAAACTACAAATAATTATGATAAGCTTGTATAGGAGTCTACCAATCCCTTGGAATCACAAGCCAATTAATTTAAGGTCTTGTCAATGAACCTGTTTGACTCCACCCTTTTCATCTATACATTTGCAAATCAAAACCAAACTAGCCAAATGAGGGGAACTAGGAATAAAAGATGTGGATGGAGGAAGAGGAACAAGTATCAAGAGATAAAGGGATAGATAGGTAAAATCATAAAAAGAGGAAAGGTTCAAAGATGGAAATTTAGGTAATTTAACTAAATTGAATAAGAAAGGAGCTAGAAAATATGCTAGAAAAGTGAAAAGGAGCATGATAGATGGTGGAGGACAAGGAGGAGTAGGAGAGAAAACATGATCCACAATGAATGGGCAATGAGTAAAGATAGGAATTTGGGGAGCACCTTGTGGTTGAAAAAGAAGAGGAGAAATAACACACAGAGTCGATTAAAGAATGGATAAATAAGAATTAAATCTATGGGCCATCAGTTGGTAATAAGTGACAGAAGATATTGATGGCAGATCAACAATTGTAAGCTTCAAAGAAGGAGACATCAAAAGGGGATTTCTGAGAAACATGGGCTAAAACATCATCCCTCAGTTGGTTAGTGTTTTGTAAATGTGTAGGAGCTTTCAATTGTCTCTGATTCAATACAATAGACTCTATCATGGAATGCCAAGAAACTTCAGGACATGCATCCACCTTGGAAGAATAGGCTTGAAAAATCTCATCCATCTACAACTCCAAGTATTGGACATAAAGAATAACTTGCAAAATAATGTCCCTCACATACCAAAGACATATCCTCATCTTTTGAAATTACAAGATCACCTCTTAGATACATATAAGATATCAACATGGTGTTTGGTATAACTAAATCCACAAAGGCCATATGGGAAACCTTTGCTAAGATATTTGAGGACCAAGCACCACTCCATCCATCCTCTAGAGGATGAAAATCCATACTGGACATCTTCATGTAAAAGGCCAGCTTTTGTTGTTGATAGTGCACAAAGAAAGAATGATCTAGCAAGATGTATTCCATAAATTGTTGAAAACAAGATCACAAAAGTTCCATTCTAGATTGAAGCCTTTCCACCTTAGCTTGAAATAAAGGACACAAGGTTGCATTACGTTGGAGAGAACCCAAGTTCGTTGTTGATAAAGAAGGTATTAATGGTGCATTAGGACTTGGAGGAATGGAGCATACTTGAGGCAACTGTTCTTTTAACTCCTCAATCTTGGTATTTTGATGCTCAATTGTACAATTTGCTGATTGTAACTCCACTATCTGGGAAGTAATTAAAGCTTTAAGCTCCTCAATTTCCTCAAAAAGAGAATCCTTATCCTCATTGATAGTAGCTACTTGAGCCTTTGCTTTAGTCAATTGGGCTTGCGAAGAGGATAATTTCCACTTTTTGGGCTTCTAGCAATTTAATTTGTGACTCCATTTGTTTGAAAAGACCAAAAAGAGTTTCCTTAGTAGAGGCAAGTTCAGTGTTAGCCTTATGTAACTCCTCCTTGGATTTCTGCATCTCCTCCTGTAAGGCATGTAGGAAGGGTAATGCTTGATGTAGCAGAATTTGACACTGGAGGAATTGAGGCACAAACTATTTCAACTACATGCTTTAAGCACTTCCTTTGAATAACTAGAGGAGGAGGAGAGTCACAATCTTCAAGGATACATTTAAAATATTCAATAGAAGAAGGAGAAACCATTGGAAGATTTTTAGGACGCTCCAAGTTTTCAATTGTATGATATCATTATATAAAGGCAAACACCGTGGAACAATCGCAATCTACAAGATAAATCACTACAGATGAATATTGCAGCTGCATTTCTCGTATTTTGGATAGCCTTATATCCACAGTTGATTGACTCAAATTGATCCAATTTGTTCTTCTTTGAATTTGGATTATAGCATAGACTTGGCTATGCAAACATGATGTTATAGCCAAAAAGCTTTTGAAGTTTATTTCATAGCTCTGTTTTATTTTATAAAGGTTTCAAGTTTAAGCATACTAAGTCTTTATTTATGTTACAGGCTATATAGAAGAGGCACTTGAAAGTAGTCTAGCTGTTGCATATGCTTTACCATAAAAATCCTATCAAATAACTATTTTTCAAGTAATGTAACTTTTTATCGGTTCATCTTTTGAGGATGGTGTTAAAACAAAATTTTTAGCCCTTAGAAAGATTTACAATTGTTATTAGACACATATTTTAAAAATTTTGAATATTTAGCAAGTTATTTGAGTCCTAAAGTGACCCTGAATGCAAATGTCACAACAGTATGGAGAAAACTGTGTAGTAGCCAACTTTGAGCCCTATTTTTTATGACCTTACCTTCAAATTTGGTAATCCATCATAGGGACATGAATTGTAGAACTTTTTGTTTTCTACAACTCTCTAGTTATCATCATGACCTGATTCTATCTACAAAGAAAGTTATTTATCTTGAAAGTAGGTCTCGCAGTTAACCTAGACAGTAAAATTTGTAAATTTTAACCTATACAAACATCTAATTTCCTAGTAGGATAGCTTTTAATCCATTTGGAATTTTAGTATACTCCCAAAAGAAAGAGTTTAGCTTATACAAAGATCTAAAACATATATTAGACATTGTTTTGTCTAAATATGCATATATTAAAATATAATCATATCTAAATATGTCATAGAACTTAAATATTACTATTTTGTACTAAGAGACTAGTATTTTATACAACTTTAGCCTTATCTTTAATATGTTTCTTTTTAAATTTTAGTCTTAGTCATAAGTAAATGTTTTGTAAAAATTCCTTATAAGCTCCAACTCTCTAGTTATAGACTAACTTGATTTACAAGAGGATATAAGTTGTTTTTTATTCAAAGTAGGCCTTCAATACGATTCTCATTCTAATTTTTGACAATTATAGTATACCTTTTGTGTTGTTATCTTTTGATTTGATAGACATTGAGACTAACAATTTTTTCTTAAAAGTCATTTGGAAAATTCTTCAACTTCCTAATTCTATTGCGAATTCATGCTTTCTAATAAAGATAGAGATCTTCAATCAAGGTAAGATAGATAAGTCTTTTATTTTTTATTTTTTAAAATTCTTAGTTAATTTTTTACTTATTACTAAACTAGAATAAAAAATTTATTTTTTATTGTCGATGCTTTGAGTATGAGACCTAGCATTCATAATATTTATGTCTTATCTTTTGACTCTCTTACTTCCATGAAAGACATCTATAACACTAACCCTAGTTTTTAATCTTATTAGAATCGATTATTTGTTAATAATTAGACTCCATTTGATTCATTGTCCTATACTAGATACTTGGTGCAATTGAAGACGTGCAACGGATGACCGCCCGTGCCCTTAGTGCTTACCCTACATTGCTTAGCTTCACATTGAGCAACTAATAGCAATTGAGGACAATTGCTATCCCAATCGAGGGGTATGATGCCAAGAGGCATATTCCACGATGGATTCTGTGAGACCAGGGTGGATTCCGTGAGTTTTTTATTCCACAGTGGATTCTGTAAAACTATATTTATTTGCCGAGACTCGTACACAAGATGGATTCCTTGTGCGAAAAGTTGACGGGGATGCCCGTCCTTTTTGGGCATCGCGTTAATTTAATGTGCAAGTGGGTGATTTCATAGCGGGTGATTCTGTAAAATATATATTTAAATTAATTGATGTTTATTAATTAAGAGTGCGCACTCGTATTGAATTAAGATTAGAACAGAGTTCCAACCTATTTATTTATTTTGTAGCTGAAGACTACTAGGTATTCACTATTGTTTGCTTATTTGATTTACAAATAATTGTGAATGCTTTAGTTGATGTGTAGAGCAGGCAGCGGTGGCTTTGGGTAGCACTGGACATTAGCATAAGTCCAAGTGTAAATTTCATTATTAAAATTATTACTCTATTTGTAAGTTATAAGTTTAAACTTCTTTAGTAATAATTAGATCATTATCCTTAGTACTATTAATTTATTTATTTTTAAATATAGATTATTTTAGAATATGAGATTTAAGATATAGTTTTATTCAAATAAGCTTTCTTTATGAAATACTTGGTATTTTCGTAATGTGGTTAAGTTTAGAAAGCTTTTCTAGCTTTCTTTTATAAAAGCAACAGGATCGCGCGTAAAATAGGAGAATAGGGTGAAAGCTTAGTTTTTTAGTTTCTCCCTCATCCGAAATCGGAATTCAAAGCTTCAAGAGTCATTTTTGGGATTTAGGCACGCTCCGAATATGATGGTGATGTCAAAACATTAAGATTTAGAGCACAGAATTTTCTACAGCAACTGTAGCATGTTATAGGATACCTCTTGACTCTTAAAACTCTGTATTTCAATTGATATGTGTACTTTCTTTGTAATTATATGTAAGATATATATGCAAATATCCATGTAAAACTATAATATATAATTAAGGATGGAAAACCATGTCTTTTTCCATAGGGGAGGTTGGGCCCAATCATGCGTTTTCCCCTTGTCTTTCTCAATCTATTGAGTTATTCAAATCCTCTTATGTATTATCATGTTGTTTGTATTTAATAGTTGAGATGTTTAATTTATTAGATTTTTCCACTAAATTCTTTGTTTATGATTGAGCTTTAATTTGCTAGATTTGCCATGTGTTCCACTTCGCAGAAACCCCGAGTAAATCATATCCTAGAAAAAAATCAGTATGACCTATCTACACATGCGATCGATAGTATCATGGGATATAAACATATAAACATCCTGATTCCTGTATCAAGCAAGAAAATAAAAAGAAATATACACACCATAGCCCAAACTATATCATTGTGACCATCAAAAAAGAAGAAATACCATAAACTTCACCACACTGGCACAACTGCAAACTACACCTGGCACAACAGGAACTAAGTAAGAGACTGTGTCACCTTTATTCCCAAATAGTATTCATTGATTAGATAAGAGATGTGCAATGTAGATAGATTTAGATTTAATGGTATATAAATTTTACCAATTATTAACAATGGGTGAAGTTTTGATTAGGTAATCAATCCTAAAAAAGAAATTATGGTTGATTTAATCCGTTAAGAAAGCATATTACACATTCACAATGCATTAAACGAATGCCAAACTTTGAATTTGACTCTAAAGCTCTCTAAATGCGTATTCATTTTTTACTAGTTCATTTTATTACACATTAAAAATATGTCTGTTTTAGTATACATGAAGCATATGCAATGTGAACGATGAGTTTATTTTATTTTATTTAAAATGATGTGTATTGAGCAGCATGGATGCACATGGAAAATGTGATTTGTTGGTTCCTTTTAACAATTACATGTGGTTTGTGGTGCATAAAAAAGAAAATAAAATTTTGATACTTATAGGGTGTGTGAATGCACCCACATCTAAATGAGCACAGGAAAATTGATTGATGGAGAGGAAACCATGGTCATAAAGCAATCCAAAATATAATCCCACCAAGCTAAAATTTTATCGCATAAGAAAAAATACCAAAAATACCACATGTAATTTTTTAAAAGATTATGCATTTTAAGGTATTTTAAATCTATTTTTATCTAAATTTATTGGTTATTGGATTTTAGTTTTGTATAACTAGTAATAAAAAGGTTGAGAATGGATCATGAAAAAATTATGGATTTTTCTTAAGCTTTTTAGGGAATTTTCAGGAATTTTTTTGAATTTTAGGGATTTTTAATGAAATTCTTAGGTTTTTATTATGTTTTCCAATTTTTTCATTTTTGAATTTATAATTTCTAGCTTGTATTTGTAAGTAAAAGTTTAAGTGACTTTTTGGGTTTTTTGATATTTTTTATTTTTAAAAAAACTTTTCATGGTTTATTTGGATTTTTAGTATTTTTGGTTTTTTCTATTTGGCAATTTAAAATTGCACGAAGGCATGTATCTATTGCGCTACCCATGAATAGTAGCAACTGCACCGCACGGCTGAGATGCCACACACGTCCTCGCAAGTGAATTGCACACATGCAATCCAAGAGAAACTTCACGCACGTGAACTACCCACTATGGAGTGAAAAGAACATGCAAGTCTCGGCATGGGACCGTGTACCCACGTGATAGGCGGCCTCATAAGGGTTTGGAATGGTTGTGTGTTTTGTTACATAAACAATGGGGGGGGGGGGGGGGGGAATGGGGCCTAGTAAGGAGAGGGGGAAGGGGTACCCTATGGGGATGGGGGATGTGCTTGTGAGGGGGTTGGCTGAGATGGGGGGCAATGGGGGTGGGGGACTGGTGGGGTAGGGAGATGATGGGTAGGGAGGAGCAAGAGGGGGATGAGGAGGGAGGAGAATTGGGGTTGGGGGGGACAAAAAGAGGCGGGTAGAGGAGGCCTAGAGGGGCAAGGGGTGGGGCTATGGAGGGGGGGAGGGTTAGAGGCGTAAGATGTAGCCAAGGTGGAGGCAGACAAGCACGACATCAGAGGAGGTAGCGCAAGAGGAAGAAGGCACGGATGGTGGGCATGGGGGAGGAAGAAGGAGGGTGGCACTGCGCGGATAGAAGGGGTAGGAGGAGTGGGGTAGTGAGTGCATGGTGGGTGGTGCGCGCATGGTGGGAGGTTGATAGGGAATCCATATTGAAGAGATGGACCAATCATCACTTGGATGAAGGCATTCGGAAGGGAGTTTTTCTTAGAGTCCTACAACTAGAAGTTCGTAAGTTTGTGGAGGTAAGGAGACTAGTCAACCTAGAAGCTACAGTGGAAGGTGCAAGATTGTATGGTGAAGGTGAAGCAAGGCTATCTAATGACCTCAGGAAGAGAAGTCTTATCTCCTCCCATGCCAGGAATGATATACCCACCAAATGCAGTCCCAAGGACTACTTCCTATTCCACCCTCATATGCAAACAATACCACAATATAGTATACTGAATCCATGGTGGCCCCCGTAGACAACAATGCCTTAAATGATAGTTCAATCACAGCAACAATGGCCTCAAACAGTTTTCCCAATGGCAACTCAACAACAATAGTGAAATTCTCAACAGCCTCAATAGGAGCTCTAAATCAGAATTAGAATAAAGGTGGAGCCCCAAGAGGAACACCAAGGAAAAGGGAATTCTCATGCAAGAAAATCTATCTTGTAACACCAACAAGCTTGTTTATCATGTTTCATATGATCACAATGAAGAAAAGAACACCAGGCACAACAAATCTTCATGTAGCATCATGTAGATCTCCCACGGATTTGATAGAATCAACCATATTCTTCAACATCTTCACAAAATCCATCAATAGAACAAAGAAAGCAAAGGAATACACCATCTTTGAATGGAAATACATCACATAGTATTCATCTTCAATATCTTCATAGTCTTCTCTCTCAATCTCTCATATACAATCACTTTGGTTGAGTAGAATTGGCTATCTCTGACTCTCTCTCTCTCTCTCCATCAATAATACATCATATCCTCACTACAATCTCTCAAAAATCACCCTCAATAATCCTTCTTAGGTCGTGGATACCCCTCCCAAGAGGTATGTCTGATATGAAGAGTCACCAGAGCCACTACAGTGTCCTTTCATAGCTCACTACTGTCACTTCACTCTAGTCTTCACTTGAGTCTTCAGCAGCTACTTCTTCCACTTCTTTCGGCTCTTTTGCACTTGTATTCACCTCTTTCCAAGGCTAGAAAACTTTCCCAAGCTACACTCTCATCCATCATAACACATATAGAAGCATACAGAACAGTCACAGAACAGTTACAGTACAGAACAGAACAGAACAGAAACAGAAGCTCTACAGAAGACCTACAGAAGGTTTCAGAAGGTCATCAAAACCACATAACTCACTCTCAAACCATTCCAAACTTTCACAAACCATTCAATAAGCTTTCTCAATATCTCATTCTTCATCAATCAATACTCCATCCCTCCTTACAGAAGATAATCAGAACAAAACAGACCAAAACAGAACAAAACAGAAGGTATACAGAACCAATCAGAACCTATCAGAAGATCACAGAACCACTAATAAACATCATGAACTTCCAAAACACAATCAATATCATCCAAAACACTCTCAAACGTCTTCCAAACCAATCAATCATCTCATAAAATCAACCATTCAGCTCTCAAAAACAACAAAAAACAGCCAAAAAACAAGTCATTTCAACACTCAACATATCCCCACACTTAATAAGGAAGCGTCCTCGCGACCCAGGAAAAAGGGAATACAAGTTCAGGGAAAAGTTCAACTTTAAGCTTCAATATCTCTTCAAAAAGAATCCATCCATCACGACCCCAACTTATAACCTGTATCTGATATAAAAATACAAGAAAGAAAAACCCGTTTTACAGTAACACCTCTTATCAAACTAAAAATCACAACAAATTTATAAAGGATATAAGATTTTTCTTCTTCTTCATCAGCATCAGCTTCAACTCTCCATCCACGACCCCATCACCACAATTCTCCAAAATGTAGCTCGCACATGAAATCCAATAGGAAACCACCATGTTCGTATTACATAAATGAACTCACAACACAAACACTAATACAACACAACCATCTGAATGACTCCTCCAAAAAGAGAGATTTTCATTAAAAAGCATCCACCATACATTGGAAAGGTATCAATGAAGATGATCCCTCTTAAAAGATTGATGTTGTCGGAAACGATCCATAGACAAGGATTCATCTACAAAGTTTTTGGGAGGATTTTGAAAAAACTGAAGACAGCACATCCTTTCCAACAGGACCAGGTATCTGCTAGGCAAACAAAGGGTATGAAAATACAATATCTCCAGCTGCTGGGAATCAATGCTCACATTGACATTCATGCACAACTTTGGAATAGGCTTGGAATCATTATGAGAGTGCCTATGCATATACGCCAGGTACCAAGCAAAGTGAGCAGTTAATCTCACTGAGGGATCTGCAGACTGTGAATACTGCTGAGAAAAATGAACATAGTTTTGATAAGCTTGACTGGAAGCTGTCCATTCTCCTGGAATTACTGGCCAATTGATCTGAGGTCCTGTAAGGGAATCATCCGAACTCCATCCCCTTCTTCTGGAAATCTGATTATCAAACCCGTCACAGTCACTAACCAACTGAGGTGGTTGAGATATAGAAGTGTTAGGAGAGGGTAATGGAATAAGGAAAAGTGGATGAAGGGAGGGATAGGAAAAATCATAAAAGGAAGAAAAGTTTAAAGAAGGAGTGGTAGAAATTTGGAGGGAATCACTAAGGAAGGGTGTTAACTGATAAATAGAAAATATGGAGGGTACATGAATGGATGGAGAAGGACAGGGTGGAGAAGGGAAAATACCCTATCCTCAATAAAGGAACAGTATGTAAAAATGGGAATTTGAGGGAAAGATGAAGGTTGGAAAAGAAGGGGTAAAATAACTGTGGAATTAGATTGACAAAGGGAAATATATATAGCGTAGCGGTGAGCCATTTGTTGGTAATAGAGGAGGGTAGGAACATAAGGTCCTAAGAGAGATCGTCTATGATAGGCATCAAAGAAGGTAGCATCAAACGGATTATGTTTTGAAAGATAGGCTAAGAGATCCATCCTCAGTTGATTAGTACTCTGGGCAGAGGTAGGAGCTGTGTTGTGTCTTTGATTAAGGACCACAGAATCAATCATGGGATGCCACGAATTATCATGACAATCAGCCACTTTGGAGGAATAACTCTAGAACATGTCAGCTATGCGCAACTCCAAATGGTTGACATACAAAACATCCTGTAATACCACATCCCCCACATACCATGCCATATCCACCTCATCTGGAATTAACAAGTCTCCTCGTAGATACATGTATGACATCAACATGGTATCTGGCATGACAGAATCTTCAAACACCATTCTTACTACCTCTGTCAACAACTTAGCAGACCAAGCCCCACTCCATCCATCCTCTGGAAGAGGTAAATCCATCGGGGAAAGCTTCATGTAGAAGACCAACTTCTGTAAGTGGTAGTGGACAAAGAAAGAATGGTCTGGTGAGACATATTCCAAAAACTGCTCAAAGGTAGACCATAACAAGTCCATTATGGACTGCAATCTTTCCACTTTATCTTGGAAGAGAGGGCACAAAGTAGCCTGTCTCTGAAGAGCAGCCAAGTCCTGCTATGAAAGAGAAGGAATCAATGGAACATGAGGGCTTGGAGGAACAGAGCGGGATTTGGCCAGTTGATCTTGCAACTGCATGATTTGAGAGGCTTGGGAGGCCACTGTGTCATTAGCAATCTGTAAAGCTGAAAGTTTGTCATCTAAGATAGCTTGGAACTCCTGCGCTTCTCTGGACATCCTCGCCTTCTCCTCTGAAAGGCTAGTAACCTGGGATTGAGCCTCTAGTAACTGGATTTTCAAAGAAGAGATCTCATCGCTTTGGGTGGCAACCAGTTGGGTTTGCTGTTCCATTTGCTTAAACAAATCTGCTAGGGTATCCTTAGCAGAAGCTAACTCGGATGTTGCCTTATGCAACTAGTCCTTAGACTGCATGAGCTCTTCATAAAAGGACGCGTACAGCTGTTGAACACAGGCTGTCACTGACAATTCAATGGAACTTTGAATATCTTTACAGAGGAAAGGAATTGCATCTCCTGAGACTAGACTGTTCAGGGAGGGAACTGAGATCTCCAATGATCCTTCTCGATGTGCTCTGAACAGGTTATTACAAGTGAGATACCCAGGAAGATCACTGCCAGAGGTAGCAGGAATGGGCACTGAAGGAAGTACTGAAGGAGCTTTATCCGCTACCCGCTTCAAGCGTTTGCGCTGGATGACCAGGGGAGGCGGAGAATCATCATCCTCTACGTCAATAGGTTCTGACTCATCTGAAGGTGGAGGAGGAGGTACTGGATCTGATGGAGGTGGTGGAGGCACAGTCTTCTGTAAACCGGAATAGGTCAAGAAGGCAGACAAATATGATCCATATGTGACATTGGTAACATTACCCCTGGTGACTTTGACGAAATGCTGATCCATTTTAGTGAGGAGGTAAGTGCTCCAATCAATAGCAACTCCTTTCAACACCATCCTTGAAGTTGTGAAAAGCTCTTTGGACAAGTACTCGGATGGCGTTTTGGCAGGCATAAACCTGTCCTAGAGAAACTGACAGATCATCTTTCATACAGGATCAGTGATCATAGAAAAAGAAACTCCTGAAGAGTTAATCACATTCTTAACATCCAGCATTTCCCTTGTCTGCTTTTGCAACAGCTTCAGAATCTCTTCATTAGAGAAAAGTTGACGAGTGGTAACAAAAGGTTTACCTTTGGAGGGTAGAGACAGAGCCTTTCCTAAGCCTCGAGGTGTCAAAGTCATAGAAATGCCCTGGACTAGTCCTGTCTTCTTGCTGTAAGAGGCCAGAAACTCATCACATAACGACGGATCCTCTGGAAGCAATGGAAAGGAGGTAGCCACAAAAGCAGCGAGTCCCGCCTTCGTGAGAGGCTCAAAAGTAAGTAGGGAAGAGTAATCCCTACTAACTAATGGGACGTACTGGATAGGGGGAGGAACGTGAGAATGCGCCATTCAGATGGTTACACACACACCACAAACACAGACAATCAAGGAGAATGCCTGCAAAGGAACAGACAAAAAACCAAGGATAAGAGAACAACCAAAACAATAAAACGTGACTCGACCAACTAACCCCAAACAAACCACAGCCTAGAAAAAATTCGACATGACCTTGAGACATATGCGACCGAAAGCTTCATGCTATGCATCAGACAAACACCCAGAACCCCGTATCAGGCAAGAAAAGAAAAAACTGCACACCGTACCCTTAACTGTAACAAAGACAGGAAACCAAAACAATACCACATCCGACACATATCAAGACTACATCGTTGATAAACTAGTAAGGGACCATGGAAATAACTCTAATGACTGCGCATACCCCTCCCACGAAACGGTTCATTAAAAAGGGGAATTAAGTGCAGTGAGGGGGAATTAATTTAATGAAGGGTTGATTTTAAGAAAGTATTAAGAATGGGTGAAGTTTTATTAGGTGATAAACCTTAGCAAGAAAACGGCGGTTCTTGATGGTGAAAACGGTGCTTTAATTCGAATCCCGGACTTCGATACCCAGACTGGGTCTCTAAATGCAAGTTCATTGATTACGAATTAAGGTGATGTGGAGTGCTTTTTTTGCCAGCGCGTGCTCTTGTGACGGCTGGTTCATGTTAAGTAAAAATTAAAGTGCCTCTTTAGCGCACGTAGCGCGTGCTAAGTGAACGGCGGGTTTATTTTAATGAAAAAGTATGTGTGTGTTGAGCGCGAATGCGCGTGGAACTGTGGGTGAATAAAGAGTTCATTTTAACAATTAATTTGTGATTAAGGGAGAAATGAAAATAAATAAATCACATAAAATAAATACCTGGAAGGGGTGTGTATGTAATGCAGGAATGCGCACGGAAGAGTCCCCCAAAAGAAGTGAATCCAGTAAAGGAAAAGTAAAGACCACTGACGAAACAACAAAGACAACACCTTAGCGGGTGTGTTGATTTGGTTTTTGTTGGTTTTTTAATTTTTGTAATTTGTGATTATGGATGGTTGGTTTTTGTTTGTAAAGTTGTTTTATTGTTTGGCTTTGTTTTGTGTTTTTTGTTTGTGTGGTTTGTTGTTTAATTGTTTGTTTTTTTGTTTGTTTTGTTTTGTTTTTTTTTAATAAGAATAAGAAGAATAATGAAATCAAGATATATAACACATAAATATGTGATGAAGGGAAAAAATGAAAATGCAGCCATGGAGGAAATATCCACAATTGAGTGTATGAAAATAAAATAGAGAGTTTTAAGGTGAATTTCCGTTTGTTGGTGTTTTTATTTTTTATTAATCTGGTCTAGTCAGGTTAGTCAGATGGTATTAGGGTAGTCTAGGGAAAATCAGAGAAGTCAGATAAGGCAAGTTAGTGGAGACTAACCTAAAGGGGGTTAGTTAACCTAAGTTGGGTTAGGGTTAGGGTTAGGGTTAGGGTTAGGGTTAGGCACCTAACTAGGGGTAGGGAGAACTAACCTAACTAGGGTTAGTTAGAAGGGGTTAGGTTAAGTTAGTTAAACTAACTAGGTTAAGTTAGTAAAACGAATGTTAGGTTAGTTAATCAAATGTTAGGTTAGGGAAACTAATCTTAGGTTAGTTAAGGAGGAGGAGGAGGGGGAATCGGGCGGCGCGTGGCGGCGATCCGGCGGCGTTTAGCGGCGACGTTGGGCGCAATGGCGGCTACGCGGCGGCGTCGGGCGTGTCGGCGGGCGAGGGGCGGCCTGGGCGACCTCCAGGCGACGGCGACGGCGTCCGGCGGTCTGACGGCGGGTGGCGACGGGCGTTGGGGACGAGGTGCTGACAGGCGTCGACGGCCTCACGGCGGAGCAGGCGACGGTGGTGACGCGGAGGCGGCAGTGACAGCAGCCAGCGTAGGAGGCTGTGATGGGCGCGGCAGGTGGCGGCGACCTCACGGGCCCCTGGCAAGCGGCGATGGCATTATAGGTCGCTGGCGGGCGACGACGGCGTTACAGGTCACTCGCGGGCGACCTCACGGCACAGTGGGCGGGGCGGCTGCGGGGGAAGAGGAAGGGGAAGGAGGGGAAGGAGAGGAGAGGGGCAGAGAAGGAGGAGGGGAGGGTGAAGGAGATAGAGGGGAAGGAGGAGAAGAGGGGGGGGAGGAGGAGGAGGAGGGGAGGGGGGTACGCAGGAAGAGGGAGAGGAAGGGGAGGAGGCGGTTAGGGTAGGGAGGGGTCGGGGTAGGGTATAGGGGTGGGTAGGGAGGGGGTGCCCAAGGGGAAGGGTAGGGGGAGGGGTGGATACCCAAGGGGAAGGGTAGGGGGAGGGGTGGGTACCCAAGGGGAAGGGTAGGGGGAGGGGTTAATGGGCAAGGGCCCATGCAAGGGGCATACCCCCTCGTCCCGCGCGGACGAGGGGCGAGGGTAAAAAAATTTGCCGTGACAGGATTGAATGGGCGTCGAAACGTCGCGACGGGAACGTGGAGGCAACCGAGGCACGTTAAAACGCGTAAAATTGAAAAAGGCGCATTCATGCGCGGGACGGAGCGCGAGAAAACACATAAAAATAAAGAAAATTTAATAACTCCCAATCCGGACGTCAAAACGAAATAGCGTAAAAACAAAAAGTGGGCAGGACGGCAGGCGGAAGACAAGAAAAATATGCGACGGAGGTTCCGGGAGGGGTAAAGGGCGGTCACGTGCAAAATCGGAAAATCCGTGTATCGGAACGAGGTGCCAAAAAAAGGAAAACTGTGCAGAAAGACGTGCCCGACAATCCTATCACATCAAAACATAATTTTGACTGAGATAAGATGCGTTCACGTGGGAAAAACCCAAAAATCAAACCCAAAAATGGGATCGGAAATTAATATTGGACGAATCGTGCACCGGAATGACATGCACTAAAAAGGAAAAATGTCTGTAGGAAGGGGTTGCACAGGGGGAGCACGTGAAACTACAGTTCTGGTGGAAGTAAAAGGGGTTCGCATGAGAAAAACACCAAAAAGACGCCCGAAAACACATTTAAAAATTATTAATAAAAAATCCAGAAGTCGAAAAAGGGTAGAGAAAAAAGGAAAAAGGTAGGGGAAGACATGGAGAACACGACTGTCAAATCAAAGTTGAAGTCCGATGCAAACAGGGCAGGTTCACATGAAAAAATGTCAAAAAGACGCACGAAAAAGTCGTAAAAAAAACCAGAAAATTAAGAATGGACAAACCGTGTATTGGAATGACTCGGAGTAAAAAGGAAAAATGTCAGGGGAAAAGTGGTTGGCAGGGCTATGATGTCAGATCACGGTTCCGAAGCAAGCAAAGCACGTTCATATGGAAAACCGGCTAATTCATGCAAAATGCTGCAAAAATTAATAACTCAAAAACCATACATCGGAACAGGGGTAGGTAAAAAGGAAAAATGGTCATTTCAAAGAGAGGAACATGGCTATAAGGTTGGATTTGGAAGTCGGTAAACGGAGGGTGCATTCACAGGACAAGATCTCAAACTCAGGGAATGAAGGAAAACGGCAAGGGAACAGCCCCAAGGGTGGGTGGAACATAACCAGGTGGGTGGGAAGGGACCCCACCAAGGTAACAGCAAGTCATGGCATACATGCATGAGCAGGTTAAGGCATATGCAGAGGGGTATGCAATATAGACGCGCAGGGACGCGTCCCCACACTTAAGACCTTAACAGATAGGGTTAACCGAGCAACAGGGACCTAGGACCACGCCACAGACCATCCACTAACATCCCCACACTTAAAACATGACCGTCACGAAGAAACCAAAGTGGGAGAGTTAGAAAAACTTGGCCCATTTCGTCAAGAAGCAAGGTTGAGTGTCGATGGCATGTCCAGTGTTGTTGTCGGCTTCTGGAGGAGGTACCAAGGCATCTTCGCTGTACACGTCCTTCATAGCAGGGACTGCGCGGCAGCACCCAGGGAGGTAGCTGATGGAAGGAATCGCAAGAAATGCGTTGTCGATGATGAGGGATATTGCACTCAACTCACAATCACTCAAATAGAATGAAAGAACAGTCACTCGCCCCATGACTAATATCACTCGAGGAAAAAGGATTGAAATCCATATCGCGTACCCGATTGAGGAATCGACAAGGGGGGAATGGTGCAGAAGGAGTATGCCAGGGTGCACAGTTGATGGTGCATGTGCATCCAACCCGTCTGGCATAAGTGCAAAGAGGAAGGCAAGGGAGCCTTACAGTGCAGTGTACAGAACAGGGTGATGTGTCTTGTGATGATGACAAAGACCCATCCCATGGGTGCATAGGGAAACGGGAACATACCTGACTCCAAGTGTCGTAACGTCCCTCAATCTCACCTCTCGGTAATTGATTGAAGAAACTCCAGTCATACTCATCCCACCCTCTGTCTCACGCTCTGTTGATAGTTACAGGAGGGCAGTCTTTTCCTGAAACCCCTTGATATTACCCTCACAATCACTTGTGCAAAGGTTGTATGCCTTGTGCGCATTTGATGGTGCAACTGTGCATCCCGCCCTGTGCCGGCATACGGTGCGAGAAGGAAGGCCAGGGAGCCTTATGGTGCAGTGCACAGAAACAAATCGTGCTTTGTGCATTGAGAGGCCCATCCCGTACGTACAACACTTCATTCACACTTCTCACCTCTCATTTGATTTGAAGGGAAAAGACTGGTCTCTCGCCCCACCCTCTGTCCCACTCATTGTTGATAGTTTCAGAGGGCAACCATACTCACTTCCCCATCCAGTTAGGATGAAAGCTCACATCTCTCGATTATTTGTCGATGAAGATCGTGTCGTCAGTTGTTGAAGAGGCGTACCCAGGGAGGTAGCCCTCAAATCGAATGTTGTATTGGACATGAATATGTCGTCTGCGAGAGGACAGTTAGGCACTTTGCAGAGAGACCCAGGACACAGCGTACCAAGGGAGGCAGCGCCGGAATTGGATCCTAGGGATATCAATTAATGAATCCACTTTCTAGACTGCTGGGTGTTACCACCTTTTCCACAGTCAGCTTCTCGCCCAAGGGTGTTTACCACATTTTCTTGGAACGAGGCCTGCTATGACAGGGAATTGCTTCCTTTTCTCTCATAACAGATTTGTTTTTTTTTTTCTTTTTTTTTTCTTGTTTTCCCCTATTCTCGAGGGTGTTTCCACCTTTTCTCGAAGAATAGGTCGGCATGACAGGGACCTAAGTCCTTTTCTCCCATGACCGATATGTATATATATATATATATATATATATATATTTGTTTTTTTTTTCTTTCGAATTAAACAAGGGAATGGAAGACAGACCATTTGTCAGAACCAACCTCGCCACTGTCGCTGGTGGAAAATAGAAGATAAGAGATCAAGGCTGGAAGGGGGGTTTGAGGGGACAGAGGGTTGTGTCCACTTTATCAGGAATAGCTGAAAAATGACTATCAGAAGTAGCATCATAAGAAGTACAGTGCCGTGCCAAGGAGGGAAAAGATCAAGTGTCTGTAATTGTCAAGATCCCCAAGGAGGGAAGTACTTCTTCAGGCGATATCCATTGATCAGAAAGGGATCATCAGAGGCATCAACGGTCTGTACTTGGACAGAGCCATTAGGGTTGACGGCAAGTACCTTATAGGGGCCCATCCACCGCTGTTGGAGCTTGCCAGGAAACTTGCCAAATCGTGAATCATAGGCTAGGACCAAATCACCTTCTTTGAACTCCTTGTGCTTGATGAAGCTATCATGGTAAGCCTTGCGTCGAGCTTGCATGGCTTCCATGCATTGTAGAGCCATCCTGCGAATTTCATCCAAACATTCCAGGTGCAGGAGACGGCGTTGCAGTGAATTATCGTCCCCCAAACGCTCTTTGATAGCCACTCTCAAAGAGGGTAATTCCAATTCAATAGGAAAAACAGCTTCTGTACCATACACCAGTTGGAAAGGTGTCTGTCCTGTTGCTGCTTTATGGGAGGTTCTGTATGCCCAGAGGGCCTCTGTAAGTCGATCGTCCCAATCACGATGATGTGCGGCAATCGTTCTTGTCAGAATCGAGCAGAGGATGCGATTGGTGACTTCGACTTGGCCGTTGGCTCTAGGGTAATAAGGAGTGGACTTGCAATGGCGGATCTTATACAACTCTGTCAACTCTTCCATGACTTTATTAAGGAAATGAGTGCCTCTGTCACTTACCAGCTCTAAGGGACTGCCAAAATGGGTGATGATATTCTCATACATGAACAGGGCCACGCTGTTACCATCATCCCGCTTTAGAGCTTTAGCTTCACACCACTTTGTAACATAATCCGTACATACGAGGATGTATCGGTTCTGATTCCTTCTAGTAGGAGGATCGATTGGGCCTAGGAAGTCGATGCCCCACTTCTCAAACGGCTTCAAAGGAAGGATAGGTTGCAGTGGCATAGCACTTGTCTTTGTGGGTTTCCCCATTATCTGACAAGCATCACATCTTTTACAGTAATCATAGGAATCCTTATGAATGGTAGGCCACCAGTATCCTGCTAGCAGAGCCTTCCTGGCTGTAGCTTCTCCTGCAAAGTGGCCTCCACATGGCTCGTCATGGCAAGCTTTCAAAACAATCCCAATCTCATTTCCTGCAACACATCTTCTGAGCACTTCATCTTTGCCTTTCTTGTACAGTGCACCGCCTAGCAGGGTGTATGGGGCTGATTCTAACATGAGCTTCTTCCTTTCCCGACTAGAAATACTAGGAGGGTACTATTGGGTTGCCTGCAGATTGGCAATGTCTGCATACCAGGAAGTTACAGTTTCTACCAAGAATAGGGAAGCATCAGGGAGGTCTGGGTCATCCTGCTCCTCGTCTGCAGCTTGTGGGATACGCGACAGATGATCAGCCAAAACATGGGAACGACCAGGCTTAGTAATCACCTCAAAGTCAAACTCCTGGAATAAAAGGAGCCATCTCATCATTCGTCCTTTCACATCTGCTTTGTTCATCAGGAAGGACAAGGCCTCATGATCCACATAAAATTTAAAGTGGGTGGATAGGAGGTAGTGGCAGAACTTCTCTAGGGCAAACACCATTGCCAAGCACTCAAGCTCTATCACTGTATAGTTCCGTTCTCTATCAGTGACTTTTTGACTTGCATAATAGATCGGTCGATCCAGCTTCGAGGAGCCCTTCTGGCAAAGGACAGCACCTAAGCCTTCAATTGATGCATCAGTGTGTACATGGAACTCTTTCGTCCAATCAGGAGGTTGCAGAATGGGTGCCTCAATCAGACACTGCTTCAGAGTGTGGAAGGCTTTGTCACATTCTTCCGTCCAAGTAAACTCTGCATCTTTCCTCAGAAGCTTGTGCAAGGAGGTTGCCTTTGTTGCAAAATGAGCTATGAACCTTCTGTAGTAACCCACATGGCCTAGGAATCCCCTCAACTGTTTGAGGTTGGTGGGTGCGGTCAGAGCTGCGATCTTTTCAATCTTTGCAGGGTCTGTTGATATCCCTTGTGCAGAGACAATGTGGCCCAACAGAACTCCAGAAGAGACCCCAAAGATGCATTTGTCGGGGTTGAGGGAAATCCCATACTCCGGCATCGGTCAAAGCATTGTTCCAAGTGTTCCCAGTGTTCACGGATCAAACTATAGACACAGAAGTCATCCAAATATACCTCAATAAAGTCGTGCAGATGATTTTGAAATGCGGCCATCATGACTCGCTAGAAAGTAGCAGGGGCATTGCAGAGTCCAAATGGCATCACCCGGTAAGCGTAGGTCCCCCATTCTGTGGTGAAGGTTGTTTTGGATTGGTCTTCTTCTGCGATCTGCACTTGGTTGTATCCGCTGAATCCATCCAAAAGAAAAATAAGGCTCATGTCCTGCCACTGTGTCCAACAGTTGGTCTGTGAAAGGGATAGGAAAGTGATCCTTCTTTGTCTTGGAATTAAGCTTTCGGAAATCCACACATATTCGCAACTTGCCATTCTTCTTGGGTACAACCACAATGGGTGAAACCCATTCACTATTTGCCACTAGATAGATGAACTCGGCTTCCAGAAGCTTCAGCAGCTCTGCTTTCACCAATGTGGAATAATTCGGGTTCTGTTGGGTTTGTGGGACTAGTGCTTGTTGGCACGGTGCATCATCATCATCTTTTCTTGGCAAAGATGGGTTAGGATGGCATGAGCCACTGCTAAAACATGGCTTGTTCTTCTTAACCCACGTCTTATAAGAATTTTGCATATAAGAAGATCCATTTACCAGACCAAATGATACCATCACCATTCTGTTCCGTAGCATGAGCTCGTCTGTTTCTGATGCTTCTGAAACTTCTTCTCCAAATGTATCCTCTTCGGGTGGAATAGACTCTTCTAGCTCACTTTCATAACCTTCTTCGTCCATATCATATCCATCCTCTTCTGTCTTTGTCTCTGCTTCTGCTTCTGTTTCTGTCTCTGTAGGTGCTCTGTAACAGAAGAATAGATTCTCTGTTTCCTCTTCTGCCTCTGTCTCTGCTTCTGCTATGGCCATGTAACAAGGAGAGCAGTACATCCATGCTTCTATCTCACTGTCAGAAGTGATTTTAGAAGTCATTCCCGGTTCAGGCAGGAAGTATTCACCCATTGATAATGGCTTTGCATCTTTTAGGAGTCGGCTTACAGTATCCACTGTTAAGGAATGTGCCACTGTTTTCTTGGGAAGGATCTGTTTGACAGCATCTTCATCTGCTGATGTTCCATCTGTAGCCTCATTAGGGGAGTCAGAAGATAATTCCAAGGAGGTGGATCCATGTCCTTTTTGAGAACCATACAGTTTCAGCACCACTTTGTTGGGTCCTCTACCCAAGGTCAAGGTTCCTTTGAACCAATCCGTCCTTGCTCGGGCTTCAAAAAGCCATGGTCTGCCCAGTAACAGAGGATAGGATGTACCATAAGAGTTTGGCTTCACCACCAAATAGGTTAGCCAATAATATTTTCCAGCCACTGTAGTCTTCACATATGGGAGAATGCCCAAAGGCTTGATCCTACTCTGATCCGCCAGTCTGATGAGCCATTGGGTTGGTTGCACACCTTGTAAGCCTAGATCCTTCATTGTAACATCCGTCATAATGTTCACTGATGAACCTCCATCAATCAGTGCATTTGCAATGAAGCAGCCTTCTATCCACACGCCAGTCTCTGGGGTACCCGGATCTAGGAAAGCGTTAGCCACATCCACCTCTTTTACAGGCTCTGGAGCCTTGTTGGACTTTGTTGCTGTTGAGGGAGCAATCCTTAAGCCACGTCTTCTTGTCAGTATACTTTTGAACCTTTTCCGGCAACTGGGAGACAACATCAATAATTGTCGGAATGTAAGGTTTGGTTTAAAGGTATCTAGATCTCTGACCAGGTCGTATTCCTTAATAGGATCCACTGGCTTCTCTAATCGGTTAGGGAATGGGGCAACACCCATTTTCATTTTCCCTCTTTCTTCCAACAGAGGCATCATGGGAACTTCTTCTGTCACTTGTGGCACTTCCTCCTCTTCTGTCTCCTGGACCTCTGGTCTTGTCTCTATAACTGTCTCTGTAACTCTCTGTGGCACTATAGGGCTCTGTGCGGCACTGTCAGGCTCTGTTCTATTCTGTTCTTCTGGTGGAAGGTTGAACTTCACTGTTCTTGCAGGAGGGTTATTTTCTTTCTGGACAGGTGGTTCCTTTTGCTTTGCACGAGTGATGGCAGCAACTTCCAATTCCACTAAATTGGAGGTAGGCTCTTGAGCCTTGGCCGGACTATCAGTAGCACTGTTTTTCACTGGGGCTGGGCTTGGACAGTCCTTTGCAGTGTGGCCTTCTCCTTTGCATCGACTGCATAAGGGCTTGTAATCCACTGACCTTCGAGGATTTGGACAATTTGGTGAGATGTGTCCCTTTTCTCCTCATCTATAACACTCCACTTCTGATCTCTGACCACCGCCAGACTGTCTTCCTCTGTAACTTTGAGAGGGAAATCTTCTGGGTCCGAAATTAGGACCAAACTCTCTAGGCTTGGGTCCAATATCATGTGTTGTCATTTTGGATTCCAACAAGTTGAATCTTGCGTCTTCTTCCTTCTTTCTCCTATCATGCATCTCCTTCAGAGAGCAAATGTCCTCTGTATGGTTTTTCCGTAAACAGTAGGAACAGAAGGCTCCAGGAATGGTTGGTTTTCGTGTACATTCAGTGGCTAAATGGCCTGCTTGATGACACTTACCACACCAAGTATTTGACCGCATCACATCTCTTCCTGCTCCTGCAACGTTGGATATGCTCACGGTATTCACTTTCAGCGTCTGTAGCTGCTCTGTAATCACATCCATCAACTCCTTTTTGATGTTTGCAACTGAGTTGGATAAGTAATCCTTCAAGCTTTCACCTCTTGAGGCACTGGCAGTAGGGTTTTGAGGAGTCTCTGTAATCACTGCATAAACCGGTTGGGCTGGTACAGAGAGGTCTCTGTTCTGGTTCTGATTCAGAGCTCCTATTTGAACTGTTGGCTATTGGCTCCAGTTGGTAGGGTTCCACTGTTGCTGCTGATTTGGCATGGAGGAAATTGGTTGGGACCATTGCTGTTGTGGTTGAACCACCATTTGAGGCATGGATGGTGGCCACTGTGGATTTGGTGCACTGTACTGTGATACCGGGGGCATCTGTTGGTAGGGGTAGGGAACAGTCCTTGGGACTGCATTTGCTGGATACATCATTCCATGCATCAGAGGAGGTAGGACTCCTCTTCCTGGATTCAGTGCCAATCTAGCTTCCACTTCATCGTACAGTCTTGCACCTTCTGTTGCAGCTTGCAGTGTGGCTGGTCTTTGCAGCTCCACAAACTTACAGACTTCTGGTTGTAATCCTCTGAGAAACACTCCCTTCTGAATGCCATCATCTAGATTATGGTTAGTCCATCTCTTTAGGATGGATTCCATTCGTGAGACATAGGCTTCTACTCTTTCTCCAGCGAACTGACTTAGGTTCATGAATTCCTCTCTCATCCGCTCTTCAAAACCTTCACGCCTGAATTTAGTGAGGAAGGCCAACTTCAGGTCGTCCCATGTGCCAAAAGTTCCTGCTGCTTGTCTCTCATACCACTGAAACGCCGCGCCCTTAAAAGTGGCGGGGAATATTGCCAACCAATGCTCAGGGGTTCTGGCATTGTTAGCCACACACGCTACCATAAACTCTGCTACATGAAGATCGGGGTCTTCATTGTACTCTCCCTTAAAAACTGGCAATGGAACTACATTCGCTGGCCTGTCATCAATATTTCTAGGACGGATCTGGCTTGGAAGTGGACCTCCAGCAGGAGGAGGAAGGGCTTGATGTGCCATTGGGACTTCTGTAAAGAGTTCCGCAAGGGCATCAAAGGCGGCTTCTGTTGCGAGCTCGTTCTCAGCCTTGATTTTTGCTTTCTCTCTTCTCACATACCTCTGGACTCGTTCTAACGCTTGCCTCTTTATTGCGTCATTCATCAGGGGGTTGGCTCCACTATGTTGTTAGTGCTCCACAGAGGGTTAACAGAAGGCTTCAGTCTCTGGAGGACTCTCTTGCCAATATTTCTTCTACTTCTTTCTTTTCAACGTCCCTGAATTCTGCTTTCATTCCACTGCACAGAGGAAGGTATTCGGTTCTGAAGGTGTCAAAATGCATACGTCTGAGCATTGTGGTGGTGCCATCATCATAGTAATGCCAGCTTCTGATAGTTTCAATAGTGTATGTTGTGAAAAACACTCTGTCTACCAACTTCCAGTGGGTTGCTAATTGAACAAACAGAAGATTATCAGTACACCAAGCATCCCATGTATCTTGCTGTTGAGCATCCACGAACAAATTCCAACTCTTTTTCTTCTTGTCTTTGTGAACCTCTACAGACCAAGACTCCTGAAGCTTCTTCACAATCTCCCACTTGATGTTGTCTGGAAACTTCTCAATGAATGCCAAATCTTCCATGGATGGTCATTCTCTCTGTTTCTGCTCTTCACTTTATTCCCAAACATTTTGCCACCAAGATGCAAGTTTCTGCTGCTTCAACAGGAAGAGGAAACTGTCCACCACATAGAGCATGCATCATGATGGTGATGTGTTTCCGCCATTGTGGGATGAACTTCTTGTGGAAAGTGGCTTTGATTATGAGGAATTCCAACTCTTCAGTGGAAGAAGGAACTTTACAAACATCCATTGAATTCTTCTCTTCTTGGCAATGCCATTTCCTTCATTTTCAGCCTCTTCTGGTGCTTGTTGATGGCAAGTTTCCCCGGCTGCGCACCAAAAACATGGAGCCCCAAGAGGAACACCAAGGAAAAGGGAATTCTCTTGCAAGAAAATCTATCTTGTAACACCAACAAGCTTGTTTATCATGTTTCATATGATCACAATGAAGAAAAGAACACCAGGCACAACAAATCTTCATGCAGCATTATGTAGATCTCCCACGGATTTGATAGAATCAACCATATTCTTCAACATCTTCACAAAATCCATCAATAGAACAAAGAAAGCAAAGGAATACACCATCTTTGAATGGAAATACATCACATAGTATTCATCTTCAATATCTTCATAGTCTTCTCTCTCAATCTCTCATATACAATCACTTTGGTTGAGTAGAATTGGCTATCTCTGACTCTCTCTCTCTCTCTCTCTCCATCAATAATACATCATATCCTCACTACAATCTCTCAAAAATCACCCTCAATAATCCTTCTTAGGTCGTGGATACCCCTCCCAAGAGGTATGTCTGATATGAAGAGTCACCAGAACCACTACAGTGTCCTTTCATAGCTCACTACTGTCACTTCACTCTAGTCTTCACTTGTTAGAAAATCTATTTATGCGCATCCAACTAATACAATACCATCCGAAGTTTTTTACATTAGCTTAAAATCCAAGGTATGATGCCTAATAAAAGAATCCAAGCATTATTACTTTACTTTTTTGAACTTCTTCTCATTAAGAATATCCTCTAGCATTACTGAGGGCAAGATATGAAAATAAAATTGAGATGCCCTTGAAGCATCTCTCTCACTTACATTTGGTTAAAGAAGAGACCTACACAAGATGAATATCATAAATTAGATACTATTAGAAGAAAATTTATATTCAACATTTCTTAAGTAAAAAGATATACCTTATTGCTTGGATTCTTTTACTACAACCACCTCCTCCTTATTTGAGATGCTCAATATTCTTGAGAGATCTTGTTGATTTTGAAGGCCGAAAATATTATGTTTTCTTTGGTATGCTTTGATGGGTTCCTCCAATGAGTGCTTCTTCTATTGACAATCCTATAGCTTTTACAATAACTTATCTCTATGTTTTGTTAACAAGTGATGGGACCTGAAATGTGCCGGCAGCACTGGCTATGGCACTAGCCGGACCTCATACTCATAACAAACAAACACACCCTCACAGCCTCGCGGACCAGGAGCGTCAATCTACTGTTAAAGGACAAACTGTCCTAAAGCCTAATCTATGAATTTATAGTTTTGTAGTTTTGTAGTCAAACATTTCCCTTTCTATAAACTCCACAGAGGGAGAACCCATACACATTGACAATAAATACCATGATAATCACATACATAGGAGGTAGCCTCTCGGTAGAAACACCGCGGCCCCATTGTAGCTCTCTTACATCGCAGGGATTAGCCCCTTGATGCACTGCTCAACATATAAACCAAACAAACAAACTCCACTCTTCATTTCGAATCCAGGAGATGATAACATGTTTCCTTACTAAATAATCCCCCAAGAACCGAACATCTATCCTACAGCTTAGGATGCCTTTCCATACTCAGTGTGGGTCATTCCCATTGAAACCAGATGCTATGCATCCAGGATTTTTATTCCGATACCATGATCGTCATGCACATGCAAAGGTGAATGATCCTAAAGTGCTCAAACATAATTTTCAAATCAGCAACGTGCTTGGTGCACAACCAGGCTTTTAATGCTTATTCACTAATGCATTGCAGCGATGAAAGGATAGCACCGAGACCATGCCCGTGGTACTATCCTCTTAATTAACATAACATGGACTCTATGACATGGTATGCATAAAAAAATCAGCAACAATCAGCATGCAAATCACACCATTCAAACCTCCCAACCCCCTACGTTTAGGTATTGCCTTCGTCGCACAGGTGTAGAGGTTCATTTTGTCATGTTTTGATGTATAGAAAGTGATAAATCACAAACTTTGACAAGGAGATAGGGCAAACTGAGGATAAACCTCATGCTTTGCCACTACCATACATCCACAAATAATTCTCATATTTTTTCTTATTTTTCCAAGACGTATTTCTATTTTTTTCTTATTTTTTTCATTTTCTTGATTTATTTGGCAATAAATATACTATTTTCTAGTTTTTCTTGTTCCAATCACTTCAGCATACTAACATTCCATTTACCTTCCATATTTCCCCCATGGGAACATCTTTTCCCCACTCGAAACGAAAAAACTACCATTTTACCACTTAAAATCCACATTTCGGGTTTACGGGAATTAAATAAAGCATGTAAATCATTGCAAAACCAATATTTTCTGATACATAGCAATTATTCATGGTGCAAATAGCACACACACAAATTTTCATCCAATAAGAACATAATTATCATCATAAACTATAAAAAATCCTTTATTTTCTTCATAAAAATGATCATACCGTATTTTTATGTAACCCGAGACGCCTTGAATGATTTTGCTAACCAGAAAACAGAGCCTCCATTGCTCTCCATCCAATGCTGTACTTCAATCTTCAGCATCTCCATCAATCTTCTTCACCATTTTCTTCATTCTCCCTTCCCGGTTCCTTCATCAAGAGGGTACACAAGAATAGCCCATAGGGAAAAGAGAGAGGGAGGAGAGAGAAAGACTAGAATCTGTTCTCTTCATCCACACAGCCATTCCACGTGCGAAGGGCGGCGATAAGATCAGCAAAGAGAGAGAAGATAAGCCCCAAGATCGGTTGTATGGGTTGCTTTCAGCTTGGCATTCATCATCATGAAGGAGAGGGCGAAAAATGCACCGCCATGAACTGCTCACGTTTTTTTCTCCACGCCATGCTTCTTCACGATTTGCATGAAAAAATTGGGGGGGGGGAGGGAGGGGGGGTCCAAGGCTCCAAAGGGCACATCCCCTTTTGGTCCAAGGTTTGGCCACCCTTTCAAATCTTGACCATTTGTTGACTCCTTCTTTTTACGGGCTCCTATTCGAGCTCTAAAAAATCCTGGGCGTTCGGCTTGACATCCCACACTGACTGGCAACTCCTGACATTCCGTATGGTAGTTGAAAAAATCATCAAAAATCCACAAGTGTCGCTCGGGCGCCTTTTAAAAGACGTCTTTCACTTGGTGCTTAAAATTGTCCTAGCTACAGCCGCCGCCTTCAATGTTGAATATTTTTCCCCTAAATTTCAGATTTTTTGGCAAATTTTAGGCACATCCCGGGCTTAAAACTCCGCTCTCATTGGCAACCACGGGATAGGGCGACTCAGCCCATCGAATCCCACAACAAATTTGCACAAAACAACCAAAGGAAGCATCAAGCTGAGACAAAATAGATACATACTAAAACACAGCACAATGCTCACCCTACCCTCTGACAAAACCAAGGCATGAAATCCACAAGGAGTAGGCCTAGCATAAACTGATAGAAGGTCCGAAGCTAGTCAGTAAACTGATGGGACCTAGAATGGGCCAGCACTGGCTCATGCACTAGCCGGACCTCTATCTCACGTGCTCAACAACCCCACGGCCTCGCGGCCAGGAGCGTTGATGACACATACATTGCCTTCCTAAACATCTTGCATTTGTATTACGTCGTTTGTAGTCCACTCTTCTCTCACCCACTACTCCTCAGAGGGAGTCCCTTACACATTGCCTAATGGCACGAACACAGACATAGGGGGTCCTCCAACGGCTGAATGCCGCCACCCCTCTGCGACTCTCCTACACCTTGGGGATTGGCCCCTCGATGCGTCGCTCAACATATAAACATTCCGTACAAAATCCACTCAAGGTACCATTTAATCGTATACAGGAATGTACCATGGTCCTTACTTCTCTTTTCCCTAGACCCCACGACAAGCCTATGGCTTAGGGTGTCCTGTCTCTCACTCAACGTGGGTCAAGGTCCTAATGAAAGCAATTGCTGTGCATCCAGGATTTCTGATACCTTTAAATATTTCCATGATTTATGCATATTGTGGATGCTAAGTGCTCAAACAATTATGAAATCAATATTGTGCACATGTGCCAAACATCCTTTCAATGATTTTCAACTACCGATCTTATGCGGCGTTGCACGAACCTAGCACCAAGGAAACCCTCTTGCTACTAGGCTCTTATTTTATAATTATTCACCGACCTATATGGCATGCAAACAAAAAAAAGCAATCTTTTCGTCATTTGACTCCACATTTAGACACATTTTAACCACTCTACCCTCCCATCGATCAAATGTTGCATTGTGGTATGGATTTATAGGGCATTTTGCCATCATTTTATGTGTAGAAAGTGGGAAAAACACACTAGAACAAGAAGGTGGGGTTGAACTGAGGAAAATCCTCATGCTTCAGTCCCCACAAACATTCACAAACATTGTTCTTAATTTTTATTAATTTTCCGCACCCGGAATGCATTTTTCTCCTATTTTTTGTGATTTTCCTCTATTTTCCTTGTATTTTTCCTTATTTTTTGCATTATTTAATTACTGAAAATTCAAAATAGGTTATGGGCTGTGGCCCTTAGCTCTTCTTGCAGCAAAAATGAAAATTTAGTTGGTGTTCCTATTCATTTTCCCATTTTTATGCCCAAAAACATCATTTTCCCTTGATTTTCCATATTTTACGTGTTTTAGTGTATTATTTTGAGCCACAAGATGCATGGTTTTTTGATTTTCTGATTATGATCAACAAGTACTCATGGAAAACAGCAACATAAACAATTTTTAGCCCACATGAACAATATTTTATCAATCAAAAGCCATGAAATCTCAAATTTCCTTTGAAAAAATTGAATTACCACTTATTTGCGTGTTTCGGATTTCATGTCCATGGCTGCAAATCTGAAAATCAGCAGCACTTCACGTCCAGCACAACACTTAAATCACCATTTCCAGCCCGTGGAGCAATCCAATCCATGCCGAACAAGCCTCCACCATTCTTTCTTCTTCCTTTCTCTTCCCACATGAACTTGCCTTTAGAAGAGAGAGAGGGAGGAGAGAGAAAGACTGAAATCAGAGATCTTCAAAGAGACCATCATTGCGTGAGCGAAGGGCGGTGATAGAGTCAGCACCCAGAGGGAAATGAATGCCCATGATCATTGGGGGGGGATTGTTTGCAGCCTGGTAATTATCAATCATCATGATGGAGCGAAAAATGCGCCCTGCTCACGTCGCCATATCTCACGCCCTCATCCCATGTTTTTTGTCAAAAAATTCATGTTACATCTTCAATTTGGGCTCCCAAGGGTCATGCCCACTTTGGCCACTCCAATGTCCACCTCTTCAAATCTTGCCCAACTTCTTGGCCATTTCCCCATCCGGACTCGGAATTGAGCTCTGAAAAATCATGGGCGTCCGGCTTGGCATCCCCCATTGGCCAGTAGCTTGTGTCAACTTGCACGACTGTCTGAAAAATTATGAAAAATCTACAAGTGTCGCTCGGGCACCTTTAAAGCACTTTGACGCTTAAAATCGTCCTAGGTCGAGCCGTCGCCTTTGACGGTGAATATTTTTCCCTTGGTATTCATAAATTTTAGCTATTTTTAAGTACTTCCCGGCACCTAAATTCCACTCTCATTGGCGACCACGGGATAGGGCGACCCAGTCCGTCGAATCCACGACCATATCTGCACATAAATAACCAAAGAAGCATCAAACTGATACAAAACAAATATATAATCAAACTCAGCACAATGCTCCCCCTACCCCTAGATAGAACCAAGGCATGACATCCACAAGGAGTAGGCCTAGCATCATCTAATAGAAGATCCGAAGCGAGTCACGAACCAACTGCTCCAACACCGCCAAACTAAAAAACCCTATCAAAGAGGTTGCCCTAAGTGGTAGTCTGAACTACTTACCAACTAAAGACAACACAACTAGGAGCTCCTATAAGGCGAGGACTCCTATAGCCTGATCAAGGAGTATTTTCTTTCAGTACAGTTCTTCTTTTAGGGTTTGTATTGGATGAACATACTTAGGCATGTAAAAAGGAGGGAGTTGAGCGTAGTGACCCAAGGAGAACAGGGCATCAGTCTCAGGACCTGTCTCGGCACCCAAGAACCTACCAAGCCCTCGCAAGGCGACACTTAATCCTTTTCTAACGCTCACTTTTATTTTCGCTCCAACCTTCCTTGTTTTATCAGTTTTTTTTTTCCAGCAAGAGGCCACCCCTAGGAAGACAAGGTATCGGCCCCGGGCCTGACTCATCCCCAGGAACCTACCAGGCCTTCGCAAGGAAATGATCAACTGCTTATACATTTTCATTTCATTTCATTTCTTTAATAGGGGTTAGAACCCCTTTTTACACACCTTCGTATTGATATTCATCTTTTAGGATGTTCAGGGTTTCTTGGCATCATCATTATTATCTTCTGGCAGGCTTCTCTAACTGTCTCACTACTAACAAGAACTCCTAGAACGGCTGCCTAGCAGGCTAGCAGAACAGGGCCACTAGGACTTCCTTCTAAAACAGGTCTTTCGATGCATGACAATGTCTTTACAGGAGGCAATGACTACTCCGACCTCCCTCAAACATACTTAACCTAAACCTGGGACTGCATGCCTTGGTTGCCGGCTTCCCAACAAAAAATGTATCCCCTCGACAAGTACAAATACACACATAACAGGAAAGAAAGGTACTCGTAAAGGAGAGGTATCACCTGGATTGGCCACAAGAAGCTTCCATCGCAGCAAAGGCTCCTCCAAGCTCCACCAAATTCCACGAATCACGAAACCTGTCCAGCACAACACTTAAAACAAAAACCCGATTAAATGCACCTGCACTAGACAGGGAAATGGCCCTCTTGGCCTAATGAAATAAAACTGACTTTGCTACAAAACTGAATCGGCCCTCTTGGCCTAATGAAATAAAACATGACTACGCATAACATCCTCCTGGAAACAACTTTAAGAGACATCAAAGCATACCATTCCCAGGGGGACAGAAGCTCGTAGCCCTAAACTAGGTGCATTAAATTATGACCCATCCCTCCTGCGTATATCGCAAGAGGTGTTCGCATCACATGTCGTCTAATCAGTCTGTGGGTCCAAGATAATAAAGGCAAATGAGTCTCACTTACCCTCTGCATCACCCAAATCAACCATCGTCTGCCAAAGAGGGCATGTTCAGAAAGCATACCCCACAAACGACCAGGTCCTGTCTCATCGTCAATAGATATATCGGGACAAGGGCCATAATTAAAGAAGAGGTCTTCTTCATACGCAAGATTAGCCAATGAATCGGCAAACTGATTCCAATCTCGTGGAATCAGCTGAAAAGACACTCTATCGAATTCATCTAGCAGGGCTATGGCAGTATGATGGTACATGCAGAGGATGGGGTTTCGTACCATGTACGTCCCATTGAGTTGATTTAAAACCAATTGAGAGTCCCCTTTCACCAATAACTGGCGGATACCACCCTTCTTTGCAATATTCAAACCCATAATCAGGGGTTTGTATTCGGCCATGTTATTGGTAAAATTCACCCCGAGATAAGCAGCTAACTTCATAACAATGCGTCGTCAGGGGTCTCGGATGACAACTCCTACACTTCCTTTTTTGCATGCACCCCTGGACGCCCCATCAAAGTACAAGGTGTACGTCCATAAAGGGTTTACATATCCCGCCATCCGGAACTCTACTCGTAATTATGGTAATCGAAATTCAGCATATTCAACGGGTGGACTGTAGGCTCCATCCCTCCATCATCATTGAATTCAACAGGGATGCTCGTCAAAATTTGTAGGCAGTGATGGCAGAAGTCTTTGATTTCCCAAATAAATGTCCCGCCTTCTTGCTCAGTCACCTTGTATCCTTTGCTCCACCAAATGAGCTTTTCCTGATGATACCGCTGTTCTAAATATGGGTGTTCTAAATAAGGGATCAGACGACCATCAACCTCTATCACGATTTCCTTGCAGATGTTTGATCGATCTCGCCTAGACCTGCAAGGCAGTCATAGTATTAGTGCAATCAGAAATAATAAGGTTTAATCTTATTAAGATTAACCTTATTTTTAAATTCTATCCCCTCAAGGTCGGCTAACAAAACTGTGGACTTATTCTTTCCTATTCTAACGATCCTATAGGGCCCGTCCCATTTGGGCTCTAGCTTGCCTGGAAATAATTCATGTCGTGCATCATAATACAGAACAAGCTGTCCTCTCTTGAAGGTGTATTTCTTGGCTTTGAGGTCGTGTAGCTGCTTCATTCGGCGCTTCGCCACTTCTTGGTGCAATAAGCTCTGCAGCTTAAGCTCATCTAAATGTGCCAATGTCGTCAAGCGCTCAAAAAGTGCGTCTTCATCACTCAAAGAATGATTGATGGCAAACCGAATAGTCGGCAGCTCAATTTCTAAAGGCAAGACACACTCCTCCCCATATACTAACTTGAACGGGGTATGGCCAGTGGCTCGTTTGAAGGTCGTATTATAGGCCCACACTGCCACGTATAACTTTTTATCCCAATCCCGTTTCTTTTCCGACACAATTTTGGACAGGATGCCCACAAGCTGCTTGTTGGTGCTTTCAACTTGCCCATTGGCTTGCGGGTTATATGGGGTTGTCTTGTTATGCTTGATTTGCCAAGTCTCTGTCAAACTTTTGATCACCTTATTCAGGAAATGGGTTCCGCGGTCCGACACTAATTCTTTCGGCGGACCAAAACGGCATATTATCTGCTCTAAAAGGAAACTAGCAGTTTCTTTAGCATCATCTTTCCTTGTTGCACGTGCTTCTGACCACTTTGTGAAGTAGTCAGTTGCTACAATGATATACCTCTTTTGCACAGTCGACGACGGAGTAATAGGACCCACAAAGTCTATTCCCCACTTCTCAAATGGAAGTATCGCCATAATAGGGGTAAGTGGTCATTTCCTATTCTCTCGACTATCATGTCGTTGACAAATATCGCATCTCTTAACATACGCAAACGCATCCTGGAAGATGGCAGGCCACCAATAACCTTCTCTTAAAGCCTTTTGTGCTGTAAGCCATCCAGCAAAATGGCCGCCGCAAGCAGAATCATGGCACTCTTCCAAAATGAATGGCACCTCGTCAGGCATCACACATCGGCGATAGATGTCATCAACACCTTGCCGATATAATGTACCTGCGATCAAAGCAAACTTTAACGCTTGCTGCGTAATTTTCCTTCTCTCAGTTTTAGATAATTCGGATCCCGCCTCTCCCATTGATAAATAATGTGTTATTGCAGCATACCAGGAGGGAATAGATGCCGTATCTATTTTGAATAATAACTCCATGTCACTACCTTCAGCCACAGATTCTTTCGGCTCCCCAAAGTCCACAAGACATTCCACGATGCCTTGCAACCTTGGTGGCTTACTACGGATTTCATAATCAAATTCCTGCAAAGTGATTAACCACTTCGCTAAACGATCAGGCGGCTGTAGCTTATTCATCAATAATCGAAGCCCCTCCGCCTTCGTATAAAGCACGACTTTCTCATAGAGAATATAATGCCTGAATTTCTTGGTCCCAAAGACCATCGCTAGACATAACTTCTCCATGTAGGTATAATTGATTTTCGATACCCCCAGCTTCCGGCTAGCAAAAGCAATCGGGTGATACCACTTCTCTTCCCAAATTTGGGCTAAACAGCAGCTGATACTATACATGGTGGCTGTCGAGAATATATAGAATACCTCACCTCTTTTAGGTGCTTTTAAAATGCGCGCTCTTGCTAGCTCCTATTTCACGTCCTCGAATGCTACCTTACAAGGGTCACCCCATACAAACGAACAGCTAAAGGATAATAAATTTGTAAGCGGCAACGTTCTTTCTGCCAAGGCGTTTATGAATCTACGGTAATAACCAACCGAAGACAGAAAGCTATGAACTTCTTTCGGAGTGCGTGGTGGACCCATGGCAACTATAACTTTGACCTTTTCGGGGTCTGTCGCAATTCCAACCGAACTGACCACATGACCCAGCAATAGCCCATAAGGTACTCCAAAAACACACTTCCGTGGGTTTAGAGTGATGCAAAATTGTCTACAGCGCTCAAAGCATTTTCTTAAAATGATCAACTGCCTTTCTCTCACGGTGGCGGCCCCTAAGTCATCAATAAACACCTTCAACTCTTCAGGGGATATGTCACCGAATGTCTTATCTGCTATTCGTTGCCACGAACTAGGCACATTGTATAAACCAAAGGCCATCACATGGTACGCAAAAGTACCAAATACAGTAATAAAAGTTGTTTTCAACTTGTCCTCTTCTGCAATTGCCATCTGGTTATATCCTGCAAAGCAATCCATAAACGAATATATTTCCCTACCTGCTAATTAATCCAAAATCTGGTCAATAAATGGCAACGGGTAGTAGTCCTTAACTGTCTTCTTATTCAGCTCCCTAAAGTCTACACATAATCGGATTTGATTATTCTTCTTCTTTCTGATCACAACTGGCGAACACCATCCCGTGTGTTGCACAGGAAAAATCAAACCCGCTTTTCGAAGCTTCTGTAACTCTTCAAACAGCCCGTCCCTTAGTTCGAAAGGCATACGCCTTACTTTCTGCTGTACAGGACGACTGCCCTCTTTCAACGGAATTGTATGAACAGCAAGACTAGGAGGAATGCCTCTCAGCTCATCATAACTCCAGGCAAAGATATCACGGAATTCCTGAATCAAGGCCACATAGTCCTCCCTTTTTGCTGTGCTGAGCATAGAACCTAATTTGATTGGCCGTGAATCATCAGGCATACCAAGGTCTAGCTCGATAACATCTGCATCTCTTATACGATCTTGGCCCTCTATCGGCTCATTCAAAGTAATCTGATAGATGTCTTCCGTGGTGGATCCCTCTTTGGACTCATCACTCGATGATGTCTCACTGGCAGATAAATCTTCTAATGTCTCCAATTCTGTAGAAGATAGAGGGGCTCTCTCACTCTGCGGGGACTCAGGATAAGCATCAACCACCACCCCCGCTGGGCACCTCTACCGAATATTAGTCGACCAGCGGGTATATCCACTTGGTAGTCTGCTTGCAAGATCCAAGGTCGTCCGAGTAATACTTGGTAACTTGGACGGCCTGCAAAACGAATCACCCTAAAGTCCAACAGGCATTCTACATTTGCAACAGTGACATGGACCTTAGTAATGCAGCCTTCCGACTGTCTCAAACTATCATCTACCATTCTGAGAATTGTGGAGGTATCTTTCTGGATCGCAAGACCCAACCTTTCCATCAGTTCAGAACTCATAATGTTAACAGATGATCCCGTGTCGACAATGGCATAATCTACTAATATCCCATCGACATAGGCTGCAACCCTTGGGCAATGCTTCTCAGCATGCTCGAACCAGTCATCACCAACTCGCGCAATACCCAAAGGTTCTACGATATAACCGGTACGTAGGATCTTCCTCAATTCCTTGCGTACTCCTGGGGAAAGCTTAATAAGCTGTAAAAGATTCACATCCGGCTTGACTTCGCAAAGAGAGCTCGCCAAATCAAATTCATGATAGTTCGATAGAGCTCGCTTTTCACGCCAAACCATCTGCTCTTTAGGTCGCTGAACCGGCTTTATTGCCTCTTTCTTAACTTTCACCTTCTTCTTTGGTGGTTCCTTATTGGCTTTACTTTCCACGGGCTTCAAAGGTCCCCCTTCCATGGCGGGATCCAACACTTGCATTCCTTTGTCGCCTTGTTTAGGGTTTTCGTCGACAGGCTTATCCTTGTCGGCTTCTCTACCCTTTTGACCTCTTGTAAGAACAGCTCACAGATTAGCGGTTTCAGCATCGTTAACGCGTACAGCCTCAATCAAACTAACCCCACTACCACTTGGTAGCTCCTCCACTGTAGTCTTTGGTCGTTGCAGTATTTGTTTAGGCCCATCTTCTCGCTGGGAATCATTTCCTTGCGCACAATGATTAACAGGCCCTGGTTGCCGACTACCTCACTAGAGGGAACTGATCTTACTCCAGCAAGTAGCTGCTAAATGGACGGATTTTCCACAGATGTCGCACTTAACATTTGGGCAATTTCTTGGATAGTGTTGCCCACCACACCATTTGCAACTAAACCTCGAAGGTGCACCCTCATCTGGGTATCTACTTCCTATCAAATTTTGTTGCTTTTTAAGGAAGTTGACATCAACGGCTATTTGTCGATACTGCTCCGTAATCATGTCGGTATAATGCTTCATCATGTCCTTAACCTCACCAAGAACATTGAAAGCACTCGACTCATAGCCTTGGTCATTACCGTGTCGTTCCATCGGCCTAACAATTCGATTAGGCACTGGTTGTTGAGCCACAAGCATGGTATTAGAATTGACCGCCTGGCCTCCACCATTTGGAGCCATTTGACTGCCCGTAGGCATCGACATGCTAGGGGGAGCTGGTAATAAAGGGACATTCTGCATCATGTTCCCTCTCCCATTAGGGTTAGCCATCGCTATCCCTTGGCCACTACTGCCATTGGCCATTGCCACATTGTTTCCCAATACTAAACCCATATGCGAATTACCTCTAGAAGCATAGGCTGCTTGTAGTCGGGATTTCACCTCTTGTGCTCGTGTAATGGCAGTATCTATATCCCCCAAGGGGACACTACTCAACTGAAATTGGATATTAAAGTCCAAACCATGTAGGAAATATTGCAATTGGGCAGCTGCGGGGATAGGAATAGAGGTGTCCAACTTACGGAAAACCTCTTTTATTTTCTTCGCATAAGCACGAATATCCTCGTGTGGTTCTTGGTGGGTCACGTTGAGTACACGCAACCAATATTGCCCACCCCTTTCAGGGGCAAACTCCCTTCGAAAAGCTCCATAAAATGAATCAATATTCAATATGGTTCTGGCTTCTAAACCATGATACCATATGGCAGCTCTTCCTTTGAGAGTCATGTTGAAGAACATCATTAAATGTCCATCTTCTTGAATGCGACAGTTAAACATCAGCTTTTGAAACTCCCTAATGTGGAGTTCCGCATCTTCCTCCACTAACCCATTAAAAATGGGTAGCGGGTAACCTAGAGCCAGCAAATCCATCGTTCCTGCTGGAATTGCAATAGGCTGCGCCATGACGAGGATTGGATTTGCACTAGGAATAGGGGACGGTGAGGTTGCACCTCCCGCACTTGATGTAGACTGGCTTATGGCAAAAAGCGGACCACTAGAGCTTCCACCTTCTCCTAACTTACTGCTTGTGGTACCAAGACCACTAGATCCACTCCCTCGTAAGGGTTCAACACCGCTACGCTTAGGGGAATATCTCCTAAAAATTCCAGCACGTCGCCTAGCTCTTTCGTCTCTCTCTAGCTTTTGGATTTCTGCTAGACGATGCTTATCGATAAATAACGGATCAATCTCAGTGTCCTTTGGCATAAACTGCTAAATGGTCCCTAGACAACCAGGATTCGAGAACCGCCACTTTTAAGTGGCTCCCGGCAGACGCACCACTGATGGGACCTAGAACGGGCCCGCACTGGCTCATGCACTAGCCGGACCTCTATCTCACGTGCTCAACAGCCCCACGGCCTCGCGGCCAGGAGCGCTGATGACACATACATTGCCTTCCTAAACATCTTGCGTTTGTATTACGTCGTTTGTAGTCCACTCTTCTCTCACCCACTACTCCTCAGAGGGACTCCCTTACACATTGCCTAATGGTACGAACACAGACATAGGGGGTCCTCCAACGGCTGAATGCCGCCACCCCTCTGCGACTCTCCTACACCTTGGGGATTGGGCCCTCGATACGTTGCTCAACATATAAACATTCCGTACAAAATCCACTCAAGGTACCATTTAATCGTATACAGGAATGTACCATGGTTCTTACTTCTCTTTTCCCTAGACCCCACGACAAGCCTATGGCTTAGGGTGTCCTGTCTCTCACTCAACGTGGGTCAAGGTCCTAATGAAAGCAATTGCTGTGCATCCAGGATTTCTGATACCTTTAAATATTTCCATGATTTATGCATATTGTGGATGCTAAGTGCTCAAACAATTATGAAATCAATATTGTGCACATGTGCCAAACATCCTTTCAATGATTTTCAACTACCGATCTTATGCGGCGTTGCATGAACCTAGCACCAAGGAAACCCTCTTACTACTAGGCTCTATTATTCACCGGCCTATATGGCATGCAAACAAAAAACAGCAATCTTTTCGTCATTTGACTCCACATTTAGACACATTTTAACCACTCTACCCTCCCATCGATCAAATGTTGCATTGTGGTATAGATTTATAGGGCATTTCGCCATCATTTTATGTGTAGAAAGCGGAAAAAACACACTAGAAAAAGGTGGGGTTGAACTGAGGAAAATCCTCATGCTTCAGTCCCCACAAACATTGTTCTTAATTTTCATTAATTTTCCGAACCCAAAATGCATTTTTCCCCTATTTTTTGTGATTTTTTTCTATTTTCCTTGTATTTTTCCTTATTTTCTGCATTACTTAATTACTGAAAATTCAAAATAGGTTATGGGCTGTGGCCCTTAGTTCCTTCTTGCAGCAAAAATGAAAATTTAGTTGGTGTTCCTATTCATTTTCCCATTTTTATGCCCAAAAACATCATTTTTCCTTGATTTTCCATATTTTACGTGTTTTAGTGTATTATTTTGAGCCACAAGATGCATGGTTTTCTGATTTTCTGATTATGATCAACAAGTACTCATGGAAAACAGCAACATAAACAATTTTTAGCCCACATGAACAACATTTTATCAATCAAAAGCCATGAAATCTCAAATTTCCTTTGAAAAAATTGAATTACCGCTTATTTGCGTGTTTCGGGTTTCATGTCTATGGCTGTAAATCTAAAAATCAGCAGCACTTCATGTACAGCACAACACTTAAATCACCATTTCCAGCCCGTGGAGCAATCCGATCCATGCCGGACAAGCCTCCACCATTCTTTCTTCTTCCTTCCTCTTCCCACATGAACTTGCCTTTAGAAGAGAGAGAGGGAGGAGAGAGAAATACTGAAATCAGAGATCTTCAAAGAGACCATCATTGCGCGAGCGAAGGGCGGCGATAGAGTCAGCACCCAGAGGGAAATGAATGCCCATGATCATTGGGGGGGGTTGTTTGCAGCCTGATAATCGTCAATCATCATGATGGAGCGAAAAATGCGCCCTGCTCACGTCGCCATATCTCACGCCCTCATCCCATGTTTTTTGTCAAAAAATTCATGTTACATCTTCAATTTGGGCTCCCAAGGGTCATGCCCACTTTGGCCACTCCAATGTCCACCTCTTCAAATCTTGCCCAACTTCTTGGCCATTTCCCCGTCCGGACTCGGAATTGAGCTCTGAAAAATCCTGGGCGTCCGGCTTGGCATCCCGCATTGGCCAGTAGCTTGTGTCAACCTGCATGACTATCTGAAAAATTATGAAAAATCTACAAGTGTCGCTCAGGCACCTTTAAAGCACTTTGACGCTTAAAATCATCCTAGGTCGAGCCGCCGCCTTTGACGGTGAATATTTTTCCCTTGGTATTCATAATTTTTAGCTATTTTTAAGCACTTCCCAGCACCTAAATTCCGCTCTCAGTAACTAACTGCTCCAACACGACCAAACTAAAAAGAACTATCAAAGAGGTCGCCCTAAGTGATGGTCTGAACTACCTTCCTAACTAAGGACAACATAACCAAGAGCTCCTACTAGGTGAGGACTCCTATAGCCTGATCAATAAGTATTTTCTTTTAGCATATTTCTTCTTTTAGGTTTTTATTTTTCCATACTCGGGCATGTAAAAAGGAGGGAGCTGAGCGTAGTGACCCAAGGGGAATAGGGCATTGGCCTCAGGTCCTGTCTCGGTACCCAAGAACCTACCAAGCCCTCGCAAGGCGACACTTAATCCTTTTCTGACGCTCACTTTTATTTTCACTCCAACCTTCCTTACTTTCTTCTTTTCCAGCCAGACGCCACCCCTAGGAAGACAAGGCATCGGCCCCGGGTCTTGACTCGTCCCCAGGAACCTACCAAGCCTCCACAAGGCGATGATCAACTGCTTATAAATTTTTCTTTCTTTGCTTCTCTATTTTGATAGGGGTTAGAACCCCTTTTTACACACCTTTGTATATATTTATTATCTTTGAGATATTCAGGGTTTCTTTTCCTATCATCATCATTTTTCCTTCTGGCAGGCTTCTCTAATTGCCTCACAACTAATAAGAACTCCTAGAACGGTTGCCTAGCAGGCTAGCAAGACAGGGTCACTAGAACGACATTCTAAAATAGGTCTTTCGATGCCTGGCAATGTCTTTACAGGAGGCAGTGACTACTCGGACCTCCCTCAGACATACCTAACCTAAACCTGGGACTTCATGCCTTGGACGCCGGTCCCCAACAAGACAAGAAAATCCCCTACAAGTACACAAACACATATACATAAAAACACGATACTGATAAAGGAGAGATATCACCTGGATAGGGCCACGAGAAGCTCCATGCAACAAAGGCTCCTCCAAGCTCTTCTTTGAACCTGTCTAGCACAAAACTAAAACAAGAAACCATTAACCACACGTGTACTAAACAGATAACTGGCCCTCTTGGCCTAATGAAATAAAGCATTTCTCTACAAAAACGGATCAGCCCTCTTGGCCTAATGAAATAGTTAAAACCTCGCAAAACTGGCCCTCTTGGCCTAATGAAATAAAACAGAATAGCACCTACACATCCCTCCCGGAAATAGTACAGATATACAATAATATGCCCCTTTCCAAAGAGGAAAAATGGGACTTGCAGCCCTAAACTAAATGCATAAGGTTATGACCCATCCCTCCTGCATATATAGCAAGAGGCGTACACATAAGATGTTGTCTAATTAGCCTATGGGTCCAGGATAACAACGGTAGATTGGTCTCGTCTACTCTTTGCATCACCCATATCAACCATTGCCTACCATATATTGCATGCTCTGATAACATTCCCCACAAGCGACCGGGTCCTGTCTCATTATTGATAGCAATATCCAAACTAGGACCACAGTTGAAGAAAAGGTCTTCTTCATAAGCAAGATTTGCCAGTGAATCCGCAAACTGATTCCAGTAACGTGGAATCAGTTGAAAAGACACTCTCTCAAACTCCTCAAGTAGGGTCATCGTAGTTCGATGATACATACAAAGAATGGGATTCCGCACTGTGTATGTCCCATCTAGCTGATTCAGGATCAACTGGGAATCCCCTTTTACTAACAATCACCGAACACCACCTTGCTTGGCAATATGTAGTCCTATAATCAAGGCTTTATACTTTGCCATATTGTTAGTGAATCCTACCCCGAGATAAGCAGCTAACTTCATCATAACTCTATGTCGGGGATCTCGGATTACTACTCCAACACTCTCTTTTTTATTAGGACCCCTAGACGATCCGTCAAAATATAATATGTACGTCCACAATGGGTTTGCACAGCCTGCCATCACGAACTCCTCTATTCATAATAATGATAGTCAAAATTTAACATGTTTAGAGGATGAACTGACGGCTCCATCCCACCTTCTTCATTAAACTCAACACGGATACTTGTCAATAGTCATAAGCAGTGATGGCAGAAGACTTTGATCTCCCACACAAAGGTTCCATCTTCTTGCTCAATCACGTTGTATCCTTTGCTCCACCAAATAAGTTTCCCCTGATGGTATCTCTGCTCCAGATATGGGTGCTCCAAATAAGGAATTAACCACCCCATCAACCAACTTTAAGCTCTTTTGCAAGTCTCAAATCAGCCCCAACATGGACCTGTAATGCATTTCTCCATGTTAGCTTACTCAGAAATAATAAGGTTTAATCTTATTAAGATTAACCTTATTTTTAAATTCTACTCCCTGCAGATCAGCTAGTAGAGCTGTAGACCTATTTTTTCCTATCCTAACAATCTTGTAGGGGCCATCCCATCTAGGTTCCAGCTTCCCTGGAAATAGCTCCCTATGGCATCATAATATAGAACTAACTGCCCTTTTTTAAAGGTATACTTCTTTGCTTTAAGGTCGTGCAATTGCCTCATCCGACGTTTAGCTACCTCCTGATGTAATAAGCTCTGCAATTTCAGTTCATCCAGGTGGGCTATGGTCATGAAACATTCAAAGAGTGAATCCTCATCTCCCAAAGAGTGGTTAATTACAAACCGTATGGTTGGCAACTCGATTTCGAGGGGTAACACACACTCTTCCCCATAAACTAGTTTAAATGGAGTATGGCCGGTAGCTTGCTTGAACGTTGTATTGTATGCCCATACCGCCACATACAACTTCCTCTCTTGTCCCAGTTTTATTTCTTCTCAGAGACTATTTTAGACAAGATACCCACAAGCTACTTATTAGTACTTTTGACTTGCCCGTTGGCTTGCGGATTATAAGGGGTCGTTTATTGTGCCTAATTTGCCAAGCTTCAGTCAAGCTTTTGATCACTTTATTCAAAAAGTGGGTTCCACGGTCCGACGCTAGTTCCTTCGGTGGACCGAAACGGTAGATAATCTGCTCTAAAAGAAAACTTGTAGTCTCTTTTGCATTGTCCTGCCTCGTCGCCTACGCTTCTGACCATTTTGTAAAATAATCAATTTTGCTACTATAATGTACCTCTTCTGAGTAGTAGACAATGGGGTGATAGGACCCACAAAGTCAATGCCCCACTTCTCAAATGGAAGGATAGCCATAATAGGCGTAAGTGGGTGTTTCCTATTCTCTCTACTGTCATGTCTTTTATAGGTGTCACATCTCTTAACATACTCAAAGGAATCTTGGAAGATGGACGGCCACCAATATCCAGCTCTTAAATCTTTCTGCGCCGTCAGCTGTCCAGCGAAGTGCCCTCCACATGCAGAGTCATGGCACTCTTCCAAGATGAAAGGAAACTCGTCGGTCATCACACATTGGCGGTAGATATCATCAACACCCTGCCGATATAGTGTTCCTACGATCAAGGAAAACTTCAAAGCCTGTTGTCTGATTTTCCTCTTTTTTGATTTTGACAAAACAGCTCCAGTCTCTCCCGTTGATAGATAATGCGTGATAGCAGCATACCAAGATGGGATAGAAGCTATATCAATTTTAAACATTTCTTCAATATCACTTCCTTCAACCAAAGTCTCCTTCGGCTTCCCGAAATCCACAAGGCATTCCACAATACCCTGCAACCTCGGTGGCTTACTATTAATCTTATAATCAAACTCCTGCAAAGTGATTAACCACTTTGCCAGACGATAGGCGGCTGTAGCTTGTTCATAAGCAATCTAAGCCCTTCCGCCTTCGTATAAAATACTACCTTCTCATAGAGGGTGTAGTGCCTGAATTTTTTAGTTGCAAAGACCATCGCAAGGCACAACTTCTCCATGTAGGTATAGTTAATTTCTGAAATGCCCAACTTTCCACTAGCAAAAGCTATCGGATGATACCACTTTTCCTCCCAGATTTGGGCTAAACAAAGCTGATACTATGCATGTTGGCTGCTGAAAATATGTAAAATACCTCGCCTCTTTTAGGTGCTTTTAAAACTGGTGCTTTTACTAGCTCCTGTTTCACATCCTCGAAAGCTACCTTACAAGGGTCGCTCCATTCAAATAGACAGCTAAAGGATAATAAGTTCGTTAATGGCAACGTCCTTTCTGCCAAGGCATTTATAAACCTCCGATAGTACCCTACCGATGATAGAAAGCTATGTACCTCTTTCGGAGTGCATGATGGACTCATAGCGACTATAACCTTGATCTTTTCAGGGTCAGTTGTGATCCCTACTGAACTGACCATATGGCCTAGCAATAGCCCATAAGGCATTCCAAATACACACTTCCATGGGTTAAGAGCGATACAAAATTGTCTGCAGTGCTCAAAGCACTTTCTTAAAATAACCAACATTCTTTCCCTTACAGTGGCTACCCCCAGGTCATCGATAAATACTTTCAACTCATCTAGGGAGATGTCACCAAAGGTCTTGTCTGCTATTTGTTGCCATGATCCAGGTGCATTGCACAATCCAAAGGCCATCACATGGTACACAAAAGTACCAAAGATAGTAATAAAAGTTGTTTTCAACTTGTCCTCTTCTGCAATTGCCATCTAGTTGTATCTTGCAAAGCAATCCATAAATGAATATATTTCCCTACCCACTAATTGATCCAAAATCTGGTTAATAAATGGCAACAGGTAGTAATCCTTAACCGTCTGCTTATTCAACTCTCTAAAATCTACACATAGTTGGATTTGGTTTTTTTTTTTTCTTCCTGATAACAACTGGTGAACACCATTCTGTGTGTGCTGTACAGAGAAGATTAAACTAGATTTTCGTAACTTCTGTAACTCCTCAAATAGCCCATCCCTCAATTCAAAAGACATACACCTTACTTTCTGATGCATAGGACGACTGTCTTCTTTTACAGGAATAGTATGAACAGCCAGGCTGGAGGAATGCCTCTCAGCTCGTCATAACTCCAAGCAAAGATGTTGCGAAATTCTTGAATCAAGGGCACATAGTCCTCTCTTTCTGCTGAACTGAGCATGGAACCTAATTTAATTGGCCGTGAATCATTTGGCATGCCAAGATCCAACTCAATCACATCCGCATCTCTTATCCTATCTTGTGGCTCTATCGGCTCATTTAGAGTTATCTGAAAAATATCCTCTGTAGTGGACCCCTCTTTAGATTCATCACTGGATGATGTCTCACTACCAGATGGATCATCTGCTATTTCTAATTCAGTAGAGGATAAAGGGGCTCTCTCACTTTGAGGAGACTCAGGGTAAGCATTGACTATTACTCGATTAGCACCTCTATCTAGAACCACTCGATCGGCGGGTATATCGACTTGACAGTTTGTTCGTAAGATCTAAGGCCTACCTAGCAAGACTCGATAGCTAGGACGTCCTGCAAATCTTATCACCCTAAAGTCCAAGAAGCATTCTACACTTGCAATTGTAACATGGACTTTAGTAACGCAACCTTCTGGTTGCCTTAGACTATCATCAACCATTCTAAGAAGGGTGGAGCTATCTTTTTGGATGCCTAGACCCAACCTCTCCATCAACTCTGAACTCATGATATTGACGGAGGACCCAATGTCTACGATAGCATGCTCCACTAATATCCCATCCACGTATGCTGGAACCCTAGGGTAATTCTTTTCAGCATGATCAAACCAATCATCCCCAACTCGTGCTATGCCCAAAGGTTCTACAATATACCCAATACGTAGGATCTTCTTGAATTCCTTGGATACTCCTAGAGATAATTTAATCAAATGTAAGAGGCTTACATCTGGTTTGACTTCACAAAGAGAACTTGCAAATCAAAATCATGATAGGTAGCCAAAGCTCTCTTTTCTTGCCACACCATCCTTTCTTTTGATCTCGGGACCAGCTTTGGTGCCTCTCTTTTAGCTCTTGCCTTCTTTCTTAGCACTTCCTCATCCTTCTTAAGATCCACTTTTTTGTCAACATGCCTTAGAGGTCCACCTTCCATGCCAGGATTCAGGACTTGTGTCCCCTTATCCCCTTGCTTAGGGTTTTCCTCAACCGGTTTTACATTATCTCTATCAACCTCTTTAGCCTTTTGGCCTCTTGTCACGGCTCTTAGGTTAGAGGTTTCAGCGTCATTGACGCGTACAGCCTCAATAAGGCTGACTCTATTGCCTTGTGGCAACTCTTCTATAGTGGTCTTTCCCCTTTGTAGCATTTTTCTTGGTCCATCATTTTGCTCCAAGTTATTACCTTGCGCTCTATGATTAATTGGACCTGGCCGTTTACTCCCTTGTTGGAGGGAACTAAACTTACTCCAACAGGTAACAGCTAAGTGGCCCGACTTCCCACAAATATCACATTTAACATTTGGAAATTTCTAGGGAAATGTTGTCCGCCACACCACTTACAACTAAATCTTGAGGGACCACCTTCTTCAGGGCATCGACTCCCTATCAGATTCAGCTGCTTCTTCAAGAAATTGACGTCAATAGCTATTTGCTGATATTGTTCAGAAATCATATCGGTGTAGTGCTTCATCATATCCTTAACTTCGCCAAGGACATTAGAGGCACTCGACTCATAGCCTTGATCATCTATCCGTCGTTCCATTGGCCTAACAATTTGATTGGGCATTGGTTGTTGACTCATAGGAACAACATTAGGGTTCGAAACTTGGCCTTCGACATTTGGTGGAGCCAACTGACTAGCCATAGGCATAGTCACACTGGGAGGAGCTGGCAGCAAAGGTACATTTTGAACCATACTTCCTCTCCCATTAGGGTTATTCATAGGCATCCCTTGACTTCCATTCGTCAATGGTAAATTTCCTCCAGGTACTAAACCCACATTAAGATTTATTCGTGAGGAGTAGGCCGTTTGTAATTGTGACTCTACTCCTTCTACCCGCGTGATGGCGGTGTCTATATCAGCCAAAGCCACACTACTTAATTGTACCTGAATATTGAAATCCAATCCATGCAAGAAGTATTGGAATTGGGCAGCCGGTGGAATAGGAATGTAAGTTTGTAACTTACGGAACACTTCCTTAAGCTTCTTGGCATAGGCTTTCACATTCTCATGGGGGTCTTGGCGTGTTACATTCAAAACATGCAACTAGTATTGGCCACCTCTTTCAGGGGCATATTCTATTCGGAAAGCTACATAAAATTGGTCGATTGTAGTGATGGTTCCAGTCTCTATGCTATGATACCATACTGTAGCCCTTCCTTTTAATGTCATATTAAAGAACATCATAAGATGTCCCTCATCTTGGATACGGTAATTAAACATTAATATTTGGAATTCACAAATGTGAAACTCCGCATCTTCTTCAGCTAACCCATTAAAAATGGGCAAAGGAACTCCTAAAGCTGGCAAATCTGGTGTCCCTGCAAGAATTGCAATGGATTGTGCCATGATGACAATCGGATTGACAATAGGAGTTTGAACTGATGGGATCACACCCCCACTTGAAGTGGGTTGACTTGATGGAAGAGAGGAAGAACTTATGCTTCCTCTTGCACCTGAAGGACTATGTGCAGCAGTTGGGTTACTAATACCACTGCCTCTTATGCGTATTGGGCTACTTCTTTGAGGAGAATAGCGACTTACAATCTCCAACCGCCATCTAGCCCTCTCAGCACATTCTGCTTTTTGTATTTCGGCTTGACGGTCCTTGTCAAAGGACATAAACCAACTTTTTTGGTCCCTAAAAACCCTAGATTTGGGAACCACCACTTGTTGGCAGCTCCCGGCAGACGCACCACTGATGGGACCTGAAATGGGCTGGCACTGGCTATGGCACTAGCCGGACCTCATACTCATAATAACAGACAAATACACCCCCACGGCCTTGCGGACCAGGAGCGTCAATCTACTGTTAAAGGACAAATTGCCCTAAAGCCTAATCTATGCATTTATAGTTTTGTAGTTTTGTAGTCCAACGTTTCCCTTTCTATAAATTCCACAGAGGGAGAACCCATACACATTGGCAATAAATACCATGATAATCACATACATAGGAGACAGCCTCTTGGTAGAAATACCGCGGCCCCACTACAGCTCTCCTACATCGCAGGGATTAGCCCCTTGATGCGCTGCTCAACATATAAACCAAACAAACAAACTCCACTCTTTATTTCGAATCCAGGAGATGATAACATGTTTCCTTACTAAATAATCCCCCAAGAACCGAACGTCTATCCTACAGCTTAGGATGCCTTTCCACACTCAACGTGGATCATTGTCATTGAAAACATGTGCTATGCATCCATGATTTTTATTCCGATACCATGATCGTCATGCACATGCAAAGATGAATGATCCTAAAGTGCTCAAACATCATTTTCAAATCAGCAACGTGCTCGGTGCACAACCAGGCTTTTAATGCTTATTCACTAACGCATTGCAACGATGAAAGAATAGCACCGAGACCATGCTCGTGCTACTATCCTCTTAATTAACATAACACGGACTCAATGACATGGTATGCATCAGAAAATCAGCAACAATCAGCATGCAAATCACACCATTCAAACCTCCCAACCCCCTACATTTAGGTATTGCTTTCGTTGCACAGGTGTAGAGGTTCATTTTGTCATGTTTTGATGTATAGAAAGCAATAAATCACAAAATTTGACAAGGAGATAGGGAAAACTGAGGCTAAACCTCATGCTTCGCCACTACCATACATTCACAAACAATTCTCATATTTTTCCTTATTTTTTCAAGATGTATTTCTATTTTTTTCCTGATTTTTCCCATTTTCTTGATTTATTTGGCAATAAAATATACTATTTTCTAGTTTTTCTTGTTCCAATCACTTCAGCATACTAACATTCCATTTACCTTCCATATTTCCCCCATGGGAATATCTTTCCCCCACCCGAAACGAAAAAACTACAATTTTACCACTTAAAACCCGCATTTCGGGTTTACGAGAATTAAATAAAGCATGTAAATCATTGCAAAACCAAGATTTTCTAATACACAGTAATTACTCATGGTGTAAACAGCACCCACACAAATTTTCATCCAATAAGAACATAATTATCATCATAAACTATCAAAAATCCTTCATTTTCTTCATAAAAATGGTCATACCATGTTTTTACGTAACTCGAGACACCTTGATTGATTGAATAACCAGCAAAGGAGCCTTCATTACTCTCAATCCAATTTTGTACTTCAATCTTCACCATCTTCATCAATCTTCTTCACCATTTTCTTCATTCTCCCTCCCCGGTTCCTTCATCAAGAGGGTATACATGAATAGCCCATAAGAAAGAGAGAAAGGGAGGAGAGAGAAATACTAGAATATGTTCTCTTCATCCACACAGCCATTCCATGTAGGAAGGGCGGCGATAAGATCAGAAAAGAGAGAGAAGATAAGCCCCAAGATCGGTTTTATGGGTTGCTTTCAGCCTGGCATTCATCATCATGAAGGAGAGGGCGAAAAATGCACCGCCATGAACTGCTCACGTTTTTTTCTCCAGGCCATGCTTCTTTACGATTTGCATGAAAACATTTGGGGGGAGGGGGGGGGGGGGGGGGGCGGGGGGGTCCAGGGCCCCAAAGGGCACATCCCCTTTTGGTCCAAGGTTTGGCCACCCTTTCAAATCTTGACCATTTGTTGGCTTCTTCTTCGTCCGGGCTCCGATTCGAGCTCTGAAAAATCCTGGGCATCCGGCTTGACATCCCGCACTGACTGGCAACTCCTGACATCCCGTACGGTAGCTGAAAAAATTATAAAAAATCCACAAGTGTCGCTCGGGGGCCTTTTAAAAGTCGTCTTTCACTTGGTGCTTAAAATCGTCCTAGCTGCAGCCGCCGCCTTCGATGTTGAATATTTTTCCCCTAAATTCCGGATTTTTTGGCAAATTTTAGGCATATCCTGGGCTCAAATCTCTGCTCTAAACAAGTGATTCTCTAACTTAAGAACATTCTTCTCTGTATAATAAGGTTAAAGTTATAGCCCAAAAATCTATTATAACCATCACCAATAAATCACATTAGTGTGAAGAGCTATTATAGAAAGAATGAGTATTATTTTTATTAGTATCTTTGGGTTATAACCTTCCATTCAACCAAAGATCAATATTTATTTTCCCTTTAAATTGAAACAAATGTTTTATGGACATTAAAATAATGTTTTGTTTTTTTGTTTTTTTAATTGGTTTATACTCACATTCTAGCTCAACATGAAGGTGATAGAGAGCTCTTTTACTAGTGTTACAATGATCATTGGATGATTGATCCATAGCTAAAGATGTGATTTGCAACTTTGAATAAGAATACTATGTGAATTCAAAAAAGTCAAAGAATGAACAAGTAATCAACAAGAAGAAAAATAAGGAAAATAGAGAATGAGGATAGAGAGAGATAATGAGATGTCAAAAGAATCGAAATTGAATATTCTCTTTTACTTATATCAATACAAGGTGGAATCCTTATTAAATCAATCATTATCATCTTTGTGGTAGCCTATATTTCTAGATTTGATAAAAGCCATGAGAATATTATGATAATGACATTTTAATGATTTTAGATATGTATATTTATCAAAATATGAACTTTTAAAAACTCCAAAACATTTTTTTCTCTCTAGGATCTCTTACAAGGCATTTTCGAGACCTCAAATCTACCCTAATGGCATCTAGGTTTTATTCGATATAGCTCCATTTAGCCTCATGCTATATAGTGCTTCATGATGGTGCAAATCAATGTGTTTCACCCTATGGCATGGTAGTAGTTTGATAAAGAAGGGTATAAAGAGCCCTAATGCAGTGCAAAAAATAGTTCTATGTAGTGAAGAGTGATTTTTCCGATCATGTGAGTGCAAGGTCTAGGTTAAGAAAACTTACTTATTTGTTACTTCTCATTTTCTTGGCCTCTTTTCAATCCTATATTCTATCAACTCAATAAAAAATTTAGCTTATGTCACCTCCTTTCCTCCCTACAAAACGGAGTGCTACTTGCCGATATTCTCAATTCACAAACATAAACTTTAGTGTAAACTAGAAAAAAAGCAACTATCCTAGACTTGGTTTTTATAGTAGGAAGAAAAACCCTTATCTTTTCCCCCCACACTAGTTTTGGAAACATTTATGTTCCAAAAGTCAAGTTCTTGTCTTTTATTTCTTCCTAAGTTCTACAACACTTCAAATTGCTTAAATGACTTAGTGCAACTAGTGTTTAGCTATAAAAGAAACATGGTCAACCTCCCCACTTCTCTTTATATTTACATTCTTTGCTAACATGTTTCTTTGTGATCCCTCCTGGGTCAAATGGAAGCACATACTCAATCAACACTAAAAATAACCTAACCTTATCAAAAAAATTTAAACCCCCTCCTAGGTCAAACAATATGCCATGCATATGATCAACAAACAAGAGATCCTCTATCTTCTCCTTTTTGACCTAGTTCTTGATTTGCTAATTTACCCAACATTAAACACGTTACTTTTTTCAAGCCAATAATGTTTCCAATTGATAAGCATTGATGCCTCATATCTACCTCCAAAAAAACACAAGGCTCTCTTGTACTTAGGAGTCATATGGTTTGATGCCCTTGAATCAATATACCAAACTGCATCATCAGTTGATTTTTCAGCAACTTTATCTTTTACATACTGCATGGCAAACAATCTATCTCCTGAAGTATCATTTGCCTGACTAGATGTAGCAAAATGCCCATGTTGTTTGCCTTTCTGATTTCCCTGCTTCTTCCAGCAGTCCTTGGCAATATGCCCATACTTTCCACAGCAATGACAATCCTTATCCTTGTTCAAATTGTCAGATGGACACTGTTGTTGCTAGGAACCTCTACCTCTAGGGCTAGATCTCCCCCTGCCTCTAAAGTTTCCACCACCTCTTGCATTCAATATCTGTTGATTGTTATTGCCATAGGATGCATTTTGCTGGCCTCCTCTGTCAAATCCATAGCCTCTACCATGGTTTCCATGGCCACGTTGATTGGAATAGAAAACTGCATCCTTGTTTTTAGAACTACTAGATCCTGCAACCAAACCAAGCTTAAACTCTTCATGGATAAGCAATGCAACCAGCTCATTGAAATCAGGAATTTCAGCCTGCACAGACACAGAAGTGTCAAAAGACTTATACTCAGGCCCCAAGCCATTCAAAGTCACAGCAACCATGTCTTCATCTTCAACCTGTGAACCAACATATGCCAGCTGATCCGCAATGATCTTAACCTCCATGACATAATCCTGTATAGATCTGCTCTTTCTCTCCATGTTGTTGAACTTCTGCTTCAACTGTATCTTCCTAACACTTGTTGTTGTGCCATAGTACTTGACCAAAATGTCCCATGCATTCTTAGGAGAGCTGCAGTTCATTATCTGCATTACCATGGCATCTGAGATACATAAAGAGAGCCAGTGCAAGACTCTATGAGCTCTTTCTATCCAAGCTCGGTGTAATCGTCTCTGATCAGGATCTGGGAGCTCAGGTTCAGCTTCCACTCCAGTCACCAACTCCCAATAACCTTTCCCTATTAAGAAGTTCTCCATGGGGAACTTCCATATGGCATAATTGTTACTGTCAAGCTTTTCCCCCACTATCTGGGTTATGTTGTCAGTTCTTTCTGCATTTGCCATGTTGTACCATACACTATTTAGTCACTGTCTGACTTCCTGCAAGCCAACAAGTCACTCTGACCAACCTCAGTCCTTAACTTTTTATGATAGTTTTTTGTAACTATTCTCTACAAAAAACCAGGGTATTTCAGCCCTATACAACCTCAAAAACATCCACAAACATGTGGTATAACCCGTAGGTACATCAGTCAGTACATAGACTTTGCAAGTATTGTAACTCTGTGTCATGCAAGCTTATTGTAGTAAAGAGAATACGCAGTCTAAAACCTACAATTTTTTTAGCCAGCTGTGAATTTACTGTCAAAAACCACTTTAAAACATGTCATACATGCTCCAAACTTTCCCACACATTTGCTAGTATATGTAGGAAACTAGACATAATCATACGGGCACAAAACAATGCATATCCAGCAAGTACAAGTGACATAAATCTACTCACAGATTGTATACAGCCAATAAACTGTCAAACCAAGATGTATTTCAGCCCAAGAGATCCTCAAGCCACTTCATACATATGCCACTATGTATAGGGATCAATACATAACCATACGGGCATTCGCAGACTCTTTGTCTTCAAGAAGTAATGTCAAAAAGTACATGGATTGTTTATGACCAGCCAATACACTATCAAAGCATTTGTTCTCTGATTCAGATTTCAATTTTTAAGAGCCTTCAATGCTCATCTCAATGCTCATAGCATTCAACAATCATATCCCATACCATACAACTCCCTGTAGGTAACAAAAGGCATGTACTTCTTCAAGTCAATGAGTGTATGATGATGACAGTTTTATGACAGTTTTTAGCCTGTCATAAAATTTTAGATCGGAATATTTTATCAATAAAATGCAATCCAAATGCATCAAACTCAGTACATATGCTTCCTGAATGAACCCTCACTTCAGTAGAGCTCAAAATGCTCATCAAATGGCTTCAATGCTTCAAAGAGTGATCAATGTATGCTGCTCTGTTTCAGTTTACAGCAACTTGTCTTCAATTTTAGATCTTTACTTCAGTATTTCAACTCATTTATCAACTCCAGACCAAGCATTGACATGTCAGATCATTAATATATCTTCCTAGGCAAGCATACAAGCTTTGGATCACTCAAGTAGTGATTTATGTATTCAGTAGCAGTATGACAGCCTTCATTTACAGTAGGCGCAAACATGCCATCAGCATGACAGTTTACAGCAGCAGGTCGTCTCCTTCTACATGCTCAACCAACTCTCCTGAAGGCTCTAATCAAGCCTCAAGCACTGCCATGAACCATAGAACTCAAAATGGCAAAACGCATACCTTCACAGATACAATGAGAGCCTGCACAATGACAACCTGCTTCTCTTCAACCACTGCCCTAAGTCTTCAGGCTGTAGGTCTTTCTCACAGTTTCATGCCTTCAAGAGCCCATCCATGATGGCTCTGATACCATGTTGGAAGAGAGAGGGAGAGAGACAATGTAATGGAGCAGCAACCTGACCTTCAGGTCGTTTATCATATTCCATTATTTCATAGACCTAACATAACATAAGTGTATACAATAGTACTAAGGTCCGTAGGACCATTCACACTAGGTCTAAGACCACCGACTTATTTAATGTCCCACACTTGCTTATATAGCTGGACATAGCTAATGTAGGTCATACATACTGACAGGAGAGTAATGGGAGCTTGATATTCTAACAGTAAGAAGCTCTCCCATTCTTCCACTCTCTCTCTTAGATAGTGCCTATGGAGGCACCGAAAGCAAGGTAGAGTAAAAATCTCATATTACTACGAGATTTGGTGTGCAAGCAGAGGTCGTTTTAGGCCTCGTTTTAGAGCCGCAAGGTTGCGGATAATATTTTCAGGGTATACTGTGATTTCGGTTGTATTGACCGAAAGTAGGTGCATAGGTTACATATTTCAAATCTGTAATTTTTGAGGTGTTTGCAGGAAGCAAACATAAGGTTTATCTACAAACAGGTTGCAGATTCCATGTACTATTGAGCAATCAGTAAAAAAGTTTCTTGGTGTATTGTTGTGCACATGTTGTAAAATATTGCAGAAGACTAGCTTGCTGTGTTGTATCCTTGTTTGTGATAATGGCAGAGAACAGTGGAAATCCCATTATTGAGAAGCTCGACAAGAATAACTACCCTTCATGGAAGTTCCGTGTGACAAACTTTCTCATTGGAAAGGGCCTTTATGAGTTTGTTTCAGGTGAAGAAAAGGAGCTAGAGCTGGGTATCCCTCCGATTGAATTAAAAGCATGGAATGCAAAAAACAAAAAGGTGATGTACTGGTTATCTGCAGTCATTGATAATATGATGTTGGGACATATAAGGAATGCATAAACTTCACATGTAGCTTCGACGATTTTTGAGAACATGTTTTCAGTAAATACAAAGGCACAAAAGATTCAACTCAAGCAAGACTTGAATGCCTTGAAGAAAGGGAAAATGTTTGTCAATGAGTATGTGTTGAAGGTGAGGAGCATTGTAGATGCTTTAGCAACAATTGATGCAATGCCTGATGATGATGATTTGGTTTCATCCACTTCAACAAGTGGCCTTAATAATGAGAAGGCATGGAAATCATTTGTTACTTCAGTTTATGTATGGAAGCCATTTCCAGATTTTGATGAGTTGATCTCTCTCATGATTGTCGAAGAGATCAATATGCAGGGTGACTCATTTGAAAAAAATGGTGAATAGGTTCAAGCATTTTACTCAAGTTCAAGAAGAAGACATGGTAGATCCTCTTTGAGAGGCGGTGGTATGGGACATGCTGGCGATAACCAGTAAAACATGTTCAATCAGCAATTTGGTGAAATGCAAGTTTCAGGAGGCTGAGGAAACTTTAGAGATAGGAGAAGCTCTAGAGGAAGAGGTGGATGGAAGAATAGAGGTTTTGAAAATCTGCTATTGTTTGCCATTATTGTGGAAAAACAAGCCATATTGCAGCCCATTGCTATGCTAAGAAGAATGATATTCGTAGTGGTAAATTGCAGCAAGGAAACTATGCATCGTCTTCACAACAGAATGAAGACAAAAATGAGCGTTTGTTTGTTATGCAGCATATGATGAATACAGTTACAGGAAAGGGGAGACATGATGATGTATGATATGTTGATTCAGGTGCATCTAATCATATGACCAGTCATGTTGAATGGTTTGAAGAGATGCAAGACTTACAAAATCTAGGTTATGTGCAAACAGGTGATGATTCATGCCATCCAATTTCACACATTGGAAAGGTTCCCTTGTCCTTGTGTATGATGGCCAGACAAAGAGTCTGATAGATGTATTACATGTGCCATAAATTACAAAGAATTTAGTGTGTGTTGGCCAAATGGTAGAGCACGGGTTGCAGGTCCAATTCAATGCAAAAGTTTATTTTGTAGAGGACTTTAATGATAAGTGCAGGTTGGTAGCAAAAGGAAGTAGAATTGGATGCATGTTTACTTTAGATGCTGGAATTCCTGCAATGGATGCTCCTATGTATGCTAAAGAAAAAGGAGTAGTTGCAGATATTGAAATATGGCAGAAACATATTGGACATGTAAATGTGCAAAGGCTGAAATTAATGCAATCCAGAGGATTGGTTACAGAGTTGCCTTCATTTAGAGTTACAAAATTGCATAAAATCTGTGAACCATGCCAATTTGGTAAGCAGGAAAGACAACCCTTCTGGCATGACAGAGAAATGAGTAAAAAAATACTTGATGTAGTGCATACAGATATTTGGAGGCCTACACAGAATGTATCTATTGGTGACAGCAAATACTTTGTCACATTTATTGATGACTGTTCAAGGAAGTTATGGGTATACTTCATGAAGAAAAAGAGTGATGTGTTTGAGCACTTTAAATCTTTTAAGGTAGCTGTTGAAATAGAAACATGCTTAAAAGTGAAGTGCTTGAGATCACATGGAGGGGGAGAGTACCTCTCTAATGACTTTACTAGCTTCTTGAGGGCTCATGGGATAAGAGGCAATTTACTTGCAGGTATACCCCATAGCAAAATGGGGCTGCAGAAAGAAAAAATAGGCATATTGCAGAAGTCGCATGGGCATTAATGGCTGAAAAGAATATGCCCAAACATTTTTTGTCTGAGGCTGTCCATACTGTTGTCTACATTATGAACAGAACTCCCACAGTTGCAGTGCATGGGATGACTCCTAAAGAGTGCTTTACTGGAAAGAAGCCCGATGTATCGCACTTGAAGGTATTTGGATGCGTTGCATATGTTCATGTGCCAGATGAGCTACGGAAGAAGCTTGATCCAAAGGCTGAAAAATGTATTTTTATTGGATACTCTTTAGAGAAGAAATTGTATCGTTGTTATAACCCTGTCACAGGTGAGTTTAGAGTGAGCAGGGATGTTATCTTTGATGAGATGGGTAGCTGGTATGCACCTGTTGGTGATGTATTAGATGATGATAATGATCAGGACAGTTATGTGCAGAAAGAAAAACAAGAATCACGAAGTCTTAGTGGACTAGAAACATCATCTGTTACTATACCTATAGTGAGCCCTTGGTCTGGGAGACTAAGGAGTAGCCCCACATCTTCAGGTGGATCTATAAGTGTTGCAAGGAAGGACAAAGGAAAGAAGAAAGTGTTGGATGGTAATGATGCATCTATAAGTCATTTGGGATTTGACGGAGATTCCAGGTGATTGGTTCACTGATATGGTGGCTGAAAAAAATGGCTATGTCTGTACAGGTGATGAAACGGAGCATAGCATTGAGCATAAAGGCAAAGTGCCTCTTGTGGTTTATGATGGCAAAAAGAAAAATTTGCATGATGTATTGCATGTTCCTTCGATTACAAAGAACCTACTGTCTGTTGGTCAGATGATAGAGTAGAACTTGCAGGTTAGATTCAACAGGCATGGTTGCTTTATTGAAGAGTTTGGTAATGGATACAAGTCAATAGCTCATGGTCACAGGAATGGCAGAATGTTTACTCTTGATGCTACCTTGCCAGAGTTGAATTCAGCCATGTTTGCCCATGGTTCTAGCACTATCAGAGACTTGGAAATTTGGCACAAGAGAGTGGGGCATGTAAATCTGCAAAGGCTGCAAATTATGCAGAAAAAACAGCTCGTTACAGGTTTACCCAAGTTCCAATATTCAGATATTGGTCATGTATGTGATGCTTGCTAGTTTGGTAAGAAATCAAGGTTGCCATTTGTCAGGCATGTAAGGCAGAGTACATGTCCATTGCAGTTAGTGCACTCTGATGTTTGGGGGCCAGCCCATAATGCATCCATGGGAGGCTCGAAGTATTATGTTGCATTCATTGATGATTATAGTCACTATACTTGGGTTTACATTCTGAAGACAAAGGATGAGGTGTTTGCTATTTTTCAGCAGTTTAAAAAGCAGGTTGAAAAGGAATTTGACTATTATATCTCTTGCTTGAGGTCAGATAGCGGTGGGGAGTATGTGTCAAATGAGTTTGACAACTTTCTGGCTGAAAATGGCATACGTAGGTAGTTTACATACAGCTACACTCCTCAGCAAAATGGGGTAGCTGAAAGGAATAATAGGGTCTTGATGGAAGCTGCTCATGCCATGATGAATGAGAAGAAGATGCCACTCTATTATTGGGCTGAGGCTGTTATGATGGCCATGTATATCTTGAATCAGACTCCCACTGTAGGTATTCATGAGAAGATACCATTTGAGAAGCTGTATGGCTATAAGCTGGATATAAGTCACATGAAAGTCTTTGGCTGTCTTACTTATGTGCATATTCTAGATGAAAAAAGGAAGAAGCTGGATCCAAAAGCCCATAAGTGTGTTTTCATTGGATATTCGCAAGAGAAGTATCTCCATGGATAGGGAGATTGAGGAACTCACCGTCCACTGACACTAGTATGTTAGTGAGGGGGAGATATGATGTCGCGGACAAAGGAAAAGAGAAAGTTATCGAGGATGTATCTAGGATGATGACACCTGGTAGGATGAATTTTGGATATGAGTCTACTGATACTTTAGACAATGAACTTGGTATTCCGACTGTCTATACGCCTGGCCCAAGGTAGAGCAGGTACATTCCGCCTCATGAGAGAGGGGAATCGAGCAGTGCACCACAGCTTAGAAGCTCACAGAGGGTTAGATACCCTGTTGACAGGTTGACATATAGTGGCTACACTGCAAAGCATTATGCTTACATGACAAAAGTGATGGAGATCAAAGAACTAGATACATATGCTGAAGTAGTGGAAAATGAGAACTGGTGTGCAGCTATGGATGAAGAAATGAATGCCTTGGCTGAAAATAAGACATGAGATCTTGTGCCACTGCTTGAAGGAAAAAAGACCATTGGCTGCAAATGGGTCTACAAAATCAAATGCAAGTCAGATGGTAGTGTGGAAAGGTACAAATCTAGGCTGGTTGCTAAGGGGTATGCCCAACAGTATGGACTTGATTATGAGGAAACATTCAGCCCTATTGCCAAAATGGCAACCATATGCACAGTGATTGCTTTGGCTGTTGTCTGCTAGAGGATGGAAATTACAGCAAATGGACGTTAAGAATGCATTTCTTAATGGTGACTTAACAGAGGATGTCTATATGGTTCAGCCAGAAGGGTATGTTCACCCAGATTTTTAGCATTATGTATGCAAGCTGACAAAGGCACTGTATGGGTTGAAGCAGGCTCCGAGAGCTTGGCATGCTAGGATCAGTAAACTACTTGCAGAGGTTGGGTTTTACTATTGGTAGGGCTGATCACAGCCTATTTACAAAGAAGACCGACAGTAGTGCTGGTCATATATGTTGATGATTTGATAATCATTGGTGATGATGGCTTGGGCATATAGCATGTAATGAAGATGCTGAAATCTGAATTTGACATGAAAGATCTAGGTGAATTGAAATACTTTTTGGGTATTGAGGTAATCAAGGCTGAAAATGGTTTATGGCTGATGCAGAAACATTATGCCATGGAAATGCTAAAGAAGTATGGGATGGTTGAATGCAAACCATTGGATACACCCCTTGATCAGAATGTCAAGCTGGACATTAGCACTGGAGCTGAAATTCAGGATGTGACTATGTACAGGCAGATGGTTGGAAGTTTGATCTACTTGACCATCACTAGGCCGGATTTGAGTTATGCAGTTGGGCTCATAAGTCAGTTTATGCAAAAGCCCAGGAAGCCACATTTGGATGCTGTTAGGCAGATTATGATATATGTTAAGTCCACTGTAGATTATGGGTTGTTCTATATGAGAGATAAGCCCTTGAAACTAGTTGGATACACAGATGCGGATTGGGCAGGATGCTCATATGATCGCAGATCTACGAGTGGTTATGCTTTTGGCCTTGGAAGTGGCATGATCAGCTGGAGCAGCAAGAAGAAAACAACGGTTGCATTGTCTAGCACTGAGGCAGAGTACAGGGGTGCTGCATTGGTAGCATGTGAGATTTCATGGCTGCTCAAGCTTATGGCTGATTTGGATATTTAGGTGGATGCTCCCCTGACCTTATTATGTGACAATATCAGTAGTGTACTCTTGGCAACGAATCCAGTATACCATGCTAGGACAAAACACATAGAGGTACACTACCATTTTATCAGAGAGATGGTTCTTGTAGGGAGAGTAGATCTTATGCATGTGAAGACTGATGAACAGGTTTCAAATATCTGTACCAAGTCTTTGTGTAAAGATAAGTTTAGTAGTTTCAGACAGCTACTTGGAGTTCATCAGATGATTTGAGCTTGAGGGGGAGTGTTAGAATATCAAGCTCCCATTACTCTCCTGTCAGTATGTATGACCTACATTAGCTGTGTCCAGCTATATCAGCAAGTGTGGGACATTAAATAAGTCGATGGTCTTAGACCCAGTGTGAATGGTCCTACGGACCTTAGTACTGTTGTATACACTTATGTTATATTAGTAGTCTATGAAATAATGGAATATGATGAACGACCTGAAGGTCAGGTTGTTGCTCCATTACATTGTCTCTCTCCCTCTCTCTTCCAACACTTACCCATTGCTTTCTTGCTTGAACCTTGCTTCTTCTCCTTCACTTCAGCCTTCAAAATCAACCTCTTTTAGTGGCGCGGCTTTGATACCCTGTCAACAATCACATGATGGGGGGTTTGCTTGAGTTGCTGTGCCAAACACACACTGTATACACAAGAGGAAGCTCACTCAAGAACACAAGAAGAGAGATGGAGTCCAAAACGTTTTCTTGCTGATTTTTCTTCTTCTTCCACACACTATATAATATAAACAAAGTATAGATAAGATACAACATAAAGGAAAGTGGCCTTCTAAGTCAAACAATGCATAACTGACTACACTAATCATCTGGTGCTATATCTTTGCCAGCTGTAGAACATAAAGGAAAGTGGCCTTCTAAGTCAAACAATGCATAACTGACTACACTAATCGTCTGGTGCTATATCTTTGCCAGCTGTAGGTAGGTGTAATAAACTAAATATAATAAGTGATAAGACAGTGGCCATGTGAGTGTCATAATGACCACCAACGTGCTAAGTGTAGACGTACCGACCCATCTAGCCAGGTGGTCCATCATCAATGTCCGCATGTGTTGAGCTTGCCATCTCAACATTGAAGGCTATGTTCACTCGGACTTTCATACACATGTATGTAAGCTAAAAAAGGCTTTATATGGACTGAAACAGGCACCTAGAGCATGGAATTCTTGGATTAGCAGTTATTTAGAGCAACATGGATTTAGATTGGGTGATGCAGATCACAATCTATTCAGGAAGAAGACAGATCATGGATATGTGTTTCTAGTGGTTTATGTAGATGATCTTATCATCACTGGAGATGATGAAGAGGGTATTGCTGAAATTAAATCATGTTTACAAGTTGAATTTAGAGTCAAAGACCTTGGTGAACTAAAGTATTTTCTTGGGATTGAGGTAGTTTCTATGCCTCAAGGTATATGGCTACTACAGAAGCAGTATGCTCATGACATGTTACAGAAGTATGGTATGGTTGAATGCAAGCCTATGGAGACACCTCTTGATCAGAATGTCAAGCTGCAGACTGATGTTGGGAATGGCATAGAGAATCTGACCATGTATTGACAGATGGTGGGCTACTTGATATACTTGCCGTCCTGACTTATGTTATGCAGTGGGGCTGATTAGTCAATGCCTCGCAAACCACATTCAGATCTAGTTAGGAGGATCATGAGATATGTAAAGGGTACTACAAATTATCGGCTATTTTATGCATATGGAAAATCTCTTGACTTGATAGGGTTTATTGATGCTGATTGGGCTAGTTGTGCCTATGACAGGAGGCCAACCAATGTTTATGCATTTGGATTGGGTGGGCAACAATATGATCAGTTGGCAGAGTAAGAAACAGCCTATTATTGCATTGTCTAGTATAGAAGATGAGTACAGAGGAGCTACTTAGCGGCTCACTAAGAAGTTTGATTAATGAAATTGTTGAAAGACTTGGGAATAGAGCTCGAAAGTAGAGTGAGATTGCATTGTGATAACCTCAATAGTAGTGTTATGTTGGCTAGCAATCCTGTTTACCATGCTAGGTCCAAATATATTGAGGTTCACTACCATTTCATCATAGAAACAGTTCTTACAGGGCAGATTGACTTGATTCATGTGAAGACTAAAGACCAGGTAGCATACATATTTACCAAGTCACTTGGTAAAGAAAAGTTCATATACTTCAGACAGCTACTTGGAGTTTATCAGATGGTTTGAGCTTGAGGGGGAGTGTTAGAATATCAAGCTCCCATTACTCTTCAGTCAGTCTATCTTTATGTGTGTGACCGACCTTAACTGGATACAATTGTATACATGTGTGACATTCAATAAGTCGTTATAGTCAGTGACTTTAACCACAGTTAGTCTTGGTTAGTCATACCTATGTGTGTATGATGGAAGAATAATGGAAGGAGAACAACAATGAGCTAAGACTCATCTTCCACTCCACTCTATCTCTCTCCCTCTCTTCCAACATATCCAAGGTTGTATGGTGGTACATCCTCAGAATGGGATCCCTAACACTATAGGTCCCATTCAATTGATTGATCACTAAATGTGAGTCACCTTTCACCAATAACTGGTGAATACCATCATGTTTAGCTATATTCAACCCCATAAGCAAGGCCTTGTATTCTGCCATGTATTCATAAAAGTAGTGCCTAAATACACTACCATTTTTAAAACCATTCAACAACATGGATCTTTAATGAAAACCCCAACACTTGCATGCTTAGTAGGTCCTTAAGAAGCTCCATCAAAATATAATGTGTAAATCAAGGCTTCATTAATATAACCTACCATAACAATCAATCTACTGTATGTATGATAGTTTAAGTCTAATCAAGAGAGGGGGTGTAAGATAGGTACAATCCTCCTTCCTCACTAAATTCAATTGGGATGTTAGTAAGGACCTAATGACAATGATGGAAATAGAAATGAATATCCCACGTGAAACAGTTGTCTTGCCACTCAGTGATGTGATAACCCTTACTCTTCCATATCACTTTGCCTTGGTGGTAATGATCCTCTAAATATGGATGTTCAAGATGAGGAACAACTATTCCCATCCAATAGTCTTGGTATCCTTTGCAGGTTTATGATGGATCATGAAGGACGTGCAAAGGCACCAAGTCCAACGTCAATCCCTATACATAATAGGGCTTTAGTTTTTGAAGTTTACTTTAGTTTTGAACTCTACCCCTTGCAAATCCGCTAAAAGGGCTGTCAAGTCATTCTTTCCTATATGAATAATCTTATAAGGACCATCCCATTTGGGTTCCAACTTGCCTTGGAAGATCTCACACTGATAGGCATCATAATATAGGACCAATTGACCCTTGGAAAATTTATACTTCCTAGAACAAAGATCATGAAGCCTTTTAATTTTCTTCTTCCCTACTTCTTGATGCAACAAGACTTGCAACCGAATCTCGTTAAGATGTACAAGGGAAGTGATCCCTTCTTGTAATGCTTCCTCTTCACCCAAAGATTAGACTAAACCTAATTGTAGGCAGCTCAATCTCCAAAGGTAAAACACACTCTTCTTGATATATGAATTTAAAAAGGGTGTGGCTTGTAGAACTTTTGAATGTCATATCCTAAGCCCAAAAACAACCACATACAACTACTTATCCCAATCATGCTTACCTTTGGATATAGTCTTGGATAAAATGTTTGTAAGCTGCTTATTAGTACTCTCTACTTACCCATTAGCTTGGGGGTTGTAAGATGTAGTCTTATTATGTTTAAACTGTAGAGCTTCCACTGAAGCCTCAATCACTTTATTCAAAAAACCGACCCAGGTCAAACATCAGCTCCTTAGGTAGGCCAAAATAGCAAACAATTGATTCCAAAATGAAACTAGGTGTTTCCTTAGCATTATCCTTCATCATAGCATTGGCTTCAAACCACTTCATGAAATAGTCTATTGCCACAGTGATATAACATTTTTGCGTAGTTGACAAAGGATATATATGTCCCACTTCTCAAATGGTAGTATAGCTATGATAGGAGTCAGTGGGTGCCTCCTATTCTTTCTATTGTCATGTCTTTGATATGTATCACATCTCTTGACATACAAAATGCATCTTGAAAAATGAATGGCTTCCAATATCCAACTCTCAAAGATTTCTATGCAGTCAATTATCTAGCAAAGTGCCCTCCACAAGTGGAGTCATGATACTCTTCTAAGATGAACAAAACCTTTTCTCACTAAAAGACCTAATGGTCTCATCAACATAGATAATGTCTACAAACGCCTTATGAATCACATTGAAAGTCACTACAAGGATTTAAGCCTATAGTGATGGCGGGTAGCGACGCAAGTCAGGCGTCGCTATAGCGACGCTCCACAGGGAAAAAAAACAGGCCGAAACCAAGCGCGGGTTTATTTCACGTTATTCGTCTACTGTTTTGAGAGCGAGAGCGAGAGAGAGAGTGACCGTCGTGAGAGAGGGAGAGGAAGAAGGCTTGCCGCCGCCGCCGCCGCCGTCGTTCGCGAAGGAGAGGAGGAGCCTTCATCGCAAAGAGGAGCTGCCAAACACTTGCCATTTCTCATCGGTGAGTCTATTCTCTCCTTCTTTTGCTTGTTTAGGGTTTAATTCTCTTTCTCTTTTGCTTGTTTAGGAGAGGAAATGAGAGAGAAAGAGAGGGAGAGGGAGAGGGAGAGGGAGAGGGAGGGAGAGAAAGAGAAAGAGAGAGAAAGAGAAAGAGAAAGAGAAAGAGAAAGAGAAAAAGAAAGAGAAAGAGAAAGAGAGGGAGAGGGAGAGGGAGGGGGAGGAAATGAGAGAGGGAGAGAAAGAGAAAGAGAGGGAGAGGGAGAGGGAGAGGGAGAGGGAGAGGGAGAGGGAGGGAGAGTGCATTCTCTCTCTCCCTCTCCCTTTTGCTTTTATACTTTGTATATATATTGAGAGAGGGAGAGGAAATGAGAGAGAAAGAGAGGGAGAGGGAGAGGGAGGAAATGGAAGAGGTTGTGGGCAAAACTCTCTATTCACTTTTTTGAAGTGTTCAAATTAACATAGAATGCATGCATAGATCATTCTTGTGTGTGCAAACTTGAGAGCTCTCTTCTCTCTCCTTGTATCCTATCTTCTTATACTTCACATTGAGGGCGAGGGTGAGGGTGAGGGTGAGGGTGAGGGAGAGTGAGAGAGGAATTAAGTGAGGAACTAGAAGAGTGAAGCTTCTCTCCTATCTTGCATTCTTCTCTTCTTCCCCTTCTTCTACAATTTGGAGGGTGAGAGGTGGAGTTGAGATGAGGTTGGGATATCCCTCTTTCTTTTCTATGCTTCCTCTCTTTGTTGGAGTACTTGAGGAATGGATGGATTGCAAAATGGAGTGGCGTAACCAATTGAGGGAGCCATGCTTGGATTGTGAGGCTGAATTGATTTGAGATGATGATTTGATTGGTTGAGTATATTAGAGTAGATAGAAATCAACAACTCAATTTTTTATAAAAAAACTCTCTAATCATTTGTAGTAGAGATTCAAATTGCATTGATTGATGATTGCTATGGAGGATTAGTTATGTCCAACATTTATCAATTGCATTAGGAAAGAAATTAGTTATGTCTACTGTTATGTCTAATGATTGCTATGGAGGATTAGTTATGTCTAATGTTTATCAATTGTATTAGGAAAGAAATTAGTGAATTTTTTTTGCTTACGACATGAAATTAGTTCTCTAGGAAAAACTGTTAGATATGATCAATGCCCCACCCTCATTAGGTGCTACCAATGATCCATGGTGCTTAAAGTTGTAAGGCCCTCATTATGAGGAGAAGCCAAATGTGAGCTCAGACATTGGTTGAGTCCTGACTTGTATATCAGATGAGGTCTATGTGATCGGATGGCAAAAAGGTGACTGTTGCGGGTCTAATCTTTGGGTTAGACGGAGTGGTTAAGCTGGTAGCAACTCGAGGCACATTGCATTGAGTTGCGTGGTAAGGGAGTTAAAAGGGGCCCCTATTGTGGGGTCCAGGGGCAGCGCCCCCGGCCCGATGGTAAAGGGAATATTCCCTGGAATATTCACTGGCCGACTAGTGGAGGCTCATATGGTAGGTCGGTCAGCAGGCCGACCTAACGACCTTCGCGGGCTATAAAAGCTAAACCCCTTCGCAGCCATCACTCACTCATCTTTCACCCAGTCAGAGTTGTTGTTCCAGCTAGCCTTAAACTCTTCACCTATCTTCTGTCTAGATCGCCATCTAAGCTTCACACAGTGGAAGCGCACGGGTGGACAGAGCCATCTTTGTATCAGTTGTTTGGAGTTAAAGAATTTACTGATTCTCCTCTTATCTGTTGTGTACTCTCTATCTCTTTCTCAGATTCTGTTCGCTGCGCTGTGTAATATTTTACATGGTATCAGAGCCCAGGGGGCTCTAGAGATCGGAGAGCGTGCAAGAGGCAAAGGCTTCAACAGCAAAGAGAAACGATGTCGACTCCGGGAAGCAGTTCTGGCGCATCAGGAAGCGGTGCAGGAGGTGGTGCTACTGTACCGGCTATTCAAACACTGAGGATTCGTCCACCAACCTTCAGCGAAGGCAAGTTAGATGGTACAAACTACACCTTGTGGAAGTTCAAAATTACAACTATCCTTGATTCTTATGAGCTTCTGGAGACTGTGCTGGGGACTGACGCAGAACCACAGCCTACCCCCGACCCATCAAATCCTAGTGTGATGATTCCTCCGAATGCAGATTTTCTATGAGCTTGGAAACAAAGGAATGCAGATGCATTGTGTGCCTTAGTTACAAGCTGTTCTGACAGTGTTTTGACTCTGATTCAGCATACAACCAAAGCGTCAGAGGCTTGGAATGTACTAAGGAGTCAGTATGAAACACGAAACCAAACAAGGATTCAAAACTTGGAGAATCAACTAGCAGCGGAGAAGTTTGCTGAAGGAGAGACGGTTGAAGCATTCATCACTCGGATTAAGAATCTGCGCGACCAGATGGCTGGCGCTGGGATACAAAAGACTAGCGAAGAGCTAGCTCGGAGGTGTCTTCGGATTTGTCCACAAAAGTTTGATGGACTAGTAACTGCCCTTAATACTCAGGTGAGACCTCAAGCTTTGACTTTTGAGGAGTTTTGTGCATTATTAATGGAGGAGGAGTTGAGGCTGAAAGCCCGAGAAGGAAGCAACAATGGAGATGCTGCATTCTCTGCCAATGCAAAAGGCAAAGGTGTTTCCTCCACCAAAAATGATGGTGACAAAAAGAAGAAGGGCGGCAAGAAGAAGTTTCAAGGAGAGTGCTTCTACTGTAAGAAAAAAGGACATGCAATTGCAGATTGTCGTGTCAAGAAGGCAGATGAAAAGAATGGTACCCTTAAAAGTAAAGGGAAAGAGACAGCCAATACGGCTGAAGCAGAGTTGGAATTATTCATGGCGACCATTGAGGAAGTGTGCTCCTCGGCGCAAGAAGAATCTATCACTGACTCTTGGGTGTTGGATAGTGGGGCCTCCCGTCACATGACCAACAAGAAAGGTCTATACAGTTCTATGCAGCCTCTACAAGAATCCATCACTGTGACGGTTGGAAATGATGCTAAATGCCCTGCTGCGGGCACAGGTACTATTTCTTTTGTTGCTGCAAATGGTGAAGTCAAAAAGCTTTCAAATGTGTTGTATGTTCCCGAAATCAGGAGAAATCTCTTATCAGTTGCTGCCATAACTGATCTTGGTCATGAAGTGAGGTTCAAGAAGACAGGTGCAGAAATTATTGATAGTGCTGGCACAATTGTTGGCAAAGGAGAAAGAAGGAACAACTTGTATGAGCTAAGTGCTCTTACAGCCACCGCTGGAGTGGGCACAAGTAAGCTTTGGCATGAAAGGTTTGGACACATCGGATTTGCAGTATTGAAGGAGATGCAAAAGCAAGGTATGGTTGCTCACCTACCTACAATAACTGAATTGAAGGAACCATGTGAAGCTTGTTGAGATATCGAGCTCCACTCGTGATACGCCAGGGTGACCGTTGTGTATTTATGTCACCGACTTGTCAGTTGTTGCAGACGCGGTTGGTACACCGCCCATGAATAATAGCTACATGATAGCTATCCTTATCTACTCTAGTTCGTGGCTCAGTTAGTATGCCACCTTAGTTAGTTGAGTTTGGTTTGAGACCCATATATAGGGTTCTTCTATTTCTTTGTACTTGAGTTCTTTTGGCTTCCACAACTAAGAAGAGGAAAACTGTTTTCAGCCTCCACCCTTGTGTGTATTCCCCCATTGTGCAAGCAAGAAAGCTTCAAGCGAGACTCCTTCCTTCTCTCCCAAAATCTTGACATGGTATCAGAGCCTTGTTCGTGGTAAGGAGCTCAAGAAAGCAAGCCAAGCTCGCGGTGTTCTGGTAAGAGGAGCAGTGTTGCTTTCATTTTCTGTTTTGGGAGCAGATCTTTGCAGGTAGCACAGCCGAAAAGTGCAGGAGTGCATTGTCTTAGGTTGAGACGCCCTTCGCGGTGAAGCAAGAGGGCACTATATGTTGCGGGGGAGAGCTTTAGCCCTTGGCGACCTTTTTTTTTTATTTGAGACCATTTCGGGGCCTGTTTTGAAGGCAGAAGTTTTCTGCATGCACTCAGGAAAAGACCCTATTTTATGCTGTGCGACCACTGTTCTACAGGTCGGTGAAAAGTTACTGTAGAAATTGCATCGTATGCTTGTGCGCAGAGACATTGGGAGTTTCAGAATCATCATTGGTTCCTGTTTATGCAAAATCGTCACTAGGAAGTGACTGTGTGGTCAAATACCACTTTCGCCAGTTTTGCAGATTTGCCCTTGTGAGGGTGAAGCTGTGTTTTTTGCAGTGACAGAATTTTTTGCAGTATTCTGTAATGGCATCTGATTCTCTCTCACAGATTGTCACTGAAAAGCTTGACAAGAACAACTTCCAAGCATGGAAGTTTAGAATGACGAATTTCCTTATGGGAAAAGGATATTGGGAATTTGTTGCAGGAAATGAAGAAGAACCAGTTCTTCCTGATGTTCCCAATCAACAGCAAATGCAGGCATTTAAAGCATGGCATGAGAGAGCCAGGAAAGTTATGTACTGGCTGTCTATCAGCATTTCAGACTTTATGATTGTGCATATTCAGGATGCAAGTACGCCAAAGGAGGCATGGGATACTCTGTCAAAGATGTATAGCACAAATATGCAAGCCAGGAAAATGCAGCTCAAGCAAGAGTTGCACAATGTGTAAAGAGAAAATATGAGCATCAATGACTACCACATGAAGGTGAAGAAGATTGCAGATGCACTTGCTTCCATTGGGTCGCCAGTGGAAGATGATGATTTAGTTTCTGTGACCTTGAATGGTCTAGGAAAGGATTATGCACAGTTTCGGACATCCATTTCAGTTCGTGAAAGATTTCCTGATTTTGAGGAGTTGATTGCTCTTCTAATTTCTGAGGAGCAAAGAAATGGTGGTGCATCTTCTTCAGGAGGAACTTCAAAAGAAGCTGTCTTCTACTCAAATGCTGGAAGAGGTAGAGGCAGAGGTAGAGGAGGCCGATTTGGAGGCCGTGGTAGAAATCAGAATATGCAGCAAACTCAAGAAAACCAGTCCTATGGAGGAGGACGTGGTAACTCTAGAGGCAGGGGGAGCCAAAGAGGTCGTGGTGGATGGCAAAGAGGCCAAAATGCAAATAGTAATGTTGAATGCTACTATTGTGGTAAAATGTGTCATATGGCTAAAGACTGCTATAAAAACCAGAATGATATCATGAATGGAAAACTGCAACAAGGAAATTATGCATCTTCTAGTAGACAGGGTGATGACAGAAATGAGCATCTGTTTATGGTGCAGCACATGAACAATTCTGTGACAAGTGCAGAAGAAAGCAACGATGTATGGTATGTTGACTCAGGTGCATCAAACCACATGACAGGTCATGCAGAATGGATGGAGGATGCAAGGAAAATGGAAAAACCAGGATTTGTGGAGACTGGTGATGATACTGCACATCCTATTGTGCAGATTGGAAAAATTCCTTTGTCTATGCAGGATGGGAAAAAGAAATACCTGTCCGATGTATTTCATGTCCCGAATATCACCAAGAATCTGGTTTCTATTGGTCAAATGGTTGAGCAGGGCTTGCAGATCAGATTTAATCCTCATGGATGCTTTGTTGAGGATATGAAAAATAAAGGTCACTTGATAGCAAAAGGAAAGAAGAAGGGCAGAATGTTTACATTGGATGCAGACATGCCTGAATTGAGTGCAGCAATGTTTGCACATGGGACCGGTGTAGTTGCAGATATTGATATCTGGCATAAACGCATTGGTCATGTTAATGTACAGCGACTTAAATCAATGCAGGCCCAAAACATTGTTGCAGGATTGCCTAAATTCAAGGTTGCAGAAATGCATAAGGTATGTGAAGCCTGTCAGTTTGGAAAACAGGCAAGGAAACCATTTCCTAGACATGTTCAAGAGAGTAAGAAGCCATTGGAATTAATCCACTCTGATGTGTGGACTACTAAAGTTGCATCTCTTGGAGGCTGTCATTATTTTGTCAATTTTATTGATGACTATAGCAGAAAAGTTTGGGTGTATTTTATGAAGAAGAAAAGTGAAGTGTTTGGGCATTTCAAAACTCTTAAAGCTATGGTTGAAAAAGAAACAAGTCTGCAAATAAAATGCCTAAGGTCAGATGGAGGGGGAGAGTACCTCTCAAATGAGTTTGCAAAGTTCTTGCAGGAGCATGGCATAAAGCAGCAATATTCATGCAGTTATACCCCACAACAAAATGGAATTGCAGAAAGGAAAAACAGGCATATTGGAGAGGTATCTCGTGCCATGCTCAATGAAAAAGACTTGCCAGATTTTTATTGGGCTGAAGCAGTTGCTACAGCAGTCTATATAATGAACAGGACTCCCACTGCAGCAATACATGGGATGACTCCAGAGGAGAGGTATACTGGTAGGAAACCAGATATTTCTCATTTGAAAATTTTTGGTTGCATTGCCTATGTACATGTGCCAGATGAGTTGAGATCCAAGTTGGATCCAAAAGCTGAGAAGTGCATCTTTATTGGTTACTCTCTGCAACAAAAAGGGTATAGATGCTATAACCCTTCTACTCGTAAGTTTACAGTGAGCAGAGATGTTGTTTTTGATGAGATGAGTAGCTGGTATAAACCAGTAAATGTGATTGATGATGTAGATGCACAAAATGGTAATGCTGCACAGAATTCACAGCAGCAGTTACAAAATATTAGTGGACCTGGAGCATCCTCTAGCAGTGGTTCACATTCTTCGCCATGGACAGGCAGATTGAGATCAGGAGAATCTTCTCAAAGTAATGCAGATAGTGGTATGCAGGTATCACGAAAAGGAAAAGAGAAGGTTGATCAGCCCATGTTTGATGTGAATGCAGGTCACTCTTATGTGGATGGTGAATCTAGTGGCTCAGAACAGAGCATTGATGATGAGTTGGGTATTCCTTCTATTGTTACACCTGGAGTAAGGAAGACCAGGGATGTTTTGAGAGCACCTGGGAGTGAATCTACTTTGCGCAGGTCTACCAGAGCTAGGTATCCTGTGGATAGGCTGAAATATGATGGATTTACAGCCATTCACTATGCATATATGGTCAAAGTGATACATGAACCAGAACTCACATCTTTTGAGCAAGCCATGGGAAAAGAAAAATGGGAGAAAGCCATGGATGAAGAAATGGATGCCTTGGAAGCAAATGCTACATGGGAATTGGTACCTTTGCCTAAAGGTAAAAATGCAATTGGCTGTAAGTGGGTTTATAAGGTGAAGCACAATGCAGATGGTTCTGTGAACAGATACAAGGCAAGATTAGTAGTCAAGGGGTATGCACAAACATATGGCATTGACTATGAAGAAACATTCAGTCCGGTTGCAAGGATGGCAACCGTAAGAGCAGTCATTGCTATGGCTGCATCAAAGGGATGGTCTTTACATCAGATGGATGTAAAGAATGCCTTCTTGCATGGTGATTTGCAAGAAGAGGTCTATATGGAGCAGCCACTAGGTTATGTGCATGCTGTTCATCCTGAGTTTGTTTGCAGGTTGAAGAAAGCTTTGTATGGCTTGAAGCAAGCACCTAGAGCATGGTCTGACAAGATAGGACAATATCTTGTCACTATTGGCTTTCAGATTTCCAAGGCAGATTTCTCACTTTATGTGAGAAAAACAGAGAAAGGTATTATGCTACTTGTCATTTATGTTGATGATTTGATTATGACAGGTGACAGTGATGAAGATATCCTTCATGTGAAAATGCTATTGAAGTAGAAGTTTGAGATGAAGGATTTGGGAGAGCTACGTTATTTCTTGGGCATTGAGGTGATTAGATCACCAAGTGGGATACAGCTCTTGCAGAGGCAGTATGGATTGGACATGCTGTCCAAATATGGGATGACAGGCTGTAAGCCTATTTCAGTTCCTTTGGAGCAGAATGTGAAGCTGAGCACAGATGCAGGTGAGCTTCTAGAAGACCCTACTATGTACAGACGCATAGTAGGAAGTTTGATTTATATGACTATTACCAGGCCAGATTTGAGCTATGCTGTTGGATTGGTAAGTCAGTTTATGCAGGCTCCAAGGAAACCACATTTGGATGCGGCTAGACGCATACTCAGGTATGTGAAGTCCACATTGCAGTATGGATTATTTTATGAGACTGGGGTTCAGATACAGTTGCATGGATACACTGATGCTGATTGGGCTGGTAGTATTTCTGATAGACGATCTACCAGTGGATATGTGTTCTTTTTTGGGAGTGCTACAGTCACTTGGAGCAGCAAGAAACAGCCTATAGTTGCCTTGTTGAGCACAAAGGCTGAGTACAGGGGTGCAGCAATGGCTGCATGTGAGGTAGCTTGGTTGCATAAGCTACTTTATGATATGCATCAGTCTTCAGATGGGCCAGTTGTCATTTATTGTGACAACATGAGTAGTATACACTTGGCAAATAACCCAGTCTATCATGCTAGAACAAAGCACATTGAGGTGCATTATCACTATGTGCGGGAGAGGGTTTTACTAGGTCTTATTGATCTAGTTTATGTCAGCACGGAGGATCAGGTAGCTGACATATTTACGAAGGCATTGGGCGCAGAGAAGCTACGCAAGTTCAGAGACCTGCTTGGTGTGCAGGAATTGGGATTGAGATCGAGGGGGAGTGTTGAGATATCGAGCTCCACTCGTGATACGCCAGGGTGACCGTTGTGTATTTATGTCACCGACTTGTCAGTTGTTGCAGACGCGGTTGGTACACCACCCATGAATAATAGCTACATGATAGCTATCCTTATCTACTCTAGTTCGTGGCTCAGTTAGTATGCCACCTTAGTTAGTTGAGTTTGGTTTGAGACCCATATATAGGGTTCTTCTATTTCTTTGTACTTGAGTTCTTTTGGCTTCCACAACTAAGAAGAGGAAAACTGTTTTCAGCCTCCACCCTTGTGTGTATTTTCCCATTGTGCAAGCAAGAAAGCTTCAAGCGAGACTCCTTCCTTCTCTCCCAAAATCTTGACAAAGCTTGTATGATGGGCAAGCAACAAAGAAAGGCATTTCCACAAGAAAGCAAGAATAGAGCACAGGCTTCTCTAGAGTTGGTGCATGCTGACTTGTGTGGTAAGATGCCTACACAGGCCTTGGGGGGATCTTCTTATTTTATGTTGATTGTCGACGACTACAGTAGGAAGATGTGGGTGTACTTCCTTCGTGATAAGGCTCAAGCTTTTGGTAAGTTTAAAGAATGGCTAATACTTGTTGAGAATGAAACAGGGAAAAGTGTGAAGAAATTTAGAACAGATGGTGGTGGTGAGTTCAACTCAAAGGAGTTTGAAGGCTTTTGCAAGAGCAAAGGGATCAAGCGTCAATTGATGACGCCTCACACACCTCAGCAGAACAGTGTTGTGAAACACAGGAATCGCACCATTGTGGAGATGGCAAGATGCATGCTAAAGGGCAAGGGATTGCCTAACCATTTTTGGGTTGAAGCTGTTAATACTGCAGTCTACATTCTAAATCAGAGCTATACAAAGGCTCTCAAGGGAAAAACACCTCATGAGGCTTACACTGGTAAGAAACCATCTGTTTCACATTTCAGAATTTTTGGATGTGAATGTTATGCACATGTTCCAGATGAGAAGAGAAACAAGTTACAACCAAAAAGCAGAAAATGTATCTTCTTGGGTTATAGTGATGAGCAGAAGGCATACAGTGGAGGAGGAGAAGGCAAGTTCTTCCACTTTATCATCAAGCGAAGAAGTAGTCCATTATGAACCTGTCTCGAGAGCTATCCCTATCCTTAAGGAGGAGGAAGCATCATCTTCAGATGATGAGGAAAAAGTTCACCAACCTGACATCACCCCACCGGAAAAGCCATTGCCGCGCTGGGTGAAGCAGCTCTATGACCACAATAATCCTATGCCTGCATATGTTGAGGAGAAGGCAGACGGACCAAGGAGGTCTCAGAGAATAGAGGAGCAAAGGAGGGCTTCTGCTCACATAGTCAATATGGCCTTGATGGTCGAGATTATGAGAGAAGTAAAGGAGCCAATTGACTTAGAATAAGCACTTGCAGATCCATCATGGAAGGATGCTATGCAGGCGGAGTATGACAGCATAATGAAGAATGACACTTGGGAGCTAGTGGATGGACCAGCAAAGTGGAAGGTTATTGGCACCAAGTGGATCTGGAAGGTAAAGTACAAGGCTGATGGTACCTTAGAAAAGTACAAAGCTAGACTGGTTGCCCAAGGATTTTCACAAGTTGAAGGGTTTGATTTTCAAGAGTCATTTGCCCCAACTGCCAGAATGACCACTATTCGCACAGTACTTGCAGTGGCTGCCCACAAGAAGTGGCCAGTGTACCAAATGGATGTTAAGTCAGCGTTCTTAAATGGTGACCTCAAGGAGGAGGTGTACGTGGCTCAGCCACCAGGGTTTGAGGCCCCCCATTCTGAGAACAAAGTGTGTAAACTGAAGAAGGCATTGTATGGGCTGAAACAAGCCCCCAGAGCATGGTACCAGCGGATAGATAGGTCCTTTTTAAACCTAAACTTCAAAAGATATGCCTCAGATGCTAACTTGTATGTTTACAGGGATGGTAAAAAGTCTGTAGTGATTGTCCTATATGTGGACGACCTTCTTATTATAGGTGACTATGAAGATATGATCAACCAAACTCGAAAGGCTTTGAGTTCTGAGTTTGAAATGACAGACTTGGGCTTGCTGCACTATTGTTTGGGGATTGAAGTCTGGCAAGAGCCAGGAAAGATCTTCATCTCTCAGAAGAAGTATGCATGGGAGATCTTGAAGGCATTTGGCATGACCGAGTGCAAGGAGATAGCTACACCTATGGAGGTGAATGCAAAGTTATCCGTCGAGGATACATCAGTATTAGCAGACATTGGGAGGTATAGGAGGTTGGTCGGCAGTCTGATCTACATGTATAACACCAGACCAGATATCAGTTTTGCTGTTGGTGTTTTGAGCAGGTTCTCAAACAAACCTCATGAGAGTCATTGGAAGGCTGGGATGCGGGTGCTCAGATACTTGAAGAAAACTCTTGACTATGGTATCACATACAGTTTCGGAACTTCTCTTGTGGGGAACTGTGACTCAGATTGGGCAGGAGACATTGATTCTAGGAAGTCAGTTTCTGGTTATTGTTTCTCTTTGGGTTCAGGAATTTTCTCTTGGATTAGTAAGAAGCAACCAACAGTGGCATTGTCTTCTACCGAAGCAGAGTACAAGGCAGCTTGTTTTGCTGCATGTGAGGCCGTATGGTTGAGAAGGATTCTATGGCATATGGGAGTGCAGGATGAAGAACCAACTGTGCTGAGATGTGACAATCAGAGTTGCATCGCTATTGCCAAAAATCCAGTGTTTCATGCATGCACCAAACATATAGAGATCCAGTATCACTATGTGCGTGATTTGATGGAGGATGGGATAGTGGAATTGGTCTACTGTCCAACAGAGGAGAATGTAGCAGATATCTTCACCAAAGCACTTACGAAGGATCTGCTTCAAGTTCATCTTCAGAGACTCGGCATTGGGCCGAGGAGATAGTTCACCTATGGGTGGACATTGAGGGGGGGTGTTAGATGTGATCAATGCCCCACCCTCATTAGGTGCTACCAATGATCCATGGTGCTCAAAGTTGTAAGGCCCCCATTATGAGGAGAAGCCAAATGTGAGCCCGGACATTGGTTGAGTCCTGACTTGTATATCAGATGAGGTCTATGTGATCGGATGGCAAAAAGGTGACTGTTGTGGGTCTAATCTTTGGGTTAGACGGAGTGGTTAAGTTGGTAGCAACTCGAGGCACATTGCATTGAGTTGCGTGGTAAGGGAGTTAAAAGGGGCCCCTATTGTGGGGTCCGGGGGCAGCGCCCCCGGCCCGATGGTAAAGGGAATATTCCCTGGAATATTCCCTAGCCGACTAGTGGAGGCTCATATGGTAGGTCGGTCAGCAGGCCGACCTAACGACCTTCGCGGGCTATAAAAGCTAAACCCCTTCGCAGCCATCACTCACTCATCTTTCACCCAGTCAGAGTTGTTGTTCCAGCTAGCCTTAAACTCTTCACCTATCTTTTGTCTAGATCGCCATCTAAGCTTCACACAGTGGAAGTGCACGGGTGGACAGAGCCATCTTTGTATCAGTTGTTTGGAGTTAAAGAATTTACTGATTCTCCTCTTATCTGTTGTGTACTCTCTATCTCTTTCTCAGATTCTGTTCGCTGCGCCGTGTAATATTTTACAAAAACACCCTATGGGTTGCATTCAAATTGAACTCACAATGTAACTCATCTAAATGCAACTCATTGGAGAGTGTTAGGAGCATTTAAATGGAAGGACCTCTTGAGTGAAAGCTAGCAGGAAGAGAGGGAGATATTTTCCAAATAAAACATTTAAGGAAGAAAATGAAATGAGAGAGGGAGAGGAAGAGAGAAAACGAAATGAGAGAGGGAGAGGAGAGAGAAAAAATGAGAGAGAGAGAGAGGAGAGAGAAAAGGAAATGAGAGAGGGCACTAAGGCTCAATACAACCTAGAAGCGTATAAATACCATTGACAACACTATGACAGATATAAGTACTAGATCCAAGACAAAACATCATACCATCCTACAATAGGGGTACTGCAACCTTCCAGACCTACCTACAATCTTGGAGCCTGAGATGGAGGCAATGATCGATGCATTGATTCCCATGGATGTCAAGACTTCTGATCCGCTTAAAGAGGAAGAATACATACCATTATATGATGGGTGCCGAGTATCTCGGCTGAAGACACTGCTTGCACTCTTAAGTGTGCAAGCAAAATATGGGTGGAGCGATACGAGTGTGACCGAGTTGTTCAGGTACCTTGTACATACACTTCATTGATTTTTTTTCGGCACTATTATTACAAACATTTGTGCTTTTTCAAGGTGTTTTATGATTTTTTTTAGGTTATTGAAATATCATATATTACGACCTGCAAATACCATGCCTGAGTCTCGTGATGATGCACGACATGTTTTACGGAAGCTTGGCATGGACCACAATAACATACATGCATGTATCAACGATTGCTATCTGTTTCGAGGAGAATACGAGACTATGGAGACATGTCCAAAGTGTGGTGCTCACAGGTATCGACAGGACTTGCAAGGGCAAACCATCCCTTAAAAAGTTCTCAGACACTTTCCGCTTATCCCCTGCATAAACCACATGTTTCTACGTCCGGCATGGCGAGCTTAACAACGTGGCATGCACAGAATAGGTCCACGGATGGAGTTCAACCAATATCAGCGGATTCGCGCACATGGAGCCACATTGACTTTACCTTCCCAGGCTTTTCCCGAGAGCTAAGGAATCCTCGGCTCGGTCTCGCAATGGATGGCGTGAACCCATTCGATCTGTGCTCAACTTCTTACAGTGTGTAGTCTATAGTCCTTGTCAACTACAATATCCCTCCATGGCTTTCTATGAAGAAAGGACATCTCATCCTTAGCTTGCTCGTCCCATGCCGCTACAAAGTAGAAAATACGGACGTGTATCTTCGTCCATTAGTTGATGAGCTTAACATTTTGTGGGAGGAGGGGGTCACTGTGCAAGATATGAGCAGGCGCGATGGTCGGTGGTCAACCAATATTTGAGCCATTCTCATGTGGACGATGCATGACTTTCAAGGATTGGGAGAGTGCTCAGGTGAGCAAGCCTCCGTTCTCACTGGTAATATCTATATTTTATCTCATTCAATAAAGTATTCACTAGGTCGTGGTACTGGAACAGGTCTGGTTACCTCAGGTTATCATGCTTGTCCATTGTGCGGGCCACAGTTAGACTCCCGAAGGTTACGAACCATGAAGAAGATGGTATATCAAGGACACGCTGCTTTCTTGCCAGAGGATCATGAACTCAGGGAAGGTTTCCTTGGACGACCTCCAACACGTATGAACGCCGCAAGCTGATATGAGCTGAAAAGGGTCCACACGGAATTACATCCAAATGGAATGCGTCGTTTCTCAGTTTTCTACGAGTTGCCATATTGGACCCACTTACAGGTCAACCACTTGTTGGATCCCATGCATATTTTTAAGAATGTGGGCAGCTTATTATGGGACCACATCACAGGAAAGAGAGACACTATAGGGGCATGAATGGATTTGAAGGAGGTAGGTAAGATGGAGGCGCTTTGGCCGTAGTCAAGTGCTGATGGTCGTGTGCAGCTTCCTCATGCTCCTTGGGTTTTGTCCACTAAAGAATAGCGTATTGTGAAGCAAGTAATCAAGTCTATCCGCACTTTGACGGGTATGATGCGTTCTCTCAGGTCCGCATTTTCTAAATACGACCAATTATCAGGGCTAAAATCCCATGACTGGCATAAGATATGTCAGGTTTATACTACAAATGGATTGTAATTAGCGTGGGCATTTTTCTATTTGGAATGTAGCCATCATTCATAATGCTTTCTCATTTGTGGCAGTTTGTACTACTGATCGTGATCGCAGGATGTCTTACTCCAGAAATACGTGGGGCCATTTACAAGTTGTCGACTTTGGTGCAATGGATCTCACAGAAGGAGATTAAGACATCCTCTATTGAATCTGCGAGACGGGGAGCAGTGGAGACTGTCTGTCTCTTTGAGAAATACCTGCCCACCAACATGCTCATGATACAAATCCACCTTCTTGTGCATCTTGTGGATGAAGTGGAGATTGCTTGACCTGTCCATATGCGATGGATGTTCTTCTTGGAGCGCTTCATGAAAACCCTGAAAGGCTTTGTGCAACAACGAGCTCGGCCAGAAGGTAGCATGGCCGAAGGTTGGTTGGTGTCTGAGGCGCTAGTGCATATTTCACAATGGCTACCAACGGTGGAACCAGACAATGAAATGCTATGGTCGCTGAAGGACGATGATAGACTGACTGGAGATGTGGTGGTTGGAAATGGGGTAGAAAAAAGAATGGATGCCTCAATGGAAGAGAAGGTGAATCGCTTTTGTATGTTGCACCATGCCTCTATGGAGATGTGGCTCGCCAAGTACCAGATCGCTAGGCAAGATCGAGAGGAAGCACGAGCTGAATTCTGACGTAGTACATGTCATCGACCGATTCAATATCTCGAAGGCATAGAGGAGATGCCGCGGTTTATGTCAACACGATGGTTGCATGGAGCTTTGACCGCAGGTCTCGCGAAGGGGCAGAGGTCTCAATGGAGGAGTGGAAATTCTTGAGGGGATGTAGTCCAAAGGTGATGAGGGGTTTAGAATATGTCGTATCTAAATTGTATATGTGATATCTAATTTGAGTGTTTCAATGTACAGTACAAAATATATAGTGTAGTGTAGTCGCGCAGATGGCATTTTTGCATGGAGCATATTGACAAAATGTGCTCCACAATGGACTGTGGTATCATGGCAAGGTTCGAGCAAGAGAACCGGCGACGAGCAACGGATCCAAACACGGTTGTGGATGAGATGGAGTATTTTGGGAACTTGCAAAGTATTATTACGGTGGATTACCTAGCTTCTCCATGATACTATTCGATGTGCAATGGTTCAAAGTGGTACTTGGAGGAGCTGGAGCAACAGTTCGACGAGGTCCATCTAGATCTCTCGAAATAGATTCCGAAAAAAAATGGATAGATTTGCGCGACACCTTTGTGTTTCCGGCCCATTGTGAACAGGTGCATGGACTCATTTGCTTGCTAATTGTATTACGACATGGTTTATGTCACAATGGTTTGAACTCTCTTGTACGTGTTTGTGAACAGATAATCTTCTATCCAAACCCCTGACAACCTCGATGGTGGTATATTATACCTTCAACTCCTTGAAGTGTGAGAGTATATAATCAAAGCGATGTTCCAAGCATAGATGAAGATAATATGCAAATAGAGGGGTCGATATTGCAAGGGGTGGAGGCCCTCAAAAGCTTGGAGCCAGCATCGGCTAACAATGATGGAAATACAGGAGTCGAAGGTTTCTTTGAGAACGAGGCGGTCTCATTCTTTTGTGGTGACATGTCTATCAACCTTCCAGTGTATGCGGAGTTGTGTCAGGAGATTAACATGGGACCATAGGATACTTCATACTTGGAGCATCCACTTACTCAATTCGTTGACCAATCGCTTATAAGGGTACATAAGATATGCACTTTAAGTGAGATTTTCTTTAGATGATTTATATTACTGTGCTTTGTATGATTTAAATTGATTATTCTAACATCATTTTTTATATGTGCAGGTGACATTTTCAGGATGAGTTGAGGGATGAGCGATGAGGAGTTACAGGACATCTTCGCATGCATGTCTCCAGACCAGATCGTCAGATTCAGAGAGATGGCAGACCAGGAGCTGTCTCGATCTTTGTCAGGGCACTCTGCTAGATCTGCTTCAGTGCGATCGGATGATTCGGCTTTGAGCAGAAGATCTCAACGCTCACGACTTGGGCTAGAGGGAGGGAGTGCATCGGGATCAGGGGGATGCTGCAGAGATACAGAGGCAGTGAGCCCGCGGTCAACACCGGATACAGGTGTGACTCCTCGCTCTCGTGGCTCAGGTGGATGCTATGGAGACACAGACGGGGTGTCTCCGTCTCGTCGTTTAGCTGGAGTTGCATCACCTCTAGGATTTGTCACACTTGTGGGGATGTCTACTCTAGTTACTCCGGCTTTTGCGCAGCCGTCAGTAGGAGGCACCCCTATGGGTGCCACTCCGATCAATATTACCCCTGTCAGTACACCGGATGCATAGGGGTCTCTTGGATATACCCAAGAGCGTGGATGCAGATGGGAGAGGACCCATCTTAGGCAGACTCCTGTGGGTTATGGATATCTAGTCGATAGTAGGTCAGGAGCCATCATCATGAATGATGATGGGAGGAGGGTGATGGCTCGCATGAGAGAGTTGTGCCAACATGTTTTTCGGCACAATGTCTTGGATCATTGGAAGAACATACCGGAGGGGAGCAAGGACTAGATAGTAGCATCCTTGCACAAGGAGTTTTCAGTGCCAGCCATAGTAGATAGATTCTCTACGGGCTGGATGATGGATTGCATGCGTGCATACATGCCACATAGACGATCCGACGCACGCAAGGCAATCAAGAGTGGGGTTGCAAAGCCCGAGTGGTTAGATGCAGACGACTGGCGCCGATTGAGGGAGGAGGCTACAGATTCTCCAGAACGTTGGAGTCAGCAGCGCGAGGCGCTGAGGGCACGACTCGAGGCCGGAGTGGTCCATCATCTTGGGAGTGGCAGCCACAGGACATATTTAGAGGACTTTGTAAGTTTTTCTTTTGTTTTGCTTGTTTATTTTTTTGAAATATTCTTTGTACTGACAATCATGTTTCTAACAGTTAGCATTTTTTTTTCTTTGCAACACTCCATTACAAATCGCAATCCGACTGGCCTTGAGACTTGATATGCAAAGAGGCACAATCTCAGGGCATTGGTCGACCGATTGTATAGACGCGGCGGCCTTGTAAGTCACTCATCTTTCTTGTTCATAGTTATCATGAGATATTTGAATGCATTATTGTATGGTGGATTGATGTGTTGTTTCTTTTTCTGCAGAGTCCGTTCGATGCTCCTTTGCGGCGGGACGAGCTTTCGGGGGACGAGGATATGTAGCTCTCCCTTGGATCCCTGGAGCTCACACACCTTTATTTTTTAGTCGCCTGATCTATGTAGACATTTTCTATGTATTAGTGATATCCTATCATGATTGTACCAATCGCTTTTTATGCGATCATGTATTTATTTCATGTATCAGTTTTATGATTTCTGTATACATTGTTTTTGTTTGCAAGCGCATTGTACACAGTAGTGCAGAAACTATTTTGTATGGCTCTCATAAAGCACACAGTGCTATATGTGGCAGGGCAGCTTGCTATTAGCATCGCAAATTTTACCGTCACAAATTTTTTATCCCTGTTACCGTCGTTATTAGCATCGCAAATTTTACTGCTCGTGTCGCTATTAGTGTCGTTATGCATGTCGCAAACCGTCGCTATCAGTGTCGGTATTGGCGTCGCTATCAACGTCGCAAATGCCAATACCGATTGTTCTATGGCGTTGCCAATAATGACGCTTTTTGCGACAACGGGGGCAAATTTTGTTGTTTGCATTTTCGTCGCTTTAAACGTCGATATAAGGCCTATATCTTGTAGTGAGTTTCACTCAAGCTCTCCACATGTTGCCATTCATTACTTGTTGACGAAAACATATCTACAACCAAGAATTCGATATTAGTACTTGCTTAAATGAAAAAAATGACACATATGTTATCTTAAGACTTACAATGTGTCTATTGGCAAACACGTTCATTTGGGGACAAGTACTTATCCTTGACCATGTAAAAATGTTGTACTTATCCTTGACCATGTAAAAATGGTGTACTGGCAAACACGTTCATTTGGGGACAAGTACTTATCCTTGACCATTAAAAATGTTATACTTTGAAAAATCACCCTTCATGTGTAATTTTGAAAGCAATGATACATCCCTTCTAGTGATGTTTTATATTCTCTCTTTTTCTTATTTTCACCTTGTGAGATCCCTTGGAAGAGGGCAACATGATAACTCAATTGTTTATGCAAAAGATTTTGGGCTCCCAATTTCCATCAGCTTCTTGGCTATAGATGGTGTAAGAGTTTACTAAACGAGAAGGGCACCTTCTAGATGCCATACTTAGATTGAATTCATAGAGAAAGAAGCTCATCGAGAAAGGCAAATGAGCAAAGAAAAAAGCTCACCGAGAAAGGTGAATGAACTAAAAAGGAATATTAAGAAGAGTAATGAAAATATATTGGGCAACAAAAGCTCCTAACTTTCAAAAAAGTCATTATTAACTTCATAACATCTTTATCATGTCCTTTGTCTAATTTTATAAGTAAATGAGGACTTTAGGACTACCAAAACATGTCAAACTTTGGAGATTTTGGCTAAAAGGGAGGAGAGAATCACGAAGTGGACTTACTTAATAAAATTGTTTTTTTAAAAGCGTTTTTTGGTCCTAATGCTCATTCCAAACTCCCTTGAATGAGGGTGTGACACCTTACCCTTATACAAGATAGATAGAGTACTCCTCAAATGAGGGCATCATGCCATGACCTTATTCGAGGGAGTTAAACAAACACCCCCAAACAAGGGGGCATATGTCCACTCTCTCATTTAGAAGATCCTTTAGATGTGCTTGGAATGAGGACCTAGAACCATATCCTCATACATCAAAGGAAAAAACCTTCCCTAAACAAGGGTTGCCATTCAAGGATTATACTCTTTGTTGTAGTGCTTTAGAATTTCTTGCATTTTATCAGAATCATATGAGGTTCCTCAATGCTCTCATACTTGACTCAAATAGAATTTTTTTTCTCATATAGCTTTAACCTTTTTTGCATTTTTGATTGTTATGGCATGAAATGTATAGTGAAATTTACTTCTTATGGCAAGATCCACCTTTCCTCCAATACTAGTGTGCATGTACTAGAGTTGAGGTTAAGCATTAGCATTGTGCACCTCCTTACATATGAATGGTTTCTTCTTGCTTGCAAATCTTGAATCAACATCATTAACATAAATTTTATTATTGAGATTGAAATTTAATATCAATAGTTTTCTCTTTTAGCTTGTCTATGTTGGCATAAATACTTTAGAGGAACTCTTAGTGGTCAATAGAATGCCTATGCTAGTTTAATTTTATTCCTTCTCACTCAAGGGTGGTGACCCTCAATGCTCTTTGAGCCAAATAAACTCTTCGTGGTAAATAGGATATTCATTATGCTAGGATCTTGAGTTTTTGTAATAGAACATCATAATGTAATGTAAATTTGAAGATCATTATGTTCCTTAGTGTAGGTCCCTAGTGTCATCTCTATTGATAGTGCCTAGGTGCCATGTCTTATTGTCTTCTCTTTTTCTATCAGTAAGTGTCCCATATACAAAAAATTGTGTTTAAATGTGTTATGTTTTATGTTATGGTTTTTTGTCTTTTTGCTAATATCTCTTGCAAATTAATTATAACAGTTTTGGTAATAATGCATGACACTATCATTAGACATAACTATATTTTGTTAATTGATCAACTTCGCATACTTGTTTTAGCACAATGCTTTCATGTAACGGAACTGTGTGTGTGTGTATGTGTGCGTGTGTGTTCATTAGTAAGATACTAATTAATAACTTTTGAAATATTGTATGTAAGACCATTAAACATTGGTTAATAAAGTATATGGTCCATGAAGATAGTGTGCATGATAAGACCATTAAAAAGTATATGTAAGACTATTAAATATTGGTTGTGTGTAGTGCGTGTGGTAGCAAAGGCCTGCCGATTGGTATGCACCATGAATTTGGCATTTGTAAAACTCTATACTCTATGGAATAAAACTTGTAACTTCTAATATAGATCATCATATGGGTTATACTCCATCCCCATTCCATCATGTAGAATGTAGATGTCTCCATATTCCTTGATGAAACTTTTGGTCATGTGGGTAATACATGCATCGTGCTTGTCATTTGAGGAGTTGTAAATGAATGGAAACTTTTCTTTCACTTTAATCATTGTAAGTTGTTGGATTAACTATGATTGGACAATATTAGGGTATACTTTTTGTACTATTTTTACATTGTAGACTCATGATGCTTATCATAACATATTTCATAAAGATAACACTAAGATGTAACAAATATATGTTTTTATAATGATCTTTTAATATTGAATGCAATTTTTAGAATGCAATAATAGACTTTGCATCTGGATTTCATGGGAACTTTTCACAAGATTCAAGTAATCTTAGATGATACTCAGGAAGATCTAAGTCTTGTGAGACTAAGGAAAAATGGATTTGAATCTACATTTGCTCATATCCGTGAACAAATTGAGGGTGATGAGCTTTTAGATGGATCTTTTGAATTCATCAAGGATAAATTTATTATTAAAAAATGACAAGAAGAGTAATGGAATCTTGGTTATAATCTTCAAGTTCACATCAAGAGGTGTGCTAGCATGACAAATGAACTTCCTTCTCCAAATAAGTGACAATGTTTAGAACAAGTTAGAGAGGAACATAACAACACTTTAAGCAATCTCACTTCAAAGCTAGGAAGAAAATTACTAAGTCCAAGCACACTTGAGACTTGGAAACATGAATTCAATCAAATAAGGTTAAAGGTGGAACAATCAACAATCTCAAGGGGTGATATGTTTGAATTACATAGTTAAGACAATAATGGAAAACCTTGGGTTCAAGTTTGGTGTAACAAATGTAACTCAATGTATGGGAAGGGCTCAATGGAAGGGAAGCATGCTGCATATACTTGTCCTTCTAACTTCATGAGAACTCACAAAATGATAAATTTTACTTGTGTTTCAAGGGCTTTAAAAGGTGGATATACAAAGTATTGCAGTGGATAAAAAACCTAGATGATAGAAAAGAAATAAAGGATTCTATAGAGAAGTTGCATTCTTACATGGAGAAACATCAAGGTATTATTATTATTATTTGTTTTGGTTTATAAATGCAAATTTTTCTTTTCAAAATAGGTTGCAAGCTAGATGAATCTTTTTAATATCAAACTTGTTACATGATACAAGTCTACTTTTCATGTAGGTTGGGATTTTGAGATAATTGAGGCTACATTCCAAGACTTCAATTATAAAAGCTTTGCTTGTGTAAGGTGTAAGTATGATGACACATGGCTAGATTTGTGACCTCCAAGGTTTGATTTGTATACAATTTTGATAGAACATACAAAATCAATCTTGCACACAAAGGAAAATTTGAAGGAGGAAAAATCCAAGCCATTGCTTACAAAATTATGTGGACATCCTCAAAAAAGTATGGTGCATGATCCAAAGTAAACATCTCTTAGCAAATTCATGGTCTCTACTTAATGAAGGTTGGAAATTCAACTCAGGGTGATCCATTGGCCTAGTCTCTAAATGATGATGAAGATAGTAAACCATTGGTAAGTTTAAAATTATTATACTAGGGTTTATGGAGTCACATAATTGAGGTGAACAAGAAGAGTATCAATGTGAAATATTTGCTAGATGATAAGTGTGGTAGCATACTTTGGTTTTCATAGTCTTTTACTATGACAAATCTAGATGATGGAAATACATGCTTCCAAGTAAATGTTTGCCTTTAGCACATTGATTGTCCACACATTTCAAATAATGGCCAAACATTCACAAAATTCTATTGTGCTCATTACAAAGGTGAATATTAGACTATCTTACTAGACAAGAGTTCAAAAAAATAACACTTGTTGCAAAAAGCATGTAAGAGAACTTTCTTTCAAATTATGCAAATGCAAGCTTCATCTTGCAACTCTTTCAATGAAAATAAGGAGCTTACATGAAGCCAATGTGGAGTTTCTTAATAGAAAAGATGTAAAGAGATTTCATAACAATGAGCCCATAGATTGGGAAAATTTGGTTGAAAACCTATGGTATGGAACTTCTTTTGTAAGACAATAGTTACAATCAAAGGAAGGTCAATGATACAGCACAAATACCAAAGCTCTATTCGAGGTTGCAAAGATGTGGGATGGACCAAGGTTGCATGCATTCCTTACTACTAACCTCCATGGACCTTCGCTTCAATGACAAAGAGAGGCTATAGACAAGCCACCCACTTCATACATGGTAGACATGGATATATTTTTTATGCCATTGCTAACATATATCAGAAAGAGAAAGAAAAACATGGTATCATTGAAAAGATCTCATTTTTTTTGGTGGAAGATGAGACTACCATAAAGAAATGAATAAGCTAAACATATTGCACTACATAAAAAAATATTGTACTATTCATTTTTTGGATTACAAAAATGACTCTTGATTAACTTTTAGATTTTATGATTTTTTTTGTTTTGATCGTGGATGGAACCCTACGGATGATACACTTGTTGGGTTTGATGGATACAAGTTCTCAAACCATGAGCATGGGACTTGTTGCATGATGAAAAGCGGGATATGGTGTGATTATTGATCCTTTTGAGACTTGTATCATTAGTGGTTATGCGAGACTGTTTGTTGCAAATCCACTTCATGAAGCACTTCCACACTTAGTTGTGGATGCTCATTGCACTTGTAATCTGATTTGATACAAGTTTTGTTCAAGGACAACTGAATGAAAATTCAAAATTGTGAAATGAGAAATTGACCTCAACAGTAGGTCCTATTATTGGACATGCATCAAAAAGAGATAGTCAATGAAGAAAATTGATGTTAATTGATTATATTCACCAACATGGTAGTAGATATAAGATTGAATGGGATGGATGGCCTCTTTCAGCCAAAGTATTAAATGGAGAGGTTTTTGGTCTACATGATTAAGTTTTTATACACAATGGAAAAAAGCTCATCAACATTCTTGATAAATTGAAGTTTCAAATAGCTATTGGTGATGTTTGGGTTACCTTGAATCATGTTACCATTGTTTATGATTATTTTCCTATTGATAAGAATATTCTTAAGGAAGTAGATATCAGATGAGATGATCGTCAAAATTAGGTTGCAGCATAAAGGATATGTAGTAGGCAAATCCAATGGTGTTTGGGGGAGCTAGCAAACAATGAAAAACATAGAAAAGAGCAGAGCATGGTGGGTACACAAGATTATCTTGAAATTGTAGGAGGCTACATTGGTATTTTCTAGTCTCCACACTTTAGCTTAGTGGAGAGAGTCCATTTACAACAAAAGTTGCATTCTTCTTCCAAATCTAGAGATCTTGGATCATGAAACATGCCACATATACATTGTCAAAAAAATTATTAGTAAGGATGCATTCTAAGAATGCAACTTTCACGTCACTTTGTTGTATTGCTCATAAAATATTTTAAAGAATTTCATTTAGATAAGATGCTTCTATTACATTTGGCTAGATTTAAATTTGATTTAGATAAGATGCTTCTAATACATTTGTCTAGATTTAAAATTCATTTAGATAAGATGCTTCTTATTCATTTAGAACATGTATGGAGAGGTTTAAATTTCAAAGAGACCATGCAAGTAGTTGATTTAGGTGATTATAGAGGTGTAACTTCAATTGATAAAAAGATTATCAATGCCTTGAAAAGGGGAGTACAAAGTGCTCACCAAATTTGTGAATATTTACAAATGAAGCCAAAAGGTAAAGAGAATAAGCAATGGTGATTGGAGCCTTGGTGCGAAGGTGTTTTTGATACCTATACCAGTTCAAACTTACAAGATTTTGATATGGATGAGAAAGTTTTTGTTCTTGCAAATGATGGAGTGGATTTTGAGGAGGATATGTCTACAAGTGAGATAAGCATGTACTAGATTCATTTTTGGATAAAAAAGACAAAGTGAGTACAGTTGTGGAGCTTGATAATGATAGGGTTTTGTAAAAGTCAACATTGGTAAGTCAACTCAATGGAAATCCCATATTCTCCAAAGATAGGCTTACAAGGGTGCGATAAGGATTATATTATAGTAAGGAGGAGAAACATTGTACTCAAGAAAATGATAATCTATTTGGCATTGGTTCAAATTGTGTTGTGTTCTTTTAGGTAGAAAATACCAATGGGAAGATCATAAATGCCATTTAAGACAAGCTCTTAAAAAAGTATTAAAAATAATAAAAGCCAAACTGTGTGGTACTTGGGGCGAGTTCAAGAGATAAGAAGAAAATTTGATGGTGCCTATATAGAGTACAAGAGAGGATTTAGTCACATAGATAAGCCATCAGGAGTGGAGGTTGAACTTGGATGGTATCAAAAATCAAAGGGATCAAAAGGAGTTTTACATATAATTTGACACATCTTGATATAATAGATATTGAAAGTGTCATTGCCCTTGCAAAACTCAACAACAAATATGAACTTGATGAAAATGATTAGAAGATCTTCAATGGGTTCATAAATGCCCATTGAGGATAGGTAAAAGAACATTATCTTTTCTCTTCTTTAGAATTGTTTGCTATATAAATTGAGTGAAAAATAAAGTCTTATAAAGTTACTTTGTGGAATTTTTCTTGATGTTAATATTTTATATTTTTTATGTTTTCTTTAGGAACATGACTAAAGGATCATGATGATGCATATATGCTTTTGGAAACCAACATGTGCTTTAGCTTCACTAGCTTTGAATGAAAATGCTAAGGTGTTGAGTAGGACGTGTTTATGAGCTAGAGGAAAATTTTGTATATTTGCATTTTTTGTATAGCTATACCTACTTTATAAAGGAGCATAAAATAAGTTTTGTATAGGTGCAAAAATCAATATTCATACATTTGATTACATCGTCAAGTGGATTTCTCTACAACTTACATATAGGTTATAGAAATGTAACATTCTTGTCTTTAATGTGCCTATCATTGAATTACAAAATAAGTTTGTATTCATTATATTTCTTGTTATTTCTTGATAATATTTCAACCATGTGGAAATTTTTTAGTAGCATTTATCTCATGTCACCACCTTTAGAATATTTTCTATTTGTGTGTGTGTGTGTGTGTGTGTGTGTGTGTGTGTGTTACATATATACATTTGATATAGTTTGTAGGAATGGTGGAGAGAATATTTTGAGATGAATTAGATACAAAAGATACTACCATATACTCCACTGTCACTACAATAGGATAACACAGAGATCAATATTGCAATGTAATAAAACCCTAAAACACCATATTGAGAAATATGGGAATTTCCCATAAGTTTGGGACACGTGGTCAAATCTTTGAATTTGTCATAACTTGAACACTAAAACTCCAAATCAAGCGCTATGTAGCTCAATAGATTCCATTTTTCAAGTGCTTTCCAATGATATGTCACATCATATGGTTTTGAGAAACTTATGGGCATGTTATCCGGGTGCCACCTTTTTAGTATTCAAAAAATGGGAATTGGGAGATTCCCAAACTTACTAATATTGTGTTCTAAGATTATAATAGGATGACCGAAATGTTCGTATATTTTGTATTAGAGACATACAAGATTGACTCTAAGCTAGTATTGCACAATTAGCTTACTAGTGATTGTGCATCATAGCTTGCAAATTTTAGGCAATGCTAGAATGAGCTAAAAGATACTACTAAAGCTACTAATGTGAATTCCCTTTGTTAACTGGCTCTAAGCTAAGAACTATATGCTTTAGTTATATACATAATGTCTCTATTCGAAAATTGTTTCAAAGTTTTAGTTTTATTAATAAAAATCCAAATTTCACCTTTGGATGTCATATAGCACAAAGATATTTGCATAGTCACTAAAGAGAAAAAGAGACTATTATGAACCCTTGAGAGCTACTTTGAGATCAATAGATAAACATGGGATAGTCTAGAGTTAGCATTGTGCCTTTTGTCAATTTGATCAAGGGAAGGTATGATCTTTGTTGGCTATACAACTCTTTTATCATAATCATTAATTGGTACTTGATTAAGATGACCCTACATCACGTGTTTGATAGGAAACTAGAGAGACAATATCGAGATTTTTCTGAAATAGATTATAAAGTTGCATGTTAGTCATAAGTGATAGGTTTGATGGTAGCAAGAAAGGCTATAGTAATGGTCATCTCTTCTTTATCTTCACCACAAAGGATGTGTGTGCAATGGTAAAAGTAGAGAGACTTATAATGTGCCTAGATTAATAGTGCTCTAATGTTAGGTAGGTACTAGGAACTGTAACTTATGGAGAATCATATGTGCATAATGTCTAGGTAATATGGAACTATCATGAGCAAGAAAGTGGAGATAGTGAGGTGTGTGAGTAATTGTTAATAGATTGGAAGGGTTGGGTGTAATATGGACAATAGTATTCACAATACTAAGCACACATATGTATGCAAATCCCATAACCACTCACAATATTAAGGGGACACACATCCAAAGCATTCACAGACACACTAGTACCACAAAGCACTTGTAGTCTACATGATAGTCACTTATGATTACAACAGTAGGCACTCTTGGATACTAAGCACTCACACACATGAATCACATAGACATTCTAGTGGCACTACTATTTGTAGTCATAGGATACATCATACAAAGCACTCGTAGATACACTAGTGCCATAAAAGATAACATGTCTAGTAGAGGAAAGTAATTGAAAGGTCCATTTACATTGGAGTTTCACCTATATGCATAGGGAACACTAGCTACCTATCTATATGAAGTGTTAAGCCAATTAAGTTGTTGAGATATCGAGCTCCACTCGTGATATGCCAGGGTGACCGTTGTGCATTTATGTCACCGACGTGTTAGTTGCAGATGCGGTTGGTACACTGCCCATGAATAATAGCTAGATGACAGCTATCCTTATCTACTCTAGTTCGTCGCTCAGTTAGTATGCCACCTTAGTTAGTTGAGTTTGGTTTGAGACCCATATATAGGGTTCTTCTATTTCTTTGTACTTGACTATTTTTTGGCTTACACAACTAAGAAGAGGAAAACTATTTTCAGCCTCCACCTTTGTGTGTATTCCCCCATTGTGCAAGCAAGAAAGCTACAAAAGAGACTCCTTCCTTCTCTCCCACAATCTTGACATGGTATCAGAGCCTTGTTCGTGGTAAGGAGCTCAAGAAAGTAAGCCAAGCTCGCGGTGTTCTGGTAAGAGGAGCAGTGTTGCTTTCATTTTCTGTTTTGGGAGCAGATCTCTACAGGTAGCACAACTAGAAATTGCAAGAGTGCATTGTCTCAGGTTGAGACGCCCTTCGCGGTGAAGCAAGAGGGCAGTATATGCTGCGGGACAGGGCTTTAGCCCTTGGTGACCCTGTTTTTTTTATTTGAGGCCATTTCGGGGCCTGTTTTGGAGGCGGAAGTTTTCTGCATGCACTCAGGAAAAGGCGCAGTTTTATGCTGTGCGACCACTGTTCTACAGATTTGCCCTTGTGAGGCTGAAGCTGTGTTCTCTGCAGTGACAGAATTTTTTGTAGTATTCTGTAATGGCGTCTGATTCTCTTTCACAGATTGTAACTGAAAAGCTTGACAAGAATAACTTCCAAGCATGGAAGTTTAGAATGACGAATTTCCTTATGGGAAAAGGATATTGGGAATTTGTTGCAGGAAATGAAGAAGAACCAGTTCTTCCTGATGTTCCCAATCAACAACAAATGCAGACATTCAAAGCATGGCATGAGAGAGCCAGGAAAGTTATATACTGGCTGTCTATCAGTATTTCAGACTCTATGATTGTGCATATTCAGGATGCAAGTACGCCAAAGGAGGCATGGGATACTTTGTCAAAAATGTATAGCACAAATACGCAAGCCAGGAAAATGCAGCTCAAGCAAGAGTTGCATAATGTGCAAAGAGAAAGTATGAGCATCAATGACTACCACATGAAGGTGAAGAAGATTGCAGATGCACTTGCTTCCATTGGGTCACCAGTGGAAGATGATGATTTAGTTTCTGTGACCTTGAATGGTCTAGGAAAGGATTATGCACAGTTTCGAACATCCATTTCAGTTCGTGAAAGATTTCCTGATTTTGAGGAGTTGATTGCTCTTCTAATTTCTGAGGAGCAAAGAAATGGTGGTGCATCTTTTTCAGGAGGAACTTCAAAAGAAACTGTCTTCTACTCAAATGCTGGAAGAGGTAGAGGTAGAGGTAGAGGAGGCCGATTTGGAGGCCGTGGTAGAAATCAGAATATGCAGCAAACTCAAGAAAACCAGTCCTATGGAGGAGGACGTGGTAACTCTAGAGGCAGGGGGAGCCAAAGAGGTCATGGTGGATGGCAAAGAGGCCAAAATGCAAACAGTAATGTTGAATGCTACTACTGTGGTAAAATGGGTCATATGGCTAAAGACTGCTATAAAAAGTAGAATGACATCATGAATGGAAAACTGCAACAAGGGAATTATGCATCTTCTAGTAGACATGGTGATGACAGAAATGAGCATTTGTTTATGGTGCAGCACATGAATAATTCTGTGACAAGTGCAGAAGAAAGCAACGATGTATGGTATGTTGACTTAGGTGCATCAAACCACATGACAGGTCATGCAGAATGGATAGAGGATGCAAGGAAAATGGAAAAACCAGGATTTGTGGAGACTGGTGATGATACTGCACATCCTATTGTGCAGATTGGAAAAATTCCTTTGTCTATGCAGGATGGGAAAAAGAAATGCCTGTCCGATGTATTTCATGTCCCGAATATCACCAAGAATCTAGTTTCTGTTGGTCAAATGGTTGAATAGGGCTTGCAGGTCAGATTTAATCCTCATGGATGCTTTGTTGAGGATATGAAAAATAAAGGTCGCTTGATAGTAAAAGGAAAGAAGAAGGGCAGAATGTTTACATTGGATGCAGACATGTTTGAATTGAGTGCAGCAATGTTTGCACATGGGACCGGTGTAGTTGCAGATATTGATATCTGGCATAAATGCATTGGTCATGTTAATGTACAACGACTTAAATCAATGCAGGCCCAAAATATTGTTGCAGGATTGCCAAAATTCAAGGTTGCAGAAATGCATAAGGTATGTGAAGCCTGCCAATTTGGAAAACAGGCAAGGAAACCATTTCCTAGACATGTTCAAGAGAGTGAGAAGCCATTGGAATTAATCCACTCTGATGTGTGGACTACTAAAGCTGCATCTCTTGGAGGCTATCATTATTTTGTCAGTTTTATTGATGACTATAGCAGAAAAGTTTGGGTGTATTTTATGAAAAAGAAAAGTGAAGTTTTTGGGCATTTCAAAACTCTTAAAGCTATGGTTGAAAAAGAAACAGGTCTACAAATAAAATGCCTAAGGTCAGATGGAGGGGGAGAGTACCTCTCAAATGAGTTTGCAAGGTTCCTGCAGGAGCATGGCATAAAGCAACAATATTCATGCAGTCATACCCCACAACAAAATGGAATTGCAGAAAGGAAAAACAGGCATATTGGAGAGGTATCTCGTGCCATGCTCAACGAAAAAGACTTGTCAGATTTTTACTGGGCTGAAGCAGTTGCTACAGCAGTCTATATAATGAACAGGACTCCCACTGCAGCAATACATGGGATGACTCCAGAGGAGAGGTATACTGGTAGGAAATCAGATATTTCTCATTTGAAAATTTTTGGTTGCATTGCCTATGTACATGTGCCAGATGAGTTGAGATCCAAGTTGGATCCAAAAGCTGTGAAGTGCATCTTTATTGGTTACTCTCTGCAGCAAAAAGGGTATAGATACTATAACCCTTCTATTCGTAAGTTTACAGTGAGCAGAGATGTTGTTTTTGATGAGATGAGTAGCTGGTATAAACCAGTAAATGTGATTGATGATGTAGATGCACAAAATGGTAATGCTGCATAGAATTCACAGCAGCAGTCGCAAAATATTAGTGGACCTGGAGCGTCCTCTAGCAGTGGTTCACATTCTTCACCATGAACAGGAAGATTGAGATCAGGAGAATCTTCTCAAAGCAATGCAGATAGTGGTATGCAGGTATCACAAAAAGGAAAAGAAAAGGTTGATCAGCGCATGTTCGATGTGAATACAGGTCACTCTTATGTGGATGGTGAATCTAGTGGCTCAGAACAGAGCATTGATGATGAGTTGGGTATTCCTTCTATTGTTACACTTGGAGTAAGGAAGACCAGGGATGTTTTGAGAGCACCTGGGAGTGAACCTACTTTGCGCAGGTCTACGAGAGCTAGGTATCCTGTGGATAGACTGAAATATGATGGATTTACAGCCATTCACTATGCATATATGGTCAAAGTGATACAGGAACCAGAACCCACTTCTTTTGAGCAAGCCATGGGAAAAGAAAAATGGGAGAAAGCCATGGATGAAGAAATGGATGCCTTGGAAGCAAATGCTACATGGGAATTGGTATCTTTGCCTAAAGGTAAGAATGCAATTGGCTGTAAGTGGGTTTATAAGGTGAAGCACAATGCAGATGGTTCTGTGAACAGATACAAGGCAAGATTAGTAGTCAAGGGGTATGCACAAACATATGGCATTGACTATGAAGAAACATTCAGTCCGGTTGCAAGGATGGCAACCGTAAGAGCAGTCATTTCTATGGCTGCATCAAAGGGATGGTCTTTACATCAGATGGATGTAAAGAATGCCTTCTTGCATGGTGATTTGCAAGAAGAGGTCTATATGGAGCAGCCACCAGGTTATGTGCATGCTGTTCATCCTGAGTTTGTTTGCAGGTTGAAGAAAGCCTTGTATGGCTTGAAGCAAGCACCTAGAGCATGGTCTGACAAGATAGGACACTATCTTGTCACTATTGGCTTTCAGATTTCCAAGGCAGATTTCTCACTTTATGTGAGAAAAATCGAGAAAGGTATTATGCTACTTGTCATTTATGTTGATGATTTGATTATGACAGGTGACAGTGATGAAGATATCCTTCATGTGAAAATGCTATTGAAGTAGAAGTTTGAGATGAAGGATTTGGGAGAGTTGCGTTATTTCTTGGGCATTGAGGTGATTAGATCACCAAGTGGGATACAGCTCTTGCAGAGGCAGTATGGATTGGACATGCTGTCCAAATATGGGATGACAGGCTGTAAGCCTATTTCAGTTCCTTTAGAGCAGAATGTGAAGCTGAGCACAGATGCAGGTGAGCTTCTGGAAGACCCTACTATGTACAGACGCATAGTAGGAAGCTTGATTTATATGACTATTACCAGGCCAGATTTGAGCTTTGATGTTGGATTGGTAAGTCAGTTTATGCAGGCTCCAAGGAAACCGCATTTGGATGCGGCTAGACGCATACTCAGGTATGTGAAGTCCACATTGCAGTATGGACTATTTTATAAGACTGGGGTTCAAATACAGTTGCATGGATACACTGATACTGATTGGGCTGGTAGCATTTCTGATAGATGATCTACGAGTGGATATGTGTTCTCTTTTGGGAGTGCTGCAGTCACTTGGAGCAGCAAGAAACATCCTACATTTGCCTTGTCGAGCACAGAGGCTGAGTACAGGGGTGCAGTAATGGCTGCATGTGAGGTAGCTTGGTTGCATAAGCTACTTTATGATATGCATCAGTCTACAGATGGGCCAGTTGTCATTTATTGTGACAACATGAGTAGTATACACTTGGCAAATAACCGAGTCTATCATTCTAGAACAAAGCACATTGAGGTGCATTATCACTATGTGCGGGAGAGGGTTTTACTAGGTCTTATTGATCTAGTTTATGTCAGCACAGAGGATCAGGTAGCTGACATATTTACGAAGGCATTGGGCGTAGAGAAGCTGCGCAAGTTCAGAGACCTGCTTGGTGTGCAGGAATTGGGATTGAGTTCGAGGGGGAGTGTTGAGATATCGAGCTCCACTCGTGATATGCCAGGGTGACCGTTGTGCATTTATGTCACCGACGTGTTAGTTGCAGATGCGGTTGGTACACTGCCCATGAATAATAGCTAGATGACAGCTATCCTTATCTACTCTAGTTCGTGACTCAGTTAGTATGCCACCTTAGTTAGTTGAGTTTGGTTTGAGACCCATATATAGGGTTCTTCTATTTCTTTGTACTTGACTCCTTTTTGGCTTACACAACTAAGAAGAGGAAAACTGTTTTCAGCCTCCACCTTTGTGTGTATTCCCCCATTGTAGAAGCAAGAAAGCTACAAGTGAGACTCCTTCCTTCTCTCCCACAATCTTGACATAAGTAACTTGCCAGAGTATTATCCAAGTGTCTAGTATGCCAAGGAAGTATAAATTCTTTTCATGTCTCAGACCTTTGTGACCAAACCAATATGCATAGTGTCTATACTTAGACAAAAGAGGAGCACTTAACCTGAGCTATATATGTTTTTTGTGAGGACAAAGTGTGTGGGAGATGAGAAAAAATGTGGGCCACTTTTTTGGGCACTTGGTACCTATTTTTAATCTATTTAGGCATGTTTTTCAGAGGGTTTTGGAGGGTAGAAGGATGAATATGATTAGAACAGAAGGAAGCAGTATTCCACAAGGCATACATTACATGTATGAAGCTGCATATTGAGATTATACTTAAGAGCTTATTAGGGGCTATTTGAAAACTCTTGTATGATGAAATATACTATTGTATATGGAAACAAACATGAAAACACTACTATAGTACTTATTTTCCTGCAATTACTTGCTCTTGAATCACTTATTTGTTGGAAGAGGTCTATGGGCGATTTTGATACATTCATGTGTGGATACTATGGGAATAGTTAAAGCTTATATTTAAGGAGTTTTTGTGCATTGTTTTTGCTTCTAAACAAGGAATTTTGAATTAATATGGGATGTTCTACCACAGGGAAGCAAGACTATTATATACATGTTCTCCCACAATTTCATGCTCATAAAAGCTTTGTTTGGAGAAGAATAAGTGGACTAATTTGATGTTCTTTTATTTTGTGCCCTCTAAAGATAAAAGCAATGATTTGGAAGTTTTCATAGGCTATTCTTGCTTTTATGCATGGATTTTTGTATGTGTGTGGCCTATTATAGAACATCACTATTCTATGGATTGTTCTTGAAGCAGTAAAGCATTGTATGCTATCTATTCATAACTCTAATGATATATATAGATTTTGAGCGTAAATTATCAATGTTCATGATGAAATATGGATTCCATAACTAATGTTTATACTGGTTATGACTTATATTTATTGATATTGGATGAATATAAGAAATATATATTGGTTTTGAGCCGTACTTCTTGAACCCTTGTCTCATAACTATAATTTCTTTTCTTCTTTGCTATGAGTCTAGAATTATTGCTCTCTATCTTGAGATCTTCTTATGTAAGTCTTTTTGAGTTTTGTCCATTAAAAAAAACACCACTAATATCTTTAGTGAATCTAATGTGGAAGGCCAAAGGAAGAGTTTTACAATATGGGGGATAATACAATGCAATCAAATGACATAAGGCAACTACTTCAGACCTTCAACATCCATTTGTAACAACAACATTTGCACTTATACGATAACAATGGTAGGCTATTAAGCTTGATTCGATTGTGAAAAAAGTATTGCAAGTTGTGGAAAATGAATTGGAATTTTTTTCTCGTATGAATATATAAAAGTATTTGAATGTTTATGCCAACAAATTGAGCCTTTTTGTAATTCCTATGAACTAGATGGATTGTTGTTTTGTGTGAATTTAGTTTATTAACTCAACCCAAACATAAATAACATTTATGTAGTTTAGGAAACCACATGAATGATTTCAAGAAAGAACTAAAAGAAGAATACTTTCTAGAAAGTATAGGTTTGGTCACAAAGAGAACCTTCCTAAAGTGGGTCACAAAGCCCAACAAACCATTTGATTATAATAAAGTTGCTTTGTGAATTTGAGCTAAGCTATTTTTAGTCTTGTGATGTAGTGCAATAACATGTTAAATCTAAGATGAATGAGTTGTTCATGAAATGGGTGGGATTCTACATTGCAATCGAGTCTTGAGCTACTTTTAGAGGATCAAACCACAGAGCAAGGATTAAAGTCTGTCTGGAAAAATCTAAAACATGTTGTGATTATGAAGGTGGAGCAATAAAGGAGAAGAGTAAAGATGCATGTAAATGGTATTCCTTCACCCATAAATAAGGCAATTGAGAAAATGAACAAACAATCAATCTATATTGTGACTACAATGAAGGAAAATCTAATGGATGAGTTGGTGAAAGGCATGCAAGACTTACAACTTAAATTTGCAAGATTGGAAGAAAAAGAGTGATCTACAAGACCAAAGTTTCATACTTGCGAGGATCTTGTACATAGATGTATTTGGTAAGATAGGAAGTTAAAAAACAATGTAAAATGACGTACACATCATATTTTTAGATTAGTTTTTACCCAGAGACACCTTTTTGACTTGAGAGTTTCCTTGTAAATTTTTATCATTTTTGGATAAGTATATGCCTATTTCTAGGCATTTCTTCATTCCCTCTCAAAGCTCTAGTTTTGTCCAAAATTTTATGTTTCCTTCTCCTTTCCTTTGGAATATGGTTTCTTGCATATGAATTCTTCTGAAGAAACACTCAATACTATCTACAATACTCTTTACCCTACTACAAGTAATCTCAAGAGTGGTTTTAATAGCATTTGCTGAAATCAAATAATCTCTATCTACAACGCTCTCTACCCTACTACAAGAAATCTCCCTCTTCAGTACTGTGCTCTAAGATATCTTCCTCTTCAACACTCTATACTACAAGCAATCAAGTGATAATGGAGGTATCTTTATTTTTTTAATCTCTGTGATGTTATTTTTCTTCATAGTTATTGTTTAATCCTTAAGTATCAATTCATAGAGAGAGAGAGAGAGAGAGGAAAGATTGGGGGAGAAGATGGAGAATGGAAGGAGGGAAGAGAGAGGACTGTGTGAGATGAACTACGAAAATAAGTGATAGAGTGACAGAGAGTAAATTAGGGTAGAAGATAAGATGATGTCATTGTTTTCCACTAACCAAGCTTCTGTATAAATGTAAAGAGAGATATTCACTTTCAATTGGAGGATGAATATACATCAATGTTCAAAAGAACTATAGAAAGGGATGATGCAATAAGATACAAGATGCAACAAGAAAGAAATGCAGGGAAAAAAAACGTGGACCTTTGGGTTGATGGGTGCATTTATCCACCCGATCCAGTCACTCAAAGGCCACCACAATTTGAAGGGCTTACATCATTTATAAAGTTCATTTATGAAGGCAATGAAGGATTGTGTGGAAACACATGCAGACTTGTCACATAAGGATTAGCAGGGGTTCATCAAGCCTTGACAAATATGCAGACAAGATTACAAGGGAATATGCAGTCTTTGATGGAAAAGGATAGATTATTGGCTGAGAAGGATAGGGAGAACCAGAGCCTACAACAAGCAATGTCTGTCATTGAAGATGCTTGCAAGCTACACACGTGCAAAATATGGAGTTACAGTCTAAAGTTATGGAATTGGAGAAGGAGAATTGAAACATAAAGAGGAAGCTCACAAAAACTTTGGAGATTGGGCCCACTTTAAAAACCAAAGAAGCATGTCGGTGCATCCGATTAGTTGAACCAATTCACTAATTAACCAAAGGAAGTGGACAATATCATAGACGGTCAATCTACTACAATGAGAAATGTGTTCCCTCATGCAAGGAATGATACTATTGCCAAAGTCCTAAGCAAGGATATTGGTGCGCAGATCGGTCGCAGATAGCTCACGTGGTGAATCCCGGAAGGTCCCCAAGAACAAAGTACTCTACTTTTTAGCACAAAAACCCATGTAAAAGCAAGCACGACAAGAGGCAAGAGACAAATTGGGTTCAATCTCCCCCATGCCTTGTGTGAGCGCTTCACAAAGCATGTATTTAATGTATATTTCCAATCTTTATGCTCAATAATAGCCCAATTACAAAAATATGATAAGCTTTTAGCTTTTGAGTTTGCTTTCTACCAAAAATAGGAAAATAAAGCTAATGGACGGTGCCCATAGTGTCTGGCACGCCCAATCTCAATGTCCAAATAGAAATAACATATCCAGGCGCATAAGCGCATACAAAATAATAATAAATAATCGATGTCTCAATAGACATAACAAAATATAGGCGTGGCGCCTATCAAAATCTAATCCAAGAGTCGAAAACCCGCTAGACTCCAATGCTTTCCTCCGCCACTGCTGCTATCTCTACACATCAACTGAAGCATTCACAATCGTTAGTAAAATAACACAATTAAACCGACAAAAGTGAATACCTAGCAGTCTTCAGCTACATAAATAAATCAACTGGTTAGAAATAAATCCTAACCTTAATTTATTACGAGTGCGCACTCTAAACTCATAAACGTTTATTAATTTAATATGCATTTTGCGGAATCACCCGCTATGGAATCACCCATGTACACACTAAATTAATGAAATGCCCGAAAAGGACAGGCGTCCCCATCAACTTCTCGCACAAAGAATCCTCTTTGCGTATGAGCCCCGGTCATCTAAGTTTACGGAATCCACCGTAAAACCTCATGGAATCCACCGTGGAATATGCCTCCTGGCATCATACCCCCGGGGTGGGATAGCAATTGACCTCAATTGCTATTAGCTCAATGTGGAGCTAACAGAGTGGGGAAAGCATTTAGGTCTCTAGCGTGCATCCATTGTGCTTCCTCTACAGGATGGTTCTTAAATTTCACTAGATATCTAGAATACCTTCGGCCAGTTCTAGTGGTCATGTAGTCAGTGTCTATGATGGCTTCTGGTTCAAGTATTTCAGTCTCTTCTTCTAGTAAAGGTGGGTTTTCATAGACAGGGTGGATAGGTAATTGGCCTCTAAATGGTCTCAATAAACTAATATGAAATGTATTATGAATTTTCCAATGAGATGGCAGTTCTAACTTGAATGCATTGTCATTAATCTTATGAATGATTCTAAATGGTCCGTAGAATCTAGGAGCTAATTTGACAACTGGATGTCTATCTACACTTTGCAGTCTACGCTTTTCTATTCTAAGCCAAACATAATCATCAACTTTGAAATTCATGGCTTGTCTTTTTTTGTTGGCTTGTTTGGTATATGATTGTTGGGCTTTAGCAATCATATCCTTTACCTCATCAAAAATAGTGTTATGCATAACAGCAATATCATCGGCACTTTGTATTCTATTAGACAAAGATGCAACAGGTGTAGATAATCTATATCCATAAATAACTTCAAAAGGTGCTTTCTTTGTAGATGTGTGCGGTGTATTGTTATATGCAAACTGTAATAAATGTAAATGAGTATCCCATGTCTGAGGTTTAGAGATAGTGTATGCACGTAGAAGATCTAGAATGGTGCTATTTGTGGCTTCGGTTTGTCCATTTGTTTCTGGATGAAATGCAGATGAAAAATCAATCTTTGTGCCTAGATTTGCAAACAGTGTAATCCAAAAATTATTACAAAATCTAGAATCTCTATCTGAAATAATCACTTTTGGCAATCCATGGTTAGTAAAAACAGTTTTCAAAAATAACTGTGCTGCTTGTGATGCTGTTAAAGTTTTCTTACATGCAATGAAATATGCTTGCTTACTAAATCTATCTACAATTGTCCAAATCATGTCATGGTTAGATTTAGTATTTGGTAAACCAGTAATGAAATCCATAGATATATGTTCCCAAGGTTTAGATGGAATAGACAAAGGCATTAATAGTCCATACTGTTTACCATGATGTCTCTTTATTCTTTGACAAATCAAACATTCAGAAACAAAATTAGATACATCTGCATCCATATGCGGCCAATAAAAATCTTCAGTTAACATGCGTAATGTAGAAATGATACCTCTATGACCTTGATATGGGGGACAATGAATTTCATTCAAAACAAAAGATCGGAATGGAATAGTAACACACAGTCTCTTTTCAAAGAACATGAATCCATCATTATATGACAATGAATCAACAGGAATGAAATTATTTTGAACTAATTTTTGCCAATCAGAATGAAAAGTAATATCCTGGTGATATGTGTCTTTCATGGCAATCAAAGAATCAAAAGATATGATAGAAATATTATGAATTGCAGGTCTTCTACTCAATGCATCAGCAACTACATTTTCTTTTTTAGGTTGGTATTGAATGATAGGATGGAAACTTTGAATGAATGAAGCCCATTTGATATGACGGTCAGAAATTTGGGGTTGGCTAAGTAGATGTCTAATGCTTTGCTGGTCGGTCTTTATCATGAATTCTGAACCCATTAAATAATGCTTCCATTGTTTTAATGCTTGGACAACTGCTAAGAGTTCCTTGTCATAAGTGGAATATTTAAGCTCAGAGGGTTTCAACTTAGAACTAGAATATGCTATTGGATGGTTGTCTTGCATTAGCACGGCTCCTATTCCTGATCCGGTAGCATCGGTCACAACTAAAAAGAATGGTCTGTTAAAGTCAGGCAATTGTAGAACAGGGGCATTGGTTAATGCACGTTTGAGTAAGTCAAAGGATTTCTACTGGTTTTCAGTCCATTGATAAACAATGCCTTTCTTAAGAAGTTTGGTCAATGGTAAAGCAAGTAATGAGAAATTACGTACAAACTTCCTATAGAAACTAGCAAGACCAAGGAATGAGCGTAGTTCATGTACATTTTTAGGAACAGGCCAATGCAATATTGCATCAATTTTCTTAGGATCAACTTTTATTCCTTCTTTTGATACAATATGACCTAGATATTCTATTTCTGTCTTAAAGAATTCACTCTTGTCAGGATTTGCAAACAATTGATTTTCTTTCAGTAATTGAAAAACTAATGATAAATGCTCATAATGCTCTTTTTCACTTTGACTGAACACTAAAATATCATCAAAGAAAACAATCACACAATATTGATATTTTAGAAAAATACGGTTCATCATTCTACTGAAAGTAGCAGGTGCATTAGTTAATCCGAATGGCATAACTAAGAATTCGTAATGGCCAAACTGTGTCCTGAATGCAGTCTTAAATATGTCGGATCTATCTAGCCTCACCTGATGATATCTAGACTTAAGGTCAATTTTACTAAATATAGAAGATCCTTGCAGTTTGTCCATAAGGTCATCAACTCTAGGTATAGGATACCTATTCTTTACAGTGATCTTGTTTAATGCTCGGTAGTCAATACACATACGATAAGTATTATTCTTTTTCTTGACTAAGAGCACAGGTGCACCGAATGGAGAACTGCTAGGTCGAATTAAGCCTCTATTGAGTAATTCTTCAACTTGACTCTGGATTTCTTTTTGCTCTATTTGATTGTGCCTATATGGGGCTTTGCAAGGTGGTTGTGTGCCAGGTATTAGGTTAATCTTATGGTCTTCTGGACGTGATGAGGTAAACCTGGTGGTAGGTCTTCTGCAAAACAGTCCTTAAAATATGTGAGAAATTCCTTATGCCTAGGGTGCATATGATTTTCCTTTACGTGCAATTCATTTACCCAAATGAGATATGATTTAGTATTCTTGCGTAGTGCACGTTTTGCTTGAGTATGCGAAAGCAGTGGAAACATATGAGATGCATGCATACCAAATAATGTAATAGATTTTCCTTTGATTTATATTCATTGTGTGCGTAGAATAATCTATGTTTGGATTATGCTGGTGTCTCCATGGCATTCCTAGAATAATATCACTTGACTGTAATGGGACAACTAATAAATTTCTTCTTTCAATATATGGACCAATTTGAATTTCTAAATCTTGAACTTCTTGTGTGCCATTGTACCTAGTGCCTAAAAATGCAGCTTTTATGCGATAGTGCGTAGGTACAGTATGCAATTTCAATTCCTTTACCAATTTTGCTGAAATAAAGTCATGGGTACTACCGTCGTCATGCAATATAGTTCTTTCTTTTCCATGCACCATACATTTCATAGTCAACAATGAATGTGAAGTAGGCATACCTGGTAAAGTGTTGGAAGTAGTAGTAGGATCATCTTCTTCTTCAGTGAAATCCGGCATATCCTCATGCTCGTCTTCGTCCATAGCTCCAAGGTAATTGATATGTGCTGATGGCTTCTTTGAATGACAATTTGCTGCGAGATGCCCTGGCTGGTGACACTTGTAGCATACGATGGGCTTGGCTTTGGTCACATTATTTGCAATGGCTGGGAGTCTGGGTATATTTGGATTTGCTTGTGGAATAGGCTTAGGATTTGGATTGACAGTGGATGGTAATGCAGGTGGTTTAGGCCAATTCTTGCGGAAAGATGGTGATGAGAAACGACCTGGATTAAACCTTCTGAAATTGGAATTGAATTGTTTAGATCCATAATTACCGTTTGCTTGGAATGGTTGTGGTCGTCGATCTCTTCTGCGTAACTTATCTTCAGTGTCGTGAGCTAAGGAGATGGCGTCTTCAAGGGTAGCAGGCTTGAACATATTCACCTCAGCGTAGTAATGTCCAAGAAGTCCAGACATATACTTCCGCTTATGTGTCGTCTCTGGTACGTCTTCAAGCATGCGTAGCTATAGAAGTGCATTCCAAAAATGCTCTGTATACTGTGGAATAGGCTCACGATCGTGCTGTTGAAGTAAATCCCATTGCTTGATAGCCTTCTCATGAAATTGCGGTGGTAGGAAATTTTGCATGAACTTCTTCTTGAAATCTTTCCATGTAGCAGGACATTCTATGCTCTTGCGGACTACAGTCCACCAAAGTGATGCTCTGTCTATCAAATGATTAGTAACACACTTGATTTTATCTTTCTCGGGATAAGCTTCCTCATGGAAATAGTCATCAAACTGGCTAATGAATGATAAAACAGTCTTTCCTTCTCTTATGCCATTGAAAGTGCGAAACTTGAAACTTCGTTTACTTATCTTGGATTCCTTGCGAATGGTTTGTGCTTCAAGAGTGGCGTTGATGGTACGGCGAATCAAATCTTCAGCTTGAGGTTCTTCTTTGTCAGTGGACGCTCCTTGTAGCTTTGTCAATTGCGCTTGCAAGGCTTGCCTAGCTCTTCGCTCTTCTTCCAATTGCAACATGATAAGATCCAGCTTTTGTTCCATGGTAGGCTCGGGTAGATCGTCTTCAGCCATAGGATCATCCATATGTGGGGTAGTCATCCTGTAAAACTCAACAAACCTTTCTCACTCAAAAACAGTTAGCGGGATGAGCGTAGCTCAAATTTGGGGTTACAGGGCTATGTATTTTTGGGTATTTTCTTCTTCAATTTTCAGAAATTCTGCAATATTTCTGTCTCCGTTTGCTGAAAGTACTTCAACAAACTTGTAGATAGGTAGAACAGCTTGCTGTGAACAACTTTCCAGTTCAGAGTTTTTGCATACGAACAAGTCTTCTATGAGTTTTAAGCACTAGTCAGTTCTGATTTAGTCTGACTTGCAGAGTTGCAGACTTAGCAGACTTGCAGAGTTGTGGACTTGCTGGACTTAGGCCGACTTGCAGAACTTGCAGAACTTGATTCCAAGTGACTTGCTGAACTTGACTTCTGATGCGCAGGACCCGGAGTTTACAGACTTCTCTGCCCTGTGTGACTTGGTAAAAATTGAGTGACTTAAGCTTTGACTTAAGGATTAAGAGAGCTTAATGGTGGAAGAGGCCGCCGTTTTTTTTCGTGAGGGGGGGGGGCGTTTTTTGGCCGCACGTGATTTTCGGGGCGTCTTCTGATAGCACGATGAGGATTTTTTTTAGAAGCTTTAAGCTTCTTAAGCTTTGTCTTAAGCTTTTTTTTCAATGAAATAATGAGAAAAGTAATCAAGCTTATCTGTAACTCCACGACTTCATGAAGGAGATGGATGCGTGGTCCTCCGCCTGCAGGGCTTGGTCCTTCGCGATCTAACAGTGGAAACAGGGGTTCTTGATCGCCAGAAGTCTGCCTGTATCGACGGTTCGCGACGAGATTGACTGTAGAGGCCGTTTGTTCCTGGAGCTCCGCCTTCGCCCGAGATTGGTAGCGATTGGAAGCTCTTGATCTCTGCTCCGCTCTGATACCACTGGTGCGCAGATCGGTCGCAGATAGCTCACGTGGTGAATCCCGGAAGGTCCCCAAGAACAAAGTACTCTACTTTTTAGCACAAAAACCCATGTAAAAGCAAGCACGACAAGAGGCAAGAGACAAATTGGGTTCAATCTCCCCCATGCCTTGTGTGAGCGCTTCACAAAGCATGTATTTAATGTATATTTCCAATCTTCATGCTCAATAATAGCCCAATTACAAAAATATGATAAGCTTTTAGCTTTTGAGTTTGCTTTCTACCAAAAATAGGAAAATAAAGCTAATGGACGGTGCCCATAGTGTCTGGCACGCCCAATCTCAATGTCCAAATAGAAATAACATATCCAGGCGCATAAGCGCATACAAAATAATAATAAATAATCGATGTCTCAATAGACATAACAAAATATAGGCGTGGCGCCTATCAAAATCTAATCCAAGAGTCGAAAACCCGCTAGACTCCAATGCTTTCCTCCGCCACTGCTGCTATCTCTACACATCAACTGAAGCATTCACAATCGTTAGTAAAATAACACAATTAAACCGACAAAAGTGAATACCTAGCAGTCTTCAGCTACATAAATAAATCAACTGGTTAGAAATAAATCCTAACCTTAATTTATTACGAGTGCGCACTCTAAACTCATAAACGTTTATTAATTTAATATGCATTTTGCGGAATCACCCGCTATGGAATCACCCATGTACACACTAAATTAATGAAACGCCCGAAAAGGACAGGCGTCCCCATCAACTTCTCGCACAAATAATCCTCTTTGCGTATGAGCCCCGGTCATCTAAGTTTACGGAATCCACCGTAAAACCTCACGGAATCCACCGTGGAATATGCCTCCTGGCATCAGATATGG